>NW_017729032.1:176162776-176163649 GCF_001723915.1 Gavialis gangeticus
TAAAATAGAAGCTCATGTATAGCGAGAAGTTTGTGAAAATGCAAATGAGAAGAAGTTTGGAAGACAATGGGTAGAGATAGGAGAGGGGGAGGAAGGGAGGGAAATGTGTGAGGGAAAAGTCCCGGGAAAAAGGTCAAGAAAGTGTAGGATAGAGGCGCTGGCAGGGCGGATCCCTTCCATCCTCTTTCTTTCTTCCTATCTCCTTTGTTTGTGAGTATCATTTGCAGTTGACCTCTCGGGTCTCTGCTTGAGGTAACTTAGGGCACTGTTGAGGCTAGATAGCGGTTTTGCTAGGCTAGTGCAGGAGACAGCACTGGGGGCACAAGACTTGAAAAGAGCATCAGCATCAAGAGAGCGGTGATGCTGGAGGAGCAGCTGATAAGATCCAGTAGCTTGCCGGGGTTGGTGTGAGGCTGGGGTGTAGGGGAGGTGGAACCCCACTGATGGCCATCTAGCAGCCTATCCACTGCTGGGGAGCCCCAGATGGGTTGCCCCCCTACTGAAGTTCTATTTGAAGTCATGGCAGGTGAATTTGGGGGTGGCCCCCTCAGAGATAAGCACCTTCCCCAGGGTCTGCAAGAAGCTTCAGGACGCCCATCATCCACCATCCACGCCAAGGTAGCGCACAAACGGCTATTTGAAGCCAGGCGGGCACAGTGCCCAAAAGCTTGCAAATAACTTTTCCCCAACTATTTAGTTGGCCTAATAACAAATATCACATCTACTCAAAGAACCTTGTCTACCTATATCCTTAGACCAACATGGCTACAACCAACAACCCGTGGCATAATAGCCTTAACGCCTTGTGCCTCCTGAAGCTGTGGGGGGCACGGTGACTGCCTGCAAGCAGTGTCAGTCATGTCAGTGGTGGGG
>NW_017729032.1:176175271-176175951 GCF_001723915.1 Gavialis gangeticus
CTCCAGACGTGGTGCAATCACCTACCCTGGAAATCTTCAAGAAGGTGCCTTTTTTCATCTTTAGATCTTTAAATATTTTTGAAAAGTGCGTCTCATAATAGCCAAATAGTTAATATAAAATGTCCACTTAGTACAACAAGTTGAAAAAATGGCTAGGAAAACGGGGGTGAAAATTGCACTTCTGTACTTCAGTCTGAGACACAGGGTAGCTTCTACCTTCAAAAATTCCTCAGTGAAAGCAAGTAAAAATGCTCATGATACCACCCTTCACTATAGGCCTTCCAGAAAAGGCATAATGAAAAGATATATACAGATACTTAATGTACAATAAATACAATAAATCTTACTGGTGGTAAGACTTCAACCATAAGTCATTGAGAATTAGACCACAAAGTTGAAATGTAGTATCTTTGGAGGGAAAAAGGAGAAATGAAAAATAGTAATGAAGTATAAAAAAGAGAGACCAACACAAATCAATACTGCTTTGCAAGGTTTAACAACATTGTTCTTCTAGTGCACTACTGGTATCTTGATGTCAAAGCACACTTAGAGAGAGGTGCATGAAACAACCTAACCAAGCTTTTCATTGAAAAAAAAAAAAGAACCTACATACTGGGTTTCAATTCAGGTATGAGTTTACTAACCAATCATTCAAGTGCTGGGGAAGGGAAGTGGAAGGG
>NW_017729032.1:176180951-176189040 GCF_001723915.1 Gavialis gangeticus
GTGTGGTGGTGGTGAGTGGGGACTGCCCATGGGTGGCCATGTTGACATTGGTGGTGACGGTGGGCCAAGTGGGGACTGCCAACAGGTGGCTGCAGTGTTGTTGGCGATGTGGGGACAGGGGGTGGCGAGCACTGACCAGTGGTTGGCAACCATCTTCAGATGCCATCATCGATGTCAGTGGCAAAGGGGGAGGGTGTGGCGAGCAGCGACCATCCACAGGTTCTGCCAGCACTGGCAGCCAGTCTCAGGGGGTGCACCGCCAATCTTAGGGGGTGCACCCATGTGCACCCCCTATGTGTTGCCAATTCATAATAGGGCATACTATGAGTGGTGATGATTCCTTAAAAGAAGTTTTGGTCTGTTGTAGTTTTAAATGATACATTTGGGACTTGCAATGTTTCTTGCTGATATATAAGTTGCTTGAGGAATCAGGATGCCAAGTTCCGTTACAGTGAATGGCAATTGGATACCTAAATCTGGTAGAAAGCTTTGAAAACCCCAGTCTTAAGGCTTGCTTCTACACACTGTAACACAAGTGTGAATTGTTGCATTTTTTAAAGAACAGCGTGGAAATAGGTAGAGATTTGAGAACACCAACAAGCAGCAGCTTTTTGAGCTGAATCAAAACTATCTAGTTCTTCCCATTGTTAGCCTACTTAACTGTGGGTAGGTCTACAGCATAAAAGGATCATGCTAGGGGGAACCACAGTGAAACATCCAATACCCACTCTGCCACACCCTGAAGGAGATGTAGAGAGGTGCACAGAATGTGTAGACAACTACTCCCAAGACAACAACCTTACTGGTTTGCACCCTGTGCTGCAATCAGGTATCTACATTACATCTGTTGGGGGGTATGTTCCCAGAGCAGGCAAAACATACATCATTGCAGAGCTCCCCAGTGTAGTCCTTTATTGGTATAAACATGTGACTTACTAACGTTTCTCCCTGCCCTCTTGTTCTCTGACTGATTCCTAAACCTACCTGTTGTGTCTTGCCTTTAGTTCATCAGATCTCCGTGTCTTAGTATGTGCTTGTACAGCATCTGAAATAGGAGGGGCCCCACAATCCTGCTATGGTGCAATCATGACATAAACCAGTGGGGGCCAACCTTTTTGGCAGGCATATCACAAATTAAGCCCTGTTCCCTCCCCAAGTGCCACTACAAACTTCTACCCCTGCCTGATCAACTGCTATGCTTTCTGCTTCCTGCCCTATCATCAGCTGTGTTCCATAATCTGCAGTGTGCCACACACAGAGGCTTCTCATGCCACTTGTGGCCGCAGGTTGGCCACTACTGACATAAACGATATTGAGAAAATGTTAAAAATTATGGTTATTACATGGCTTTGTAGAGTTGAAAGACTATATACGACTCTGCACATCGTGGCTACATAGATACATAGTTGGTGTATGTTATCACAATCTAAGACATGCAGCTAATCATGCAGCCTATGTTAGCCCAAGGTACATTGGTTAGGAAATTTCAAAGTGAGGCTAGGGAAAGAAGAGAAATAAGACCCCATGCATGGTAGCCACAACAGTACAGGGTTGTTACGCTGTATGATGTTCTTAGACAATGGTTTTAGTATGCAGTGTACAGTTACTGAGACGGGGAATATTCACAGGCATTACCAATCTATGCAAGTCTATGGTGTGTGTGGAGGGAAGTTCACTCCACCTTCTCACTTTTGTTTCTGTTGGGTGGTCTCAAACAGCTTCATACTAGTGATGGCCCATAATATGCTAGATGTAGATGTACCTTGATGCTTAGATGGTATTGGATATCATGAGGTGCCTCATTATCTTTGAGTAGAAGTGGGATACTCTGCATGCTCGCAGGACTCTCTCATTGCTTGGGTCCCAATCTCCAAGTGCCTTAATGATCAATGCCTGAACCATCACATTTTACCCTGTCTCCCCCAGGGTATCAGCCAGTGGCCTGTACTTGGACGGCTGTCACTTCTGGGCTTGGGCAAAAGCCTGCCACTGTGTCTTGAATACAACAGTCACAGGTAACATATTCTAACACTGGGTACTCATTCATGAATGGAAGCTCTCACATTGTGATTGTTTCCTTCAATAATTCCTTCACTGCCCGGGTTTTCAAGATTTCTTGTAGGTGCATTCATATGCTCTGTCTAGGTTTTGTCTTTTGCATTCAAGAAGTATTTTAGAAGTGTCTACCCAGTGCTGCAGAATTATATACATATTTGCATATACCTCCTACGCCTGTTGACCAATCATCCTTGCTACAGCAGGATATGTTGACATAGGACAATGCAGTTCCATGCAAGGATATATGAGATGACTCAAAATGAGCTAGCACTTGGAGCTGAAGCAGTGTGAATGTACTAGTGCCGTAATCCACTTGGGCTATTGTACTGTGCTTCTCAACATAGGTAATTAGCACAAGCAGGGCATTGCACTAACTTGGTTCTACGATTTTCAGCTCTTGAGCTAGTTTGGATTTCTCTACCCGATTCTGCATTGTGCCATTGTCAGAAAACCATTCTCAAAGGTAGTCATGTTAATTTAGATGAACACCGATACCTTAAATTGTACCATTTGCGATGTGAGAATCAATGTAAAGCATATAGTATACATGGCATGTCTTCAGGTTGTCTTGTCCCTTTTAAAAGGTAGGCTAATAAGATGCAATTGGACTGCTTGTAGTTTTCAAGGGTGGCCATATATAAGGCACATTCAGAAAGAAAGATTTCATCCTATTAAAAAAGAGGTTACAACTGAAAATGTCATACTATATACTTGAATCTCAAAAGATGTTTCTTCCTCTCATGAGCCACATTCCTAATCCAGATATATTACAATGTGTATGGGAAAGAAAAGAGTAAAAACACATGCCAGACTTTTACCACAAGTCTAGAATGAGGAAAAAACAGTCAGTTAAAGCAAAGTGTAATTCAGTCATAGATTTTCTTTTCACCTTAAACTAATCCCTTTTGAGACAGAGTTAGTAAAAGAATTATCCTGCTAATAAAAGGACTATAAAACTCTGAACCCAAGACTCCAATTTGCAAGCCTGCATCAACTATTTTATTTTTCACATCAACTGATGCGTATGTCCCAGCACCATTTGGCAGGCACTTCCAAGAGCTTTTCCAGAGATATTGTAATGATCCATGGTCACATAGATAAAAAGCAAAATGCAAAGTACTCTGTAGACATGCCAGAAAACAAATAGGCAAAGTAATTGAAATTTATAGATATGCATGACATGTTTATTGCAGGAAGAATGAGTAGCATTGCAAAAATGTATTATGCAGGTTAATAAATTTCAAATATTTTTGCCTATTTTGAGCACCATGGCTTTGTTTATTTTGTTTATTCCTCTAATGATAGATTGAACCCATTTTCCTTGTACAGACTCATCTATCATGTTATACCTATCATGTCATATCTATCATGTGGGAATGCTCCTTTGAGTTAGATTCTTCATAGAAACATTTCCAGTGGGTGCAAATTGTAGCTGGTTCTTGCACAGAGACGCAGTGGAGCTAGCACAATAATCAGCCACAACTGGGGTTACCACAGAGCTAAGGAACGAGAGAAAAAATGTAACACATGAATGTTACCACCAACCTGGTATCTGAGTAAGGGCTGCAGAATTTGGCACATTGAAAATACAGACTTCATCTAAATAAAGCTGATGTACTAGGATTCAGTCCTAAGGCCCCTGTCACACGTTACATATATTATGCAATTGACTAGTTAATCATGCAATAAATTTGGACTACTCACACATGCAAAGTAATTATCATGTCATAAAAATGTCCATTGAGCTATAAAAAGAGCCAACCAGCTATGAAGTTAGTGCTTGAAAGTATGTAACAACTTTATAGCTCATTTCTATCCAGCTTTAATCTGAACATGTGAAAGGGCCTATATATACTGTGTATTTTAACTCTAAATAGAATGGCTGCATATCAGAGATATGGGCAGAGGTGTACCTGGCCACTCCTGCAACCTGGGTAGTAGCAATGCATGGGGCAACATTTTTGTGTCCCCCTGTTAACTCAGCACCCAAGCCTAGTGCTACAGTCATCCCCCTCAGCTACACTACTGGATGGGGTTGTTGTGCCTGAGTGGTTAAAACATCTTATTGCAACTCTAGATGCGAGAGTTCAAGGTCTGATTTAGATTCACTCCAAAGGCTCACCTAGAAACTGATCTAGTAATGTTACAAGTACATATTCCCTTGTGACATTTCACTAATTTCTGTTTCTGGCTAAGCTGGGGAATTGTTCTTCTCTCACTTTATCTTGGCATATCTGCTTAAAATCCCAGCTGAAACCTGGAAGTCTAGATACATGGAACATGACATTTCTTTAACCAAGCCTTTTAAGCTTGTTAAGTTTGTTTGGATTAAATTTGAACTTTGGTTGAAGTTTAGTTTCAGTTCTTATTTAAACTGGACTCATTCAATCACCTGAAAACTTCACTCTGACTCAGCTCAAATGCAACTATAATAGTATTGTTTTCATTCAGGTCTTACTTACATCTGAATTTTGCAAACGAAAATTTTTTTGTATTAAAGGCCAAATTTTGTGGTTCTTAAATAAAGCCTCAGTTGAAGTCCTTAACTAAAGCTAGATGTGGTGTTACAAAATTTCAGTTGGTTTTTGATTAGGTGCTTAGTACTTAGGCTGAAGTTAATGGCAGTTTGGCCTGGGCAAGGACTTCAGGGTTTGATCCAAAAGCAAGGTGTAGAGTATACCAGTCTATGCTGAATTCCCTTCAGGGTGCTAGTGGTACAGCTCTGATCGAAGTTGCACGACCACAACTCCCATATTTGAAGGAGAATATAGTGGTACATATATCACAACAGCATACAATTAATTTAATTTAAAATCAGTATTGGAATACACAAATCTCTGTGACATAATTATATTCAGAAAATTAAGTGATTAAACAATAACATAATGATTGTTTTCTAGTAAATGTACATATCACTGAATTTAGTAAGATAAAGTACTATGAAGGCATGGGATAACATGCTTGCCTTGCTGAAGTTGACAGTAAAATGTTTATGGAATTCACTGGGTCCAAGATTACACCCAGAGGGTACAACACTACTTACCTCTGGCAGACACAACTCACATCCTAACAAAATTATCAACATTCTCCTTCAGACTTTACAACAGTGACCTTTGGTGGTACCGGCCTCAGATCTTCTGCTGAGTGTGTGGGGGGAATCCAGTTAGTTTTTGGATTCCTTGTTACTCAAAGCAAGAATTCCAAGGTTGCTCCTGTCTCCACAGGGTGGCAACACAAACGCCCATTGTCTCTGTTTGTCTACTATTTCTGTAACTTTCTCATCTCAAACTGTCCAACCCTTAAGTTTCTTGCCTCAAATTTTTAGATAAGGTATTCCATTTCTATTCCATTTTTGGTTTCCTTTCCTTCTAGGGAAACTACTGTACCTGGTTAACCCACTATACCAATCACAGCACTTACTTTTCCTAGTGTCTTATAAAGCACTTTGTACAATTTAATTGCTTTGTTCTGGGAAAGCCTAAAGTTATGTTAAGAGCCTGAGCATACCTCAGTTTGCCTGCCACATTAACATGACCAAAATATTTGCTGATCAGGTACAAGAGCTGAGAAACATCCTCTATTTTTATGTGAGATGGCAGAGTTCAAATAAATGTAAAATTTACAGATCTTTAACCAGAGGCTGCATTTTTAACAAACTCTTCTTGGATTAACCGTGGCTAGCAATTGGTTATCAAATAATAGAGTTGGACACTAAGGGCACCTATACATGTGCAGTGAGGCTACTCTGACACGCAATAATTACAGCAGGTTGGAGCAGACTCAAGGTAATTACCTCACTCCAGCAGACTCCAGCGTCACGTGTATCAATGTTCCCGTGCTGAATAATGGTGGTGGGGGGTGCTTTAACTAAAGCTCTTTTAACACGTGATACCCTGGGTGCCTTAATTAGAGCGGCTCTTAGAGCTGCTCTAATTAAAGCACCCCACCCTCCCTCTGGAGCATGTGTATAAACACTCTATGTTACTACCACAGTGGAATCTCACTGCTCTTAAACTTTCTCTGGTCTAATAGGCTGTAGAACTTCCCTCCATTTGTCCTTTTTGGCACACTCCAAGGTGCATGCTCTCTGCCTGTTACTTCAGCACAGAAATGGGACATTGCCATAGGGTGTCTTAGGCTTCTAGGACTAGTGCTGACCTCCTTACACTGTCCAATTGTTTAAGCACACCTTTTGCCAGAGTTCCAGTTTTGTTAAAGTAAATAGACTGCAAAAACCAATAAAAGAAAGAAAGAAACTGAAAAGGAAGCACACAACCTTGTGTGTGCGCACACACCCTTGTATGTGTATGTGTAAAAAGACAAAAGAACAAATGTCTTATATTTCTTTCTGCTTCAGTATACTGACCATGAAGTAGTAGGGCTGGAGTGTTGTAGCTGTGATGGTTTGGGAAATATATGAGAAGCAAGGTGTTTTGGTTTGTATGTTTTGTTTTGTTTTCTGGTGATATCTTTTATTGAACAAACTGAATAGCTAAGATAGATGTTAGATAAGCTTTTGGGCACAAAGTGTCCTCCTTCACGTACAGGGACAAAGTCATGAAGGTTTAATGATCCTCTATAGTTAGAACTGTGTCATCACTCCAAGGAACGGTAGTTCAGTGAGGAGATAAACAGGCAACTGAGAAGGCACACAAGCACCATATTCACAATGGAGCTTGCAGTCTGAAATGGATACACATAGGCTAAGAACAGATGCTGCATTTGTCGTGGAAGAAAGCCCAGGATTCTACAGATATATATGTCCACTGTCTCATTTCAAGTCCCTCTAAAGTAGGGACTGACAAAATAGGGCTTGCAGGTTGCATCCAGCCCGTCGGGCGATTCCACCCAGCCCACAGGGTCCCTTTGTAAGCTGAAAGAATTATCCCAGACCCAAGCCCTTGGCTGCCTGTCTGAAAGCCGGGACCTCCATGCAGGAGGTGTGGCTCTGGTTGCTAAGCAAACAACTCTCATCCCAGCATGGCTTGACCTGCCCCCAGTCTCAAGGTAGGGAGTGCTAGAAACAAGAAGCTTCTGCCTGGTGGAGGCTTTGCCTGGAGCCCCTGTGGCTGTTCTCAGCCCTCCCGCCCTCCAAGAATGGAAATTCAGGGAAGGGTCACACCTGACCAGGGGCTTCTGCTAGGGGGAAGGGGCCCAAGAGCATGGGGAGCAGCGTGCTACGGAGCCAGGCTGGCCCTGCACATGGCCACCATGTGCAGTGGGGATCTTGGCCAGGAACACAGGAGCTGTGTGTTATGGGGCCAGGTGGCTGGCCCCACATGCTGCTGCCACATGCAGCCAGGGACTCAGGTAGCAGTGCTATGGGGCTGGTTGGGGCTGGCCTCACACCCTTTGCCATGTGCAGCTGGGAACTTGGGTGGAAGTGCTTGACCTGTATGCTATGGGGCTGGGCAGGGCTGGCCCTACTCATTGCCACCACATGTGGCTCCAGGGACTCACACATTTTGGGAACTCTGAGGACCCCCCCACATGCACTTATACCCTCCCACACACCTCACTTCTCAACATACGTCACTATACACACACAAGCACTCACACCCCCCATCACACACCCCACACCCCTACCATACACTCCCACACACACCCCAACCACACCCCCCGCACCCGCATCCACCCCATTAGCCCCCAAGACAATATACAAGAGTAAGACTTGTATTTTGAGCTATTATGCAATCGACTGTATATACATTATGCAAACACACATAAATCAGGACAAAAATATTTATTTGAAATAAAATTAAAATAAGTTATAGTAGATGTTTGATTTTATAGTATACAATTTGTTTTGTTTTTTTCTGGTTCCAAGATGGCAACCCCCCCTCCCAAAAGGAGTACATCTGGTGTAAGGGGAGGGACTTCAGGTGGCAAAGGTCATAGATTAGGAACCGGATTTCCAGTCTCAAGACAGTGACCAGGGGAAGGACACCTGTCAAGGGGCACGGCTACCCTTGCAGCCCTCAACAGCTCACCAAAACTCATTAAGCTTCCCTCCAGCTGAAAAAATTGCCCA
>NW_017729032.1:176194040-176194415 GCF_001723915.1 Gavialis gangeticus
AGTACATCTGGTGTAAGGGGAGGGACTTCAGGTGGCAAAGGTCATAGATTAGGAACCGGATTTCCAGTCTCAAGACAGTGACCAGGGGAAGGACACCTGTCAAGGGGCACGGCTACCCTTGCAGCCCTCAACAGCTCACCAAAACTCATTAAGCTTCCCTCCAGCTGAAAAAATTGCCCACCCCAGCTCTAAAGTATGCTGGATAAGATATACTAAGACTTTTCCCAGGGACAAGACTTTCAGGTTCTATGTCGTTTGTAGCTGCCTAGTAGTGAAGGAGCATCAATGCAGCTTGGGAGGATGATGTATGCGTGACGATTCTGCCAACACCTGCTTGGATCTGGGTCAAACCCTGGGACAATCAGTCCTAGGTTA
>NW_017729032.1:176195289-176201899 GCF_001723915.1 Gavialis gangeticus
TTCCTCATTAAACCCTAAAATGCACGTTCCACAGTCCATCACAGGGCCCCAGCCCAGGGCCCATAACTAATCTTTAACAGCAGCAGTGGGGGGGCCACGTGCTGAGCCCAGTTTGGTTCTGCCAGCCCTGGGGCTACCCTTGCCGCCCAGTGTGCTGGTTTTGTGGCAGCAGGACCTGGTGCAGCACATGGGAACCACATGCCAGGCCCAGCCGGGTCCTGGGCCCCCTCTGCAGCCCAGCTGGGCTGGGCTCAGATCCTTGAGGCTCACTAGTCTGGCTTTGCCCTGGAGTGGGTCGCATGGCTCTGGGAGGCGCACACAGGAGCCATGCTGGAGCCCTGAGACCTGCTCTGGTGCAAGGCCGGACTAGTGAGCCACATGGGGCTGGGGCAGGTCCTCATTCCCCCCACCCCTGCAGGCACGGGGGCAGAGGTGGGAGCCAGCCCTGGGGCCTAGCCCATGCTGACAGGAGCCAGCGCGGCATGTGGTTCCCATGTCCCGTATCAGGTCACACGTGCCAGGCAGACGAGCAGCCCCAGGGCCAGGCTCAGCTCCGCGCGGTCACTGCACACCAGGCCAGGTCCTGCTGCTATAGGAAGGGCCCAGCCGCGGCAGGACCTGGTGCAGCACACAGGAACCATGTGCTGTGCCGGCTCCTGTCAGCATGCGCTGGGCCCCAGGGCCATCTCCTGCCTCTGCCCTGTGTCTGTGGCGGGTGAGGACCTGGCCTGGCCCAGCCCCATGTGGCTCACTAGTCCGGCCTTGCACCAGAGTGGGTCACAGGGCTCTGGGAGGCGTGGCTCCTGTGCATGTCTCCTGGAGCTGTGCGACCCGCTCCAGTACAAAGCCAGACTAGTGAGCCTCAGGGATCTGGGCCAGGTCCTCACCCCCCCTGCAGCCCCAGGGACATTCCCTCCGTCACACTCCAAACCCCCCTCCACATCCCTCTGCCACCACTCATCCCACCCAACACCCATGCACCCCCTCCCCCCCAGCTTACCTTGGACAGCGCTGGGGGCAGCAGAAACACAAAAGAGATGCTCTGGCCAAAACAAGAGCATCTCTTTTGGAGGACTGCCTCTGGGCATGGTGTTGAACTGTGCCTTGCTCTGTTCTATTGCGGAGTAGTTTTTTTAGACCCCTGGGTATCCAGGGGTCTAGTTTTATGCCCACGCTGCAAACTTGCAGTGGGGGAACATTTTTTCATTCCCGCACATTCCTGTTGCCCCGCCTCAAAGGGGTTTGAGGCGGGGCAACAGGCATGTGCGCACTCATTTGGATGCACCCCTTCAGGTCCAAATCCTATGTCACCTAAAAGCATCTAAGTGCTATTTCCAGTCTAAATGTAGGCACATGAAAAATATTTTGAGATCCTATTTCCAACTGTGTGGCTGGACTAATCCTTCTGACCAAGTTCACAAGAGATCCACTATAGCCACATATGCTCTGCGGTGATTAGCTTGGGTAGGGAAGTACCTGGGATGAGATGAAGGTGTGGAAAAAAGGGTGGACAGCCTATTTGGCAGAGCCTCTCATTTTTTATCTTAACAGCCTACTAGCTAGTGTAAGAACTAGCTGCCTCACTAGTCAGACAAGAGGGAAGGAACCATAGGGCCAGGAGGAGAGCAAGCCAGATTCTGTGGCTCAGGGAGGCAGACCGGGGTTCTAGCTCCTTATTACTTCCTTATTGTTGCCTGAAACAGCCATTAGATTCAATGACCTAGTAGTTAGGGTCAGGGGCCAGTATGCTAAGAGATGGGAGAGTCTTTTCTCTCCTCCTGTCTCAAATAACCAGTACCCTGATTTTGATCCAGCCACAATTTCATGACATGTAGTGTTAATGTCATATAGTTATGCACCTACACTATGGTATATGCAGCCTTAGTGGACTCCTTCGGAGCAGATTCAAAAGGAGAAGTCTCACCACTCAGGTAGAAATAGGATCTAAAATCTGTATAAGAGGAAAAATACCTATTTGTGGTTACATTCAAATGTGTAAGTAGCACTTAGGGGGACTTTATTGAAATAGAATTTGACCCAGAGAATTCTCTATAGCAGAGAGTTGCACATAGACAGATTTTCCTGAAACATCATAGAACTATTTACAACCAGTCACAATGAATTAATAAACACAAGCTTCTAAATTCTGCTATGCTTATCCCTGGAGGAGAATAATATTTAGTCTGTTACTTAAAACAAACTGTTTGGGCTGAGTTCATCCTGGTGCAATTCTGTTGAAGAAGTTAATGGAAATCTTATCAACTTTGTCAAAGTAAAGCTAAGCATGAATTTGGCCTATTTGAATTACTGATCCTAACAGAATATCAAAAGACAAGGGAGAACAAGGAAGAATAATAAGGAGCTTCCCCCCGCCCATCCGTAAGTACTGGATGTTAAATGGAAGTGACATTAGTTCTCAAAGAATTTATTAAAAATTGTTACAGGATCCATCTTCTACTAATTTAAATGATCTTTTCAATTTTTATTTGTCCTATTTTGTATTCTAGGGTCCACAGCTGAAATATTTTCCTGTTTCAATCTCCTTGCCCCACTTGTTTTCAGTATTTGCAGGGAAACTCCCAAAGAATTTAGGCTTACTTTCAATATATTTCCTAATGAGCTTATTGCAGTAAGATATGTGTTAGATTAGGTTGGGAGCCACGCCAGTTCGGCAGCAAGTCTTCAGAAGCCAAGATAATAATCTCTGTTTGTATTAAATGAAAAAAAATTAGGATGATCAAGCAACTAAGCACTTTCAAAACTATGAAAAATTGTATTTGATTTTTTCAATTTAGGGCCCTGGCAAATATTACACTTATGACATGTTTAACTTGTCAACCGTGCCATAAATATTAACCCTACTACATGTTCAGGGAATTAATGGCATGACAAAATGAGTAATCAGGCACAAAAATGTCCCATATTAAATGTGGAGCATTTTTGTAGTTGGTTTCCATTGCACCTTAAATTGAACATGTGACAAGATAGTCCCAGCATGCAGCCTGATGCTGGCTATATAGCAGAACTTGCTTGACAGTATTATGGGGGAGCCCACAGGCTGCACCGTGTGGCTTTAGGTGCTAGCACCAGGAACCTATCAGCTGATGGATTGTCCTGTGTTGGCAGGCTGACAGCCACTTGATGTGGCTCTGCATGGTATCAGCTCGGCTATGGTACCAGCTTGCAATGAATTGTGAGGCTCACCGTGACCTGGCACACTGCTTGCCTGACCCTGCATTTCCTTTGAGGGACAGAGCAAGCAACATGGAGCTTACTATGACCTGGTACATGTGGCATGGAAGATTGTGCAATTGGTGGGATTGGGGATCAGGGCTATGAGTTGACACATACACTATAAACCCACCTCCCCCACCAAAAAATATTTATCTTTTGCAGTTATTTATTATTTTTGATGTACTGCCCATGGACCCTCATTTGAGTTCAGGTCAAGCTGAGCACATAGTATACACACAAACAAACACAGAAACAAACCAACCTACAAATTAAAAGGAATAAATAAATAAACACTTCCTACTGGGGAGAAGGAAAAAGAAGAAATAGTTATTTCTATTTTTAAAGTAGTTGGAAAGTGTTGAAATACTATGGTTATGGGTGTATGTGGCAGGGCACTGTTTGTGCCTGCCACCTGAAGGGCCTGGAGCTAGCAGCTGCCAGGTACCTGATGAGGGCAGCCATTTTGAACCTAGGGCTGCCCATATAAACAGGCCAGTTCTGCTGCTGGAGGCTTGGGAACAACACTGTCTGGCTGGAGGGCTGCTGGTATCTGGAGGTAAGGGAGGAGCTGTAGGGGATGGTAAGGAGGATCCTGGTCCTGGGTATGACCTAAAACTGCACCCTGCCAGGAGTGGGTGGCCTGGGGGGCTCTCAGTGGTGCAGGATCCCTCAGGAAATGCCAGGCCAGTTACCACCCTGGTGAAAGGTGGGTTGGGGTGCCTTAACCCCTAGCCCCCAAAACTGGGTGGGTTACCCCTTGTTGGAGGGTCTGGAAGGTGGACCCCATGGAGAAAGAGTAAGGCCATAGACTCAGGCCTGTCTGAACTTCCCCTGACTGGTTAATGCTGGAGCCAGGACTGGAAGGGTTGAAGGGCTGGGGGCCCACTGTGAGGAATGCCCAAGAGTTGTGTGCCTGGGGTCCCAGCTGGCCTGGAGGTGGGCCAGGGCTAGTGAGCCAAAGGTCCCGGGGGGACCACACCCAAAGGGGAAGTGGTTCAGGGAGCTATGCTGCCTGGTATGAAGGTGGATGAGACTGCCTGAGAAGAGGAATCCAGGCAGGGTTCAATTAGAAGGATTCTGGGGCCCAGTGTGGGGGCTGGTGATAATGATAACATGGAGATGTCATCTGCGAGGCTTGGGCTGTGGTGTAGGGGAGGAATGGAGCCACATATAATGCCCCCTGGCATCGTGGCAGGAAATGGGCAGCCTCCCACTTAATTACATCATTAACTAATTAATTTCAACAAGGTGTGGCGGGCGAGAATGTGGGCGGTTAGCCCAGAAACAGGTGGGCAGGCTACAGTTGAATCGGCCAGGAGAAGGACTGTTACTGTGTAATATCATGTGAGTAGAGAGATCCGTATACAGTTTTCTGAGACCATAACTCCATTCTGGTATATCAGCATATCATAATATGTTTAACAAAAATAATTATTTAATATTAGGGTTGGGTATTTGGCTGGTCAAAGTTTGATAAATTGACTGATCAAATATCAGGCAAAAATTGTAAAAAACTGCCAATAGGTCCAAATAATACACAGAAAAAGCACAAATTTTCCATTAAGAAATATGTCCAAAACCAATGAAAAAATCATATTTTTGTCAATAAAACTACTAAAAAAGTAGGATTTTTTTGGGTAAAATTGCTATATTCTTTGACCAGTCCAAAAATATGCAGTCAAATGACTTTTCAATTGACAGTATTTGACTGATTGATTGACTGGCTTGCCAACCCTATTTCATATTTACATTAAGTTCTTTTATAGCAGGGGCAGGCAATTATTTTGGGTGGAGGGCTGTTTACTGAGTTTTGGCAAGCCATCGGGGGCTGCATGACAGGCAGCCAGGGGCAGATAAATATTAATTTTCTAAATTTTTTAGGGGCCCTGCAGGCTGGGCCTGGCAGAAGTAGGCTGCATGGCAGCTCCTTTAATCTTGCAGGTTCCCCCTTCACACCTCACCTTTGTTGATTGGCTGAGGGGCCCTGGTGTTCCTGATGCTTGTTGCTGACAGGAGGCAAAAATGGAGCCATATTTAAAACTGTGTGTGGCGGGGGGTGTATGGGGGAATCTGCAAGATTAAAGGAGCTGCCATGCAGTCGACTTCCACCATGAATTTGGTATGTCCCTAATTATGACGACACCACAACAACTGTAAAGTTAAGGCTCTTTGTTACATATAGAATGCATTTTCTGAGACATAACAATTAAAACTTATAACTAATAAATTACTTAACAGTTCTGAATGCTGGAGGTTACATTCTTTTCAGTAGGTCTTGCCTATACAGATTTATTGATGCCCACTATTTTACCATCAGTCTCATGGTATCAGTTTTATTTTGCAAAAGCTTTTCATTAACTTTTGCAATGATGTCACTAGTTTTTGTCTTTTCTTTCAAAATACCCACCATCTCCCATTATTTTTCATCATAATGAAAGAAATTTGTCCTCAGCTACAATAGCTTTCTGATGTTGCACCTAGCAAAGGTAGCTTCCATTTTCTATTGTTTTTGTGGGGAATAAAGTTAGGATGCCTTTAGCTAAGACTGGCACACCCTTAGTTAGAGTGGTTTTTGAACAATAAAGTTAATCCAACGTGTGTATTTCAATATGAGTCACCTATGAGGATTACTGAGGAGACAATGAGAAAACAGCTGTGTGTGTGGGTATCGGTGTGAAATGTGGGAGAACAGGAGACAAGATTACAGATTTGTGGTGGGGCTGTGTTAGCAGATAGGTGAATACTGAGGAAAGAAGTGAGATTTGATTCTTCTGCAGTATCAAATGTGACGGTTTGTCATGGCATAAATAGTACTTGATTGAATGTACTGGCAATTTTTTATGGTTTTTGTCATCATGCTAATGTTTATTCAGCATATGTCTCATCACTTAATATTTACCTAAGTAAGAGTACATATAATCAGTAGAAGAAGCTCGCTATTTGAACATGCTTATACACTGTCATCATGGGCAGTGCTTGTGCCTCCAAATGGCAGGACATCATCTTCAGATCTGGCACGCTATGGAGTAAGCAAGAGGAGACTAATGCTTCATTGCTACGTGTTGCCTCCCCATCTCACGAGGTGTTATGGCCAGATCAGTCAAAATTCCCCTGGAGTTCTGTTCACGATGCAGCCCCTCAATATTCCATAATTCTTGGACTGAGCATACAAGCATAGTACGCATCATATAGACCTGCTCTCTGAGACACTGCCCTTCCCACTCCATCAACATGTTTTTCTTAGCCTTCATTACACAGCAGACACTTCTAGCACAAAATGATTTCCCCATAGCTTTTTTTTTTGAAGTTCAAATAATATTATTTAAAAAACAGAGGAAGCAAACACTCAAAGTAGTAGAAAAAAGAAACCAAAGGA
>NW_017729032.1:176201910-176203740 GCF_001723915.1 Gavialis gangeticus
GGGCGAGCAAAGGAAAGTGGGGAAGTATCAAGGGAAGAAGATGGGTGCAAGAAGAAAAGAATAAAAGGAAGGAGGAAATGGAAAACAGGGAAGGAAAATAAAGAATAGAAGGTGATGGGAATAGAGAGAAGGAGAGGGTGTTGGAGCAGGAAAGACTGAGAGGGTGGAGTGAAGAAAGAGAGGGAGAGAGCAGCAGACAGGGAAAGGAAGTAAATGCGAGGGGAGAGCAGAAAGAAAAGACACCAGCTAAAGCAACTCAACTTACTGGGCTACATCTGCTGTCACAGACACCCAGAATCAATCACCCAGCAACCAGTAGTGTCCCCAATAGCTGGGCACTGCCCATCTCTGGTTATGGAGCTGGGTCCTTGGGTCCTCTCATTGTACTCAATACTTGCCCATCTGTGGAACTAATGAGCATAAGAGGTGCTGAGACATCTTTTCATGCACTCATGAGGCCTAAAGAATGACAACAGCTTCTTAACCTGCATTCATGGTGGTTTCTCATTTGGTATCTTCCCCTTGAAGCCATGCCATGCCTGACTTCTTGGCATCATTCAAATCAGGATGATGTTGAACACAGGGCTGTAAAGTTGCCTTGATCTTCCCATTACCTGGAGCAGAGGACTCTGGGGGCAGGATGATCATGGGATATGGAGTCTTCATCCTGGGCAGTGCTTGATATCTATCTGAGTGAGAGAAACCCTCAGCCATAATAGTAGGGTTGCCACTGATGCATCCCTAGAATACAGGACATACCTGGAGGGGTGGGGGGGACCCCCCCTTGGCCAATCAGCAGCGAGGGGAAGGGCTGCTGCCTCCATGGCAAATCAGCAGTGAGGGGTGGGGCAACTAGGCCCCTTGGCAAATCAGCAGCAAGGGGCGGAGCCACCACATAAAGGCCACCTCCCTCCCTCCCTGGCTGGCTAGGATCCCTGCTCATCCTGGCTGTGCACCGCCCTACCTCTAAGCACAGCCAATAGAATTGCAAGGACAAATGACTGACACGTATTTCTACCACTGAACTGAAAAATGGGACTTCTTGCAGTCTGTTCCTCATCTAGAAACAAACAAGGGACAAAGGGTTTAAAAATAGGATGCTCTGGTATAAAATAGGACCAATGGCCAACCTACATTATTGAATGCTGTTACCTGTCACCTTTACAATGTGCTAAAGGTTCTTAAGATGGGAGTGTCAACATGCTAAGGCAGGAGAAGATGAGCTAAGTGGGACCTGAGCACCTCCAAATTTTGCCTCTTTGGCTGAGGATTATCTCCAGCTCATGTTACTGTAATGTCAGTCGGCTCCACCAGGCCAATATGAGCTTCACAGGATGCACTGCTCTCTCTCACTGCCCCACGTGGACTCACTGTCCTCCAAATCTCTACTACCTTGGAGTGGCGGAGAGCTGGCAAGAACTGGGCAGCTCCAGGTGAGTGGGCAGCCAGGAGCTGGGAGTGAGCCCTAGGGCTGGGGGGTTGAGCTGCAGAGGGCTGGGGGTGAGCTATGGGGTTGGGGTTGAACCCTGGGGGCCAGGGTTGAGCCATGAGGGCCGGGGGAGGAAAGATGCAGGGAGCCATTGGAGAATGGGGGAGCTTAGGAACCCCTAGCCACTCCCCTGTTCACCAGCCCTGTAATGTCAAGTCCAAGCAGTACACACCAGAGTGGGTATTAACCTTTATCATGTGACTGCTGACAGCATGTCCAAATCTAAACACTGCATAGAGTTAGCATGTGTGAATTGTAATGTCTAGCAACACTTTTGTAGCAGGCATTCACTGAACAAAACCCCATCACCATCCCTGTCACATACCACCTTTGCCAGAGGG
>NW_017729032.1:176208740-176217573 GCF_001723915.1 Gavialis gangeticus
TCCCCATAGCTTTTTTTTTTGAAGTTCAAATAATATTATTTAAAAAACAGAGGAAGCAAACACTCAAAGTAGTAGAAAAAAGAAACCAAAGGAAAGATGGAAAGATTAAGGCATTTTTGGTTTCAAGTCAAGGAAGAGACTAGTAAAAATACAGGAATAAAAAACCAAATGAAGAAAACTGTATCTGCTTTCCTTATCAAAGTGCACTGTATCTTGCTTTATCAAGCCATAATATGATTCTTTCTATCTTGTTGCAGTATTTTTTGCTTTGTCTACAAATGCTTTAAATACCATTACAATTTGTACAGACTGACTTTCTGTATGTTGTTAATATGGCATTACATATTTTGGAACTCTCATACAATTGTAGCCATTGCATTCTCTATTTTAGATTCATTTTATCTTTCCTAGAATAATTTTACTGAAATCTCAGTATCTCCACTAACTGGCAGTGGTTATGGCAGCAGCTTCCTCTGCATATTTGAGCATTTTGTAATCTTTGACACGTTTCTGTGTGTTATAAAAGAGCGAGCTAAAATATTCCTATACATTCAAACAGTCATACACCATCAGCAGTCATTTACAATTGCATAAAAAACCAAAAACAATTGAAGGCAATATAAACACTGTCGATATATATTTACACAGTAATGTTTTTCCCTCTATCCCTTTATTGAATTTTGATGGAAGAGGGTAATACATATACAGTTTAATTTCTAATTCTGTAATAAACATTTCATTGCTGTTTTCCTGATGTGGATTTATGGAGGTCACTGGATGGTGCTGCATGTTTGTTAACAGTGCTGCAAAATGACTGTCTTTCTTTTGAATTTGGTTTGCTGAAATACGACTTGTTAGGGAGCTTATTACTCAGTATTTTCACAACTTGACTAAGGTAACTTCACCTTCTCACCTGCAGCATTTGTATGACTTTGGGTATTCACTCAAGATCTCAATATTCTTCATTCCATCTGGCCCCGGTATTCTGGACATTTGACACAGACATCATCCTGAAAACTGATTTAACTTCCCTTGGTGAGATTTTTTTCTTCCTGATCATCACAGGAGTATGCTTAGTGCATTGCTACTACTTAGTGTTGCTGCTGACAGTATCAGTCTTTCATATCACGGTGAGCTTTGGAAAGTATTCAAATCCAGGCTCCACTATATTTGTCCAGTTATATATTTATATGGCTTTATGTTTAAAGAGGCTATATGCATTTGAAATTTGTTAATTGGAAGTATGTTTTTATGATGCAGAGTGTCTAATATATAAATACATGAGAAAATAGCTTGCATAAACAGAAAAACAACACATGTAGAGTGATCTTTTAGAATGGGACAAATACACAGTTTTAAAGTGATATCCAAGTGATATATGCCTGAGCAATAGTTAAATATTTAACTACTGTAGTTATAGCCTAATAAATAATATTATTCTACTCTTCTATTCTTTTTCCCATTATTCTTTTTGACAATACTTCAGCTTAACAATGTACTTCGTTTGTCTTTATTAAAGCTATGATCTTCCCTATATGGGTGCTTTGTACTTGTATTTGCAAATTATGGAGAAAATATCTGTTTCTTCCTGGAAATCTGGACTACTTTATGTAAACCATTGTAGGTCAAGGTCAAAATATTACCAATGACAAAGCAAAATATTCAGCAATATTGGTAATTCACACAAGCTATTGTATAACCTTTGATGGCTTTGGTCATAATATAGGCCAACACCTTTTTCAGTGCATGTTTCTTTTACCAAGAGTACCACAGCTTTCAGTATCATACATTGTAATATAACAAATCAGCTGAGCCAAAATTAAAATTCAAATTAAATGGTGAAACCAGTAGGGGTGTACAAAGTATGCAGTATTTGATTTGGACTGGGCCCAATTCGGGGACAGTGATTTGATTTGCTGATTCAGATCACTTTCCCGATATCAATTTGGCCAAATCTGAAGATTCAATTCTGATTTGGAGAATCAGCAATTTAGCTACAGACACAGCTTTTATATGTTTGTTTTTTCTATGTACCTTGAGGTACCAGGCATGGCTCATGAATGCTGAGATGATGGGGTGGATGGTCCACTTCCAGGTCACTCCCGAGCACGCGGTGTACCCTCTTCCCCCTTCTCCTCCTCCCCCCCGCTTGGTGATTCATTCAGAGGCTTCCGATTCAATTCAGAGAGATTAATGGGTCTCCTGATTCAATTTGGATTTGGAGATTTGGCCACTGAATGAGGCTGCATCTCCTCCAAGTCAAATCGGTGACTGAAGCTTCACACAGTCCTCGAAACCAGCCAGCAACAGCTATAGAAAAACATCCTTTTTGCATAGTGGGATTACTGGCCATTCAGATGCTGAAAAAAATGAGATTTCAAAGGAACAATGAAAAACGTCAGTGTGCTGTATATATTTAATGATACTGTTATGTTAAGTTCAGTATCTTTCAACAAATCATTTAAACCAGTCTAGATGCAGAAATGAAAACTTCACAAAATATTTGTGGGCTCAACTTCCATTCTGATTGATCTGCTGTATGCATTTACATAGCTCTTGTTATTTGCTTTTCAATTTCTAAAGAACTTGCCTGTTTGCATAGCAGCTGCAATTTACGGAGTTGATGTGGCATATTACAAAGCAGGAAAACACTTGGCTTTCTCTCCTGGCTTTTGTCGTCCTTTCACATTTCAAAAATTAGTCAAGCAAACTTCAATTATATAGGTGTATTTTGCATATGAAAAAATGTAATAGTTGACCAATTCTAAATGCATATGCCACCACCAGGAAATAATGTTTTCCATCTTTTTATTAATTATAACCAGAAGGAGGCTGATGGATACTTATCCCAGCTTTAAAAGTCCTTTTAAGAGGTCATATTAAAGGCAGACATGGGCCTAATCTAAATGCCCTTGTCATTGGGAGATGTTTAGATATGGATCCACACATTTCAGCTCAGGCCATTCTCTAATGAAGAGGGGAAGGTTCCTTGCCTGATTGTGCCTGGGTTTGTTTTCAGTTTTCATATAGAAGCGTCACAATGAAAATGTCATCTTTTGCCAATAGTAACCACAAAGTAGTTTTTGAGAAACCAAAGATTTTTCCTCCGCTGAAGTTAGGAAATATCAGTGGTAAATATTTAATATGCCTAGCCTAATACTGATATTTTGGTGGCAGTCACTGTACAGCAGGCACCTGGGAAGAGCATGGCAGATCAGGGCAGTCTCCTCTCCACCATTCCTTGCAGTGATAAGTGAATCGGCTTCAGAAGCTTCCTCTTCTCTGGCAGCATTTCTCTCAAAAGCAGCCTTTGGTTCCTGGACAAGTTGAGCCCAGAAAACTGGGCAAAGGTTGCTAAGGGGTCAGCACTCACTATGTCTTGTTTGGACTTCTAAAGTGAAGGAACCCTCAGTGACAAAAAAGGTTTTGGTGAAACTCTCTTTAGGAGCTATTCCTGGGACATCATGTTTGCTATCAGGCCTCATATGGAAGAGTACTTATAATATACAAATTATTGTAATGGGTTCAGGATGAGGCTTACTTTCTACTTTTATTCTAAAAGAGCGGAAATGTCTGGAGTACAAACATGGTCAGGTCGAGACTTGTAACAACTAGATTCTAATGGAGCTGAAATCTTTGAGCTTGCTCAAGGCCTAAGAGAACTGGGTTGCATTAGCATCAGAACTAGGTTGCATCAGTGCCTCCCAGTGATAGGAAGAAGCAGCAGAAGAGGTGGAGCAGTGTCTTCCAGGGGTGGCAAGGACTGGCTGTGAGGTAATGGGAAGTTTGGGGCTATCGGGTACACCGGTCCCACTAGCTACCAAAAGCATGCTGCATTGAACTAGGGCAAAACTCTGACCATATTAACTGTGACAAACTGTTAATGGTTGGTCAGGGTGGACCACTGACTGTTCACATCTTCTGAGTTTGTTCTTTGCCCCATTATTTCCCCTTCAATAAACCCTGTTACAATAGAGCACTGCTTGCAAGTGAGGAAGTTTGTTCAGGTGAGGATGCCCAGGCAACATTTATTTTCACAGGTTTTTGAGTAGGGACTTGGGTCAAGATTGCAAAATTGCATAAAATCCCTCAGTTGAACTCAGCCCTTGCTACTACAGTCCAGTGCCTGGTAGGAGGGTTACATGTATAAAACTCTGAGGCCAAAACTCTCTTCTCATTTATACTGGTGTAAAGTTGGAGATCAGAATCGGGCTTTCTTTGCCAGATCATGGTAGTGTAAAAACTCACTTTTGTACTGTGCCTTTTTTGCTGTGATTTGTGGTGATGAAGGCTGTAGGAAGGAGACACTGGGAAACTGCCTAAAGCATTTCTTTCTCTTCTTATTTAACACCTCTGTGCAAACCCTGGGATGTTACAGGCTTCTGCTACCATATGGTGAATTTTAAGTAGCTGATCTGAGGTCTATTTTGCATGGAGGCTGCCAATAAAACAAGACTTAATGTGGCAGGATAAAGCATACCTGTTGGAAACCTAATTAATCAGGGGTATTGGCTGTTTCTGGAAGGAGTGAAAGATGTATAAACTGACATTCAAAAATCAAAATGATCTGTTGAAAACTACAAAATACAATTTATTGATAGCTGAGAATTTATTCTCCCCCTCCTATCCTGACACTCCTCTGTAATAATTTTAAGAGTACTATAAATCTTGGTAAGATATTCCTTTAAAAATGCAAATTGAGGGAGAATTGAACAGTTATATTTACTGGCAATACATTTCTTTTAATAGTGTTTTGCTTTTCCCATAAGGGCAAAAGTAAGTAATTGTATTTTTGTGTGTCAGATTTAATTTCACCTACTAATGGGAGTTTAAATTTTTCTTAATAATATTTTGACTTGACGGGACTTGCATATGGATTCCAAAGTACTTCAAGTCCTCAAGAGCTGGTCTGAAATCCAAGTCATTTTTATTTTGTTCACTTGACTATAAAAATCACCAATTGATGCAGGCAATGCAGATTTTTTCCAAGTTGATTTTGTGCCTTGAAGGAACTCCTGATTCTGCTCACCAAGTAGAACAGCTTGGACACTAACACATTACAAGATTGCTTGCTCAGTAGTGGTGCCATTGAGCAAAGTATCCCCATATGAGGGGTCAGAGTGTTGTGGGAAACACTTTCTACTGGAAGCCTGGAGTGTTGCAACAGGGAATGTCTTTGGCTTTCAGCTCCATCCTCCTTTAGCCAGGTCCAGCTAAAACCCACTGATACCTTGCCCTCCAACTGAGTGACCTTCCCCCCACTTGTGCTACCATCTCCCTAAACCCTCTCTCCTGTCCACTAGATAAGTAATACTAGATCTCTTTCTTGTTTCCCTCTCTTATATAAGTGACTCTTCTGTTGGGAAAAGAGAATACTTTCCCCCACCCTCTCCAGAATGCCAAGCCATTTTCCTCAACTCTAGTTGGCAGACACCAGCACCCTAGCTTTTGTGTAGTCTTGTCCTGGAAGTTCTATTTTTAAATCTTGGCTATTTTGTAACTGCAGGAGCAGTATCACCTGGGCATTGTATGTATGTTTGTCTGTGTGTTAACACGCACACACACATGCACACCCCGTATTGTCATATCTGTATTACGATTTTTAGTCAATGGGTTAAATGCCCATAGTGCAGGATGGACACCATTATAAGTCTTTCCCTAACCGGAGTGATGAAGGTCCATCATTGCTGAAAGCACTTTAGCCTGAGGTTCAGGAACTCAATATTGACCTCATTAAAATTGTGAAAATTCCAGTACTGTCCACATTTTATAAAGAGTTAACTGAATTTACTTATTGTTTGAGCTTGTCTTCATGCCAGTGATTTTTCCTGCTTGCTCCCTAGACTCACAGAATTTTTATTCAAATCTAAATAATAAAAACATGGTTTTAGCAATATGCAATTTGTTGGCAGCCCAGAAAGTGAGCTCTTAATTGGAGAGTAAGGGAATATTTTTTATTATTGTCTTATTGCTTAAGGACTGCATTTAAAACTCTCTTCCTTTTCTTTAAAAGGAAATGTACAATATACTTTCTAACCTGTAACATAAGCCTTTTGAGACTCCCAGCATGGGGATAGATGAAGCCTAGGTTCATTAGTATTTACCAGGTATAATTGGATTTTATTTGGCAAAAAGCATGAAGCAAGAAGTTGGGCCATACAGAAGCATTAAGCCATAATCTAACATTGTCCTAGTTAAGCACAAAACTAGTCAATGCAAAGTAACTCTTTTAAATTAATGCACTATCATGGTTGAGAATTTTAATGCAGAAAGGCCTGAGAAATTCCCACAATGAGCAAAACTCAGGCCCCTTAAGGCATTTGGGGATTAATTTTGGCTTGTGCTATGCATATACTATAAAACCATGAAAAGCCATGGCCAAAGAAAGCAGCCATCAAGCCTGCATTATTACATGCCTCAATTAAAATTGACTTCAGATTCTACAGAGACCGAACAGCCAGGTCATCCATAGCCACAGGTGGTAGCTTAGGCATCAAAGGGCAAAGGTTCATATGTTCTCTCTCCTTGCTCCTTGTCTTACTTGCTAATAAGTTAGTTCTGCCAGTCTTACTTATTATCAGCAGAACAACAAAGGGAAATAACTGTGGCACCAGCCCCAGGTATCAACACTGGGGGTGGGCACAAAAATAGCAACAGCTGTACTTCTGAACCATCTATTGCCACACCATCAGCAGTGCAGTCACGGACGCTGTGCAGTGTGCCACTGCTGCCCAGAGTTATACAGGTGCCCAGTTAGCTCTCTGGTTGTTATTTGTATAGGGATGTTTCTTCATGAAGCTGAAAGCGGCCAAAAAACAGATATGTCCTTGTAGCGGTGATATATGCCTGTTGTGATATATGCAATTAAGAATGCTTGCAGCTAGAATAGAGTTCTCAGTGGGTGCATTGACATGTGTGCTTTACTGCGCAGTAGACTAATTTGCTGCATAGTAAAGTGTCACTGTCTCCATGTGCACAGCAATTAGGCTGGTGCTGCTTAATTTACTGTGCCACTGGATAGTCCTATCAGATGCAAATACTGTCTGATGGCAGAGTAAATTGCTGCACTTAAACACATGTAGATGGTGACGTCTAGATTATTTTCCTCCAGCTCAAATTGCACCAATATTTATTCAGTTGCATTAATTGCACAAGTAGACACACCCAGTATCTTGTTTTGCAGTATATGGGCTGTGCATTTTGATTCTACACTCTCTAAACAGGTACCAGTCCTTTGCCTTGTCTCAGCTAATCTGTTGAACAGGGTCCTTCTCACAGAAATAAATAATACCGCATATTGATTCTATATTGGCGGTTTAATGTAATAGGCAGATTTAAACTGTTATGAGATGCATTATGTTGAATGTCTTGAGTGGAAATATGAGCTATAGTATAGTACCTTTGGCATGTATTTGTGTAAGACATCTATCATAAACCTTGGAAAATTATTTTACAGCTCGGTAGATTTCACACTCAATTCTCTCTGCCCTTTTAGCGCTATAACTCCAATTGACTTCAGAAATGGTTTGTTACACCAACAATTTTAAAATAGAGTGCCTCAAAATAGGTACCTCTTCCATTTTGTCAGTAAATAAGTACTAGTTGCCTTTGTGTCAGAGATGCTGAACTTCCACTGACATCAGTGACTTAAGCATCTCCCCTCAAAAATGTTGCTTATAGTGCTTACATATGTGTTCTATTTCCTCATGTATCAAATTCATAACAACTGGAAAAATTCAAATATATTTAATGAAAATGTTGTTAAAGAAATGTATGCAGCTACTGGTCACAGAACAGTAAAAAAAAGTCACTGGCCAACATTAAATAACTTGATATCTGTCCATCTGGACATGATTATGGACTTTACCTGCACAATGTCTGGATGCTTCCAAATGACAGAATAATAGAAATAACTGTTACAATCTCTTTTCTTTCTTCCCAGCTTAACTGTGAAATAGCTCAATTAGTTTAGAGTTGTGCCTATGCAGAGTTGATGGCTAGAATGCTAGGTTGAAGAGACTGGATTATTAGCAATTTGTGTCCTGTCCACAGTCTTGTTTCAGCTCCTGTGAATGTTCTGTCTTTCAGAACATTCCTCTACTATAGTATACTACTATTCCTCCCTCTATTAGTCACAAGTTTCTTTGTTCCTGTGCAAGATACAGGAAGTCATGTTTGCAGAATGTTTGGACTCTCTAAAAAGCTACCAGCAGCAAGGGCAGACCTTGATAAAACTGTATATTTGTTCAGTGAGGACAGAGTAGGGAGTGAAAAAGTGAGTTGATGTGTTGCTAATTAGATGGGTTGCTGCATCTTGCACCAGTTGCAGTATTTTCTGGCCTTGTGGCTTCATTCCTAAATATAATGAGTTGCATTAATCACAGCTGGAAGTCATAAACACATGGATTACTAAGGCCAGATCTGTGGGGCTTCTCTCCCTGTCAACAAGGCCGTTTCAGGGTATCAGTGCATTTAGGTTTATTTTACTCTCTGGTAAGTCTAACCTATTAGAGCTGTAGGCCAAAAGGTATCTCTGGCAAAAATAGAGCAAAACAAAACTCTTGGTTATGTTACCTTAGAATTTTTTTGATGTTGTTGGTAGCTTCAAGGAAAGCTTTAATAGGGAAGAAGGTGGTATTTTACTGGAAAAAAATTCTAAACATGATTGTAGTGAAAAGACTGCTATTGTAAATGGAAAAAAATTGGCTTAGATCAAAGGATGGAATTCTAACAGTGGATATGAGATAACTTGACTGTACCAAGGCTGTCAATACTGTCTCCTATGACAGGCATGGGCAATTATTTTGGCTGGTGGGCCACTTAATGAGTTTTG
>NW_017729032.1:176217584-176220104 GCF_001723915.1 Gavialis gangeticus
TTTTGGCTGGTGGGCCACTTAATGAGTTTTGGTGAGCTGTTGAAGGCTGCACACAATTTTTTTTTCAGAAGATACCATTTTAACAAATTATAGATAAAAAATTGTACTCAAAAAATAAATCAAACATCTACTGTAACATTTTAATTTTATTTCAAAAAAATAATTTTTGTCCTGATTTATGTGGGGGTGGGGTTTGAGTATCAAATGTGTATAGAGGTGATCACATAATAGCTCAAAATAAAGCCTTATTCTTATATATATTTTGTGTTGGGAGGTAGATGTGTGGGTGTGTGTGTGGGATGAGTATGTGGGGAGGGCTGCCTGCATAGTAGCTCCTGGGAAGTGGCTGAGGGTGGGGAGTGGGGGCATGTAGCAGATCTTGCCTGGGCTGTGTGGTGATGTGCAGATGCAGGTGTGGTCTGCCATCCCCCTCATCCAGCCTGCGACTACCCCCATAGTGCTCTGCATGGGGCTGAGCCCTGCCTGCTCCTGCCCGGGGGAACCTGTGTAATGCTCCTGCCTGCATTTGCCCTGTGTCCACCAATGGCGCTGTCCCAGCTCCAGTCCCCATCCCAGCCAGTGTGCACAGCTTCCTGGCAGGGATTCTGCCATTGTTGCTGAAGCTGCTCAGGTACTGCTCAGCTCTCCTCACCTCCCATGGTTCCTCCTTCTTCTGCTTCTGCTGCACTGCTCTGGGCAGCAGGTAGTGTGGAGAAGCCATGGGGACATGTGCCAGGCACCAGATGCCCAGCCAGGTGGTGGTGGAGGGGGAAGCTACAGGTGAGTGGCTCCTGCCCCAGTGCATGGCTCCGGCTCCAGCTCCCAGTGAGGCTTCATTTCACCCACTCAGCTGCCTGCAGGTGGCTGCTCATCATACTGGGTGGGCAGAGTGGCTGGAAGGTGGCTGGGACCTGGACTTGAAGCCCCTCATGCTGGGGAAGGAAGCTGTGTGCACCGGCTGGGCTGGGGTGGCGTCATCAGCAGGTGTGGGGTAGGTATGGGCAGGAGCACAGCACAGGGTGCCCAGGGCAGAAGTGGGCTGGGCTTGGCTGGATACAATTCATTGGCAGGCTGGACTGAGCCCATATTTTGCCCACCCCTGTCCTACGACATTCCCATAAGTAAGCTAAGGAAGTACACATTAGATGAAACTATTGTAAGGTGGGTATATTCCCAGTTGGATCATCAGAATCAAAGAGCTGGCTTAGGAGTAATCAAGTGTTATTTTCCAGGGGTTTGTCCTGTGACTGGTGCTGTTTCATATCTTCTTTTATGATTTGGAGGATGGGATTGAGTACTGTAAATAGGTCATGTTCCAGGGATGCCTGGTGGCCACACAACCTATGTTCTGCTCAGCCTCTAGGGTACCCTCCCCTTCTTCTTGCCCACTATACCTTGATGTATTTATTGGATTGAAAGGGAGGCTGCTTAAGGGTCCTAGAGCAAGCTTCAATCTTGTCTAAAAGCCAGCAGGTCCCTCCTGGACACTGCTGGTCTTAATCTTGCCCATAAACTGTGTAGGCACTCTCAGCCCATGTGTGCTCCAAAGCACTTGTAAATCTTTAGGGCTAATTACATGGCTCCTACCTCCCTGTTATACCGTGCCTATGACTTGCAGATGATACTGCGCAATCTTTTCCTTTCTGGGGCCTTAGCCTTTGTTGCTCCACCTCTTTTTCTTTGCTGGGCCCTCTAGCTCCAGTATACTGATCTGGACTGAGCTTCTGGGATTCAGCCTCTGTCTCTTTTCCTTTGACCTTAGCCTCCTGGCTCTGGTATCAGCCCTTTTCAGGAAGCCTTGGTCCTGACCTTAACTTGCTGTGGACACGAAGCCTGTTCAGACTTTATTTGTCTGGATCCCTGGCCCTGTCTGCACCCTGCTCTGGGAGCTGAGCCTCTCTGGGCTCTCTCTGTCTGGGCCCCTGGCCCCTGGTTCTCATCTCACTCAGGTACTGGTTTTGCCCTTCTCAGGCTTTGGGACCTTGCCCCATCTCAGCCTCTCTTGGGCACTGAGCCTGCTTCAGCTCTTACTGGGCACCTGGCCCCTGTCTTGTCATTCTCAGGTGCTGGCACCACTCTGGCTCTGCTCTGCCCTCCTTGGGGCTCTGGTCCCTCTGGCCCTAATCTGTGCCTTGAGCCTGCTCCTTGGTAGGACTCAAGATGCTTATGTGCTCCCTAGGCACTAATAGGATCTCCAAATCTACCACTTACCATCCCACCCAAATCACCAGTAAACTATAACAATAGAATTAGCCCTCTGGCTATAACACCAACTAATGTGCTCTGGGTCCAAACATAAACAGTGGCTACAACCAGGATTCCCCTTATCATGGGTTACTTTCCTCTGCAAGGCAGCAGCTTTCTGTTGGCCTCTCCCACAGTAGTACCAGTGCCAGCCAGGAGCTCTCCTAGCCCCTCCTGTACTGGAGCTCCTTCCACTATAGCCTCCAGGACAAGGCTGGCTGCTGTGGCTCAGGCCTTGGGTTTATATGGCTGGAAGCCACACCCCATTTGGTCATG
>NW_017729032.1:176221951-176228763 GCF_001723915.1 Gavialis gangeticus
TTCTAGAGTCGGAAGGGACCTGGTAGATCATCAGGTCCGACATCCTGCTCCAGGCAGGAAAAGTACTGGGGTTAAGTAACCCCAGCCAGATGCCTGTTTAATCTTCTCTTGAACACCTCCAGGGTAGGGGAAAGCACCACCTCTCTTAGAAGCCCATTCCATATTTTATATCCTTACCATAAAAAATTTCTTCCTTATGTCCAATCTAAATATATTCTCCTTCAGTTTGTGACCATTATTTCTGGTAACCCTGAGGGGTGCCCTGGTAAACAGAGTGTCCCCTATTCCCTGCTTTCACTCTGTTCAGTGTTAGAGTACTGTGTCCAGTTTTAGGTACTGCACTTCAGAAAAGGAGGCAGACAAATTGGAAAGAGTCCAGTGGTGAGAAATCAAAATGATTAGAGGTCTAGAAAATCTGACATGTGAGGAAAGATTGGAAGAACTGAAATTATTTCATCTGGAGACGAGAAAAATAGTGGTGTAGGGGGAAATTGATACCAGCCTTCAAATACAAAATTAATTATTATGAACACATTTCTTCATGTTCACAGAGGACAGGATAAAGAGCAATGGGCTTAGATTGAAATCAGGTAAATTTGGTTGGATATAAAGAGTACCTGGGTTACTTAGTCACTGAGGCTGCCTATAAACATTCTTGTTGCCATTGTAATTAGAACACTGATTTAATTAGTGTTTGCTCTGCATTCTAATTAGAAAGCTGCAGAGTTACTGCAGCATCACATGTATTAAGTGAAGTGAGGTTTAGATAAAGCATCCCATGGCCACTTTTAAATATGTGGGGGATTAATACATGTGACAGTGAGGCATTTTAATTAGAGCTGCTGCCCAGGAATCACTCTAATTAAAACACATCCACCTCCAAGCATGTGTATAGGCAGCTCCAAATATTGGATTGCATATTAGGAATATTAGGTTATTAGTGTCTAACAAACCTAAGGTCTAACTACCCTAAGTGAGTGGTTCAGCAGTAGAATGGGTCACCTAGAGAGCTTGTGGAATCTCCATCTTTGGAAGTTTTGAAGTGCAGTTTAGCTAGATGGCTTAGATGGCTGGGATTCTTTAGATAGGACAGATGCCTCCTTGAACAGGGAATTGGATTAAATGACCTCCTATGGTCCCTCCCTTTGAATCGATGATTTCTAACCTAGGCCACTGATTGAGAGTTGAAAAAATAGCTGCAATCATATAAAACCTGATAAAATATTGTTAACACTGCTGTCCTATATTCTGGTTTCACTTTTGTTAATGTAAATTCACAATAACTTTAATGATTCCAGTGGGTTTATTTTGAATCTGCAACAGTGTACACTAAATAAAACAGAATTTGACCCAGTAATTTTATAGTATTCAACAGACCAAATTATCCCTAGTATAATTGAGCTCTGGTGTGAATGCTTGCAAATTGCATTTACTTGTAAATTTTACAAGCTTATTGTCTTAGTAAAAAGAAAAGTAAATCACAAAGTAAAAAATTACATTCTGGAAACAGTCTGGATGGCAGATCATGTAAGGGATAAAGGACAGATTCCATTTTTCAAAACTATTTACTCTCATTTAAAAATGGAATTGGAGGTTCATTTCTGTTGGTTGCCCTCCATCTCTCTGGTCCTGTGTGAAATACAGCCACCTTTTATTATAGGAATATACCCCATTGAACCACATTATGAAATCTGTTCATGCTATTACTGTGCTGAAGACTTTCTAGCAGTGAGTTACTTTCTAAGAGTACAGCTACCAAAAACCTTCAAGGCACATTTGAATTATTTTGTTCTTGGTGACTAAGGCCCCCAGGTTATAGAAAACAAGATGAGTTTAGGAAAAAGTAACTATTTATTTATTTATTTTTTACCAATTATGTATCAATTCTCAATATGCAGTCAGCCTTCTCAGTAGCAGGAATTTATTCAGGCTTGAGCACATAGTGTGTGTGTATGAGTTTTTTTTAAATGAAGTTCTGGGAGGAGATGCCTCCCCCCCGCCCCCATACTGTATCTTGCCATAAAGTGCAGTACAATGGTAGGCTATTTTACCACCACCTAAGGACAAGAAGACATTACACCTAAATCTGCTTAAAGTTTTTGCCTTGGCACATGATTTATTGTTTGTACACAAAAGACACAGATAATATAAAATAATGTGACTCAATTGTCAGTTGTCAGCTACAGTCCCAGGGGTATCCCCATGCCTCTAGTAGCCACAGAAAAGAGAAAACACTCTTCCTCTTTAGCCCTTGGGTCCAGATTCCTCTTTCTGGGTGCCCAGGTTGGTAGCCTGGATCCTGATATACAGAAGTGCTGAGTATTTACAGATATCACTGAAGCTAATAGGAGCTGAGTTTGAACACTGAGAAATCAGACTCTTACATCTTTCAGATTAGTGGACAATTGGACCTTTATTTCCGTTCAATGTCTGTCTGCAAGCTACGGTTTATACTTGTTTGTGTCACAGGAACATTATGAAAATACAGTATTGTCTGTGAATTACTCAGATCCTATGCTGTTGAGCATCCTCAAAAAGCCCAAAGAAGTGAAGAATTCTGTCTTCAGACCAGGGTTTGAATAATGGGCAGTAAATGAGGCATAGGGCCATGCACTGAATGATGAGGATAAAATTATATATTGAATAAGAACTGTCCATCTTGGGCATCAAATGAGGCAGGGTCCTGTAACAAAAGTAGTAAATGATCATGACTGTATTATACTATGTATGCACAAAGAGTCTTCATGGGCAACTTTTATTCTGGCATTTTCTAACTTTTGAATATTTGTGCAAGTTTACCCATTTTTAATGTAGCATTTTTCTTTTATTTTGGATATAATCTTATGTTTTTCACTTCATATATTATTTATTGAACTCAACTCTGAGGTGTACACTTGAAGTTGAAAATGCTATAAATAAAGCACAGCCACAAAGTCCCAGGCTAAGTCTACAGTAAAAAGCATTATCAGTAGCATTTCTATTGGCATACAATTGCCAGCACTGCAGTTTTACAAGAACACATTTGCTGGCACAGCATGTTGTCAGAGTGATGTGTAAGAATACGTGATGCATTGTGGCTACACTTCCTAGTGTCCACTGCATCACCTAGTGGACTGGCTTGTGGGACAGCTTTGTGGTGCATTTTGGGAATACTATCATTCTTCCCAGGAAACCTTTGGGGTTTGGAGTCAAGTACCACAGTTCCCTCTCTTCCATCCCATATTCTGCTCATTTCATGCCATTTTTTAAACTTCCCAGAGTTCCTCCGGTAGCACTCTGTTAGTGTTAAGGGATTAGGTTTTACTAGTCATGATGTCAGGCTCCATCAGTTTGGATCACCTTTGTGCATGCTGTCAGGATCCTGTCTGTGATGTGCTCCAAATGTGCTTATTACTCCAAGAAAGAGACTTCAGACTTTGGTTCTTATGAACACAAACTCTGCCAGGTTTATTGTCCACAAGGAAGCCTAGACACTAACATTTATGACCAACTAACAGATGGTGCTAGCCAGGTTATTTGCAGGCATCATACAGGAATAAACATATAACCATAGAAAATTAGTGTTGGAAGGGATCTCAGGAGGTTATGTAAGCCAACACCCTGCTCCAAGCAGAACCATCCCCAACTAGATCATTCCAGCCAAGGCCTTGTCTGGCTGGGTCTTAGAAACCTCCCAGGATAGAAAGTCTACAATCTCTCTGGGTAACCTGTTCCAATGCTCTCTCTCTCTCCTAGCGAGAGTTTTTCCTGATATCTCACCTAAACTTCCCTTGTTGCAAGTTGAGACTGTTGCTCCTTGTTCTGTCATCTGCCATCACTGAGAACAGTCTAGCTCCATCCTCTTTCAAACCTCCCTTCAGGTAGTTGAAGGCTGCTATTAAATCCCCCCTCAGTCTCCTCTTCTCTAGGCTAAATAAGCCCAGTTCCTTCAGCTTCTTCTCAGAAGCCATAAGCCCCAGCCCCCTAACCATTTTTGTTGCTCTCTGCTGAACTTTCTTTAATTTGTTTACATCCTTTCTGTAGTGGGGGCCCCAAAACTGGACACAGTACTCCAGATGTCCCCTTACCAGTGCCAAATAGAGGGTAATAATCACTTCCTTCAATCTGCTGGCAACACTCCTACTAATAATGCAGTCCAGTATGCTGTTAAGCTTCTTTGCAACAAGGGCACACTGTTGGCTCATAACATAACTCTTAAGTACAAAATATTCAGGGTTCCCAAGCTCCTTCTTATACATGGATCGAAACAACTTCATGTTTACAGTTTAAACATCCTAGTTCTCACCAATTACTATAACAGCTTCATAGTCTACTTCTCTCCAGTCAGTGTGCTCTTCCCACCAGATATGAACACCTGTGGCCAGGTCACTCTGATCCTTGTTTTGGTGTTCTGTACTGGTCATATCAGTTCATCCTCTTATCTCTTGGTCTTGAAAGGTCTTCTAAAACTAACAAACTACTTTTCCAGCATTTCCCTTTAAGTCACAGTATGCCACATTTTGTTCTAGTGAGGCCTATTTCAGTTCATACTGTTAGCAAGGCCCCTGTGTGATTTGTGTATGAAATGATCAGTGGTTGCACTAGTTCATATTCCAGCAAAGTCTGTACCTCCATTATATGACATGGCTTCTGTTTCTTGCACCGATTTCCAATTCTTTCAGTATTTCACTAGCATTATGATGAGTTGTAAACAGACTTGTAGAGTTTCCATATCAGCTTTGGAGACAAGGTATCTAATCCTCCTGTACTGAGGAACTTCAGAAACTACCCAAGTGGCTAGCTGTGTAACAGTGGAAACAAGAATACTGAAGTATGCATAAAGAAAACAGAAACAGCAAATAGAACTGTTAGAATTACTGAGCTGCTGCACATAGTGGAATGACGTGTGTGTGCCCATGCCCACAGAAAGAGTACTCAATGGAGAGGTGGATTATGATGCAAATCTGGAAGATATATTTGTATTAAGGACTTGCACCGAGCTCAGAGCCCGCCAGAAGCTGTTTGACTCCACTTGTGCCTTCTTACCTAATTGGCAGCAAGATGCTAGGCCTCAGGTTGTGAGCTCTGCACTTTCAAAGGGGCTTTGGCTGCTCAGTACTCCTCAGATCATAGCCCTTTGCTGGTCCTTGAATGTTGACTTCTGTCCTGCTGCCTACATTGTCCTACTACCTAAGTCTAGCCCTGCCTCCTCGGCCAGTTTGCCCTCAAGTCCTGTTGTGGTCCCTGGGTTGATTTTGCTCATGACTCCTGATATGGTCTCTGACATCTGATCTTGGTTCCTAACTCAACTTTGGCTCCTGTTTCCAGTTTTTGACCTTGGTTTGTTTCCTGACTCTGGTACCTGTAAGGTGCAGACAGAAGTGACAATTTTTGCCCAATCTGGCCCCTGAAAGTGCTCTACAGCCATGACCAAACACAAGTGCACAGCTGCAGAGTGCTTTAAAAGAGTCCCATCCCATGACAATCTGAACTCTCATTCCATGAGGGTTCAGATGAACACACTCCAAAACAGAGTGCCTTTACTCTGTCCATGCGTGCTGGGAACTCGATTGGGCTGACACATCTCAGCCCTGCTCCTGGCGCTGTCTTCAGAATGAGGTGGGGGGGGGGAAGGGAGCAGAGGGAGTTTAGTTGGGGTTTTTTCAGCTGGCGCTGGAGGGTGGGGCAGGTGGATTGGAATCCCCCAAGGGAGGGGAGCTTCAATCCACCTCTCCTGCCTTCCAGCGCCAGCTGAAAAAACCCCAACCAAACTCCCTCTGCTCCCTTCCTTCTCCCATTCTGAAAACAGCACCAGGGCTGGGAGGGTGAAGGGGTGGGCCTAGGGGAGAGTGGCTGCAGACTCACAGCCACTCCAAATTTCACCTGAATTCTCCAACCCCTAGGACCTAACATTGAACATCTGTTGACTCTGGGTGATTGCTGTAACTGAAAGTGATATTTGTACAGAACTCCAGCTAGCTACAAATATCAAGGACAATAAAAAGTCCTTTTTTAGATATGTGGGGAGCCAGAGGAAAAGCCAGGGCAACATTGGACTCCTGCTAAACCAGATGGGACAACTGACAACAGATGCCCAGGAAAAAGCAAATTTCCTAAATGGGTACTTTGCGTCAGTTTTTCACCAGTCTCACGGGACACCCTTGCACATTACGGGACAGGGAGGCCCAGGTGAGGGAGATTCCTTACTCTCCATCAAGGCTGACCTCATGAAAAGAACACCTTGAGAGGCTGGATACCTTCAAGTCAGCCAGCCCTGATGGTTTACACCTAAGGGTACTCAAGGAGCTGGCAAGCATCATAGTTCAGCCCCTGGCACGGATTTTTGAGTACTCCTGGTGCTCTGAAGTGCCCAAGGACTGCAAGAAGGTCAATGTGGTGCCTACCTTCAAGAAAGGGAGGAAAGTAGATCTGGCAAACTACAGGCCCATCAGCCTGATCTCTATCTTGGGGAAGGTCTTGGAAAAGATTATCAAAGAGGCCATCCTTAACAGACTGGCTGACAGTAACATCCTGAGGGATACCCAGCATGGGTTTATTTCATAGTTTCATAGATTAAGGGTCGGAAGGGACCTAGTAGATCTTCTAGCCCGACCCCCTGCCAGGGCAGGAGAACAACAAAAACCCCAAAAACAAGAAACGGGACTCAAATGAGTCCAGCCAGGTAGGCATCCAGCTTCTTCTTAAAGACCCCCAGGGTAGGGGCCAGCACCACTTCCCTTGGAAGTTGGTTCCAGCTCCTAGCCGCCCTAACTGTGAAGTAGTTCTTGCGGATGTCCAATCTATACCTCCTCTCCATCAACTTGTGCCCATTG
>NW_017729032.1:176233763-176248503 GCF_001723915.1 Gavialis gangeticus
GACCAGGTGACCTATCACCTGGACAAGGGGGAGGAGATTGATGTCACATATCTTGACTTCAAAAAAGCCTTTGATCTGGTATCCCATGATCACCTCTTGGCAAAACTGGCTAACTGTGGCTTCGGCCTCACCACGACCTGCTGGAAGGGGAGTTGATTCTGCGGTAGGACCCAGAGGGTGGTGGTTGTTGAAAATCAATCGTGTGGTGCACTGTGACTTCCCTCAAGGCTCTGTCCTAGGGCCTATATTATTATTTAACATCTTCATTAATGATGTAAACATTGATAGAAGTGGACTGGCCAAGTTTGCTGACTGGTAGCCATAACCAGAGGGGTTAAATAAAAAAAATATGCTCTTGGAAGCATCTGGTAATTGTTTAAGCAGTTAAGATGAACTAATGCAAAGCTTGTAAGTTTGCAACTGCATGTGGAAATTGTCTGTCACAGTTTAACCAAAATGTTGAATCTAACTGTTTGCACTGATCATGGGACCACTGAGCCCCAAAAATAAGCAGAGCTACAAGATTAGCTGATCTAATCTTGTTTTTTTAAAGGTCAAGCCATAACAAGATCTGACCACCTAATATAATCAGCACATTCCAAGGAATCCAGGAATAAAAAACTAAGGAGTTGAGCTTAGGCAGGTAATGATGATTTTAAATCTCAAAGTAATCTGATGTAATTTGCTTATTGGGTGAACCAGAGTTCGGGCGGTAACCTTTCATGACAATTTCTAACACCTTTTGATCCCATAGGGTAACAGCTATAGGGCAAGATTGTGAGTGGCTCTAAAGTCAACAGATTAGCATAAGACAAGGTATAAAGAAGCACGTATGTCAGGTGACCAGCATGAAGGACAGAACAGAAGGACCATCGCTGTACCAAGGCTGGACCCCAGACTCCCAGTGTGAGTGAAGACTGAATTCTGACCAAGGGACCTTCCTGGTGACCCCCTCGGACAGCATTGATCGGGGATGCCTGACTTTGCTGGAACAACTTGGTGCACACCTGGCATACAGGGACTTCCAATAAGTTGCCAACCCCATGTAGGAACTCTCTGTCATTCTGTCTATCTGTTATCATTCATATTAGCTCTTTTTATTACTGTACTATCTGTTTGTCACATTAACCTTTCTGTTAACTGTTGTATAGTAAGCTATAAGTAAATTTTGCCTTTACTTCATTCCTGAATCACCTCCTCAATCCCAAACCCAGCAGCCTCACAGCTGATACACTCACAGTGCCTAGCTGGCCTGTGACAGCCAATGACACCAAACTCTGGGGTAAAGCATCCACACCTGAGGACAGGAGGGCAATCCAGGCAGATCTTGACAGGCGCAGGAAATGGGCAGAGGAGAACCTGATGGTGTTTAACACTGAAAAATGCAAGGTTCGTCACCTTGGGAGGAGAAACCTGCAGCATGCTTATAGGCTAAGCAGTGCTACGCTGGTTAGCACTATAGACAAAAGGGACTTGGAGGTCATGACTGACCACAAGATGAACATGAGCCTTCAGTGTGATGCTGTAGCTAGTAAAGCAAGCAAACGCTGGCTTGCATCCACAGATGCTTCTCAAGCAAATCCCAGGATGTCATTCTTTTGTTGTACTCGGCCTTGGTGAGGCCACAGCTGGAGTACTGTGTCCAGTTTTGGGCTCCACAATTCAAAAATGATGTGGAGAAGCTTGAAAGAGTGCAGAGGAGAGCCATGCACACTATCAGAAGTAAGGAAAATAGACCTTATGATGAGAGGCTGAGAGCCATGGGACTCTTCAGCCTGGAAAAGTGCAAGGTCAGGGGTGATCAGGTGACCACCTATAAGTTTATCAGGGGTGCTCACCAGGATCTGGGGGAACATCTGTTCACCAGAGCGCCCCAGGGGATGACAAGGTCGAATGGTCATAAACTCCTCCATGACCGTTTCAGGCTGGACATAAGGAAGAACTTCTTTATTGTCCGAGCCCTCAAGGTTTGGAACAGAGACTTCCACTGGAGGTGGTTCAAGCACCTACTTTGAACACCTTCAAGAGACATTTGGATGTTTATCTTGCTGGGATCCTATGATCCCTGCTGACTTCCTGCCCCTGGGGCAGGGGGCTGGACTCGATGATCCTCCCAGGTCCCTTCCAGCTCTAGTGTCTATGAAATCTATGAAAGTGTTTCCTCCAAAGTGCTATGAGTTACAGCAGGGAACTGCACTTCTTTCTGCACCTGTAGCAATATGTAAGTGAATGATTAGAATTTAGAGATGGTCCCTTGTAATGGATAGTGTTGTGAGTATGGGACTTGGGACATGAACTCTGGGGAGTAGGAAAAGTTGAAGGTTCCAGTTTGAAGCAGTTCTTCATGACTGTTGATAAAGTTTTGTTTCTCTCTCATCTAATGCCTTATGTTATCTCAGGCACCTTTTAAAGATCCTTACAGTACCTGTCCCAGGCTCTGGGGTCCTGGCTACCTCCTGATTTGGGTTCCTAAACCATGATTTTATGGCTTAGGGCAGATTGCCCACACTCTGGTTCCTAATGCAATAGGTAGTGGCTAAAAACTTCTGAATGTGGAGTTCTGTGACAAGGTCACCCCAGATCTCCAGAACAGAAACCCTGGAGTGAGAATGGATAAAAGAGTGGCAATCACAATGCAAAAGCTTGCAAGCCCAGACCTCCAAAGATTTATTTACAATCAATTTGGAGTTGGTAAGTATACTTCTGGGGTGGTCATCATCCAGGCAGACAAGCCAATACAATTGCTTGCAACAATTACCTTTTTCTTGCAATGTGATGTGCAAGATTGGCTATTTACATTGTTCAGGAATCAACAAGGATTTTACACATTACAATGAGGCACTGGACAGGACACCGCTCCTACTGCTCTTACTTGCTTCCAATTCCCCTCTCTACCCTCTGCTTCTGAATACAGAAACAAACTAATTATTTCTATGCTTATTCAAGTGTAGTTGGATCAGCAAGAAACAATAAAAGTTTAAAGAATATCTGCTTCAAAACTTTACCAAGGCTGTGCTGAAATCATAGTCTGCAAACAATGAAGGCTGGCCATTGCTGCTGTTCTGCAAGACAATCAACTAATTAAAAACCTCTTCTCTTTCTTTCTGTCTCAAAATTACCTGCATGTTGTGTTTGCATTCAATTTTGGACTTGGATTCTCAAGCTGGAAAAGACATGGCATTAGTTTTTATAAACACTTAATTTGCATATAGTTTTATTCAGGAAAAGCATGTAGACTGTACCACCAGTTATTGAATAACTTGCAGGGATTTTTAAAAACTTTCCATGTTTTATTTGAATGTTTGGAAATCATGTCAGTGTACTGTTTTTTGTTTGCTGTTCCTTGTCTTATGTGGCCAGAAATCTTGTCTATCAGCCCTGCCAAAAGCATGCATTTGGGAATGTTTTTGGTTTGCTTTTGGTATGCATTGACTGATTATGATTGCCAGTGTGCATGGATGAAATATATTCTCAATTTGAAAAGGCAGTTCCTTTGTTCTCTATCCACAAAAACTTAGTCTTTTGAAAGGGAGAACAAAAGTTGGAGGAGAAGTGGGAAAGAACAGAAAAGTAAAAGAGCATACACTTTGCTTATCTCCTTTCTTTGTCCTCAGTGGCTATTGTCTGGGCAGATCTACATCAGGTTTGGCTCAGTCACATAGCATTTCTGGCTCTCCATAGGGTCCTCATCCTCCTCAGTAAGATTATGATTGGTTTGTGCTTTTGTGATCCTTTCCTTTAACAGTCACAAGGTGTCCACAGTTGCATGTGAAATAGTTGTGGTCAGGTCCCTGTACAGTATGGCATCCAGTTCTTCACAGTGGTGTTAGGTGTGGGGGCAGCCCTAGATGTCCTAAAGGATATTCAAAGACTTTGTCTCTTGGTAGGACTGCTGTGCATCCTTCTCCTATTTCTGGCATTCCTATCTCTGTCATATTCTAGCTCTTCCTCTCCTTTTGAGTGTCTGAGTAAATGTGTTTATTTTTTAATTCTGAATCTTGGTCTGTACCATCCTTCTTTTCATAGTCTGAAGCAATTAACAGCTTGTTTTGTGGACCAGACATTACCATGAGGTTTAGCTGAAGTTTAAGATGCAGCTTTATGTGGAACCTTATTTGTGGGAAGGAAAAACAGGATTTCCAAAACACTCTGGAGAGAAAGAGAGGTGTATGTGTGAGTGTGTAGAGGAAGGACAGGTGGGGAAGTAGGTTTCTGGTCACAGTGACTCCTAGACAGCAGAGAGTTCATAGTAGTAGGGCAGGGGTATTGTTGAGGATAGTTAGAATCATAGAAAGTTAGGGTTGGAAAGGACCTCAGGAGGTCATATAGTCCAACCCCCTGCTCAAAGCAGGACCATCCCCAACTAGATCATCCCAACCAAAGCTTTGTTTAGGCAGGCTTTGAAAACCTCCAAGGAAGATAACCTTCCATCACCTTCTGTTCTCTTTTCAAACCCCCTTTAGGTAGTTGAAGGCTGCCATTAAGTCCCCTCTGTCTCTTCATTCTTTCCTGAATAAATAAGCCCAGTTCCCTCATTCTTTCCTGAAAATCATGTCCCCCACCCCCCTTACCATTTTTGTTGCTTTCTGCTCCAATTTGTCTATATTCTTTGTATAATGGGGGGCCCAAAATTGAACACAGTACTGAGTAGAGGAGAATAAACACTTCCCTTGACCTTCTGGCAACACACCTACCAATACCATTTAGGGTGGCCATCATAGAGGACAGTCCAGTTGTCCTCTGTCCTCTTCTTCATACAAAACTGGACACCTTTTTATGTCCTCTATTTTTCTCTTGAAGAGAAAAATAGAGGACATAAAGGCATTTGGTTTCATATCAATAGAGGACAGAGTAGCAGAAAACCAGAATGTCCTCTAGGATGGCCACCCTAATGCTGTTTCCTTCTTGGCAACAAGGGCACACTGCTAGGTTATATTCAGCTTACTGTCTACTGTAACCCCCAGGTCCTTTTCTGCAGAGTTGCTGCCCAGCCAGTCAGCCCCCAGCCTGTACTGGTACATGGGATTGCTCCATCTTAAGTGCAGGACTTTGCACTTCTTCTTGTTGAACTTTATGAAATTCCATTTTGGCCCAATCCTCCAATTTGTCTAGGTCACTCTGGATACTAGCCCTACACTGCAGCATATATACTACTTTCCCCAGCTTACTGCCATCTGCAAACTTGGTACAGATGTAATTTATGCCATCTTCCAGGTCGTTGATGAAGACATTGAACAAAACCAGCCCCAGGACCAACCTCTGGGGCACTCCACTTGATACTGGCTGCCAACTAAACATCAAACCATTGATTACTATTCTCTGAGCCTGATGATCCAGCCAGTTTTCTGTCCACCTTACAGACCATTCATCCAGCCTATACTTCCTTAGCTTGCCTGGTAGAATGTTTTGGGAGACTGAATGTTGTTGGAGGACTGTTTGTAGCAGTACAAGCAAGGCAAAATCCACATGGGGATTATGCTGGTGGAAGAGTACTGATGGAGGTCTTAAGCCAGTCAAGGAAGTGGTGTAACTTGACTGGAATAAATTTTGTTTTTTACTGACACAAATGACATTTGAATGTGAGTAAACAAAATAATTTTTGTGGTTAAGGCAAGTTTTACTGATAACACTCTGTAAAGTCAACTATGCTCCTCACATAAACTGAGAACCAAATTTCAAATAGAAAATGAAGCAATGTAATGACATATTAGATGGAATAATAAGGAGATTTCCTTTTTGAAATACCAGGTATTTACAGTCTATCTAAACATGTTGTACATCAAAATTGTTCCAAGGAATTTTGGATGAAATATGATTTATTGCTTAGCAAATACTTCCATTTCTATTACAGAGAAGGCTAGATATGCAATCACTCTTTTGGTCTGCTGCTTTTTTAATTTGCTGTTGTGAGAACCTGAGATCACTTGCCCAGTTTGTCACTCAACCTATGGCACTTGGCTTGAAATGACTTGTTCCAAAAAGCAACTACCTCTCTAGTAGGAAAAAAAGCATGTAGATGTCATGGCCTTTTTACTAGAACAGCTATTTAATGACACAAGACATGTATATATAGTATTAAGCCTATTTTAAATCTATTTTGCAAGCAGGACTTTTCACATTTAGAATTCTTGATCTTGTGGAGAGGGAGAGGGAGAAGTAGAGAGGTAGCGCGCATGAAGGAAAGGATAACAAAAACTGAACTGTGCCTTTTGCTCGAATATCTTGTTTTTTTTTGTTATATAATCCTGCTGGTCAGGCTGCATTTATGAGCAGATCAGAATAGAGTAGATGGGCCTAAAGTGTTCAGTAAATTAGAATGATTTCATACATGTAATAGATTTCATAGACACTAGGGCTGGAAGGGACCTTGGAAGGTCATCGAGTCCAGCCCCCTGCCCCAGGGGCAAGAAGTCAGCTGGGGTCATAGGATCCCAGCAAGAAAAACATCCAGATTTCTCTTGAAGGCATTCAGAATAGGTGCTTGAACCACCTCTGGCAGCAGGCTATTCCAGATCTTGGGTGCTCGGACAGTAAAGAAGTTCTTCCTTATGGCCAGCCTGAAACGGTCTTGCAAGAGTATATAACCATTTGACCTTGTCATCCCTTGGGGCACTCTGGTGAACAGGCATTCCCCCAGATCCTGATGTACACCCCTTATATACTTACAGGTGGCCATCAGATCGCTTATGAGCCTTCACTTTTCCAGACTGAAGAGTCCCATAGCTCTCAGCCTCTAGTCATATGGTCTGTTTACCTGACCTTTGATCATGCGCATGGCTCTCCTCTGGACTTCCTCAAGCTTCTCCACATCCTTTTTGAATTGAGGAGCCCAAACCTGGACACAGTACTCCAGCTGCGGTCTCACCAAAGCTGAATACAATGGGAGAATGATGTCCTGTGATTTGATTGAGAAGTGTCTGTGGATGCAAGCCAGGGTTTTGGTCGCTTTTACTAGCCACAGCATCACACTGAAGGCTCATGTTCATCTTGTGGTCAATCCTGACCCCCAGGTCCCTCTTGTCAGTAGTGCTAGCCAGCATAGCACTGCTGAGCCTATAAGCATGCTGCAGGTTTTTCCTTCCAAGGTGGAGAACCTTGCATTTTTCAGTGTTAAACGCCATCAGGTTCTCCTCTGCCCATTTCCTGAGTCTGTCAAGGTCAGCCTGGATTGCCTCCCTGTCCTCAGGTGTGGATGCTTTACCCCAGAGTTTGGTATCATCGACGAACATGGCCAGTCCGCTTCTGACTCCAATGTCCACATCATTAATGAAAGGGTTGAACAATATAGGTCCAAGGAAAGAGCCTTGAGGGCCCTGACTGGTTACAGGGCACCATGACAGTTGACTTCCATCAAGCGCCATGCTCTGGGTCCAAACACAGAGCCAATCCCCAGCCAGTGGATCGCGGTGGACCCAAGGCTACAGTTCGCCAGTTTTATGAAGAGGTGATCATGGGATACCAGATAGAAGGCTTTTTTGAAGTCAAGATATACTACACTGTGGCAAAGTGGGACTCCCCAACTAGCCACAGTGCTAATTGCCCCCCTTGCCTTTGGGCATGCCCCCCACCTGACTCTATTGCCACGCCTTTTATTAATTAATCGATTTTAATTAGGTGAGAGGCTGCCCATTACTACCCCAATGCCAGGGGACACTATCTGCGGCTCTGAACCTACCCTACACCGCAGCCTATGCCTCGCAGATGGCATCCTGATGTTACCGTGCTCCTGGCCTACTGCTGGAGCAAGCTTAGGCTGCACCATCAGGCCTCAGTCACACCCACATTCATACCGCCCATCTCTCACTCGGGCCTCGCACACACTCCACCCTCTCTCACAGGGTCTCTTTCAGCCATCAGCAACTTATTCTGCCTTGCTCCCTCTTGGAGTGAGCCCCTTAGGCCATAGGCTTAGCTAGTCCGTCCCTTGGGTGGCAGATGTACCATCTTTTGGGCCTCTCCCATGACCCTCACTGGGGTAGTGGCCAGCCAATTACCTGACTGGGTCTAAGCTTACTCTGGCCCCTTTGGGGGCAACACTATGTATAAAAATGTATTGGGCCCTCAGACCTCTGGCTCTTCTCCCGCTTCACTGGGGCTCCCCATCTCCACCCCCTCTCTGGAGTTCCACACTGCCCCTTTCACTTGGTGCTCCACATGTCCCCCCCTTACTCGGGGCTCCTTGTCTCTGCCCCTTTCACTGGGGTTATCATTTATGCCCCCTCACTTGAGGCTCCACACTGCCTTCTTACTCGGGGCCACGGGGCTTCCCTCCCTGGTGGGCTCAGGTGGCCATAGCCGCACCTGGCCCCAACTCTTCTTCCTTGGGGTATTGCACTCTGCAGGGCTCAGTTGGCCTCCAGCTGTGCCTGGCCCCCACTCTCTCCAATGTTACGTGACCTATCCGAAGGTGAGAGCTGTGTCACAGGCCAGCTGGGCACTGTGAGTATATCAGTTTAGCCACTTGCTGTTTGGTTCAGGATTGAGGAGGCACAGTTGGGAGTAAAACAATAGCAAATTTATTATAGTTTACACACACACACACACACACACACACACACACACACAACAGTTAACAGAAAGATAAATATGATAAGCAGATAATGCACTATTAAAAAGCTAACATATGATCTGAGCCTTCAAGAGGCCGAGAAGCAATAGTAAATAACAGATAATAACAACAGATAGATCAATTCTGTTGCAGGCCAACTGGGCACTGTGAAGGTTTTAGCCACTGGCCTGTTCAAAACAACAGATAGACAGACATGGGTTGGCAACTTATCGATAGTTCCTCAATGCCAGGTATGCATCAAGTGATTCCAGCAAAGTCAGGCATCCCCGATCCATGCTGTCAGAGGGTTACCGGGGAAGGTGCCTTGATCAGGATCTGATCCTCACTCACACTGGGAGTCTGGGGTCCGGGCATGGAACAGAAAAGACCATTCTGTTTCCTCCTTCCTGCTGGTTACCTGATGCACACGCTTTTTATACCTAGTTTTATGCTAATGTTGGCTTTAGAGCCACTCACAATGCTACCCTATAGCTGTTACCCTATGGGATTGAGAGGTGCTAAAATTATCACAAAAGGTTACTACCCAAACTCAGGTTTATCCAATAAGCAAATTATGATGCAGCACCTTTAGGTTTGAAATTGACATTGCTCCACCTAAGCCCCAACCATTTTTAGGTTTCATTTGAATATGCTTTCTTGGGATGTGCCTTCCTGGAATGTGTTGGGTGCGCCGGGCAGTTGGATCCAGTTTTTTATCACTAAAGCTGAACCCTTAGCTGACCTAATGGTTTCTGCTCATCTCACAGCTCCAGCTTTGCCTATGGGGCCCAGTCAGTTCCATGAACAGTTAATTTATCATTTTGGTTAAACTTATGACAGACAAGTTACATTTGCAGTTTACAAACTTACAAGCTTTATATTAACTAATATTCCCTGTTTAGGCAAAATACCAAATGCCTCCAAAAAGCACATATTTATTGCTTATTAATCCCTCTGGTTCTGGCTGTTACAGTCCACCCCTTGCTTCTTTGGAGCATTTGTTAAGGCTTACAAATATGATTTCTGCCATGTATACATGGTTGGCAGAAGCAACAGCATTTATTCTGGCATAGGTATTAGATTTAATTTTATAACAACAACATTTAAAGATTATATTGAATAATATTATTTTATGACTAAATTTATTACTACTACAAACCAAGGAAAAGAAGCACCTTTAGTAAAGGTATACATTTGCATAGTACAGGCTGCTTCATACCACTTACACAGTGGGGGAATATTAGTAGCACATTTAATCATTCTCCCTCCCTCTTGAGCTATGAGGGCAAGTTATTTTCCTTTTTGGGCATCTTTAAACAAACCTTTAATGTAGGTCGCTACTTCACCCCATCCCTTTAGCTGGGGCATGTTTACATCTTTAACCCAGGATTTTGGAATACTTAGGTTAAGGGTGACACTTTTTTATTGGGTTTTTGACCACATGAAGGTGGTTTCCTGGTTGTAGACATATAAGGTAGCTGATGCCCCTTTGAAATCTTGAGCCTCTGCACAACAGCTGGTGCAGGAGGTCCAAAATGTACTGTTAGGATGATATAAGCGGCCAGGATTGAAGGCACTGGCTGATATCATTTCACAGCCACTGGCAAGAATATTTGAGCACTCGTGGCACACGGAACAGGTCCCAGAGGACTGAAAAAGGGCCAACGTGGTCCCTATTTTCAAGATGGGGAGGAAGGAGGATCCAGGCAACTATAGGCCTCCAGTCAGTCTCACCTCCATCCTTGGCAAAGTCTTTGAAAATATTAAAGCTTATATGTGAGAGCCCAGCAGGAAAAATTATGCTGAGGGGAAACCAGCATGGGTTCATAGCAGGTAGATCATGCCTGACTAATCTAGTCTCTTTTTATGACCAGGTTACAAAACACCTCAACACAGGAGTAGGGGTTGATATTGTTTACTTAGACTTCAGGAGGGCCTTCAATACGGTATCCCATTCCATACTGGTGAACAAGTTAAGAGGCTGTGACTTGGATGATTACATAGTCTGGTGGTTGGCAAAGTGGCTAGAGGGTCATACCCAAAGAGTGGTAGTGGATGGGTCGGTATCGACCTGGAAGAGAGTGGGTAGTGGGGTCCCTCAGGGCTTGGTCCTTGGACTGATACTCTTCAATGTCTTCATCAGTGACTTGGATGAGGGAGTGAAGTGTAGTCTGTCCAAAGTTGCAGATGATACAAAACTGTGGGATGAAGTGGACACACCAGAGGACAGGGAACAACTACAGGCAGACCTGGACAGGTTGGACAAATGGGCAGAAAACAATAGAATTCAATTTAACAAGGAGAAATGCAAAGTGCTGCACCTAGGGAGGAAAAGTGTCCAGCACACCTACTGTCTAGGAAATAACCCTCTTGGTAGTATGGAACCATAAAGGGATCTTGGAGTCCTAGTGGACTCCAAGATGAACATGAGTCGTCATTGTGACGAAGTCATCAGAAAAGCTAACTGCACTTTAGCATGCATCAGCAGATGCATGACAAACTGAACCAAGGAGGTGATACTTCCTCTCTATCAGGTGCTGGTTAGACTGCAGCTGGAATACTGCGTGCAGTTTTGGGCGCCACACTTCAAGAGGGATGTGGATAACCTGGAGAGGGTCCAGAGAAGGGCCACTCTTATGGTTAAGGGGTTGCAGGTCAAGCCCTACGAGGAGAGACTAGGGCACCTGGACTTCTTCAGCTTCCACAAGAGAAGGTTGAGAGGTGACCTTGTGGCTGCCTATAAATTCATCATGGGGGTGCAGAAGGGAACTGGTGAGGCTCTGTTCACCAAGGTGCCCCTGTGGGTCACAAGAAATAATGGCCATAAGCTAGCAGAGAGCAGATTTAGACTGGACATTAGGAGGAACTTCTTCACAGTTAGAGTGGCCAAAGTCTGGAATGGGCTCCCAAGGGAAGTGGTGCTCTCCCCTACCCTTCAAGAAGAGGTTGGATGGGCATCTGGCTGGGGTCATCTGAACCCAGCACTCTTTCCTGTCTATGCAGGGGGTTGGACTCGATGATCTATTGAGGTCCCTTCTGACCCTAATAACTATGAATCTAGGACCTTCCCAGCAAACTTATTGGGCTAGGGTAATATATGGAGTTGCTGGTAGGGGTGTTACACAAATGATGTTGGGGGGACTATCAGGCCACCCTTTCCGTAAAGTTTCCAAGCCTATTAGAATGCCATTTACAGGGTACATCAGGGATTGGGCGAAATACTTGGGACCTTCAGGAGTTACAATTTCCCAAATGGGATGATGTAAGTCCCAGTCCCACATGCACCCACCTCCTAGTCCTGTTGTCAAGAGATGAGCAGTGGACCATGTGCCATGTGCTACCCCGTGTACAACGAAAAAGCACTTTGTCTTGCTACATCCCTCTCAGAGTGTGCTCCATGTGTCTTGGTAAACTAACCGTTGAGCTAAAGCTGGGGGTAGTCCATTGTGCTCTAAGCCAGCAGGCCATTCTTTGTGTCTGAGATCACTCATTACCTGGGAAAAATGAAGGTTAAGTGAAAGCTGCACTTCGGCACAAGCAGTGCTCCGGGTTTGATTAGCATCGGCTTGGAAGGCTGGATGCATCAAAAGGTGATTTATTTGTGCTGCTTTTTGGCCAATGGTTGCCACTAACTTATCAGTGTATTCTAAAGCCATGTTATTAGTCATACCTCCTGTAGTGAGCGAACCTATGGCTCATCGTATATCCATGATTCCTTGGGTGTTTTTCTGGGATTTATGTTTTAAATTTCCATGGCTGAGTTGAGTCCATTCCACATATGGTCTAGGGTATCCCTCTTTTTCTGGGCAATTACAGGCTGGGCTGTGGGTTGGAAAACAGTTGGTGCAGCATATTTTCTGCCAACTGAGCACCGGCAGAGCAGTTAGGAAATGCTGTTCTGACAAACCATTGTTTGGGGTTAAATGTGATATGGGCATTGAACAAGGAGGCATTAAGGAGGACTGGAGCCCTGGTTTGGGACCTCCACCAGGGAGTGACGTTAGATAAGCGAGGTAGGGGATACACCTGTGGTGGCTCCTTTTGGATTAACAAGGTACATCCCTGCTTAGGAGTTTTCCTGTTTGGGTGTTTAACCATTTTCCGTTTTTCTTTTGGGATTGGTAAATTTCCCAATTGGGTTGGTTGAAGGAGCACATTCGCTCGGGTGTGTTCCCATCTGTGTACTTAAATGCACACTGCCCAGGTACAACTATGGCTTTGGTATCTTGCAGAAATGATTCTGGCATGGTGCCCTCCATGGGCTTGGCCAGTTGTTCTGGGTTGACCAGGTCTGTGCCCTGCAGATTTTCCCAGACTGATTGGCGATATGCAACTATTGTGTATTCAATTCCATGAGTGATTTCCCCCTTCATCCATATGGTGGAACCACAAAATACCCAGAACATAGGATGTGTTGGCCTCCCATTCTGTGGACTACCACTTGACAGCATAAGAGCCATTTTTAAACCACCACAGTACCTTGCTGTATCTGGAGGACCAGTGTATTTGGTGAGCTGAACACCATTGTGCCAAAGTGTTATTGGGTAGGGGAACTGCTGGAGCTATAGTCTCCCATGGAGGTGAGGTTGGAGGTTTTGGTCCCCTCCTTGGGCTCCGGGTGGTTGTAGAATTTCGAGCTTCAGGTGGGATTGCGGCAGTGGTCATGTCAGGACCCAGGGTGGGCAGTGCACCTGCAGGCAGAATATAACAGCACCAGGGCCATTGGAAGAAACCACAACAATCTCCCCCTGTCCCACACTCGTTTTTCTCGATCCTGACATATGGGAGGAAACCAAGCAACCACCCTGTCCCATAGTAACATTGACAGATTTCTCCTTGCCAGTCCACAATCCACCATCGGCGACTGAAAGGCCAGTTTCGCACTTTTTCGATTGTGGCTGGGCATTCCCAGTATCCCAATGTGTCTGAGGCTTTGGCAGTGGGTGTGATCTGGGGCGTGGGAGCATATGAATGCCCCACAGTAATCAAACAGTAGCCAATGACCAGCAGTCCCATCATAATGGCATTCCACCCCTTCACTGTTAGGTGAGGATGGTGGCGTCGCTCTGGAACAGGGTGATGATTCCAGGCCACCTTGGGGCCGCTATAGCTGTGCCCACAGATGGACCCAATCTGCAGGAACAAGAAAAAACAGAGTCTGGCTCCTGTTAGATGGATTCAGCCTTGACACCCACCATGAGTTATGTATGTCTCATGCCATTAGCACCCCTTCCCATTTGCCACCTGCGGATGCTTACCTACTACTTGGTCTCCCGCCTGGAGTTTCCCCCAACCACCCCTTGGCTGTTCCACTGCTGGCTCGTGGGGTCTGCCCTGACCGAAGTCTTGCTGCATAGGGCTTCCTCCGGGGTGGGGCCAATTGTTAGCCTAGTTGTCTGAGCAACTCAGGTGCAAGTCCCAGTCCTTGAGGGCCAGGCCAGTGGCCATTCACAGGTTGTACTTTAGGATACTGTTGGCTCATTCTACCAGTCCATTAGATTGCGGGTGATAGGGAATGTGATAGGTCCACAGCACATGATGTTTTGCAGCCCACTCATAGACAAGATGTTTGTCACTTTGCAGCTCTATGGGAAGTGGGTAGATGGCTAGCAATTTTCTAGTGCTGCACAGGTGTCCTGTGCAGTGGCCTTGGCATAGACCTGGGCGAACATCATTCTGGTAACCGCTTCTATGGCTGCAAACACATACTATTGCTTTCTGGGATTGCGGGGAAGTGGGCCTATTAAGTCACATTGGCAAACTTGCCATATTACCTTTCCATTGCGCAGTGACAAAGGGGTAGTTGAGGTAGGGGTTAGTCGAGCTTTGACCTCCTGGCAGGTGATGTAGGAGTTGACTAATTTCTGTGCTTCCTTTTTAGTTAGGTGAATGCCCCAGGTGGCTGCTAGATGAGCAGTGCCATCGTGGCCAGGGTGCCCATGCTGCCGATACAGCCATTCTGTGGCCAGCACTCCAGGGGTCTGCCAGAGGGAGAGGCTGGGCAGCTTCTCTGGGGGTGGGTGAGCCTCTGCTTCAGCAACAAGGGCTTCTGTGTTGCCTCTGGCTAGCTTATCCACTTGCCTGTTCCACTTTGCCTCAGGCCCCTCAACCTTTTTGTTCCCATGCACTGCACTGACATGCTGTATGTATAAGGGAAGGCTTCCCTGTGCCATTTCCCACAAAGCTTCCCAC
>NW_017729032.1:176253503-176253775 GCF_001723915.1 Gavialis gangeticus
TATCCACTTGCCTGTTCCACTTTGCCTCAGGCCCCTCAACCTTTTTGTTCCCATGCACTGCACTGACATGCTGTATGTATAAGGGAAGGCTTCCCTGTGCCATTTCCCACAAAGCTTCCCACTTTTCACGGCTCCAGATGTCTCTTCCTCGCATTTTGAAGTTTTCCCTTTTCCACAGGGGTAGCCACTTGGTACAACCCTCCACTACCATCCATGAATTGCAGTAGATAATCCCCCACCAGGGGGAATGCCTTGTTGGACTTGGTGTTGGC
>NW_017729032.1:176253786-176254112 GCF_001723915.1 Gavialis gangeticus
TTGACTACAGTGGCTAGCTCAGCATATTGTGCACTTTGACCATCTTCCCCCAGGGTGAGTTGCTTACCATCTTGGATTTGTATGGCAGCCCCCCTCCAGGTATGACCTTTGGCTGAGCCATCGGTAAACCAGACCTCTATGTTCTCTGATATTTCCATGTTCAGTGAAAAGGGTGGTGCTTCCTTGATGGGAGACTGCTCGTCCGGGCTGGCTGTGTCTGGGTATACATTAATTGTGCTCTCTATGACTTTTTCTACTAATGCTGGATGTCCCTTTGGGGTCACCTGCTGAGCTTGACTTAAGATATAATAGACCCATTTTTGCAC
>NW_017729032.1:176259112-176287330 GCF_001723915.1 Gavialis gangeticus
ATATAATAGACCCATTTTTGCACTGTGGTTTCTTGGGCTTGCCCCCCTGGCAGGAGGTGTCTGTCAGACAATGCCATTCCTAGGATGGGCACCAGAGTGGTTATGACAGTGGGAAGCTCCTCTCTCAGGGCCTCTGTGGCTGCTAAAACTGTGGCTGCTGCACACAGCATTTGCTCCAGTAGCTTCAGCCCCCTTCCAGCCTCAGCTCCAAAACCCAAGGGGTCGTTGGGTTTCCTCCCACTTTCCTCCCTTTCTTGAAGATAGGCACCACATTGGCCTTCTTCCAGTCTTCGGGCACTTCACCAGAGCGCCAGGAACTCTCGAAGATCCATGCCAGGAGTAAGGTATGGTGTTGGCCAGCTCCTTCTCCGGGGTATAAATTGTCAGGGCCAGCTGACTTGAAGGTGTCTAGCCTCTCAAGGTGTTCCTTCACAAGGTCAGCATTGATGGAGGGCAAGGAATCACCCTCACCCAGGTGTCCCTGTCCTCTAATGGGCAGGGGTGTCCCATGGGACTTGTGAAAGACCAAGGCAAAATACCCATTTAGTAAGTTGGATTTTTCCTGGGTGTCAGTCATCAGTTGTCCCTTCTGGTTTAGCAGGGGTCCAATGTTGCCCTCTTGCTCTCCATGTATCTAAAAAAGGACTTTTTATTGTCCTTGATGCTTGTAGCCAGTAGGAGTTTCATCGCAGCCTTGGCTTTCCTGGTTCATGGTGTAGGGGAGGCTGCCTGCAGGTCTGGACCAGTGCAGATCTATTCCTCCTTGGAGGTGGATCCAGTCCTCCATCCTTTGTAGGTCTGTCTTTTTAGACGCAGGAAGTCCTCTAGTTCCTTGTTGAGCCAAGGGGGTGGCTGTGCCCTTTTGCTGCCTTTCCTCTGAGATGGAATAGCCTTAGCTTGTGCATCCAGGATTACTCCCTTGGGGAGCAACCACTCTTCCTGGACTCCCCTCCCCTTGTGGTCATGGTCCCTTAGGGACTCACCCACAAGTCTCCTGATTTGAATTTAGACTTCATTCTGACCATGTCTGTGTAATCTTGGGAAAGATTGAAGACTTGGCTTTTCCCTCTTCTTTTAGGAGGCAGTGAGGACATGTCTCTCAGGAAACTAATGAGAATGCATTCCTTAAAGCCACATCTGCCCCAGACTTTTTGAGATTTCTTAAAGTGTTGCCATTGCTTCGTAAGTCCCCGGATACTTGATGGCCACATTCCTGTGGCTACAGGGGTTTTTAGCTGAGAACAGAATTTCTCTCCATATGCTTGAAAAAGATCTCTCCATGAAACAAAAGCCATTGTATCCCTGAGTTTGCCATTTTCCAAATGTACTTCATGTGGAAAATGGCAAGCTCAGGTATTGTTCCCTTAAGCAGCATTTGAAAACAAAACTGTCAAAGGAACTTTTTAATACCAGGAGTTCCTGGTGTTAAAACATGAGTTTCTGGCATTATAAAATTTTCTTTGACAAATTTGTTTTCAAATGCTGTTTAAAGTAAGCTGAATCAGCCAGGGGAGACTATCACACTTTTTAATTTCCTGTTTTGTTAGCAAATGCCAGATCCACTTTACACTGAAAATGGTGATCTAACCAAACAGTCTTTAATACCCTTTGTAAGAGTGCAGGTTACAAGTGGTTGTAATAATCTATTTTATCCATCTGCATCACAACTCTTCTCTAAGAACCTAGGAATAGCAGGGGTTGGATACTTTGGAAAGCATGGCTAATTCTCTGTTACTTTTTTTTATATAGCTAGAAATACCATAGAATTGGGCTGGTAATTTTTTTTCTGCATGTTTTTTCTGAAGCAATATTTTTTAAATGTTTGACCAAAAGGACACGTTACTTGTTATTGTCATGGACTTTCCAAAGTTTTCTACTGGATCTATTTAATATTAATTACATAACTGCTTTATTATTTGAGATCTCAGGCAATTGGAAAGCTTGCTTGTTTGCAAATTACTCCAATTGTAATTTATTTCCTTTATTGAGGCAATGTCTCCTGTAGAGGACTGCTTTAAAAAAACAGTGTTAGGCTCGTGTGACTAGGAGATGCTTGAGTTAGACCATCCTGAGAAAAGGAATCCTAAATTGAAAGCTAAATCATGAGATGGGAACCCTAGAAATAAAAGTGAACATTCTGGGAAACTGCCTTTTTTAAAAGAGAGTGTGACTTTGCACAGATTTTGGCATTCCCTTCTTCTTGGTCTTAGTCTGAAAGCATGATTATGCTACAAAAAGGTCTAATCTTATTGAATTGTATGTCTGCATGTCATTTTCTTTATGAGACCTTCTATAGTAAGGAATAATGAGATCAATGCAACTGTGGTTATTCAGCTTGTGTGCTGCAGCCTCTTCCCTCTATTGACTATGTCCACATCTTATCATATACTTATGCTGAATTGTGGGGTGTGGCAGAGACTACTCTTTCAGTATCTATGTAAAGATTCTTACTATAATGGAATTCCTTACTCTGTTGCAATACTAAGAATAAAGCAAAGCAATAAATGGCTAACTGCAATGTCAGGTTTAGAGTGAATCACAAATCCACAGTCATATTGGCGTTGCAAAAATTTTTATTAAAAAATGTTTAGAGGAACAGTCCCAAAGGCTTCACTTTCTTTTGTGCAATTTTAGTATGCACCACAATATGTTCTAGCAGGAGGAAAGACAGGGGACACTTTTTTAGCACCTGTATGAATACTTGGTTCAGCCTGAGTTGGAGCCTTATAGAAACAAGTAGCAAATTGCCCGTCAAGAATGACTGGGAAGCGGGGCCAGTGGGATGGATGTAGTATTAGATTTAACTGATTTTGGTTAAATCAGTTTCTTGGACTTCTGTCCCAGATCCCCTCCAGATTCAAGTTAACTCACAGTCCCCCAACATCCCAGAATGCTTTACACCTCCACACAAACTCCCCCTTGCAAGGTAATAGGTTAGCCTTGGTCCAAGCTTTCTGCTCCAGCTGAGCAGGCAGGTGTGCTCTAGTGCCCCTTCTGGCTTCTGACCTGGGGCACTGTAGGCATGTGGCTGCATTTCCAGAATCAAAAGTGAATGTCTGATCATTTGCTTGTAAGAACAATCTATGCAGCTGAGACTAACTTGCAAAGGTTGAATCAATTCAGCCTTGGGTTTTTTGACTGTCTTTACTTAGCCTATATCATTTCTGTAACAGATATGTCCATGCTAGTATACTTATCTTCTGGAAGAAGAAGAAATTCCGGTAGTTACCAGAAGGAATTTTCTTGAGATCAGCTGTCTGCTTTGCTTTACAGATTGGAGTCCCCCCACACCTGGCCCAGTTTGAAGGTAATTTCAGTGGGGGGGGTGTGGAAATTCATAGATTCATAGATTAAGGGTCGGAAGGGACCTAGTAGATCTTCTAGCCCGACCCCCCGCCAGGGCGGGAGAACAACAAAAAACCCCAAAAAGAGAAATGGGACTCAAACGAGTCCAGCCAGGTAGGCATCCAGCCTCTTCTTAAAGACCCCCAGGGTAGGGGCCAGCACCACTTCCCTTGGAAGTTGGTTCCAGCTCCTAGCCGCCCTAACTGTGAAGTAGTTTTTGCGGATGTCCAATCTATACCTCCTCTCCATCAACTTGTGCCCATTACTCCTTGTTATGCCAGCGGGCGCTAGGGGAAACAGCGTCTCCCCCAAACCCTTCTGGTCCCCCCTAGTGAGTCTATAGACGGTCACCAGGTCCCCCCTCAGCCTTCTCTTGTGGAGGCTGAATAGGTTCAGGTCCCGCAGTCTCTCACTGTAGGGTCTGCCCTGTTGTCCCCGGATCATGCGGGTGGCCCTCCTCTGGACCCTCTCCATGTTGTCCACATCCCTCTTGAAATGGGGCGCACAGAACTGGACACAATACTCCAGCTGTGGCCTGACCAGCGTCGCGTAGAGGGGGAGGATCACCTCCTTGGCTCTACTCGAGATGCACCTGTGGATGCATGACAAGGTCCGGTTAGCCCTGCCAACCATGACCTCGCATTGTCGGCCCATGTTCATCTTGGAGTCAATAATGACTCCAAGATCCCTTTCTGCCTCCGTGCTCTCGAGTAAGGAGTTCCCCATTGTGTAAGTGTGCTGCTGGTTCCTACTGCCCAAGTGCAGCACCCTGCACTTGTCCGTGTTAAAACGCATCCTGTTCCTGTTAGCCCACCCCTGTAACCTATCCAGATCCCTCTGCAATCTCTCCCTCCCTGCTAGCGTGCTCACCTCCCCCCAGATTTTGGTGTCATCAGCGAATTTAAACAGGTTACTTTCCACCCCATCATCCAGATCGCTGATGAAGAAATTGAACAGCGCAGGCCCCAGGACCGAGCCCTGGGGGACTCCGCTACCCACCTCCCCCCAGGTCGAATATGACCCATCCACCACCACCCTCTGAGTGCGACCCCTCAGCCAATCTGCAATCCATCTGACTGTGTAGGCATCGATGCCACAGTCACCTAGTTTTTTAACTAGGATGGGGTGAGAGACGGTGTCAAAGGCCTTGCTGAAGTCCAGAAAGACTACATCCACCGCGACACCTGCATCCATGGCCTTTGTGACCTGATCATAGAAGGCAATCAGGTTGGTCTGACATGATCTCCCCCTAATAAATCCATGCTGATTGCCCCTGAGCATCATTTCTGATGCCGGCCCCTCACAAATGTGCTCCTTGATGATCTTCTCAAAGAGTTTCCCCAGGATTGAGGTAAGACTGGGGAAACTCTTTGAGAAGATCATCAAGGATGATTGAAACACTGAAGATATAGGAACTAAAGACAAGTGTTTTGGAGAACAGAAAATGTTGAGAATATGCTGAGATTTGTTTTGATTTGTTGACAGTTGTATTGTGATGTTTGAACAAACCTGATCCAAACAATGGATATTTATCTGATTCTAAAGTAAAATTACATGCTGTTTTGAGAAGCTCAAGAAGAGGAAACTGAGGCAGTGGCAGGATCTGATGACCAGTTGTGTCTGTACCCAGCAATACTATTCCCCGCTCCATCAAGGAACACTTAGGGCAAACATAGCAAAGTGCTCCCTTTTTTCAGGGATCAAGTGTGCTGGCTATACTTGAGAGCTTGGGACTGAGCATCTGCTTTCACTCTACTTCTGTGTGTCATATAGATCTTAACTCATCTCAGATCACTGTAACAAAACCAATTTTAGATTGGTGGTGCACATATCCTAATTTACTAGAGATTGATCCCAGTCCTAATTAATGCAATAGAAAGCTAAATCTTTCTTCTCTGTAAAGCTAGAGGCTTAAGACAGAAGCCATCATTTCTGAAAAAATAGAGCTCATCTAACACCAAGATGCTTTAGGGCAAGGATTGTCAATTTGGGGTACGCACACCCCTGGGGGTACTTGGACTGGTCCTAGGGGGTACACATGGGTGGGCCAGGACAGAGTGCTGCTGCCTTCCAGGATCAGGGCCAGGGTGGGGCAAGGGTAGCTGTGCCCCTCTGCGGGGTGGGGAAGCTTGCATATGGCAGCCGCCTCCACCACACCCCAGCCCGGTGAGCTGCTCCTGGAAAGAGGTGGCACTCTGTCCCCAGCCACCTGCACACTGTCCCTGCCTCCCTGCTCTGTGTCCAGCCATGCGCTACCTCCCCTGCGCCAGTGTCTGGCTGCCTGCTACACCCCTTCCCCCGCTCCCACTTGGCAACCAGCAGCGGAGAGTATTTAGACTACAAAAGTTTGAAAACCCCTGCTCTAGAGTATGTACTGAAAATGAAAGACAAAATCAAAACCCAAGAAGTCAAAGGAAAAATGTCTCTTATGCAGGCTTCTGAAGAGCTAGCTAGTCCACTGTTCAGTGTGTGTTAATGATCCCCTTCTGGTGTCTGGTTCACCAGTGAATTTTCTATATGGAGTCCTTTCATTAATCCTTTGGCTCAAACTGTAGTTTTTTGACTAGCTGTAGCAGGGCCTGCATTGGTCACCATCACAGAGAAGAAAAGGAAAAAAAGGAAGGGCTCTTTAAGGGGCACAATAGGGACTAAGAGGCCCTGCAGTTACAAGGGAAAGAGCCCAGCAATGAAGCACAGAAGGGCTTGAGGAACTTGGTTCTGCTTTGCTCAGCTCCAGCAGGATTCATAGATTTCATAGACATTAGGGCTGGAAGGGACCTCGGAAGATCATCGAGTCCAGCCCCCCGCCCAAAGGGCAGGAAGTCAGCTGGGGTCATAGGATTCCACCAAGATAAGCATCCAATTTGCTCTTGAAGGTGTTCAATGTAGGTGCTTGAACTACCTCTGATGGCAGGCTGTTCCAGACCTTGGGGGCTCGGACAGTAAAGAAATTCTTGCTTATGTCCAGCCTGAAACGGTCTTGCAGTAGTTTATGACCGTTTGACCTCGTCACCCCATGGGGCGCTCTGGTGAACAAACGTTTCCCCAGATCCTGGTGGTCACCCCTGATAAACTTATAGGTGGCCAACAGATTGCCCCCGAGCCTGCTCTTTTCCAGGCTAAAGAGCCCCATGGCTCTCAGCCTGTCATCATAAGGTCTGTTTTCCTGACCTCTGATCATGCGTGTGGCTCTTCTCTGGGCTCTCTCAAGCTTCTCCACATCCTTTTTGAATTGTGGAGCCCAAAACTGGACACAGTACTCCAGCTGTGACCTCACCAAGGCCAAGTATAAGGGGAGAATGACGTCCCAGGATTTGCTTGAGAAGCATCTATGGATGCAAGCCAGTGTTTTGGTCTCTTTACTAGCTGCAGCATCACATTGCAGGCTCATGTTCATCTTGAGGAGAAGATCATACACAGGATGCAAATGCTATGAGTAAATTTAGGGAAAGACTGGAGTGGGTAGAGACTAGAGTAAGACAAGTAGGCCAGAAAAAAGGCTGGTTTAGTGAAAGTTTATTACAAGAACCATAACATGGGCATAAGGGAAAGCTGGTGCTGGGAAGGGCCCAGCAGAGACTGAGAGTGTATTTAATGGACTAGAATAAGCCCCAAGCATACTCAGCTAAAAGGCATTGTAAGGGCAGGCTAGGTTTCAAAAAACCATAGGAGGCTGCATGCAAAAGGACCCAGAGTCAGCTTGGTTGTGAAAGATGTTGTACTCCTATGAGCAATGTTCCCACTCCTCTGGTGATCTCCTCACTGAAATAACATCAAGACATGGCAGATGGGAAAGCTGAGAGAAACCTGGTTTGTGTGGGGACCATAAGGACTACATTGAACCTGATAAACAGGGGTACTGATGAGTCATTACACAAACTCAGTGCCCCAGCTTCAATCCCCACTGGTGACTGAGATAACAATTGTTGCATATTTAGTATCCAAAGAAAGAGTTGGAATGACAGCCTGAAATAGCAGATGGAGCGGGGCGGGACATTTGGATCCAGAATACACATTTAAGCTATGGAGACTTCTGAGCAAAGTGCTGTGGGGCAAGCAAGGAATGGCATGATACATAAAGAGAAGGTACAGGTAGGTGGGGCTCACTGCGTCAGCAGCAGGACTGAGAACCCTGCTGCCATGGTACCATCACTTTGTTACTGAAACAACTCTTAAATCATTATCCAGGAACCTGTTTTTGATAATTTCTCTTTAAATGTTTGTCCCATCAAGTTTAAATTACAGTTGTCCAGGTACAAACAATAAGTTTTAAACTTATCAAACATCAAATGATACAGCTTCAGAAAGAATGATACAGCTTCAGAAAGTTATAACTTGAAGATACTCTTTGTCATTTTTAAGTTCAAGTGTTTAAACAAGACCTACCACTAAAATAGGCAGTAGTGACTCCACATCCTTAGCTGCTTCCAAAATATTTCATTACCATTTTTACACACTTCCTGCATCTGGTGTGCTGTTTAGTGCCCCTGGTGGAGGTCTGTTGTACTGTTAGAAGAAGTAAGCAGCTATGTCCATGTCACTGTCTACTCCCATGCCAAGCTCTGGAAAGGGTAACAGGAGAGCAGGTCTTTTTCTTACACAGCTACCTAAGTGAGGAACTCAGTAACCAACACTCAGAAGTGGTTTCCGTGTTCTTTGCCCACAGCACCAGCGAGGGGCCCACTCTAACTTGACCCATGATCAATAAGATAGCCAGAGCATAGTATGCTTCGGTCACTCCAGTAGTTATGCACACAATGGTCCAGGCTCCCTGTAGGGTAATGCAGGGTCAGCTATGATTGTATTGCATTGTAGAAATTTACAGCTGGCTCATTAAGCTCTATGTCTGCTTGGTGCTAGCTAAGAAGCAAGGAGCTGACTTGTTAGTAGTTGGTAGCCTCTTTCTTTGAGGGTGTTTAATTTCTAAAACATCTGGTCCATTAATTTTGATCATGTATTACTGTTTTCTCCTGACTTTTTCACAAAAAAAAACTTTTGCCCTAAGGATGACCAAGTGCAAGTTTCAGGATTTAAAAAGGTAGCTATTAGAATTACAAATAAGGTATGATTCTTCACACAGCATGATGGAAATTCTCCATTCAGGACTCTTGGGAGAACTTGCTCCCATGCATGTTATATGTAACTTTTTTACGGATTCTGTTTCCCTTTGTTAAAACACATCCTGTGCAATCAATACCCCACTAAACATCTGAGTGTGGGAGCTGTGATTTGTTTTTGTTTGTTTTATGTCTTCTCAGCTATGAATTTTTCTTTTTCTTAACACTTTATTTTTTCAAGAGGGTCCATTTTTCCCCCTGTAACTCTGTCATTTTTGTAAATAGTAAATCTAATTTATTCTTGATGGAATCGAATTCAACTTCCAAAGTTACATTCTCAATAAAAGGTTCAAATGTAACCTAAGCTGTGGAAACAGAAGACCTAATACCTGATTTTTCTCAGGCCAATTTAATAGCTTTCTGTATTGTGGAAAATAGAATAATATGACAAGAACTGTGAAGAAAACTGTCTCCTTTGTAGCTTTAGACCTGGTAGAAACCTCTGTAGTGCCTATTGCTGCAAGCATTTTTTCCAGAAGTTTCATCCTTGTTTTTCTTGTGTTTTGGAAGCCATTCACCACTGGGAAGAGAGTGCATCTTGTCTAGGCACAAAAAGCACAATAATCTTCTCTAAATCAGGGATGTCCAACTCCAAAGTGGTTGAGAACCTCACACCCCTTGGGCCACACTAATAGGGGCCATGCTAGCTGGGGTCATGAACCCCAGGGGCCTGCATGTCACCCCATGCTGTATGCTGTGCCCAGGTGCCCCTACCATTGTATCGCATGCAGGGAGCCTCCCCATTGCACTGTGTACCCACCACTGCTACTCTTATGCTTTCCTGCTGTAGTTCGTGCCCATGTGCTGCTGCTCCCTGCATCTCCTCGTTACACCATGTGCTCCCCACCCTGCCACTGCTTCCCCACTGCATTGGGTGGCTCCCTGATGCACCATGCACCCAGGCACCCTGAATCGCTTTTAGCTATCTTGCCATGAACTCCTTTGCTGCATCATACCACTCAGGCACCCCAGGCTGTGGGCTCCTCTTCACTGATGGCTGGCTGTGCTGCAACTCCATGCCCCCTGCCCTGGCACGGGGCCAGGATCAGGAAGGGGATGCCAGAGGGAGGGGGAGCCCAAAGCCCCAAGTTGCTGCTTGAACTACAGCAATGGGGAGAGTGGCAGCTGGGTGGGAGCCAGGGAGCTTCCATTTAACCCCTTGTGGGCTGCATGCAGTCCTATGCTAAAGCAATATAAAAAAAGAAATAAATTCATGGACCATAAAACTGCATCAGCATCTTTTCAAAGTCAGGATCTTTATGAATGAATGAATCATTGTTATGATCAACAGCAAGGGAACTGTGAGAATAGAAGAAAGGCCAAAAGAACTTGCCGCATAGTAGCATTGTAAGGGAAATAGCTGCTATATATTAGTATTATCTGTACATTTAAATACAAGAATGTCTTTTCTGATAGCAAAAGTTGATGTGAATTGAGAGGAAATAACCAAGTGATAATCAACTGGGAGCCTCAAATCTTGAATATTGTTAAAGGCCATATGAAGTGGGAGTTTGTCTTGGAGTTTGTGATGGGGTTCAAGGAAGAGTCAGCAGTAGAAACGCCAAAAATGCCTTAGGATAGCAACTGAACAAAAGAATTTCATACACTGAACCACATTACATCAAACCATCCCTCATATTTTTTGCTAGATTTTTCAAGCCCATATTGCAGGACCTGGAAATACCTGCAACTGATTTATCACAGCTTTTATGTATGGATAGATGGGCTACTTCATTCCCAAAGCCTGTCTGAGAATCATTGGCTCTTGTTATCTCTCTTTTGATGGAATGTAAGAGAAAGAGGGAAATCACTCCCCTTTGTCAACAGCAGCAAACTGTTCAATTTTAACCTGGAAAGTAAAGTACTTCTGAGGCTCGAAAAGGCCTCTGGTCACTTATTTTTGTCAGTGATCCAAACATAATTATAAACTCTTCTGTGCCACATATTTCATATCTTGAAACTGTTTAAAGGACAAAAACATATTGTTCATCTCCTTGCTGTGAAAGTATACTCATGTACTTGTGTCAAAAAACCCAACTAAATATAAACAAAAATAATAGGCTTTATTTAGCATATTGGGGCGTGTAGTCTCTGGAGGATAAAACTATATCAAAATATGTTTTTGCTAAGCCTAGAATAGCATAGAATGGGATATTTTATCTTTAAGACTTACCATAGGTCAAGGATATTAATAAGCACAAACTCTGTAGGCCTAACAGATGTGGATTTTTTTTTTAAATCAAAATTACATGGACTCCAATCTTCTTTCTCTGTGAGATCCTCACTGTTTTGGGGCTTCTGAATCCCATTGGCCCTCTGGTCAATTACTTATTTCTTGCCAAAGGGGTGCTTTCCCTACCAAGCTGTCAGGGGACAACTAGGATGTGGGCACTAGAGAACTGTGAGACAGGCAAGACCAGGAAATAAGGACACAAACTAGTGCCATGAGTCAGGGGATCAGAAGCAGGCAGACCAGGAGGCAGGACTGAACAAGGGAGGTCAGGAGCAGGAAGAGGGATTCATAGAATCACAGTAAATTAGGGTTGGAAGGGACCTCGGAGGCAGAGGTGACCCTAGGGGTGTGCAGGGCCTGTACGGGGCGTGGGGAGGAAGGGTTGGCGAGTGGCCGGAGCATGGAGACGGGGGGGGGTTGGGGAAGGTGGCGAGTGGCCAGAGCGTGAAGCCAGCAGCATGCGGTGGCCGTGTGGAGTGGTGGCGCCCTCAGCACGTGCCAATGGTGCTCTCCATGGGGCCTGTACAGCACTGTCCCTGGGTCCCCCCTAAAATGCGGGGTGCAGGGCGGTTGCCTTGATTTCCCCCCCTGAGGGATTGGCTGTGCCCAGAGGTCATCTAGTCCAACCCCTGCTCAAAGCAGGACAGTCCCCAACTATGTCTTTCCATACAAGGTTTTATCTAGCTTAATCTTAAAAACCTCCAAAAATGGAGATCCTTCAACTTCTCTGGGAAACCTGTTCCAGTGCTTTGCTACCTCCTAATGAGAAACTTTTTCCTGATATCTAACCTAAACTTCCCTTGCTAAAACTTGAGACCATTGCTCCTTGTTCTGTCATTTGCCACCACTGAGAACAGTCTAGCTCCATCTTCTTTGGAACCATACTTCAGGTATTTGAAGACTGTTATTAAATTCCCTCTCAGTCTTCTCTCCTCCAGACTAAATAAGCCCAGCTCCCTCAGCCTCTTCTGATAAATCAGGTTCCCCAGCCCCCGAAGCATTTTCATTACCCTCTGCTGGATTCTTTCTGTTGGCACTGGACTTTCAAACCAGTCCTTAAACATTTTCCAGGCAGGCACAACCTTTGTGTATAAGACCAATCATGACTCCTTCCATTTGATAATAGACACATTTTATTGATACATAGTGATAGCAGATAAGACGAATGTGCAGCAAAATGATTATACAGTACTACTTATCTACCAATCCTAGGGTGCCAGAAGGAGATGGTACATCTGGCCAGTATGTGAGCATCACATTGTAGTTCTTGCTTTAAGGACATCAGCAATTTGGGGCTAATGCCCACTGTTGTTTTGCAAATCTATCCTTTTGTATTCTTTTCTTTTTGAAAGATAGGAGTCCTTGGTGGTTCAGTGGTAGCATTCTTATCTACCACACTGGAGATGTGTGTTCAATTCCTAGACACTTGTACAACTATAGCCATGGAGACACCAAACTTCTGGACTCTATCTGGTCTTTGGATTCTGTCTCAGTGCTCTAAAAGAAGGATAGAAGGTCTGTGCAGCCTCCACTCTTCCAAAAATCCTTGCCCAGGCATGTGTATCTGAGGTCTGGGTTGCCCTCATGCATACACTATGATCCAGGGGGATTGACAGTTGCCACTTCCTGATGACTCTTCATTTCTGGGTACCATTAATTGGTTTTACTGTGGTCATCATGCTGCCCATGTTCTGCCTCATCAGACTAATCCCTTGTTCCCCTAAACCCATCACATGCACATCTTAATTTGGTAATTTGCTGGTATGTTAGTTTGGGCATCCCCAGTATCCTAATTTGGTCATTCCACCAAACCAGTGATTTCTTGCCAAGTTACAGCTGGCCATTGTGATCTGATGCTAAGTCTGCACATTCCTATCTTGTTATGGGTTCTAAGGGAATATAGTGCTTGTTTTGTCACTACATGTTTTCAGTTTCCCAGGATGTATGTGCCTATTTGCCTGGCACAGCAATGAGAACATGAATCTTCACCACGAATAGACTTTAGAAACCAATTAACCCTTGCCATTCCCCTGGATTATTGTTCTAATGCAAGTCAATTTCTAAAAGCAAATTTCTAAATATTCTGTAGCCATCACTCTCCAATGTGTCCACATCTGTAGTGGGGGGGCGCTAACACTGGACACAGTACTCCAAATGTGGCCTCACCAGTGCTCAATAGAGGAGAATAATCACTTTCCTCAATCTGATGGCAACACTCCTATTAATACAGCCCAGTATGCTATTAGCCTTCTTGGCAACAGGGGCACACTGTTGGTTCATACTCAGTTTATTATCCACTGTACCCCCAGGTCCTTTTCTGCAGAGCTGCGGTTTAGCCAGTTGGTCCCCAGTCTGTACCAGTGCATGGGATTGTTCCATCCCAAATGCAGGATTTTGCACTTGTCCTTACTGAACCTCATGAGATTTCTTTTGGCCCAATCCTCTGCAATCCACCAAATTATCTAGGTCTCTCTGAATGTTAGCCCTACCCTCCAGCATATCTACTACTCTCACCAGCTTGGTGTCATCTGCAAACTTGCTGAGGGTACACTCCATGCCATCTTCCAGGTTCTTGATGAAGATATTGAAGAAAACTGGTCCCAAGACTGACCCCTGGGACACTCCACTTGATACTGGCTGACTGGCTGGATAGCTAAAGATTGAGCCATAGATTACTACCTTTTAAGCCCAATGATCCAGCCAGTTTTTGATCCACTTTACAGTACATTCATCCACCCTGAACTTCCTTAGCTTGCTTGCAAGAATGTTGTGGGAGCCCATATCAAAAGCCTTGCTAAAGTCAAGGATTCTATCCAGGGAGTCTGGAGTAAGTGGTTGTAGCAGTGTTTACGTGGACATTTGCGAAAACAGCCACCAGCCAGAAACTGTCATTCAGGAGCCAGCAGTCAAGGGCTGGAAGTTAGGTATGAATTCATCCTGGAGCTGAGGCATCTATCCTGTAAAGTAGCCTCAGGAATACAGAGATGGTCTGTGGTTTAAATCCATGCAGCCACACCCAGGCAGGTAATGAGCTAACTGGGGCAGTAAAGCCACTGGCAGCCAAGCCCACTTCAGTAATCAGGACCAGGTGGGAGCTAAAGCCTGCCTGCTGCCCTGGCTCCCAACAGGAACAACAGATCATGTTTCTTAAAAATATAAATTCATTTTATTATAAGATGAACCTCATTCTACTTTCTGCCCTTAGGACTGATCCTGCAAATGCAAATACAGAGGGATAAAAATACTAACATCAAGGTGTTCTACATTGTCCAGGTCCCTCTGCAAACCTACCAGTCCCTCTGCCAACACAGTTTATTCTCCTTTGTCTCTCTTTCAGTTTTTTAAAGACTGCAGTTGGTCAGAAAGCTTATATTGATAGTCTTTAATGAAATATGGACAAATATTTTAATTGTCCAACCATCTCTGTAGTTGGTTAAAATTGACAGTGTGGCAAGTTTTTTTTTTTACACCACAGATAAAAAAAAAGGGGTGTTGCCAGAAACCAGAGCCTGGCTGGCCCGAGCCACACTCTGGCTACCAGCCAGGCTCCAAGTGGCTGGCTTAAGTGCTGCTGCTTCCCTGGGAGGCCCCCAGAACCACCAGCAAAGATACTGGCTTCAGTCTCCCCTATCTCACCCTGGCCACTTTGCCACATGCTGGAGTGCGCGTACAGGGGTGTGCCTGGGGACACATAGAGATGTGCGTTTCCCACAGGACAAATAGCAGTGGCACACATTTGTGCCTCTGCTATTTGTTCCAGGGGAAATGCATGCTTCTGTGCATGCACACTTGTTGGGATGCACCCTCTGAGCTCTTTGCAACAGAATGACTGCTCTGTTGCAAAGAATAGAGCAATTATTATTATTTTCTGTAGTCAAGAAATGAATGAGACCTGGTATTTTCTGAGGAGTGCCTTGAAGCTAAAGAGAGGTGCCTCAAGTCTAAAAATATTGAGAACCATTGCTATATTGAATGGATAGGTAGTGGAGTGAGTCTAGAAATACAGTTGCACCTGATCTATTTAAGAACTTGTCTTTCCTGGGGTATAGATTCCAATCTGGTTTACCCTACTCTGTAACTGAGATTAGAATTTAATCTTCTGTTTGAAGTTATGGTAGCAATAGTGATCATTAAGCATGACTCTTGCTAGCAGGGAAATGGTATTGGAATCCTAACCAACATGGACCAAGATTTATCTATAGATGACAACATGTTCACTGGATTGATTTGGAAGTTACAGATATAATACCTCACTCAGTAGCATCAACAATTCCAAAATCTAATTACTTGCTTTCCTGCTTTTAGCCTGTCGTCAGCCTAGATTTCTGTGTCATTTGTATCACTTCCAATACATTTCAAAGTTATTTTTCTTTAGCCATTTCATTATATTTCCCTTGTAAAGATAAAGAGATGTAAACATTTTGGATTGTGTCATGAATTTATATTAGTTATTTTAGTAAGTAGGGCTGGTGTCATGAATTTCTATTAGTTATTTTAGTAAGTAGTTTTCCACAGTAAGACCAAATAATTTTAATATTGGGGATGTTAGGAACACAGAGTGTCACTTCCACATTGATTAAATACTGAAGTGGATTTTTATTGTAATCTAATTTAATGTTAGGCAAAAAGTAAGCAAGTCCACTGGAGATGAATCAGTAAGTTCACTTAATAGAAGAGTGGACCTGTGTTTAGATTGCAAATCCCTGAACTCTCATTTAATTTGTGAGTATAATAGAATAGATATTTTGCAGATTTGTCAAGGCTGAACTGATAAGAAAAATGAATTGGCATATTCCCTCTATCTCTCTCTAGGTTAACTCTCAGGATTTGCTCTTTGAGGCTTGCCTTTATTATCTAATTAAACATATGTCCATATTTCCAGAGGAACGTTATCTGTTCTTGTATCTTACCATACAAAGTCCATCTTCCCCCTCTTCCACCTTTCATTTCTTGCACTGAGGTTTACAGCAGACTATTAGTTCTGCCTAAATGGCTTATCTTAGTAAGTGGCACTGGTTTAGGTATATTCCAAATCAGACCTGTCCAACTGGTCGCTGGTGGGCTGCATGTGGCCTGTGAGGGGTTAAATTGCAGCCCCTGGGCTCCTTCTTGACCAGCGCTCCCCCCACCGGTTTGCCTGCAGGAGGAGCTGGGGGCTCAAGGCTTTGTTTACTTCCAGCTTCCCCTTCCTGCACCTGCTCTTTCCCCTGCTCCTGCTCTTCTCCCTGCCTCTGCCATGGTCCCTGCTGCTGCTGTCCCAGGGGGCATGGTGCTCCAGCAGGGTGCAGTCTTCAGTGCCAGGGGAGACTGCAGCTCTCAGTTCCTGAGTGACATGGTGCAACAGGGGAGATTTTGGCCAGAAAGCTGTGGGTGAGTTGGGGCACCTGGACACATGATGCAGCCAAGTGGCACCCAGTGCAGCAGGAAAGTATGAGGAGCATTAGTGCAGGGGTGTGGTGCAGTGGAGGTGGGGGTGCATGGACACACAATGCAATGAGAAGCCATGGGAAGCAGCACTGGGGGCCCTTGGGCATGGGATACAGCAGCAGGGGGGCCCCATGGCCCTTGGCCCCCACTGCTATGGCCCTTGCTAATGTGGCCCCTGGCAACTTAGACAGCCCTACCATAGAAGCTTGCAGCTGTAATTATAAACTGAAATGCTACTGTGCAGTATGCTATACAAAAACAGAGAGAGAGGTCTGAGTTGGAGATGATGCCTGCATTACAGTTGTGAGTGACAGACAGGCCAGTGGAACAGTGATCCTGGTACAGTAGAAGGCTTAAGGTTGCTAAATAGCTATTATTTATACAGTTGAGCTTGATAAAATGATTATCCACCACAAGGAGATGATGGAGAGAGAAGCTAGGAATTTAGCTTGGACAGTAGTAGAACTGTAAAACTTCAGCTGCAATCCCTATGCTGAATTTCTGTTTGTGATCAAATTAATCAAAATTAGACATAGCAGAAAAAGACCAAAGACAGAGCCCTGTAGATTAAGGCTACAATGCATGCAAATGAAAACTGCATGAAGAGGGGCTTTATTGTATGGAGGAGACTCTAGTCTGACTCCTTCAGTGTAAAGTGTGTAGAATGGCCTCCCTTCCCAGCCTGGCCAGATCTGTTCTACTCCTATTCTAATCTTGAGGGGAAGTCAGCTCTCCTGCCAGCTTTGCCTACTTTCTCCAAACACCCTAGTATTAGTTCTTGTGCATACATTCTGCCAAAAGACAGGTGTCATTGCTTCACTCCTCCTCTCATACAATTAACCATACATGCAAAATGCTGAAATTCAGCTGTGTGTGAAGTAGGGAGTGTTAGCACTGGATTTATGACCCAGATACCTTGTTTTGGACAGACCCAAACCCTCAGGCCAGCCATGACCTCTCCATTTGATAATAGGTGAGTTTTACTGATACACAGTGATAGCAGAAAAGAATAATTCAAACAATTCTATATCTACCAGTCCCAGGGTTCATAGAGTCAAGGTACATCTGACCAGTACGTGAGCTTCACTCTGAGGTTCCTTCATGAATGTCAGATGTCAGACGCCTCGAGTTCAGAGGCTAAGGCTCACCTCCCAGGGTGAGACAGATTGGCGGTATGCCCTCTCTCCATGGTGGCCTCGGATTTCCTTCTTTGGGACCCTTTGCTGCTCTGAAATCCCTCCTTTTGTATCTTTTTCCCCCTTCTGATGACTCTTCATCTCTGGGCATCATTGATTGGTCTCCCGGTGGTCATCATACTGTCCACATTCTGTCCTGTCAGCATATTCCTTTGTTTCACGAATCCAGCACATGCACACATCCTGATTTGGGCTTTACCGGTTTCTCTTAATTTGGTCCATTTACCAAAGCTAGAAATCTTAAGGGCCCTGTACTTGGGCAACATGACCTGGACAATGTGGCAAAGTCCCTTATCTCTGTTATGGAACAGTGTGGTACAGGTCTTCAATTTTCCAGCCTGTGTATCTGCTTGCTACTTGCCTGTGTCAGACACACTGGGCCTTGAAGGAAACTTTTGTCACAGACAGGGTCTTAGAAATCAATAAACCCTTGCTGTCCTCCTGGACCACTGTTCTAATGCATAGCTACTTTACCTACAAGCCAATTCCCCAAAACATACCTCTAAATACCATTTTCTAGCCATCAGGGAGAAACCAACTGTTTGATAATATAGCAATGATGTGTGAGAAGTATTTGATTGGACTAATCATTAATAGTATGAACAGTGCCCTAGGGTCTGTCTGCTGTATGCAGAGCCTACCTGTTACAGTGTTTAGGTTATGGTGTTTATTCCAATATTCTACAGGACATATTTTGCTGTTTTCACCTTGCACAGCACCTTGTTTGATTTATGCAGAACCTGATGTATCATTTCTGTTTCTTGGATGGAAAGGTTTTGTGAACAAGAAGGGGTAATTAAGGTGATTTGGGCAGATAATTCCAAATTGATCTTTCATGTGACTGATTATTTGCATGAATATCTAAGCATTAAGCAACCTCAGATTTTCTGTAGATACAACCACTCAACAACACAAATTACGGATATGAATACCGATAAAAAAGCTAATAAATATTCTCAAGGCAATGTCTTAATTTTAGTCAAATGAATGCTTCTAAATATATGGTTTGTTTTACACACAGACTGTTTTTATTGCCATCTCCTTGGACAGAAGTGGTTTCACTGCTAAGATATTCAGAGATATAAAACTTACATGGCTCCTATGTGAATTTGGGCAAGTTTTCTTTGTCTTCTCCAGCTCACCATGGGCACCTTTACACGTACTGAACATCTGCTCCAATGCATGCTAATTAGCATGCATTGGAGCAGACTCAATTAGCTGAGTCTGCTGAAGTGTGCTAATTAGCACACTCCAGCAGCCTCTGTGTCACATGTATTCAGTGTCCCCATGCTCCAAAATAGTGGCGTGGGTGCTGAACTAAAGCTCACCAAACAATTTTTAGTTGAACTGCCCCCGTCACCAGTTTGAAGTATGGGACACTGAATACACATGACTCTGCAGGTGCTTTAATTACAGCGGCTCCCAAAAACTGATCTAATTAACACCTCCCCCCACACCATCTCAGAGCACATGTAAAAACACCCCATATGTTAAATGTTTCTAGTCTGCCTCTCCATATGTTTAGACAGAAAGTTCTTCAGGGACGGTGATTTTGCTAGCAAAAAAATGACCTAATTTTTTATTGGAGCTTTGAGGAAATAAGGTATGTAAGAATATAACGTCCAGTTGCTCGTTCTTGAGCATTTACATATTCCCCCAGGGGTGGATCCAAGAGGGAGGTGCACTGATGCATGTGCACCGCCCTTTGATTGCTGCTGCACTCAAACTTTAAAACCAACTGCCTAGCAGTGACAGCAACATTTCTAGTCAGACAGTGCTAAGGGAGTCAACTGGTTTCTTGGTTTATTATAATCTACCTAATCCCTTCTAAATTCTTCATTCCACAGGTGCTGGTGATCCTATCTTCTTTTAAATGGTTTTCATGTTCCACCAATTAAGCTATTCTTTGTTCTTCCATTCTGCTGTCTGTTCACTGCTTTAGATAATGAAGCTCCTATTGCACAACCCTGAAGGCTGTTGTTAACTCATTCCAATTAAGTTGTATTTGTTTTTGCTTTAATCTTAAACTGAGTAATACAGTCCTAGTAAAGCTTTTAGTTTATTCTTAAGTGGAGAAAAATGTGTTGCTTTATATGTGATGATGCCACCTCATCATCTGCACCCCCCATTTCAAGATTTTAGATTTGCCCATGTATTTTTTGGGTGCAAGCTAACCATAACTAAATGGTTTTCTCTGCCCCCCCAAAACCAATGGTTATATTACAAAGTAATTGCTAATCCATCCAGTTAGCATATGCTGAAATAAATGAGGCTTAAATAAGTCACACATTCAAGGGGTTAGTAAAAGCCTTCATTTATAGTTCATGGGAAATGGTTGATTAAGATGCTGTCTTCAGGCTTAAAGTACAAAAGAAACTTCATTGCACCCAATCAAATGATTTTATTTGACTTCTCTCTACTTTATGTGGGTCAGATATCACCTGCTGCTTTACAATTATATTATCTACACTGGCAGGGACCACTTAACTGCTGTCGAATGTCCCAGGTACATCCATGCTGAACACAGCTGGTGTGCTGATGAATGCACTTAGGTAGTTGCTGATGTTCCCTTGAATTTCAGTGGAGAATTAATGCATAACAGCTGCAGTGCAGAAGGAGGAGGAAGGGAGCTAACACTCACTTGCTGTAAACTGGTAAATATGACCTTTATGTGAAGGAGAAAATACTATAAGAACCAGCCCCTGCCTCCACAAGACATCAGGGACTTTGTTATTCCAGATTTATAATCAAGATTTTGGCAGCTTAATCCAGTAATAAAAATTAGTCCTATGAAAAAACAATTTAATAGAGGTATTAAGAAATGAAAGGGAACCTGGAAGGGGAAAAGAGAGTTATTTGTTCACATATGATTGGTAGTAAGTTTATGATGACATCTCTGATTAAAACAGAATACCATCCTGAAGACAGTTGAATGAATTAATCATTGTTTGGCTGCTCCTAAAATAGACATCCAGATTTGTGGTTAACCTGATTACAGTGCTGTTGACCCTAAATTAAAACATCCTGAGGTTAGTACCCTAAATACCATGAGATTGGAATAAAAAATTATGAGATTTTAAAATAAGAAATTTGAGCTTTTTCTGCTTGGTCTTCTGGCTGCTCAGGACACATCTATACGTGCTATTAATGTGCTCTAAGCTTACTGCAATGTAAAATACTGCACAATAAGTTTTCCCTGGCAGGGCACCTATATGTGTACCTGTTAGGAGCAAAATTGCTGCCAAGGGGAACAGTTCAGTGCAGTAAGGGGGCACTCCAGCTTGTGCTGTATGGGGGCACTCCAGCCCTGCTGTGCCCCCCTACAGCAGCCAGGGGGAGCTCCAGGCTGCGCCCAGGTGCTAGTGCCAGGCTGGCAGGGGGAATTGGAGTCAGGCACTGGTCTCTGGGGTAGTGGGAGAAACTGTCCCGCCTCCTGGGCAGCTGACTCCCAGCCCTATTCCCCTATCTGTGTATCATGCCATGGAGCTGGGAAAATGTCCCCTCCTCTAGCTGCTGCTTTTCAGCCCCATGTTCCAATTGGCAGATGAGAGCATGGGGCTGGGAAGTAGCTGCCCAGGGGAAGAGACAGTTTTCCTGCCCCCTGCTGTCTGGGCTGACCAGGAGCAATTTTCTCCCTGTCAGCAGCCTACATGTGCACTATTGAGCAGTAGTTAATGCATGGTTAATCTACTATTTACAGGTAGTAGGTAGGCAACCATGCAGTAGACTACTGCACAGTAAATGCTGTGCATGTGTGGATGGTGACACTTTATTGTGCAGTAGATCAGTCTATTGCGCAGTAAAACACCTGATGTAGACACCCTGAGTATCTAGGAAATATTGGGGTTATACTTCCAAGCTTTTTTGTGCAGCTACAGAGAGAGATGTTTTTTGAATTAAAGTAAAAACAAAACAAAACCTCATCTAATAATTTGACTCTAGGTTAAAAGTAGCATTAGAGATCTAATGTTCTTATGATCTCCTGGTGCAAAGTCTACTGTAAAGTCAGGGAGTAGGCAGTGTGATTTAGCATGCATAAAGTATGCTTGGGGACATGTGCTGTGGGGCAAACTGGGGAAGTTAGAGTCTTCTTTTTTTCTTGTCTCTGAAGAAAGGATCTGTTCTATATAAAGAGACATCATGCTTTCAAAACAAATGATTCATCAAAATGATTGCAAGCACCAGAATCATTTGTGTGACTTGAGTGGCACCTGCATTTCCCACAATGATGTCTCATCCAGTCTTGAGCAGAGAGTTAGTTAGCTGTGTTACTCTGAAGTCAGGCAGAAGGCAGGGTATATATGCACCTTATAAGCTAAATAAATAAGGTATATATATATCTATATATATATCTATATCTATAGCATAAGCTTATATATATCATAAGCTTTCCTGAACTTGAGTTGACTTTATCAGATGCTGTGAAAGGACAGTGTAGAGCTATGTATAAAGTGAAGGGAGTGATTTGAATATTAAAGGTGGGAAAGGGTTGGGGGGAGGAAAGGCAGACAATGCTGGGAAAGGCATACAAAGCCATATATGCCTCTCCCTCCTGCCTTCCTCTCCTCCCTGCTTTTTTTTCCCATTTTTTGTATTCAGATCACTCACTCCACTTTATATACTGCTGTTTGCTGTCCTTTCACAGTATGTGAAGTAGTCAATGCAAGTTGACAAAAGCTTGTGCTCTCTCTATTGTATCTTATTTAGTTATTCTATAAGGTGCATATCTACTTTGCCTTCTGCTATCCAAACTTGAACAGGCCCAACTCTTTTTAGAGCACAGCATGGGGTGATATGAGGTTGTATAGCTTAAAAAAGCCTTAAGTTCCTTCAGTTTTTTCAATGGCAAGTCACCTCACATATATTATAATGTTATTTGTGTAACCATAATGAAGCACAATAGTCTCAGTACACATACAAATATTCAAGAACTAGGCTCAGAATATGAGCTGATTACTTATAAGAATTTTCTCAGACATGGAGCCAATGGGTAAGAGGTTCATACAAGCAAATGACCATGTTATCCCGGAATGGGCATATTCTCTGATTTAACAATTATCCAAGTTATATTCTTGTGGCTGAACATCTGCAATGATGTCTTATATGGTAACTTCATTTATTCTCCCTCTAACAGAACTAGATGTTAAGTTGTATAGTAGCAGTTCATATTGGTTATATTCTTGGCTTATATTAAAGGAGTCAGTTTGGTAACTAACATGACTAAAAACACAGATGCTGCTCTAGTGTACTTACTAACTAATGAATCCTCAATAAGGGATCATTATCTATCAAATCATAGTTTTAGTCTGCTAGACATATAGATACTCAATATCTATATTGAACATTCTTCCCAAGAGGGTAGTATGGTGGAGGGGACTTCATATAACATTAAAATTGAATATCTATAATGGCCATTTCTGAAGCCAGTGACAGAAAAGAAAATGAGATTAGTTGATTCTAAAGTAGCTCCATCTGCCAGGGCACACTGAAGATGTGAAAAAAAAGTCTTACAGGCAGCTGCACAGATTATATCTTAGTTTAGCAAAACATTTGGTAAGATAGCTCTATAAATAGACACTGGTATCTAGGAAAACAGAAGACAAACTGAAGTTAGGTGGCAAAGAGTTATATTACTTGCTTTAGGTTTCAAAGAGCATACTTTTCTTCTCCAGTTATGTTGAGAGATTATAAAACAAAGGGTGATGCTTACTTAAGTAAGTGTCAAAAGCTAATACTTCTATCATGGCTTTCATGTGCAAGGGTGGATTTAGGGAGTGTACAGTGCTGCAGTTGCATACCCATTTAATTCCTGCTTCTCACAAGCTTAAAAAATCAAATACTGGGAAGGAGAGCTGCATTTCTTTTCAGGCAGTGCTGAGACAGTTAATTGACTTACTAACTCATTGTTATCTCCCTGATTCAAGCTAATCTCTTTCTGATCTACAGGTGTTAATGACTTTCTAATTTTTTAGTGGTCTTGACATTCCATTATTCAAACTATCCTTTCTTCTGCAATTTTGCTGTCTGTTAGCCATTTCTGGTAATTCTCTTCTATTTCACAGCCCTGCAGACTGTAGCTCTAGCTAAAAAGAAAAAAGTTAACTTGAGTATAGTAATATAAATTCACGTGTAGAAATGACTGACAGTGAAGTATCTGAGACACTTTCAAGACACTCAAGAAGGCTATTTTTTGTTTTATAAATCTCTGTAAGAGACGTATATTTAACTATAACGATTGAGGATGCAATGTCTTTTGACTATTTAGACTATCTTTGCCTAGTGTGATGTATTTTTTTAAACACTATGTGTAATCTGGTAAATTAATGCACATTCCAATACTTATATTTGTTTTTGCTTTAATCTTAAACTGAATAATATAGTGCTAACCCCCTAATATATTAACAAGGTATCTAGTTTCTCTTTAACTGGAGAAAAATGTTTTGTGTTTCATGTGATGTGCCACGCCATCTGCCCATTTCAAAATCCTAACTCTACTCATGGCAGTGTGTGTCTCAAAACTATATGAAGACAGATTCCTTCTCAAAAAAAGTTTATATATCTGTATTAACAAGTTACAATCTAAGGGCACATCCAACCATAGCTCATTCTGATTTCTCTTGATGTTACCTAGACTATAGAGCCTGATCATAGGAACTCCACGTGAAGGGTGAAGGCAACACTAGTTTCTGAGTCCCTAACTCTTTCAACCAGATCCATTCCTTCCCCACATGGGGACCCTGCATCTGTCCCACCCCTGCATGGACCAACACCTTCTTGAAGGCACCCTAATGCTAATCCATTTCAGTTCCCACCCCAAAAAGAACTCCTTTTTCTGCATCCAAGATCTTTGTATGACCAGGTAGTTTTCCTGTGTGCCACAACCCGGATGTGTAAGGTGAGATCAGGTAGGCCTTGCAGTAGCAGGAGTGCATTTGGGGTATCTTCACTGAATAAGTTTTTTCTCTCAGTTGACAAAATCATAGAGAAATCACGATAGAGAAGTAAGGCTGGAAGGGACCAACACCCTACCTGAGGCAGGATCATCCCTATTTAACTATCCTATATAATTCATAATATAAACTATTTGTAAAACTGCTGTCAAGTGTTGCATAATGCTTTAACCCACCACAGGTAAAGCAATGGAACCATGGCATCAAAAGTCCTGCTTCTATAAAAAGATTGTTAATATATGCTCAAGAAATCCCAAGTAGAGGCCCATGCCTTCCCTCTACAAAGGAAGGGAGAAACCCTCACAGTCCATACCAATCTGACCATGGGGTAAAACTCCTTCCTGATCCCAATCCAGCTGTATTGAAATAAGTGCCCAGATTCCCACATAAAAATCAGGATTTCTATACTTCTCTGCCAATGAAGGCCTGTTAAGATAGCAAGACTTTTTTTCTCTTCAAGATGGTTCAAACTCAGATTTATTGGAGTGAATAGAGGCATCATCCATCACTGAAAGAGTGGATCCTCTATCTTATGGATACTCCATCTTAATTTAACTGTCCTGAAGTTCTGAAAGCCAAGAGGGGTGCATTTCTTTTTTCTTATCAAAATCAGAAGGGACACGGATGCTCAAACAGTTGGTATTGAGCTTAGCTAACATGTCAGAGGTCCACTTTTGTGGCCTTTATAATTTGCAGAATAGACAACTGCTCTCTGTAATACTTCATCAGCAACATTACCCTGATACAATAGCTCTACAATCTACACTTGCAGGGGACCTAGAACCAGTACAAGTATTGAACAAATTGTGGCTCCTTTTGGGTGACCAGAACCATTACAAGATCTTAATTCCTTTGGATTCAGTCAGCATCATGCCATTCCACAAAACCAGGATGTGTGCACATCTTGAATACTATGTGAAATTCTGGTCTCCATATCTCAAAGAGGACATAATATAATCAGAAAAGGTCATGTGGGCATTGGTCATCTCCATGAGGATGAACTAAGCTTAACATGAATTAATGTCTCTATACTCATTCCCTGTATAGACAACTTCCTAACTAACCAAGGGGAGGTTAGTTAAAGGAAAGGATATTGGAATTTAGGAGCATGATTTGGAGAATAAACTGATGTACTCAAACATTAGAAAGAAAGGAAGCAAGAAGAGATTAATCCTTCTTAGTGAAGTTTCTGACTCAGAAAGTATCCTCATTTCTTTACCTAGAAGGCAGTTGAAAAGGTTAAGACATCAAGTCTGTAAAAAATTTGAGTTAATCATTGATATTGTTTATAATATAAGACATAGAAATTTAATACATAACTGATACCATATAATTAATATATTGATATTTATACCTTAGAATATTAGTCCATTATTATGTTGGTTAACTGTTTAGACTTCTTTCAAGAAAGACTGTTTTACTTCATTTATAGTGAGTTTCGCTGCCTAGCTCCAATATACTGTTACAGTGATGTAATTTTAAGATGGTATATATGGCACATAAGGTTTATTACTTCTATTTTTCTTACCTGTGTGGGATATCTATCTCTGGGTTGGGTCTTTTTTCTTTTGGAGTCCCTATGAATTTTGTGCTGGCCAGTAAAGAACACTCTCTGGCTTATCTTTGGTTTGGCCTACACAAGAATTAGATTTTGAGCCAAATTTATCCTGATTACTGTCACTTAAAATTGTGATGAAACTTGTCAAAATAGCATGAAACAGTTTTGTCTGCAGGAGAGAGACAGGAGAGGCCATCTTGCATTAGACTCTTTGGGCTAGATTCTCAGCTGGTTCACACCCGCTTATCCTGCTTTAGGATGCTTGCAGAAAAGAGCTGTATAATCACTGATCAGTGGAAGCTGAGCCAAACTCTCCCACTGTGGGATACAAGTAACACCTCCTGTCTTTATTTTATACTTTTTCAATGGGAGTTAGTTGTATCCTGCAGGAAAGAAAAAGTCCCCTGCAGTGGTCAGAAAAGAACAAATTGAAATTCTTTCCTTTTCTGCAGAAGAGACAGCAGGTCTAAACTGGTTCTTGTAGGAAAAAGAAAAGTGTTACATTTTAGCCTGACAAACTGAAATCAGACTTGTTTTTCCTGTGGCTTGGAGCTCAGGTAATTACATTGCTGTCAAAGAAAATCCAGAGTTTGTTATTTCCAAGGGTGAGAAATATTCAAAAAGAAGCCTTTAGGAAGCTTTGCAGTTTCAGTGGCCTGGCATGGTGCTGTAACCAGCCGTGGCCACTATTTCCACCTCAGCCATCTCAGGGAAAATTGAGTTGCAGAGAGGTTGAGTGACTTGCCAGTGTGTAAAGTGAGGATAATGATACAGATTCATATATGTAGAGTGCTTTAAAGAGGATTAAAATAGAAGCGCCGTAAAATTGCTGATTGCTGTTAAGCTGCCACGTGTCTAAAAAATGGCCGAAAGATCAGATGGTTCCCTCTTGCTTTCAGTTTACCAAAGTACATTCAACAGGCATCTTATCTGCTCAGGGTATAGCTAAATATTTTCTTCTAATCTATTTTCCTTTATAAGGGTTCATGATCAGGAAAGCAATAGCTGCATTTGGGCCTGCTGTAAAACTGTGCACACCAATTTGGATCTTCCACCTCTTTTGTGTTTTCCTAACTGCACTCTGCAGGCTGCTTCTTTTCTAGCACATCTGACTCAGAGCTGAATAGGTAATCTATAACAAATCTCCTATTGGAGGAGACAACAAGTTTGAATCCCTCTATCATTTCTGCCCTCCAATGGAAGGATGATTTCTTGCCTGCTGTTTCACAAACAACAGTCTGGGTTATGACCAGGCTCAGAGGCAATGGAGATTGGGGGGAGGGGCACAGTGGTGGTGGAGGAGATAGGTATTTTCTCTCCCCAACCAGACTATTGCTGTGGGGAGCTGGGGACATGAGATGGGGACACTTCTACCCTTCACTAACCACTGCCAAAAATAATCTTTGTAACCAGTGGTGGTTGAATCACTTAATACAGAGGTGTTGAAGATATGGCCTGTGGGCTTCATCTGGCTTATGGATCCCTGTCACCTGGCCTCCAGTGCTGCTTTTGGGTCTCAGAGTAGATCCACAGGCCTCAAAGAGGGAGCATCTGACTAGTACTGCATGAAGTGCCTGCTCTGGCTGGTCCAGGATCTGCACCACATATGGACCTGCTCCAAGTGGTCCAGGACCACACTGCACGTGGCACTCATTCTGTCTGCTCTGGAACCTGTGTTGCAAGTGACACCTGCTCCAGAACCCAAGCTGCATGTGCTACCCACTCAGGCTGATCTGAGATCTGTGCTGCACATGGTGCGTGCAGGTGTCACATGCAGTGCACGTTCTGGAGTGACTGCCACATGTTACGCAGATCCTGGAAAGCAGCATGCGTGGCACAGAGGCCAGAGCAGCCAGAATGGGAATCGCATGCATCACAGGCTGGGCAGACCCCAGACTGGCTAGAATGGGTGCCGTGTGCAGCGTGGATCCTGGAGTGGGTGCCATAGGTGCTGGATCCAGCATGCAGTGGGGGTAGTCTGTGAGTCACTCTCCTGGCTGGTAGGGCCAGATGAGTTTGATGCCTTTGACTTAATAGTGTCCCCTTTGTGTCGAAGTTCAAAAAACAGCTGCTTGTTCTCCTCTATAAGGCTCTGCATGTATAAGACTCTTCAGCATGCCAGTAATCCCAGCTTTGATCTCTCATTTTTTTGCATTGGTTTCTGCCTCTTCCTTTAGGTTTCCATGTATGTGTAGAATAATCTTTTAAATTGGTATATCCACACCACACTTATAGGCTCGGCAACGTACCATGACCAAAAGAGACTTGGGGGTCATGACTGACGACAAGCTGAATATGAGCCACTAATGCAATACTGCAGCTGGCAAAACGAACAAAACTCTGGCTTCCATCTACCAATGCATCTTGAGCAAGACCCAGGATGCCATCCTCC
>NW_017729032.1:176292330-176299884 GCF_001723915.1 Gavialis gangeticus
TCCACCCACACCTCATTTATAGCATGTCTAAAAACTCATGTTTGTAGCATTGTGTAACAGGATGACCTTTCCCTTGAGACCTTTCCTGTAAAAAGTCTTTGGTAGGGGCCCAGCAGTGGACAATTAGCTACTTAAAGAGCATGCACAGACAGTTAAAAACCCAGAGAGAATGAGCAGGGAGCTGGAGCAGTCTATAAGCAGGACAGGGATTGAAAACAGATAAAGTATATGCCAGGAAGGGCCAGGGGGAGGGCCTCTCCTACTACCCAGAGAAGGGCTATCAGTTTTGGTTTGTTTGTGTCAGCAAGGGCTCTGAGCCTCCTGTGTGGCAAAGCCAGCCTGTAAGAGGCAGCAGGCTCACTAAAATGCTTACACATTGCCTCAATGCAAATATTAAATGCCTCAATTTAAATATTAAATCCGAAAATACGAGAGGGCAAGTGAGTAGGTGGTTGTGTAGGCCATATGGGCATCATAGGCCTGTGCAACATGGGCTGTATTATGACCTGACCAAAGTTGACCTATGTTGCAATGACGTAAGTTAAGCATGCACTGCAGACAGTGATAGATAAAGTGCATTAATATAATAGAAGGAAGTTGAAAAGGATTGCCATAGCTCCAAAGCATAACAACATATGGAAAACTCTGTGTTAAGTATATACTCTAGTTAAACAGTGTAGCTTTGGATCTCTCTGAAGCTCAGCCAAAACAGAACCAAACCAGTGAAAATCCCCAAGGTAACAGAAAACCCTGGCCAGTGAATCTGTTTCCCCCTTGAATCCAAGGTTATGTAAACACTGTTTTTATTAATACCAATAAGTCGTTGCTATTGTGTATCCTAATAATGTTTTTGAATTGTGACTGGTGTAGTCTCACTGGTGATCAGTCTCAATCTCAGCCCCAGTTAAAAATTTACAGTAACATATTTGTGTCCCTGGATGAGCACAGGAGTGAGAATATCAGTGTTGAAAGCTTTAAGGGAGCTTCAAAAAAGGGATGCAACCTGTTCTGTGGGGTAGGGTGCTCAGACCAAGTTAGGCTCAGGGTATCCTAAGGAGTATTCCCTCTTTGATTAGTGAGATTAATGCCAGACTCCATGAGAAAAGGGCTGCCAGAGTTAGAGAAATGGGTGGTAGACAAAACTGGTTTGAGTTTCTTGGATAAGGATGTGTTCTGTGGACCAGACGTATTTGTACAGTTGTGCCACCAGTGGTCTTCTTGGAGAGTCTCCAAACCTTAACCCCGGGGGGAATAAAAAAGGCAAAGAAGCAAGCCACCCTTCAGGGGCTGTTGATTTTACTAAAGAAGTGCAGCAAAAGGAGCAACAGTTACAGAATGTAAAGAATGAGGAGAGAAACTGTGGCAAGTGGCATCTGTCTCAAAGGCACAAATGAATGCTTTACAAGGGACATCCTTAAAGGACACGGTAGAAATTACAAAGTTAGAAAAAGTAGTGGAAGCTTTACAAGACCAAAAGGAGGAAACAGATAAAGCAACTGCATTGTGGAAACAGAAAGCACAGAATGCACAAGGAGCTGTGCGAGTTGTCTTGAGAGATTCTCCAGGTAGAACTGGGTTGAACACAGTCAATACCACCAGAAGATAAGGGAGTTAAAAGCTAAATTGGGAGTGTCATGGGGAATTGTGGCAGTGATACAAAGAAGTATGGGGATAGGGCAGATCTAATGAAAATGAATTAGAAAACTGGGATGACGATGGCCCAGATGTATAGCCTCCCTGTTACAATTATGAGGACAACTGTTGGCATGGGACTTCCTGTTGGCCAACTCCATATGCTCCCTTGAAGAGGGAGTTGCAAGGGTTAAACACCACTTGCCAGAAGCCTATGGCTCCTATTGTTGACAAGGTCTCCATATATGCAGCAGGACAGATGGGCAAACAATCACCTTTACCGCTCAGCTCCCTCCTATCTGGACAGGAGGGAATTGCCATTGCTAAAAAATTGGGACCCATAAATGGGGATAATTTATGGGGTTGGTTATATTCTTTAAATCAGTTATAGGAGTCAGATATGCTAACAGCAGGAGATATGTCAAAAATTGTAAAGGCAGCCTGGACAGAAAATAGGTCCTTACTGTCTGAAGGAATTTGTCAGGGTGTAGAAACAGAGATGACAGTCATCCTAAGGGATGTTGCAAGAATATTTGTGGGAAGTGATGGGGCGGTGGCCAGGTATGTGCAGAAATTGGATGAGTGTGCAGGCTGCGACTAGCCTTTCAGATAGTGGTTGTTTTAAACATGCCCTGACAAGGGTAAGATCAGAGGGATGCTACCCCGTTGTATATGTAGCTCCTGTATGGAATATTCAACAGGGAAACAAAAAGTAAACTGTCATTACTGTGTGACTCTGCATCAGCTGGAATGATATCCATGCTGCAGTACACCGGATATGGTATAGCACTGAAGCTTACCAGAAGGGGAAGGGAAAGGTCACAGCTATCACCTTTAGCAATAACGGGCCGAAATGAATAGAGCAGTCTATGAGAGGAAAAAGGGAAAGCAATAAATAGGGCTTTCAGGGAGAAAAAAGAAAGACAGATGCCTAGAGAGCAGAGGTCTGGCACTGGCTGATTAGATATGAAAAGAAAAAAGAGATTGATGGCCTGCCTAATGTGGAGTTACTCCAATGGTTAGTCCGTCATGAAGGAGGGATAAGGCCAGACCTCTACCTTGGTAGTGTTAGGACTGCCTGGTGCCTGATAGCCCCCTTTTCCTAGCACCCATACAGTATGTCAGCTGGGGGCATCCTATGGTGATTTAGCAGTTTGGCAGTGATCTAGATGGTAGGTAACATGGGAAAGCTAGTTGAAAACCTGGATGAGCTCCCCTATGTAGTTGTGGCAAGGCACAGATGTATTTTAAACTAAAGAAAGTATAATGAAACCTGAATAGGAAAAAATAGATGGACAGTGGCTGACAAGTGTGGGCACAGCACAAATCAGAGCGCAAGAATTAAGGTTCAGAATTACTGGACGTGATTCCCCGCATCCCAAAACAATACAAATACCCATCTGAGGCAGAACAGGGCCTGCAATAAACCACTGATGCCTTAATCAAACAGGGGTAGTGATAGAAACTTGAAGTGTAAACAATACCCTGATTTAGTTGGTAAGAAAAGCAGGTGGACAAATATGGAGATTGATGATAGACTATAGGACTTTTAACAAAACAACACCTATGACAGCTCACATAGTGGCAAAGGATCCAGTGATAATAGCAGTTATTACTGGAGAGTCACAGTGGTTTTCAGTATTATATCTATCAAATGCTTTCTTGCTATCAAGTACCCTGACTCCTGGTATAAATTCTCATTCACTTTTAAAGGGAGACATTACGCTTTTACATGGCACAAGAATTCTAGTGGCACAAGGATATCATAATGCTCCTGCAATCTGCCACATGCATATGAGGAGGTAGAATAAATTACTAAGTAAAGACAAAGTTATTTCCTGTGTAGATGCACCCTGGTAAACCAAAGAGGAAAATTTAGATGTGTTAGATCAAGTATTGAATTTGTCTGAGGGCATAGGGTTTAAGATAAAACCACTCGAAGTGCAGCTGCATAAACAGCTTAGGAGTTATCTTAAGGAAAAGAGGAAGAAATCCTGACCAGCAGAGAATAGAGCTTATCAGTAAATTGCCTGCTTCCATCCACACTTCATGATTTTGAGGTCTTTTTTAGGAATGACATGGCACTCAAGAGATTTATTGAAGGATATGCAGAGAAGGCTGTCTCATTGTATGGGCTGCTAGAAAAAAGAAGTGCCCAGGAATGGGACTTTGAACAGGCAGCAGAGGTGAAAGAACTAAAGGAAGCCTTAATGCAGGCTCCTGTCTTAGCATATCCTCAAGTGGGTAAATCCTTTGGGCTACAGAAGATGGTCTAAGTGGGGTCCTGACCCAAGATCAAGCATCTGGGGCTAGACCAGTAGTATGTTCTTCTTGGGTACTGACAGAAATAGAAAAAAAGATTTTTCTCCTTGTGAAAAAGAAGTTTTGGCATTAGTCTGGCACTGCAGCATTGGGAATATTTAATTGGAACTTCCCTCACAGTCCTTCACACCACTCACAAACCTGCCAAATATGATTTAACTGGGAAGATTAACAACGGCCATGTCTCTAACCCCAGATTAACTAAGTAGACCCTAATACTGTTAAACAAAAATGGGCATGTAACAATTTGTAATTCATTTTCTCTGGTCCCATGTGGCTTTCTTACTGAAGGGGAAACACATGAATGCCCCTTACTGAGAGAAGTAGACCATAGGGGAAATTGGTTTGAAGGAGGGAAGCCATTTGGAAAAGTAAAAGGGAAACCCAGATGGATATGGTTTGCTGATGGATCTAGCTATTATGAAAAGGGAAAGTCTTTACAGGTTATGAAGCAGTGAGTGTGAGAAATGAGGAACTTCTGATTGGGAAGTGTGTTCCACATTTAGCGTAGGCAGCAGAAATCATGGCAATAGCTACAACATAGGAAACAAATCTCAGTAAAAGACAAAGTGACCATTTACTCAGATTCAGACTGGGTTGTCAGAACCTTTATAGACTGGCTGCCTGCATGGAAGACTTAAGGTATGAATACCACTGCTAAAAAACCACTGGCACATGCTAGCAAATTAATGCAAGTTTGGCACTTTGCCCAGGGGAGACAAGAACGTGTAAATTATTAAAGGTTAAGTAGGGGACTGAGGAAGCTCATTAGAATAATTAGGCTGATATTAAGGCTAAGTAGGGAGCCAAGGAGGGAGAGATGTGGCAAGGAGCATATAAAACAGTAGTGAAGGCATTCAAAGAAAAGAGGTCATCATTGTTAGATTTGGTTAGCTTACAGTAAGCTGGTAAGTGGTAATTCAGCTTGCTGAGAAAGGGGAACACTGAGGGTGGGAAATCTGGTGAGAAGGGTGAAAATGTCCAAAAGAAAAGACCAGCCTCTAGTTTGGATAGTGCCAGGAGTAGTGCAACATGTATTAATTACTTTGGCACATAATTTTGGGCACCCAGGAATAGAAAATATGTTAAATAAGTTATAAGCAGCAGGGTGGTGGCCTGAAATAAAAAAAGACATTGAGCATTTCATGCAGAATTACTTGGTGTGCGCAAAAAATAACGCTGACTTGTTGATTTCAAAGGGACCTCTAGGGCACTGATGAATTTTGGGATCATGGAGCCAAATTCAGATTGATTACACTGGTCCTTTACTCCAAGTGACAAAAGGGAATAAACACCGTCTAGTAACAGCGGCGAGTTTTACTAAGTAGGTTGAGGCAGTCCTTACCAAGGATAATAGTGAGGATCGGCAAAGCACGGTATATATCTACTCTCAACCTGGCCAAGGGGTACTGGCAAATCCTGATGTGCCCCACGGATCGTGCCAAGACTGCTTTTGGAACCCCTTGGGACTTATTTGAATTCATACGGATGCCCTTTGGCCTCAACAGTGTGGCCACCAGTTTCCAGAAGCTGATGGACACCTTGCTGGCACCGCACGCGTCAAATGTGGCAGCATATATCGATGATATCATTATATTTACTTCCAGTTGGCACCAACACCTTGAAGCCCTGAGAGCCATCCTGGGAGAACTCCAAGCAGCGGGTATGACAGCCAACCCCAAGAAATGCAAGTCAGTAGGATGAGAAATGGCATACCTAGGGTTTCAGGTAGGCAGGGGAACGATACGTCCCCTGACCAACAAGATAGAAACCATAAGATGATTTCAGGAACCACGTACCCGCAAACAGCTATGCTCTTTCTTGGGACTTGTTAATTATTATTGATGGTTTATACCACATTTTGAAAGTCTCTCCGCACCCCTCACAGATGTGTTGGCAGGAGGGCCCGCAGCACAGCTGAAATGGACACCAGACATTCGCCAGTCGGAAGCTCAGCTGCACCGAGACCAGGTATGCCATGGTCAAGAGGGAGTGCCTGGCAATACGCTGGGCAATAGAGTACTTTAAGTACTACCTAATGGGATGAGAATTCATGGTAGTGACGGATCACGCCCCACTACAATGGTTAACGCGGAAACAAAGCGTAAATGCCCAGATCACTCACTGGGCCTTGGCAGTAAGCAGGAATAGGCCAGTATCTACATGTGCAAGTGTTAAAGTGCATTAATGCCATGTGTGGACTGACCTGGGACTAAAGTGAGTCCCAAGTCAATCCCACATACACAGTGTTACTGTATAGTATATAAATTTGATACTTGCATGATGCAGGTATCAAATTTATGCTCAAATCAGCATGAGTCACCATATTACTGGACAGTACAGGCATGCACATGTAGATGAGTGCCCATACTCCACAGTAATTTTGGTTATTGTGCAGTAAATGGGCACATGTAGATGTAGAGTCATATCTTGTTACTTTCATGTTCCTGTCATAAAAAGGAGGGTTCTGAAAATTCACTGTACTGTTCTATATCAACAAGACCATAAATAACCCCCCCCTTTTTTACCTTCTCCCTCCCCTCTAACACACTCTCATACCCAGTGAATTTATTTGGCAGACTTAACCAGCATTACATTTTGAAGTGGGATTTTTGTGCATTCTCATCTTGATAACATGAGTCTAAATGCCTTATAAGAACCATATTCAAATTGTTCTGCAAAAAAGGAATTCTTATGCAAATCCTGAAAATGGCATTGCTGTATCGTCTTGAGTTGAACTCAGCAATGTGATTTCCTACTGTTTCCTTACTGTGACTCAGTCAGTAAACTGTTGAGTGGCAGCTCATAGAAATAAAGGACATAGCTGATTTCCCATTGATGAAGATGATGAAGTTAAAGCAGGTGGCATGTATTGAAAGGTAGTATTCCATTTTGTAGTTAGCTTCTTATGGTTTATTATCGTCTCGCAAATGGTGTGTTGGTAGGGCACTATGTTGATCTACTCTTAAATGCTATTGTGTTATGCTGGATGCACGTGTTGAATTCAGGTACCCTGAAAATGCCAATAGAGTAACTGGTAAAAGATTATTTTTTCCTTTAGCCAATTCATCTTTTCCTTCCAGTGCATCATCATTTATCTCACATTGTGGCACGTTCCATACAGTGTGGTTTAAAGGTTGGTGTAATAATAGACTGTTTTTCACTATATTTAAGCAATCAACTGACTGGCATAGCATAGTAGAAGACTCCTTTATTCCCTATTAGAAAATAAGTTTTGTGATATGTGAGAGATTCTTGCTATAGGAAAAATAAAATCTTGCTTATACTAAGCAAAACAAGATAACCATTGCTTCACAATTCTGTTTTTTTACTTAATCATGTTGCCTATGAAACTGAAACAGTATAATCATTCAGTTTACTGCCTTTTGTACCATATCAAGAAATGCTAAATTAATTAGTTGTTTATACTGTTTTCTTGATTTACCTTAGTCACCTTCATTATTGACAGATGGTAGGTTTTCATTTGTATTTGCATAATCGCATAATATTTTTCTCTTTGACTCAGATATAAACTTTAAAAGAATTTGCACTTCAGTTAAACAGAACATGAAAAGAGTAAATACCTTTTGATGTGGATCT
>NW_017729032.1:176304884-176306084 GCF_001723915.1 Gavialis gangeticus
AGATGATAGGTTTTCATTTGTATTTGCATAATCGCATAATATTTTTCTCTTTGACTCAGATATAAACTTTAAAAGAATTTGCACTTCAGTTAAACAGAACATGAAAAGAGTAAATACCTTTTGATGTGGATCTCTTAAGTTCAGTATTATGAAATGTATCACATAATCAGATACATAAAAAGACTACTATTAAAGCCATGGCCTACTAAGTAATTAGTAAAATAATTCTCATTTGGGTCTGAGAGTTATGATACCCTAGAGAGATTTGCAGAGATCTTTCTCAAGGAACAGCCATTGGTATAGTTTGTTTTAATACTGTATTTAATCACATACCACATTCACCTTTTCCCAAAAATCAGACCTTCAAAATTGTGGCACATGATTTAATTGGGGTAGCTGATTTTTCTTTGCTGAAAGTATAGAGGAATAGAAGCATAAAAAGGTTATACTGCAAAATGGCTGCTCCCTTCTTTCTAGGACAGCAAGCAAGCAGGTGTGGAGTCCATTGTTAATGTTTTGACAGCTGCTAATGAATTGACAGCAGTTTTTTTTGTGTGATTGGCCAAAAGTTACTGCCAGTTCATTAGTGGTTGTGAAAGGGTTAACACTAAACTGCCTGCTCTTTTAAGGGCTGAAACTGCCTAGGGAGAGAGCCCTAGCAGTCAGTCAGAAGCCCCTCAGCTGCAAGTTAAAATGGCAGCAGGAATGAAGGAATTAGCCCGCACCTGCAGGTGGTCAGCTGACTGGAAGAGGCAGGGCCTGGGGCATATAGAAACCCCAGGGCTGGGACCAGAGAGTCAGTTCTCTGCCAGCAGCCAAGGGGGAAGGAGCTCTCCTAGAGGAAGCTTAAATGAAGAGGCTTGACTGCCCATTCAGCTTCTGGTAAGATTAAGGGACTTCAGGAGCTCAACAAAGACCATGGCCTACAAGGCATGTAGTGCTGGGGGGAGGGTGATTCTTTTAAAGGGACAGAGCACACCCTGAGCTGCTTGCATTATGTTATCATAGAATCATAGAAGTAGGGTCAGAAGGGACCTTGTAGATCTTCAAGTCCAACCCCCTGCCTGGGCAGGAGAAAAACTGGGCTCAAATGACTTCAGCCAGGTAGGCGTCAAGCCTCTTCTTAAAGACCCCCAGGGTAGAAGCCAGCACCACTTCCCTTGGAAGTTGGTTCCAGATCCTAGCCGCCCTGACCGTGAA
>NW_017729032.1:176306300-176333456 GCF_001723915.1 Gavialis gangeticus
GCTAGTCCTAGCTCTATGTCCGTCTTAGCTTTCTTGACAGCCCCCCTACAGGCCCGAGCAGAGGAGGTATACTCCTTTTTGGAGAGAGCACCCCCCTTCTACCAGTTGTACGCTGCCTTTTTGGCAATCGGGCATTTCTGGACGCCCTTGATGAGCCAGGGGGGCTTTTGGGCACTCTTGCCCCCCTTGCTTCTTTTTGGGATGGTCACCCCTTGAGCCCTGAGTATCATCTCCTTAAGGAACGACCATTCATCTTGGGCACTGAGTTCCCCTGCTCTTGAACCCCAGTGCCTCTCCCACTAATCTCAACTAGTTGAAGTTGGCCCTCTTGAAGTCTAGGGCTACCGCCTTGCTGCAGGCCCTTGACACCCTGCACTGGATGGTGAATTCCAGCAAGCGATGATCGCTATCACCGAGGTGGTCAAGACCCTGGAGGCCCTGACCAGGTCATCGCCTGTGGCCAGGACTAGGTCCAACAGGGCATTTCCTGTTATAGCCCAGGGACTTATATTTTGATTTCTGTTTGTAAACCAGTGGATTGGGCTGAGGCTATTGGGGAAGGAGGAGGCCTCACTGGGGGCTCACTGCAGTGCGGGGACCCCAGCACCAGTGTGGGCATGGTGCAAAGGGGGTGAGCGGACCCCAGTGCTAAGGGGCTCAGAGAGAGAGACAGGGCTGTGGAGAGTCCAGTGACTACCGGAGGCGAAGTTAAACTAAGGCCTTAGAGAGATACTGTGTGAATGCCATCTGCGAGGCTTGGGGCATGGTAAAGGGGCAGTTTGGAGCCATGCATCTAGCTCATAAGGCTGAGGGTGTCCCGAGGAAACATCCATTTTAGAGTGGGACCCAAAGGGGGTCTGAGAACCCACAGGGTTCAGTGGGGTCCATTAGGAGTGTGTCCAAAAAAATACAAACTTGAGAATAGCCTCCCCATCTATTATAGGTACAACAAGACATGGCAGGAAAGAAAGAGAGTGTCCGTTGGGCAGGATTGGCACGGTCAAGGAGCCCTAGGGGTATTGCGGCCATCTCTGGGGACCCCCATTCCATGACATGTCCCAATGTATGAACAAACATTCATGAACATAGTTCAGGTTTAGGGGGCTTAGTGTAAGTTGCCTAAACCTGAGTTGTGATCTCATGCATGCAAACATTTGTTGCTTGCTGGGAGGAGGTGTGGGCAGCCAGAGGTAAGTGACTTGGGGGCAAGGAGTGTTGGCAAGTGTATGGGAGGCCTGCATAGCCTGGTGGGGAGAGGACTGAGGGGAGGAAAAATAACCCAGTCAGGGTAGGAGACAGGGAAACGTTTAATACAGAACAGTCCCAGGGCTGTGGTGAGCGACTAGGCCTTTCCAGCCCTAGGGCTGTGCTTTAAATGCATACAAGCATTTACTAAGCTGGGTTGCTAGAGGGTTAACCCTTTGCCAATCTAAAGCTAATTCTCTTCCTGAAGGCATACAATTTTTAGGGTGGCCTAAGACCTGTGATTTCTTGCATACTGGGGCATTTATATTGCCTTACGACCTAACAAAAGTTAATGTGCGCACCCCCCCCCCAGAGAGAAGAGACAGCCATTTTAGACTGTTTCATCTATATATTCTTCTGTATTGGAGGCACAAGGCTGAATATTCAGCCTTTAAGATTGGCCATAGTTCTCATTGCTCAAAAAGGCAATAAGATTTATGCCAAGTAAGGATCTAGCTCTGAATATTTGTTTGCATAATAAGAGGAGAAGAGAGGTCACTAGGCTAGGCTAGTAGTGATCTGAGGACAAGAGGACTGACTTTACTCTGCTTTTACATGTTTACAGATGTCATATATTATTAAGACATAAAATATTTAGGTAGAACTCTTTATGGTGAAGTACCTTAACAAATTATAATGTTGGAGTAATGTTGTCACCTTGATGGTCCAGGAATTATAAGATGCAAGGATTTTTGTGGGTGAAATGCAAAGCATTCAAAAGCTTATCTAAGTCTATTCCAACCATGCACTTGGCTCTTATTATTGATTTTAAATATATCATCCACAGAAATCCTTGCCTCCTCCTTAAGAGATATGAAAAAAAATACAAATATAAAGCATGTTTGTGTCTAAACTGTTATCTTATACTCGCATAATATCAGTTTTAATTTAAAAAAATACCAGTGGGGGGGGTTATCCATAGCATCTGCTCATCAGAACTATATAAATACATATTTGGATCCATAACAAATACTGAAATGGCTACTAATCATATGCAAACCTTTACTAGCTCTAGTTGATTGCTGTAGGATTCTATTTTATTCTGACAGGTTCATGTTAGAGCTGTTTTTTTTTTTTTCTTGAAGCATTTCTACTTTACTGAAATAAAATGTTTTGACATCAAAACAAAATGAAGAGGGGAAATTCATTTAGACTTTTTCTCTGTTTAATCAAAATCAGCATGTTCCCTTAAAATGTTTGTTTCAGCAAAACTGCCTTCCTTATGGTAAAACTGATCCAGAAAATATTTTTGGCTATCTCTCATTTTCCCAAATCACCAGAACAGCTGAGTGACTTATAATTAAGTGACATGAATAACATCTATCATATGTGGTTCATTTTTGTCCCTATTCATCTCCTTGGGGAGAGAATCATGTACAGTGTAGTGAGTTGTGGTTCGGCTTTATCTGGATGTAAAATGAACAGGTTGCTGTGTGTTTATATTGGAAAAGACCAGGTCAAACAAGTCACTCACACTCAAATGGAAGGTGGTGAGCTCTGGAGAATCCTAATTTTTTTTTTTTTGTGGAACCCAGGACTTGCTATCAGGACCTGAAAAAATTCCGTCTCTTGAAAAGATGAGCTGTATATATATATAAAAAAAAATAATTCAAAGGTGAGCTCTGGATCAAAAAATCCACTATTTGTATCATCTCTACTTCTAGCCTTTGTGGCTCATAGCATTCCAGCAGTCCATCGTCAGTGTCATGAAGCTTGCCAGAAATGAGTTACAGCAGGTCTGAACACTAAGCCAATGTAACTTCCAATTCCTGAGACTAACTTGTCTGTCTCCAAAAATTAAAACATTTAATCAATTAAAACTCATAGATTGTTTAAATTCATGTTATTAGATCCAATTCCCCATAGATACCCTGGAAAGCTGCCGAAAAACACCTCTTAAGACATTAACCAATGTATGCTGTCAGGAAGCATCTGAGCAGTTTAGCATCAGTGCAGCTTTCTGGAATTTGCTTTTGGAATAGTTTAACACAGAAGAATGATATTATTTGATAATGTCAATGATATTCAAACAACTGAGCAAAATTTGATATAACATGGCATGTTTTACAGTGCTGGTGTTCTGTGCTCACATAGCCATTTTTCTGTCCAAACCTTTAGTGGTTGCTGAGATGTAACTGTACACAGGTGCTATCACACATTGTCAGAAAGTATTCACGTATGTTAGTATTTGCTCAGAGAACAAACTGAACTTTTTTTTTTAGCTTGGGATTGTGTCAAGGAAGTGAACGGCTGAAAATTTCATAGAATTTAGCAGTTTTATGGGGACTGAGACTGCTGTAGCGTACACACTTCAAGCTGATTTCTGTATGGATTGCCAAAAGCGATATTTAAGTGTCATCACTACTCTACTGGTGCCTTGCTATCAAAACAACTCACTATGAAAAAATTGTAGCTACTATAGCAGCATTCAAAGTCTTGGAGTCTTTTAGATACCAAAGAAGCTATGCTGTACTTATCATTCTTCTATAAAAAGCTGAAGATTGTATTTGTCATTGTTTGCCAGAGATATGGAATGAAAAATCCACTCCTGATGCAAGTGGAAGCAACTCGGTGGACTATACCATGGATTAATTTGGTTCTTAAAATCTGTCAAATAAAACTCCTTCAAGTGTAATGGTTCTAATTTAAAAATTGGCTGTCACTCACTCACTAGGCATAAATGTTTCTCTCTATAGTCATACAATTACTCAGTCAAGTGCAGAACAGGAAATATTCCACTATCACTAAGCCTTCTGGTTCATGCCTTTGGGCAGTAGGCACCAGTTCCATAATTTGTCTGAGAGGTCATAGTTAGGTGTGCTTCTTTTTTTCATAACCTTTAAAGTGAAAACTATTTTTGCAGTGATATGTGGAAAGTGATTGAGACAGATGAAGGTAAAATTAAGATATACATTTACTACAAGGGAATTTTTTCAAAGGAAAATTCAGTGGACCTTTCAATGGAAGTTGAAAGTCTATATGCTGTTAAGGGCTCTAAAAATCTTCTACTAAGTAATTTTTAGGCAAGGTTCTTTGAGTAGATGTGATCTATTTGATTAGACCAACTGTTTGGCAAGTTTTGGGCACAGTCGCCCTTCTCCAGGCATAGGGAGTCTCTGCTATTCTGAGACTACAAGAAATGAGAAAAGCTAAATGTGTGGCAGGATTTAATTGAGAATGTAAATAGGTAGAAATTAGAAAGACAACAGGTAAAGCGGAGAGGGGAGGGTGAAGAAAGCAGGGGAAAAAAGGCTAAAGAGACATATTATAGTGATAGAATACAAGGTAGAAAAGAGGCTGTCACTGGAAAAAGAAATAGTTGGAGATCAGGAAAACAGGAATGAAAGAAGCTCGAAGGGTGAGAGGATGTAGTGAAAATATTAGTAGGTAAAAAAGGAAAACCAAAAGGTAAAGCAGGGGAGGGAGGCGGAAGAAAACGGGGGGAAAAGGGTCAAAGGGAAACACTACAGTGGTAATAATACAAGGTAAGGAAGAGGTTCTTGATGAAGAAGGAAATGGTAGGAAATAAGGGAGACAAAGGGCATAAAAGTAGGGGAAGAGAAGAATGTAAGAGGTCAGGTCAGGCAGGTACCTGGTAGGGCTCTGCAAAACAGCACTGTTTTGTTTTGACTTCTGCTTTGCTGTTTTGAAGAGACAGAGTTTTGTTTTGCTGTTCTGAAGCACTGTTCTGTTTTGTTTTGTCTACACTGTTTCACTGTTTCAACACTGTTTCCACATTTTGCCCATAGACTATAATGGGGAATCATAAAAATGCCTATAACTTTGTCACTTCTTGTTTGATTTGGATAAAAATTGCAGGGATGGTAGCCCCTTCCAGCACACGTACAGCATGGCTCAGCAGGGTGCCACACACTGTCTGGGAGCTGGGGTGGCTCTATCTGTCAGGATCTGTGTACAGGGTTTGAGCAGGCTGCTGATGCTAGCTGGGGAACTAGCCCAGAGCCACTGTCATCCCCAGCTGGCAGCCTGTTGTCATCCTGCATCATCTGGGGGCCTGCGCCCACCCAGGAAGAGCTGGGGGAAAGATTGGGAAGCTGGGGAATCAAACCAAGACGTGGCGGCATTCCCTCGGGTCCTGGTTCAATTTCCCCAGCTCTCTGATCATTCCCTCAGCTCTTCCCTGGGGGCACGGGTCCCTGGATCTGTGCACTAGGTTTCAGCAGGCTGCCACTACAGGCTGGGGCCAGCAGCAGTTTTTCCGTTGCTCAGCGCAGGCTGTGCCCAGTGGCTGCTGCTGGCCACAGCCTGCAGTGGAAGCCTGCTGAAACCCCGCATGCATATCAGGGGCCTGCGCCCCCCGGCAGAGCTGCCGAAATGATCAGAGAGCTGCGGAATTGAACCGGGAGCTTGATGTTTATATCACAGCAGTCTTCCCCCTCTCTCTCCTTAGTTTCTGTTTAGCTGCTAGCAAGCCTGACTTTGAAACTTGAAACATTTTGAAACTTTTGAAATGTTTTGAGTGTCCTTGTTTCATTTTGAAGCCTTTTGTTTAGTTTTTTTGTTTGTTTGTTTCAAGCTCAAAACGCATCAAAACAGCTTAGAAACAAAACACGCGTCGAAGTTGTGGACAGCTCTAGTACCTGGTGAATCAGATGTCAGGCAGGTTGTAGTGCATCATAAACGAATGTTTATATTGAGGCCATGATTTATTCTGTCTGGTAGAGTTATGAAGTGAAGTTTGTAGGTTCATCTGCAGAAAGTGTTTTTGTAAATTCCCTTTGTGGATTAGAAGTTCCTCAAAGGGAACTTAAAAAATGCCATCCATAGATGAGCCTATGAACTTCATTTCATAAATCTATTGAATACAAAAAAATCATGGACTCTGATATAGATGTTGGTCCATGATTTTAAAACTTTTATTATTATAATTATTCTGAAACTTTCCTAATATCTTTTAGCAGTTTTTAAATGTGATTGTTTGAAAGAAAATAATCTGGAATGTTTGTTTAGGTCTCATCAAATTTTTCAACAGAACTGAAACATTTGAAGAAATATATTGGCCGCAGTTGACTTGTGGTAAAGCAGAAGTCTGTTGCTGGCCCATTTTCTTTGAGCTTACCTGGTGGAGTGACAGAGATACTAGCTTCCAGGATCTGTACCTCTCAACCACATGAACCATCTGGTATCCGTGGAGCTTTTAGGGCTTCAAGATTCCTTATTCTTATGGCAGATGATTCCAGTGACTTCAGTGGGCATCTTGAGTTGCCTGAAAAGTTCTTCAGAATTGGTGGTTGCTCTGTTTTGTTTCAGAAAAGATGGAACCAAAATATTTAAATTTTTTTTTCCAACTTGAATTCCCTTTCTCCAGGAAACTTGAAAATCTCTATGGACTTCAGGTTCCTCTTAAAGGATTTCACTGTACCATGTGGATGTAGCACAAACCTGAATCTTCTTCTGTTACATTGAGAACAATCAGTATTTTGCAGGTAATTATGAGTAGTAGTATAGCAAAGGATGGGTGGAGGTGGGGAAGGTGATTGGGGCAGCAGCCTTGGGCACTGCTTTTGCAGGGTTGCAGATATAGTCATGATTTGCAGCTTGCAGCTAATCATGCCACCGCTGACAATGAAGCTGCCAATGCTGTCTCATGTGGAGCTGATGCCTAGGGTACAGAGCTCCCTTGTTATGCTTCTGGTTAGGAGCTTTGGTTCCATTTTCAAAAATAACTTAAAATGGAGGATGAAATCTTGGTTTGTAGTCATCAAATGGTAAAACTCCTATTGACTTCAGCAGGGGCAGGATTTCACTGAGGTCTCATTAAAAATCAATGGGATTTCAGTTCCTAGCTAAAAATATGACTTTAGGATTTTGCACTTTTAAAAATATTCAGATGCCTAAAGTTGTAGAAAAGTCTAGTGAGATGCTTAAAAAAAACAACCCCCCCCCACCCAAACCCTCATCTGAGCAGTTGAGGTGCAAAATTCCTTTCTGTTGATCTCTGACTGATTTTTACCCAGGAAGTCTTTGGAGAGTGTTGGGCACAACTTGCTGGTGGAAATGTTGGAGAGGCCAAGTAGGGGCTGTACTTTTATTGCTCTGCTGCTCACAAACAGGGAAGAATTGGTGGGGAATGTAGTAGTGCATGGAAACTTGGTCTGCAGTGACCATGAGATGACTGAGTTCAGGATTGTGAGGAAATGAAGGGAGGAGAGCAGCAGAATAAGGACCCTGGACTTCAGAAAAGCAGACTACGACTCATTCAGGGAACTGATGGGCAGAATCCCCTGAGATTCTGAAGGGGAAACAAGCCCAAAAAAGCTAGCTGTATTTTAAAGAAACCTTACTGAGGGCACAGGAATGAACCATCCCAATGTGCAGGAAGGCTAGCAAGTATGGCAGAAGACCCACTTTGCTTAGCAAGGAATTCTTCAGTGAGCTAAAATACAAAAGGAAACTTGCAAAAAGTAGAAAGTTGTCCAAACAACTAGGGAGGAGTAAAGGAGTACTGCACAGGCAGGCAGGGATGAAATCAGGAAGGCCAAAGTGCAATTGGAGTGGCAGCTAACAAGGGACATGAAAGGTTTCTACAAGAATGTCAGAAACAAGAGGAAAATGGGGGAAAGTGTGGGTCCCTTACTGAATGGGGGAGGCAATCTAGTGACCTATGTCAAAAAGGCTGAAATACTCACTGCCTTTTTTTTTCCTCAGTCTTGACAGGCAAGGTCAGCTCCCAGACTACTGTATTAGGCAGCACAGTTTTGTGAGAAGGTGAGCAGCCAACAATGACAAAAGAACAGGTTAGGGACTATTTAGAAAAACTGTATGTGTACAAGTCCATGGGGCCGGAGGTGATGAATCCAAGGATGCTGAGGGAGTTGACTGATGTGATTGCAGAGCTGCTGGCCATTATCCTTGAAAACTAGTGGCAATTAGGGATGATTGGAAAAGGGCAAACATTTTGCCCATCTCTAAGAAAGGGAAGGAGAAGGATCTGGGGAATTACAGACTGGTCAGCCTTACTTCAGTCCCTGGAAAAATCATGGAGCAGGTCATCAAGGAATCTATTTTTAAGCACTTGGGCTAGGGAAAGACATTACACACAAACCAGTTTAAGTGATCAGAAACTGTAACAGAACAGAACCTCAGTGCACATAAACCAGTTTCAAAATGGCTGAAACTGACTTAAGATAAAACTGGTTGAATGTAGTATCAGACTTAACTGAACCAGTTTATGGAAACCAGTTTATGGAACTTCTGTTTCAGATCCCTTCCTAGTTTTAAGTTAAATCAAAGCGGTAAGGGATTGCCCCATAGGCACACTCCAGCTGGGGTTTGGGAGCAGGGGTTAAACGCCCCTTCCCCCACTCAAACTTCCTGCTGGCTGCAGCCGTGGACTACAAATCCCAAAAGCACCTGAAAGCAGGAAAAGGAAGTAATAAGCAACCCTGCAGAGTCCTACTACTGTAAGTCTAGACTGCAAATCCCAGAGACCTCAGGGGCAGCAGGAAGAGAAAGTAAACACAGTGAGAGAGGTATGCTCTAATCTCCCCCAGCTTCTGGCCTGAGTCACTGCAGTTACATGGCTGCATTTCCTGAGTGAAAGGTAAATGTCTGTTTACTTCTGTTTCAATTTAACCTGTGCAGTTTTAGACTAACCTGCAAAGACTGAATTGATTCAGCCTCAGGCTTTTTGACAGTCTGTACCTAGCCTTGGATTAAGACAAGGTGATTAGGAACAGTCAGCATGATTCACCAAAGGCAAATCATGTCTGACCAACCTGATTGCCTTCTGGGATGAGATACATCCATGGAGCAGTTGGGGAGACCACTGAACATGATGTACCTTGACTTTAGCAAGGCTTTTGATACAGTCTTCAACAATATTCTTGTAAGCAAGCTAAGGAAGTGCAGTTTGGATGAATGGGCTGTAAAGTGGATAGCAAGCTAGCCGAATCATCAGGCTCAGAGGGTAACAATCAATGACTTGATGTCTAGTTGGCAGCCAGTATCAAGTGGAGTGCCTCAGGGAATGATTGTGCAGCCAGTTTTTTTCAGTATCTTCACCAATGACCTGGAAGATGGGGATTGAGTGCACCCTCAACAACTTTGGAGATGACACCAAGCTGGGGGGAGTAGTAGACACCCTGGAGGGTAGGGCTAGAATTCAGAGAGATCTAGATAAATTGGAGGATTGAACCAAAAGAAATCTCATGGGGGAAATTCCCCGTGTGCAGGGATGTGCAGTTTGAGGAACCCCAAGCCTCTCTGTGGCTGCAGAAACCACACGGAAGAAACACGAAAATGTGTTCCATGCTGCAAATCTGCATAGCTGCCAGCCAGTCTCTGTGCTGCTGAATCTGTGTCCCTGCTGCACCAGGTCATATGGCTGGGGCCAGCATAGGTGCTGTGAGGTCAGGCTGGCTGGCTTGTAGTTCCCTGGATCCTTCTTCTTCTGTTTCTTAAATATAGGTACTATTAAACCCCTCCTCCCCCTCCCTCCCCAATTAGGAGTCTAAAGAGGTTCATCTGCACCTGGTGTGGTCAGATATGAGCAAAAGCCTTACGGCTTATCACAATCCTCAGTTTAGCAAGGTACTACCTGAGAGAGGTCAGAAAACTCAGTCTGGGATATCTGCTGGGGTCTAACCCCAAGCTCAACTCCAGCATTGCTGTCTGACTTGGCATAACCTCTCCTACAGATAAGATAGGGTTGGTGATGAGATGGGGTGGGCACATGGGTTCTTTCTGACTGGTAAAATGCTGGAATCTCTGAACTTCTTTTCAATTAGCAAAAAATAGGGAAATCAGGAACCGTGTAAACTTTAACAATAAAGATATATAATTATTAAATATTCATCCCAAATCATCCTTCAGTGAACAATGTTTCTTACTCAGTCTGCTGTGAACTGAAAAGTCAAGTCAAAAGCAATGACAAATGATGTTGAAATGAAGGATGTAAGTGTATGAGTGTCATACAGCTCACAGGGATTTAAATCTTGATCAAACCCATGACCTGTGTTGGTATACATGAGTCATTTGTGAAAGTGTCTTTAATTTGCACTGGATTCCAAACTATTGCATGCAGCTCTGCTTTTAATAGCGCATTGAGAAAGAAGGGTTCATTTTAAGATCAGCCAATGTTTCCGGAAGCAGTGGTTTTGCATGCCTCTAGTTTTGGGTGTTCAGAATAAGCTTCTAAAGGTGGGGAGGTGTCTCATTTTCAGAGTGTGCGCACCCGGCCCTTTCAGTAGTTCCAATTGCACCATCCATGGTATTATGTTAAGCGTATGCTTAAGTGTTTGTAGAATTAGGGCCATAGTGACCTAGTAAAAAGATGGATCTTCAGCTAGAGGATATCTAAACACCAAGCTAAGGTAAGGAAACAATATCTCTTTCTGCACACAGCTACCGCAAAGCAGTGAATATCATAACAAGCAGCTGTATGACCGGCAGAGTAGATGAATGGAAACTTGACACTCTCAGCTGCAGTACAGTGGCACAGTACATTTTTTTGAAATTGCCAAGTCTGTGACGGTCCCATTTATAGGGCTGAATGACTGCATGATTTCGAATAAACTTGACAGGCCTTGACTTGCACTGACTTTACATCCCTCTCAGTAAAGTAATTGAGGGTGAAGGTCCAAATTTATTCTGAGTATAACTTTGTTGGTCCTTGAATGTTTTACTGAAACAGCTGAGTTGCTGACTCCTACTTTTTCTTGTTGGGTACAATTTGATTGCAACAGTAGGCTTTCCCAGAACTGTTACAATCAATCTCGCTTTTTGTATTCTCCATAATGCCTTGTCTGTCTTTGTTTTTTTTTTTTTTCTTTTGCATGTGATTGTGTACAAATGCTTTTGCTGGATTAGTCAAGGGTCTATGCAATAGGAACATTAAAATAGTGATATTTTTACTGATGGGTTATTAAATTTGCCCAACCTTTTATAAATGCATTTATAGGTGTTTATTAATTTCTTTCATATTAAATATTTTAAAAGTTTAGGTACATAGAATAAAGTACCAAAAAATTACTGATGGAATCTATAAGAACAAATAGAGAACTACAAAATAAATGCAAGAAGCCCACCATGATTCTCTGTTCAAACAAGTCTCATACCCATCAGCTATAGAGAACTGAAGTGTAAAGATTGTAAGAGTCTTCACAAACCCTCTCACTGTTCATAATATAATCTTAAAGTAGCTTGTTAAGGTTGTAGTTTTCTATTTTAAAGCACAAGCAAAAGTTCCTTCATCTTATTAGCATATTTACTCGAACAGAGGATGAGAATCTCCCCCACCTGCAGTCAGCATGGAGAAAAAAGTCCCATGTGTTACATTTGCATACAAAGCAGGCAGAGGGTATACAAAGCCTGGGCTAGGGCTAGAGTCAGGCCCACAGCAGCTGCCTGCATCCTCCCCCCTCTTCCCCTCTGCAGCTTCTGCCCCCTTGCCCACCTCTTTTGTCCCCCTGTCAGAGACAGCTCAATTTTGGCTCAGGCTGGAGTTTCTTCTGGGCAAGGAGCACATGGAAATTCATTCCCCTGCCTGGCCAAAAAGCAGCACCAACACTATTGCATGGCTAGGCAAAGGATCAGCTTCCATGTGCCATGCTTTAGGCAGGAGCAGCCCAGGCAGAGTCTGATAGTAAGTGTGGGAGGGAAAGAGGCAGCGATTGGGGGGGGGAGGGGTGTTGGGGGCAAAGGAACAGACTCCAGGGAGGGAAGAGGCAGAAAGCAAGGGGCGTAGGGGGAAAGGGACAGAGACTGGGGGAAGTCAGAGACTGGAAGGCGCTGGGGTAGGAGATGCAGGTGGCAGAGTGGGGTAGGAAGGCTGCAGGGTGAAGTGGGCAGGGCAGAGGGTAAGGGGGGCTACCTGACCCCTCTGACCAATGCTTTCTATGCTGTAGCAGGTGGTGGGGGGTGAAATTCAAGACAACCCTCCTCCAATACTGGTGTTCTATACCTGGAAAATTATAACAAAATTATATGTTTTCCATTGATAATTATTCTGAGGTCATCTTATATTCAGGGTCATCTTATGTTTGGGCAAATAAAGTATATCTTAGACCTTCTGTAGTTTTTATGTCTTGTGTTATGTGTTGGTGCAATACCTGGCACCCTGGGCCTCTAGGACACTATTGTAATATAATTATTATATATAATGAGCCAACTTCATTAAAGATGAACCTAGGGTTTAGAACACTTCCCCAGCAAGTGGGAGACCCAAGTTCATATCCCCTACCACTTAGGAAAGGCTATAGACTAGGTTGAAAAGATGAGGGAAATGTTCCTCTTGGTCAGGTGTAGGTAAAATATGGTCCGGGGGCTGGATTTGGCCCACCAGGCCATTCTATCCAACCCGCAGGGCCCCTAAACAATTTAGAAAAAGTATATTTATCTGCTCCTGGCTGCCTGTCAAAGATGACAGGAGCAAGGGGCAGTAGGATCCAGGGGGAGCTGGCAGAAGCTAGCAACAAGGCTGGCCCAGCCCTGCTCCACCCCACCATCAGCCCCCTCATGTCTCTGCCTGCTGCAGCTTTTGGGCTGCTCCAGCACCACATGGCTGCATTGCTGGACTGAGGGAGCACAGGGCCCGCTCTGGTACCCTGAGACCAGGAGCGGGAGTGTGTGTGTGTCTATCTGTTCAAGAGGGAGGGAGAGACAGAGAGCAATGAGGGAGGGAGAGACTGACTGGGAGGGTGTGTGTGGATAGGGCAAGTCCCACATGCACACCCCACCATACACATGCACCCACACCCCCTCACACTGCCACACACATAGACCCATACCCCCTCATATACCACAGTCACAGTCCCCCACTAACCCCATACATGCCTGCACCCCACATATCCACACACACCCACATGCTCCCTCACCCCACAACCCACATCCCCGTGTCTCCCACCCCCACAATATACATGAGTAAGCCTTCAATTTAAGCTGTTGTGTGATCACCTCTATGTGCACTACACAAATGCATGTAAATCAGGACAAATATTATTTTAAATCAAACTAATGAATATTGTAGATGTTTGATTTTTAGAATATAATTTGGTATTTTTTCTCTGATTCAGAGATGGCAAAACTCCTTGCTGAAAGGAGCATTTCTGGTGGCATAGGTTGGGGGTTGGGGGGGTAGGACTTCCAGTCACAAGATGGTAACCAGGGGTCAGGGCACCTGTCAAGGGGGGCGGCTACCAATGTGGCCCTGGACAGCTGGCCAAAACTCAGTAAGTGGCCCTCTGCCCAAAATAATTGCCTGCCCTTGGTCTGCTGCATCAGCCAGGTCCTTCTCTGTGGAGTCTTGTTTTTCTCTTTTTTTTTCCTGGTCTCTGCTCCTTGGTTGGCTCATGCATTTTGACATTAAACTGTAATTGGATAAAAAACAAAATATAATCTTGGGAATAGGAACTGTAACCTCTCCTCACTTCTCAACTAAGTCTATCCTCAAGTTTGGTGGGTAAGATACTGTTTTGGAAGGTGGGAGATGCAAATTTGAATCACGTCTGGCAGAGGAGATCCTAGAACTTGTGTCTCCCACTTCTGGATGACTGCTTATGCAACTTGGGCTTTTGTATAGCGAGATGGTCACTATCACTTGTGGGGGGTGTTGACTGTGGCAGTTGTGCTTTTTGCTTTTGGTTTTTGTTTTTGGTTTGTTTTTTAGCATCTTTCATGAGCATTATTTCTTTTGCTTCCTTCAGCCTTAGCAATAACTTTTTGCAGGTATCACATTATCTATGTTCTTTTCCACAGTTAGCAGTTTTCTTTTAAGAAACCTTTCCAAGATGAATTAGCATAACATTTCCAGATTGTGTTTAGTTTTCTCACTACATCTCCAGTACCCAGAGATTTATTCCAATGAAGTGGTGTTCATGGAGCCTATGGATTTTTTTGTACTGTGTAGCTCTAGTAAATCAACTGACAAATAATTATGAACAACACAGATCGCAGCACATCAATTCTTTTTAAGATCAGAATAAGAGAGATTTCATTAAAAATATTGGGGGGGTTTTGAGACAAGGTAGCCAAATATTTTCATCCTAAGACTTCAGCAAGAGTGTTTTAAATTATTTTAATGCCTTCCTTGCAGATATTCAAATATATCCAGATCTATGGTGGAAGAGTAAACTGATTTCTTGCTGGCATCTCATGTTTTAAAATCCTCCCTCAACATGTCTGCCAAGCCACAGGCTATAAGCTAACTATATTTCCTTAAGAAAGAAAAAACAAGTGTTTTACCAAAAGGAATCTTAAATTCAATCTTCCACACAATGATTTGCATCATTAGATTGAAATTCTTTCCGGGTGGATCCGGCAGGGGTAGAGTGGTGCAGTCACCTCCCCTTTCATTCCTGCTCTTTCCGAAACTCTGAACCCAAGGACTTGGGAGGGTCAGTGGCATTTCTATTTAGGCAGCAGTGAGAGTATAGGAGGTTGCTGCCTCAGGGCCTTTCAACCAGGCTTTGTCCCTCTATTGAACATCTCTCAGTAGCCGTTGTATTACACCTGATGGATGTTGCTCCCTGGAGCACCTTTCAGCCTGCCTGTCATATAGTCATTCACTGCACAGAATAGGCTAACAGAAACTGGGTCCACCATAGTTTCAATCATCCTTTCCAGATTTTCCCTCCTAGCACAGTTTTTTCTGCCTCTGGTGCTTCTCCTCCACTTTTCCCCTGGTTCTGCCTATTGGGGCTTTTAATTTCCAGCAAATCGTGCCCTCTTTAGCCTTCCCTCAGCTGCAGCCTTTCAGTCTAAATAGATGCCTTTTCTTAGGGAGACAAGCTGTCCTATTACAGAGAGCCGATTGACTTTTTTGTGATTGTCATCTCCCTGATTTCTGCTAATGTCTCTCTTCACTCCACAGGCATTAACAAGCCTTTCTCCTGCTTAATGTCTTGATGTTCCACTATTTAAACTATCTTGTGCAATTTAGTGTCCTGTTAGTCATTCTTGGTAATTTCTTTTTTTCTATTTCAGAGCCATGCTCACTGTTTTAGCTCTAGTAAAAAAAATCTGTAACCAGGTGTGGTAATTAACTCGGGTGTAGAAATGACTGACAGTGAAGTATCTAAGGCACTGTCAAGACATTCAAAAAGCCTAGATTTTATTTTATGAACCTGAATAAGAAACATACTTTCAACTATAATGACTGCAGGGCTAATGATACAATATCTATTGACTGTTTTTTGCCTAACTGGGGGTTTTTGTTTTGGTTTTTTTTTGTTTTTTTAACTTTATAATCTACCAAACTAGTACACACTTCAACTGTTACATTTGTCTTTGCTTTGATATTAAACTAACACTAGCCCCCTAGCATATTTAGTAAAGCGCTTAGTTTCTTCTTATAGTTTCATAGATTTAGGGTCGAAAGGGACCTAGTAGATCTTCTAGCCCGACACCCCGCAAGGGCGGGAGAACAACAAAACCCCAAAACAAGAAACGGGACTCAAATGAGTCCAGCCAGGTAGGCATCCAGCCTCTTCTTAAAGACCCCCAGGGTAGGGGCCAGCACCACTTCCCTTGGAAGTTGGTTCCAGCTCCTAGCCGCCCTAACTGTGAAGTAGTTTTTGCGGATGTCCAATCTATACCTCCTCTCCATCAACTTGTGCCCATTACTCCTTGTTATGCCAGCGGGCGCTAGGGGAAACAGCGTCTCCCCCAAACCCTTCTGGTCCCCCCTAGTGAGTTTATAGACGGTCACCAGGTCCCCCCTCAGCCTTCTCTTGTGGAGGCTGAATAGGTTCAGGTCCCGCAGTCTCTCACTGTAGGGTCTGCCCTGTTGTCCCCGGATCATGCGGGTGGCCCTCCTCTGGACCCTCTCCATGTTGTCCACATCCCTCTTGAAATGGGGCGCACAGAACTGGACACAATACTCCAGCTGTGGCCTGACCAGCGTCGCGTAGAGGGGGAGGATCACCTCCTTGGCTCTACTCGAGATGCACCTATTCTATTTAACTAGAGAGAAATATTTATTGTGATAGATGTGGTAATCGGGGATCCTGGTTTTCTCTGTTAAAAAAATCGAATTCTCTGATAAAAATGGCAAATTTTCTGGTTTTTTAAAACCCCCAAACTCTGCCTTTTTCCATTATTAAAATGAAACACCACTCTCATTTTTTTTTTTTTATCATGGAAAATCAGAGCTCCTCCTGCACCCCTTGCTCACCAGCTGTGATTGTTTCACACCCCCCCCCTTACCGCTTTGTGGTGCTGAGCAGCTCTGATATGCTGTCGCTTTGCCCCTCACTCCTCACCCCCAGCCCTACCAAAGGGGGCCCCCAAACTGCCAGGGCTGTGGGGCCAGGGACCCAGGTCTGCAGCCTCCTGCAGCAGCACTCAGGCCCCAGCAGCTGTGTGTGGAAGATGGCAGCTGCTGTGGCAGAGCAGAGCGCACTGCCTGGCACCCCGTCTTTCATGAGCAAAGTGGCAGGACTGGAGCCTGTTGGGGGTGGGGAGGGGGCAATCCTGGATGGCAGCTGTGTTTTTGTCCTTTAAAATGGAAAAACCATGTTAAAACCAGGATTTTATCATTGTGAATGGAAAACCCAGATCCCTGGTGATAAGCTACACCATCCCATCAGCACCCCCCCTTTCAAAATCCTAGATTTTTCTCAGGGGTGTACTTGGTAGCCATGTTGGTCTGAGACAAAAAGACACACAAAACACTAGAACTCTTGGTTCCAAAATGATATAAAAAGGTATCATTTTGGAACCAGGAGTTCTAGTGTTTTGTATGTCTTTTTGTCTCAGACCAACACAGCTACCAAGTACACCCTTGAAACATGGAAGATGCTGAATTTTAGCCGGTTTATTTTTTATTTATTTATTTTAACTTCATTGCAGAACAGCAAGGAAGTTGTGTGTGTGTGTGTGTGTGTGTGTGTGTGTGTGGGGGGGGGGGGGGGGGGGTGTTTTTTGTTTGGTTTTTTTGTTTTTTACCTCCCTGCTTGCCATTTGACACCTCCAGGGAAGGAATTTTACCCAATCAATGCATCAAAGAGCTACTCAACACAGTTCACAAAGTCTCTCTCATGGACCCAGAGAGAGAGAAACCCATGTGGGGATGCTATGGTATAGTAATGCCAGTTACTATGCAATCATTTAGTACTTAGTTATGCAAGTACTAAATGACTGTGCAGTACCAACTGCACAGTCCGCCACTCATGTAGACACAGCCACTGAGTCTGTGATCTGCTAAGACCCCCAGATCCTTTTCTAGAGTGCTGCCATGCAGACAGGTTTCACCCATTTTGTATTTGTGTTTTTTGCTTATTCTTCCTAAGGTGTAGCACTATGCAGTTGCCAGCACTGAACTTCATCCTGTTAGCTCCAGCCCACCTTTCCAATCTGTTGAGATCCTTCTGAAATGTGCTCCGATCCTCAAACATGTTCACAATCATTCCCAGTTTTGTGCTGTCTGCCAACTTGCTCAAGAGGCAACAATTAACTGATAGGCTATTCACATATCATCAGCCTGCTTGTTGAATTTACATACAATTTATCAGCATCATGCAAGCTGTTTTTTTTGATCAAGAGGAAGGCCACAAACTATTTTTTTTTCTTTTTTTGTGTGTGTGTGCCTATTTTTGATCTGTTTTGAACGTGGTACTTCAGAAACTCGGTAATCTTAAATATGTTCCATCTCAACTGGCTCCTGACGGGGGGTAGGAGGGGGGATATGTTTGGATGCCAGTATAGACTCATCCATATAGTTTTCTTTTTGTGGCATGCTTTTCTTCTGGCTTCAAGGAATGTTGTTGTTCAGTGCCAACTTAGCATAAGGAAAAACATAATGGGAGTTTGCTTTATGGTTTAGTACATGTATACAGCTATGCATATAAGCAAGTCCACTTTTTTTTTTTTACACAGGAGAATGCCTAGTACTTATGGATTAATAATGAGTAATTTACTTTTCTATGGGCTTAATTCAGGCCAAGGACCCAGTTTAGCCGTGCACCTGCCAGCAGGGGCCAGGGCACCAGGTACAGGAGGCCTGGGCTGACTCCTGCCTCCTGCACTCCCTGCTCCAGCCTGCCTGCCCTGCTGCCCACCCCCAGCACCACTCAGGGCATGCATATGGTTGCACTTCCCAAAGTGCAAACTATTTACAATAGTCTCAGTCTCTAGCTGAGTCCCAGAGTAGGGGGCTGTGGGGTGGGGTTGCTGCCTGGGGACTGTGGTAAACTGCCCAGGCTCAGGTGGCTGCTGTCAGAGCTCCCTGCCCCCCTTGCTCCCCTGGGGTTGGTGGCCCACAGGGTGCTGGCTGCAGGCAGTCTGTCTCCCCCCACCCCCTCCAGGGTGGGTCAGACCAAGCTCCTGGCAGCACCTACTGCCATGGCTCCAGACACCGCTTCCCTCCCCTGTCCCTGCAGGCCAACTACTCTGCTGTGCTGCCATCCAACCCATGGCACTTGGGCTCGTGGTCACCCACTGTGCCCACAAGGCCCTGATCTTTATGCAGTACTGCCATGCCATCTGGGAGTACCCTCACTCATGCATCCCACCTGCCTGGGCCTCATAAATATGGGTGTTCAAGTGCTCTCCATGCTTGAACTGTCTCTATGGTCCTCTGGGGGGAGGTGGAGGTCCAAAGTCACCAATTTCCTCCTGGCTCCAATCGGGGGTCCTGGGTGGAAGGCTTGGGTAAGTATATGTGGGTGGGGCCAGGCCTGGATGGGGAGGACAGGGAGATCATGGTGGTGTGTCCTGTACCATCTCTCTGGGCCCCCAAGCATCTGTGCTCAGCAGAGGGGCACAGCCAGGGACTGGGAGCTGTGCAGCAGAGGCACATGTGGCACAGGACCTGCAAGCACAGGAGACACTGCTGGGGGTGAGCAGCAGCAGGGAGCAGGTGCTGGCCCTGCTGCCAGATACAGCCAGGCAGCAGCCCTGGGGACATATCAGGGCTAGACAGAGGGTGCAGCAGGCTAGAGCCCTTTGCAGCACTCACCTGTGGCCAAGCAGGAGCTCTGGCTATGGGACAGGACTGGCAGAGGCTGCCTAGGTCCTGTCCAAGGGGGCACACAGAGCCTGCAGTGCTTCAAGGTCCTGCTGTGTGTGCCTTACAGCACAAAATGGCTGGAGCCTTTTATAGTCTGCAGGTAGAGGCTGCCACTGAGTAGCCCAGCCCTGGGGCAGGAAAGGTACCTAGCCAGGAGCCCTGGGGCTGGGCTCATAGCAGTCCCCTAGCTAGGCAGAACTGGCACTGAACTTAGTGCTGGGTTGTGTCTACACGTGCGTTAATGCATTTTAACTAATCACAACTAAATTTCATACCTGCATTTGCAGCCACTTTTATTGCGCAATAAGGGTGTGCATGTGAAGACACATGCCCATACTGCACAGTAAATTAGGCAAATGTGCATTAATGCACAGATGCTCCCTAAGAGTACTTCAGAAGAAGAAGGTTATCATACAAAAACTTTTCTACAAAAGTGCCTGAACTTATATATTATTAACATAATAATATTAGCAATGTCAACATCAGTGATTACACAATGTTATCTTAGGAAGTAATTGGTACGTGGGAAAAAAATTACAGAAAAGAAAGTATGATTCCATCTATCCCAATTAACTAAGCCTATAAATATCAGATGGATCTAGTTCCTTCCTAATGAGATTAAATGTCTTGTGGGATTTAAACAGAGCTTTACATTCTGAATGTGTTCACCCTCACTAATCTTCCCCATGATCAAGAAAAAGGCCACAAACTAATTTGATCATTATGTTGTCTTATTCTGTTCTTTGGATCTTCTGAGAAATGAGATGGAAGAAATGAGAATGGTATATGGCTGTTGCATATTTACCAGTGTTATTGGTGTGTATTCATGTACATTAATAGATTTGCTTTCAATATAATTTCATTATCTATCAATCTGTGACACTGAAGTCTACAGACTGCTTCACCAAAATTAATTACAAGTTTTGATTTTATAGCTTAGAATGAAAAGTACAGTTGTCTGACCCTATATCTCTGTAAGTTTGATAAGAAAACAAATTTGAGCAATCAAACTAGAAAACGCGCATTTTGTGAATTCATTATAAAACAGTGTTGACAATATGGTTCCTGAGGCTAGGTATACATCACTACAAAAAGCCCCAAGCAGGAAATTATTTTGTAGAGAACACTTGTTGCAATGCCTTTCTAGTAGTATGATGTGTAATGGCAATATACTACACTTGATTCACTTTTCATGTTAAAAGCATTGGACCTAGTTCTGCAGTCTTTAAGAAGACTTCAGTTAGAATTTTGCGTAATATAGCGAAGAACAAATTAAGGATATTGTATTTTAGTATGTGGATAAAATAATTTATTTTTTGCAAAGATCTTTATAGTGAGCATTGTTCTACTACCCTATTTTGCTCAAAACACTTCTACGCAATCCTATTACCTGTGCAGAAGCCTCAAGGTTAGATAGTAGGGTAATTTCCACACACGAGTATCTAACATTTCTATCACTCTTGACACTACTACTGTTCCAAGTTCTAGTCAGAAAAAATGCTTGAAAAGTAAGTGTGCTTTGAATAAGTTTATACACTTTTAGGTTACAGACGTAACAAGGAAGGTTAACTCATATCTTCAAATGCTTTTCCCCCTCATTCATAAACCTCTAAATAACAATTTTCGTCTTTAAAAATGAGGCTTTTAGTAATTTTTCTAGAATTAGCATAATGCAAAAAGACATGAGATACATTGAGATATATTTTGAGATTATATTGAATGGGACAGATGTCTGAGACTGAAGAATAAAAGCCAATATTTCTGGAGTAATTTATCACTGAAATTTAGCATACAGACTCCCAGAATTTGTATTTAAGTACACAGAATATTCAACCCAATTTATTGTTTTTTTTTAAATAAGTTTTTAGCAGGGAACCAAAAATGACAGTTCTATCTGAGTTAACAGTTAGTCAGCAGTTCCTACCTATACAATGGCAGAATAGACTGTCCAACTTCTCTTCACTGATGCAGGCATTTCATTCCAACAAGATTATTGTTGTTGTATTTGTCATAAGCAGTGTTAAACAAAAGGGAAATGGGTATGCAAAATATTCTGTAAAATTATAAATAATTTTTTCTGCTTAAATATTTCAGTCTATCCAAATAGTCAAAATGTACTGAAACTCATCTGCAGTTGAGTAATATCAATTAGATATGAAAATGAATTTTTAGGAACTTCACTGTTATAGGAATTTATTACAATGCTAATATTGCAATGGTAAGTCAGTGGGGCTATATGAGGGTCCGACAGTTCACCCAGAGAGAGGTCATTGCAAGGTTGAGGCCTATTATGGTGCTGGGGGGTTATTCCTAATTGAGTTTAAGTACTTGACGGCTTAGAGCCTTCTTGGCCTGACCTGTTCTTACGTTTCGCTGCCTGTAATTTGCTACAGTGAGGCCCAATTTTTTTTTCCCCATCTGCCCCATCTTGATGTTTTTATTGATGTTATTGGTTGGGAGGTGTTGTTTGACTTCTACCAGAGCCAGCTAATGGCAGTCCGTTTAAGAATTTCTTCTGGAACCTGTATAGGGCACGTCGCTTCTTTTGTGGTGGGGCCTTCTCTGGCGGAGCTCTTCTGCCATTTGTAGCACTTTTCCCCACAGTGTCTCTCCAACCACCATCCTGTGGCTCAACAGAACTCAGCTGAGCTTTCGTCCTGGCTTGAGGCTGGCCCTTGGAAGTTCAAAGGCTCCTGCCTCATGTCCTGAGCCTATGGGAGTGCTAGCTCTCATTCCTTCCCCTCCTGCATGCTGCTCCCCTCCTTCTGGGACTATTCTAGCTGCAGTGAGCAGCTGCTGCAGAACCACTGCTCCTGTGGCATTTTTTCCTTTTCTGATCATGGTTTCATTTTCAGCGGACTCTTCTTCCTTTTTTCCCATTCCTCTGCCTGTGGAGATCATCTAGCAGCGGGGGCCAGGGCACTGAGTGTGAAGGGCATTGGCCAACTTTCTGCTCCTGTACTCCCCTTGTATGTCTCCTGGATGGCCACCCACAAACCCCAGCCCCACCCCCAGCACCATAGGTGACTGGGGGTGCACCAGATCACCGACTGGGGAGTACCCCAGCAGCTGATTGCCAACTGGGGGGTGCACCGGCACTTCTGGTTTCACAACTGGCATCTCCAGGGGGTGCATGGCCAATCTCATGGGGCCTAAGTGCAGACAGTTCTCAGAAAAGTACTTTTATGGCCCTCCACAACCACAGACCCCCATCCTTCCCCCCCAACCACACAGCCCTTCCCCCCCTCCATCTACCACAACAGACCACACCCTCCCTTTTTTCCCCTCCCCATAGAGGTCAGGCACTCAGTGCCCTGGCCTCTGGCCCACTGCTGCAGGTGCCTGGGGTGAGTGTGGCAACTGTTGTTCTGGCATGGCCAGCTCCCTCTCCTGCAGCTAGTGATGCAGCTCCAGCAGGACTCTTACAGTAGACAGTGGGCAGCGGACAGCTCCTTTTCTGGGGCCGCATGGAGCTAGGTGAGTGGCAGGGCAGTGCCCAGGTGGGTGGCTGCATGGTGGGCAATCTGGGGCTGGGGCAGAGGCACCTGGCCAGTGGAGGCACCACTGCACCTCAGCCCAGGTTCACTTGAGGGCATGCTGCTGAGCAATGGGTGGCTGCCGGCAGGGCAGGTGGGACTGCAGCAAGGGGCAGGCCACCAGGCAGCACAAAGGTGACTGCCAGGGCCAGAACAGTGCCAGGGCCTCTACTGTCTTAGCCATCATAACAGCCTGCCATTCCTGGGCCTCCATGTGCCTCTCCTTGAGGGCCAGGGGCCTGTCCCAGAACTCCTGGTCCACCTGGTCCCTCACCACCTCGTGTGTCCCTCTTCAGCTTGTGTGTGATGTCCTCTACACATCAGTCCTATGAGTCCACCAGCCACTCCTCAGCCACCCGTGACCAGGCAGTCCAACAGCCAGGTTTGGTCCTGGGTCCTGTGCTGCCAGACCTGGCACATATGCAGGGCCTTGGCTGACACTGATGATGAACCTGAAGGTGCATCCTGGCAGCCAATCGGTGCCTCTCCCCCACATACAGCTGTAGGACCTACAGAGCCAGGAGTAAGAGGCTGTTTGTGCAAGTTTGCAATATTTCTGAGATAACATGCTCAATACTAGGGGGATGTGTACTGCCCAGCCTCAGATCGGGGGGTCATGCATGCGTGGTTGCCCTGGGTGGGTGTGCCAGGCATGCCAAGAAGCCTAAGTCCATTGTCACTCGTAGCAAGGATGTGCAGCTCCCTGTGGTGTCCTGGGGCACAGGGGCACAGCACTTGGTTGCCTGTGCAGAGACCCCCTCCAGGGAGGTGCTGGAGCTGCTGAGGGCTAGCAGTGCCATGGCTGGCCTGGCCTCCTGGGCAAAGCTGTGTACCTGGAGCTGGCAGGGCAAGTGCTGGTCTGGGCTCCCAGAGCTGCTGGATGAGGTTGGGCTGGGGAGTGTGGTGGGGTGAACTCTTGGCAGCTGGAGGAAGTCCCACCTGGTGATGCCTCATTGCAGCTGCCAGGCCATAGCAAAGGCTTGGGTAAGCATCCCATGCTGGAGTAGACAGCATGGCTCTGGCCAGGATCCTGGGGTGTGAGGATGTCATCCAGCACTACAAAACAAAGGGATCTGGGGGTAATTGACTACAGTATGAACATGAGTCGGCAGTGTGATGATGTAGCCAGCAGGGCTAACAATATCCTGGCGTGCATCAGTTGATGAATCTCCAGCAAAACTAGGGAAGTGATTCTTTGACTCTACTCAGCATTGGTAAGACCACAGCTGTAGTTCTGCATCCAGTTCTGGGTGCCACACTTTAACAAGAACATGGTAAAGCTTGTGAGAGTCCAGAGAAGGGCCACCTGTGTGATCAGAGACTTGCGTGGCAAGCCATGTGTGGAAAAGCTGAGGGGTCTGGGACTCTTGAGACTGAGAAAAAGAGGCTGAGAGGGACTTTGGTAGCAGCTTACCGCTACATCAGAGGAATACATCAAGGGCTTGGTGAACAACTGTTCACCACGGCAACCTTGGGGAAAACTAGAAGTTTGAATCTATGAAGCTGCTGTATAAAGGGCAGCCCCTGACTGGTGGTGGTGACACAGTGTGTCCACAAGGCTTTGATCTTTATGCGGCACTGATGTACCAGCCAGTCATGCCTGTGCTCCTGCATGAAGCCTGACATGCCCTCAGATGTGCATGTTAGAGCTCCCGCTCCAGGCAAACTGGCTGAGGACCTTGGCCTCACTCCACAGTGCCATAAGGTCCACGGTCTCCATCTGGGACCAGTTTTGGCCTTGGGAGGCAGTGTGTGCCATTAGGGATAATGCCAGTGTGGCTACCGTGACAGCTCACTGGGTGTGCTTGCAAAAGTGTGGGTGCTGGTAAGCCTGGGCAGGTGCCTGCAGTGCCCAGTGAAGGGGAACAGTGTGGGATAGGCAGACATGCAGTGATGCTATGCTGTGGACCAGTGGTGGGATAGGCTGCTGCAGTTGGCCTGGAGCCACCGGAGCAGGACCCTGTGGCTAGAGGTTGGCTGCAGGTAGCCCAGGGTGCTGTTGGGCCTGGTGGCTTCCTGCAGCACCCAGCACAGCACAAGGGTGTGGGACAAGCAGCTGTATGGTGCCGTGGTGTCAGGGATGAGTGGTATGGTCCAGACAGGCTGCTGCAGCTGGCTTGGGGCCTCTGCTGTGAGACACAGTGGCCAGGGGCTGAATGCAGGTGGCCCAGGCACCCTCCATCCCTGCAGGCTTTTAAGGGCTTGGGGCTGGGGCAATTTTTTCCCTGAGGTGGAGTACCTTGCATTTTTTGGTATTGAACATCATCAGGTTTTTATTCACCCACTTACTAAGCTTATCCAAGTCAGCCTGGATCATTAGCTTATCTTTAGGTGTGGACGCTATGCCCCAAAGTTTAGTGTCATTGGCAAACTTAGCCAGTGCGCTTCTGACACCAATATCCCAATCATTGATAAAGATGTTAAAGAGACCCGATTCAAGGACAGAGCCTTGGGGGACACCACTGGTCACAGAGTGCCATAATGTTTCGCTACCATTGACTGACTACTACTCTCTGGGCCCAACTCTGGAGCCAGTTTCCCAGCCATCGTACTGTGGTATAGTCAAGGCCACAGTTGGCCAATTTTTCTGTGAGGAGGTCATGGGACACCAGATCAAAGGCTTTTTTAAAGTCTAGATATATGATGTCAATCTCTTCTCCCTTGTCCAGGTGATATGTCACCTGGTCATAGAAGGAGATGAGATTGGTTAGGCAAGACCTACTTGCGACAAACCCATGCTGGCTGTCCCTCAGGATGTTGCCATCAGCTAATTTATCAAGAAGGGTCTCTTTGCTAATTTTCTCCAGAATCTTACCAGGGATTGAGGTCAAGCTGATTGGCCTGTAATTCCCAGGGTCTACTTTCCTCCCTTCCTTGAAGATAGGTACCACGTTGGCCTTCTTCCAATCTTCAGGTACTTCACCTGAGCACCATGACTTTTCAAATATTTTTGCCAATGGTTGGGCTATGACACCTGCCAGCTCCTTGAGTACTCTGTGGTGTAATCTGTCAGGACCAGCTGACTTGAAGGTTTCCAGCCTCTTGGTGTTCCTTTACAAGGTCTACACTGATTCTGGGTATAAATACGCCATCACCCTGGCCGTCCCATATCATGCAAGGCAGTACAGTCCCTTTGGGCTGATGAAAGACCAATGCAAAGTACCCATTAAGCATGTTGAGTCTGAAATAAAACTAAATCTGAATCTCTGCCTAGTGCCTTGTCCAGAGGACAACTCAGCCCCTGTGAATAAGCTTGGACCTTTGTTGCATAGCAGACTTCTTGTTCTGTATTGCAAGCAATAACTTTTTCATGGTTTGCAAGGAAGACTTGATGTTTAGATCCAACATGTGCTTTGGCTAGGGCCCTAACAGGATGTCCCCCTCAGTAGCACTGCCAGAGGAGAGCTGAGCAGAATCTGTGGAGCAGGGGCAGATGTGGGCTGCCTGCTCTGGGCTTGGGGCTCCCCATCCTGCTGTACTTCCCTTGGGAGCCACATGCTGGCTGTGCCACCATGGCAAGGCACCCCCTGCCTGCTCAGCAGCAGTGGGGGGCACCACTCTGCACCATCTCCTCGCTGCTGCCAGGTAGGTAAGGGCACCACACCATGTTGCCATGGCCAGTGAAGGGCTTCTGGAGGGGAAAGCAACAGATCTGGGAGCCCTGATCCTGCAGTTGGCAGCATGCATCTGCCCCCGCCCCATGCGCAAACCTGGGCTGCACATGCCCCACCATGTCCTCCTCCCTGGGAGAGCATGCAGCAGTAGGGAACCACACCCTCAGACTCCTGGATGAGCCACGTGTGGCTCTGTCCTGCTCCCCGCCCCTGCTCTGGGCCCCATGAACCTCCCTGGCTGGGCAGTGCCCCCAAGCCCTGCCCCTGCCCCACCCCCTCCCTCACCATGACAGCCTCAATTTGCTCCCCATAGGCTTATGTCTAGGCAGCTGGGGAGCTTCTTTCCGCTACTGCCTGAAGCTGTATTCCTGGCTCCATGCATGTGGGGAGGGAGGTGCTCTCTGCACTTCCCTCACTATAGCCTTTTGCAGGCTGGAACTCTACCGGGGGGACCAGCAGGGTTTGGGAAAGACCTTGTTCCCCCGAGTGCCTCCCAGAGCAACAAGGAATAATGGCCATAAATTGCTAGAGATTAGATTTAAACTAGACATTAGAAGGCACTATTTCACAGTCAGGGCAGCTAGGATCTGGAAACGACTTCCAAGGGAAGTGGTGATGGCTCCTACCCTGGGAAAGTGGTGATGGCTCCTGCCTTGGGCAGTAGGAACCAGGATAAATGCTGGTTCCTACTGCCCAAGTACAGCACCCTGCACTTGTCAGTATTGAATCCCATCCTATTTTCATTTGCCCACCCCTGTAACCTGTCCAGGTCCTGCTGTAATCTGTCCATGAA
>NW_017729032.1:176338456-176341410 GCF_001723915.1 Gavialis gangeticus
CCTTCCCTTCTAGTGTTCCCACCTCACCCCAAATCTTGGTGTTGTCTGTGAATTTAAAGGCCCAAGGACCAAGCCTTGGGGGACCCCACTGCCCACTTCTCTCCAAGTCGAAAATGTCTCCATCCACCACCACTCTGTGAGTTTGACCCCTCAGCCAATTTGCAATCCATTTGACTATGTAGGCATTAACGCCATGGTCACTTAGCTTTTTAATGAGAATGGGGTGGGAGACAGTGTCAGAGGCCTTCCTGAAGTCCAGAAAGACTACATCCACCGCGATACCTGCGTCCAATGATTTTGTGACCTGATCGTAGAAAGCAATCAGGTTGGTCTGACAGGACCTGCCCCTAATGAAACTATGCTGGTTGCCCTTGAGCGTCATTCCTGCTGCTGACCCATCACAGATGTGCTCCTTGATAATCTTCTCAAAGAGCTTCCCCAGGATTGAAGCAAGATTAATGAGCCTATAGTTGCCTGGGTCCTCCCTCTTCCCTTTTTTAAAGATGGGGACCACATTGGCCCTCTTCCAGTCATCTGGCACCTGGCCAGAGCACCACAAGTGCTCGTAAAGCCGTGCCAGGGGTTTCGTGATGACCCCTACCAATTCCCTTATCACCATGGGGTGGAGAGCATGTGGACCTGCTGATTTGAACACGTCCAGCCCTTCCAGAAGTTCTCTAACCTGGTCCTCCCTGACCCTAGTGTCCCGGGACACAAGAATACTCACCAGCAGCGAGGAAAACAACACATGGAGGGCAGAACACAGAACCCACGTGGCTCATCAGTCACCTGTTTATACAGCTGCAGCCGGCCAGTGACATCAGCGCTGAATGCCGGCTGGCTGAGATAAAAATGGCGGCACACGCTGTGGAGCCAGCGAGAGGAGGGAGAGTGCTGCTGCCGAGGTCCCTACAGCAGAGTCAAGCGAAGGCACAGGACCCAGAGAGCAGGAACAGCCAGGACAGAAGTGAGGAGGAAGGAGAGGAGCATCTTGATGACTCTGCGGAGCCAGCAGCAGAAGGATGCCTGGATCACCGTGTAGGGACGGCAGAAGGCACTCCAGGAAAGATCCGACCCAAGGGAGAGGGACGGCGAGGAGTCCAGGGAGAAGTGCCACTGGAGGGAACATCACCGCTGGATTGGGAGGTGCCTTAGAGTAGGCAGCCAGTGTCCTGGTGAAGTGTGTGGGGGGGCAGTTAAAGGGGCAGTACGCCTGGTTTTGTGTTTAGGCTTTTATTTTCTTGTTGATTTTGGCTTTGACCCCAGGCCCTGAGGGGTATAGGAGGGCAACTGACCCACACTGTAGGCCAGATAGTGTCGGGGGGGGCCCAGGCAAGACCCAGTCATAGGTCCCAGGAGCGAAACACCGATCAGCTCATTGCCACTACACAGGAGGCATGAGGCCGGGGTGTAGGGGTGGCGGAGCCCCGAGAACAACCACCAGGAGGAACCATAGGGCCAATGAGCATGCCCAATGAATGGCCCTGGACACTGAGGTCAAGTCGTAGCAGGAGAGCACGGGGTCAAGGATTTGGGCAGAAGTCACCAGCTCAGGCAGAGGCGCGAGCCCAAGAGGTGCGTAACATCCATCACCCAAGCGAGAGAGGCACAAGAGCGGCTAGTTGAGTCCCGGCGGTGACACCTAGGCTTGGCGGAGTTTCTCCCAAGTCCATTCTAAATCTTGGTAGGGGAGTCTTTGTCCCTGCACAAGAAAATAGAAGTGAAGAAATTGTTAAAGACGTCTGCTTTCTCCTCTGGTGTGACCACCAGCTTGCCAAGCATATCCTGCAGGGGCCCCACATTACCCAGGGCCTTCTTCATTCTCCCTATGTATTTAAAAAAGGACTTTTTGTTATCCTTGATCCTTGATGCTAGCCCTAGTATCTGCCTTAGTTTTCCTAACAGCCCCCTTACAGACCCGAGCGGTGCAGGTATACTCCTCTTTGGTGATAGCCCCTCCCTTCCACTGGGTGTGCCCAATTACCAAAAAGGAGATGTATTCACAAATGCCCTTGGTGAGTCAGGGGGGCTTTTGGGCACTCTTGCCCCCTTTGCTTCTTGTTGGGATGGTCACCCCTTGGGCTCTGAGTACCATCTCCTTAAGAAACTACCACTCATCTTGGGCACCCAGTTCCCCTACTCTCCAGGACCCTAGTGCCTCTCCCACTAATCTCCTCAGCACATTGAAGTTGGCCCTCTTAAAGTCTAAGGCTACTGCCTTGCTGCAGGCCCTTGACACCCTGCATTGGATGGTGAATTCCAGCAAGTGATGATCACTATCGCCCAGGTGGTCGAGGACCTGGAGTCCCCTCACCAGGTCATCGCCTCTGGCCAGGACCAGGTCCAGGTCCAGCAGGGCATTCACCCTGGTAGGACTATGCACCTCTTGGGTCCTATATCTCAGCAAGGAACCTCCGTGAGTGGTCAGACCTGGATGACTGCTCCTCCCAGCAGATGTCATGGGTGATCTAAAATTACCCGGACAACTACTTCCCTTGCCTTAAGTGCCTCTGCAAGCTGGCCCAAGAATTCATGGTTCAGCTCTTCCCCTTGGTTGGGAGGTCTGTAGTAGACCCCCAGTGTTAAGTCCCCTTCCCGATGACCCCCCTGTATCCTGACCCAGAGCACTTCAGCCTGCCCCTCCTCTGACCCCATCCTGCTGGTTGAGGATGTGTATTGCTCTTTGATGTAGAGCACCACACCCCCACCTTTCCTCCCTGTTCTGTCCTACCTGTATAGCTTACAGCCTCTAATGTTGACTGCCCAGTCATGGGATGAATCCCACCAGATTTCTGTGAGCCCTGCTATGTCCAGGTTTGAACTAGCTATCCGGACAGTGAGTTCCTCCTGCTTATTCCCCATAATTGGTATAGAGGCATTTAAGGTCTTGAATTGGTGTGTATGCCACCCCCCGATTCTCAGGACTATCAGGACCCCTGCTGCTTACATGGATA
>NW_017729032.1:176346410-176356049 GCF_001723915.1 Gavialis gangeticus
CTCATGCTGGTAGCCTGCCCCTTTTGTAGTGAAGGTGTGGTCCAAAATGTTTGAGTGCAGATAGTGCCTCAATGTCTTCCCACATAATTTCCAGGCAAGTTCTTGCCCAGTTCACTAGGAAAGAAGCATAAAGTGGTTCTACTTAATGCAGATTGTAGGCTGTCTCATGAAGTCCTATCAACACAGATGAATATAGCATCTGTGTGGACACAGTAACTTGGGTGTGGCTTTGTAGTATGGGCACTTACATTTGGACAAAGCCAACCTTGGAACTCTGACCTGAGTGCTGATCACCAGAATTAATGTGGTAGCAGAGATGCGTCCATTTCCATTGGGCAAGAAGGCCAATTGGGTTGTAGGAAGTATAGATTTCTTCAGTAGAGTGTAATGATAAGGTGTCTTGGCTGAAGAAAAGAGATGTAGAACAGGGTCAAAATTCAGAGGTGAAATCCAGACTAAATTGAAGTCAGTGGGAAATCTGAATTTCCATGGAGTCAGGATTTCAAAACAGATTTTCACTTGTTGAATTCCTTTGGGAAGATACACCTATATCTACTAAATCTCTCAAAATCAAGAGTCTCTTTAGTGAATCACTTTGAAATCTGCTTTGACAGAAAAATAAATTATGTAGTGGGGTAGGGCACACCCAAAAGCCCCCACAGACATAAAGTATCTTTATGGTACAATGTAGTGCAAACTGTAAAAATCAGCCATGTGTATAACTTTTGTGTTTTGTTTTGTTTTTTTTTTACATTTCCATAAGTCCACTTTATTAGACCACAGTCCCAATGAATTGATTTGCATCAATGCTATGGCTAGTGCTATTTTTAGGAAAAGCTAGGTTGAAAATCTCTACTGGCAAAATCTAGCTGCCTCATGTAACTTAAGGCAATGTTGTCTTGAACTTCTGCCCCATGGATTACTCCACTGGCTTTCTACCTCATCATTTCATTTGGGTACATAAATCAACATGCATAATAAGTGTCTGGGTCTCAGAGGTGGTCGCAAAACTGTTTCTTTGTTTAGAATGACTAGTATTCCCTCCCTAGAAAAGATTCAGGTCTTGGGCCTGTTATACAATGATTGATACACCTTACAGTTCTTGCAAAGATGGATACATTTTGGCAGCAGGAAGGTGATGGCTTGAATTTGCAGTGTGTTAACAAATTCTATGTGGGAAATCTTGCAAAATGTATGTCCTCACCATGGATGGGTATATCCAGTTCTACTAGGATTACATTTTCATAGACATTGAAAACATATAAAGATGAAAAATGATTTAGCACATTGAACAGCTGTTATATCTAATACTGCTGAAAAATGAAAAATTCCCCAGCTCTGCCACACAACAAATTTAGTGTGAGGGAAAAACAATATGTTCATATTAGTTTCCTCAAACCTGACACTTGTAAGATCAACATCATGGCAGGATGAAACACTGAACAAAGTTAATCTCCATCATATCACTGAATACAAACTTTGCCTGTTGCTATCTGTACATCAAAGCTAAATTACATGCTTATGTAAAAAGGAAAGGTTTAGAGGCTTTTTTGGTTTCAGTATCTTCCTAGTTGGATTAAGGATTGTTGGGGGTATCAAAGGACAAAGAAAGGTTGGGTTTTTTTGTTTTTGTTTTAAATCTTAATTGCTTGGAAAAATGTCTCTGCCTTTTTTCCCCAGATCTCAGTACATCATAGCTGTTAGGGATTAATAAGGTTTGCACTTTCAGACAATTCCTTTAATAATCTTACCTAGCAGAACAATTTGAAAGCACCCTGTAGCAGGAGACAGAAGTAGAGAATGGATCATTCAATAACTTTTTCCAAAACAAGGGAGCAGAGACTGAAGTAATGTTTTTTTGGCACTAAGGAAATGAGACCATCCCACAGCATCACTATCAGGTACTTCACAGACACAAGATCAGAACAGCTATAATTGGAACAAGCACAAAACAAATTTGAGATACTTCTTGGATTGAAGAAAATAATGTTGCAATTCTTGATTAACATTATGAGCTACATTACAATGTCATTTCACAGTTAAACAAAACAAAAACCTACCTTGTGGAAGATAAATGTTTTGTGTCATAAAGTGTTTGTATTAAAAACCCCCAAACAAAACAAACATGAAGTTTCTACTTTAAGTGGAGGTTATGTTACCAGTTTAATGCAGCTGTGAGCATGTAGGGCGATTTTTAGCTTCTTCCACCCCACCGTACTCGTCTGCCACGACTTGTATTGAATAGGAAAAAAGAAGGAGATCAATGGGCTTTGATTGGTAAATACCTCCCAGGTGTCAAATGCTCAATTAAGGGTTTGTTTTCCACAATAACAGATACAATCACAAGAACCTTGCCAATTCCTTCATTGGCAAGGACATTCTGAGTTACAGGTAGGGGAAAACTCTGGTTTGTTACTTGAAAGATACTTTGTAACTAAATTGCATCCACCACCAATTACTTCGTTAGTGGAGCGCATTTCTCCGTGTCCTTTGTTCTCCTCCCACTCTGTTCGTTCTGCTATTTTCTTAGCAGACGCTGCTCTGACAGGGTCAGAGACTTGTCCTGATTCCTGTATCCCTGTGAATTGTCCTGGAGACACAGTATCTCATTCAGCTCAGGGCAGAACCGCTACCCGATGCCTCAGTGCTTTCCCGCACTCAATGCATGTGGTCCAATCCCCCAGAGCGTTGCCCGTTTTGTGTCTGACCTGTCCTCCAGCATCTCCAGCTCATGGTGCTCTCTGGGATCACATGTAAGAACCTTTTCCCATTTTCGCTGTCCTCCTAGGGGTCTTGATTACCCCCATGTTTGTCTTCCAGTGCCTGAAGGCAATCGGTAAATGTCCTGCTGCCGGTTTTATCTCCAGTTTTTTTGGGCTAATTAACTAATCTGTTGCCAGATGAGAGAACCTCTCCACCTGGCAGGGGGCATTCAGGGATCACTCCTCCCAGAGCTAGCCCAAGTAACAGGGCTCCTGTCTGCGTCCCTGTTACAGCAGATTATAGAAATGCATATTATTTGCTAATAAGTGGTATAAATTGAACTCTTGATTTTAACATTGAGTTCTGGTCAGAACTGCCTCAGGATCTCTGTATCATTTAAAACAAGTACAAACTTTTGAACACACAAAACCAAACTTCTGCCCATAAACATGTTGAAGAAATGCTATAATTGCACAAGCATCCACATGAGTACTTTAAAAAAAGTACTTCATCATGCAAATGCCTAATGAAACACTGAATGCTTAAATTATTAAATGGAATTTGAAAATGTATTCTCTTATTTACTAGGTATAAATGCCACTTTCCCCTTGAATATATAGCTGAAATTCTACATAAAAGGAAAAGTATGCAAGTCTGATGATGAACAATCTGGATAAATACTTATTAAGCAACTGGTTTCCTTGGTTTCTTTTATGTCCAGCAGCTAAACTTTGCTAACATTCTTAGGCCAAACTATTTCTTCAGGTAGATCCAGTACATGCAACTCCCATTACTGTAAATTTCATGTGTGTTTCTAGTTATTAATATGTCTTCTGGCATTTTAACGTGACCTCTTTTTCAGAATAAGGGCATTCACATAGCAAAGAGCAAGCCCAGATTTGGGGTAGTCTGGTGACCATAGCCAAATTCCATCACTGGTGATCAAGGAGTAAACCATCTTTAGAGTAAGTGGATTAAATGTTGCAAACTAAAATCTGAGATTCAGATTTGACAGAAATAAATAATCAATCTTAACTTGTCTTTCATCTGTCTCCACTCTCCACATCCCCACTCACCTGGTGCCTGGCTCTTCCTAACTGTCAGTTCAGGGCTAGAAGAATCCTGGATGATATCTAGTCCACCTGGGAGGAGTACATCTTGGGGTAGGGGAGGGCCACAAATTGGTGGTTTTAACTCTGGGTGTTCACCTGAGATAATTGAACAAAAGCTAGGTAACACAGCTCAAAGATAATCCTTGCCTGAAGTGGTGTAATTTTAAAATGCCTAGAGAGCACTTGTTATTGGACTTTAATGTATCATTATTCAAGTTTTAAGTGCTTTTAACATGGTCCAGTTGTAATGTGTACTCTCACCCTAACAAAAGGGTGTTCTTTTTCACACTGTGTAATTAAAGTATGGAACTCATTGCTACTAGATGTTGTTGAAGCTGACAGTCCCTTCAAAAAGGGACTGGACATGGGAGTTTGGCGTACAGCCTCTGAAACACAACTTCCTAGACCTTAAATAGTAGAGGATACAAGTGAGAGAAGAACAGTGGGGAAAAAACCTTGGTCATACCCTCTTCACTTTCCCTTTCAGCATCCACTCTTGAACACTGTGACACAGGATACTGGGTAAGTTGGACCTTTGTCCTGGTCCAGTAAATGGCAGTTCTTAATGTCTTATGCGTGGGCAACTGGTGCCACCCAAGTCTGGGGGGCATCAGATTGCTAATGGGGAGTGTGTGTGTGGGGGATGTCCCCCAGTGGCAATCAGCTTATCGCCGGCTGGGGCGGTGTCCCCCAGCGGCTAATTGCACTTCCAATGCGCTTTCTGTTTCACAGCTGGTGCTTCCAGGGGATGCACAGCTGATCTCAGGGGGTGCGTGTGCACCCGTGTGCACCCCGTACACATTGCCAATGGTCTTATGTCTCTTGAACATATGCACAGTATCTCTCTCACCCGTATGTCTGCTGGTTTAGACATACATTTCCTTACGTAGTTCATGCTTCCAAGAAATCTTCCTGGTTCTTTGAGCCAAGCTTGCTTGTTTGTGTCCTGGTTTTTGATTCTCACAGGCCATGTCTACATGAGACACTGTGTGTGCAGTTGTTATACAAGTACTAAATGACTGTGCAGTAACCAGAGTTACTACTAAGCTCTCTAAGGGGGAGTTTTACTGGGAAGAAGATCTGTTTCCTGTGTGAAATTCACCTCAGTGCACCTGTGTCTGTTATAGAGTGCTCTTCATATGCTGGATGTAATTAGATACTTCAGTTTAGTAATATGAAAAAATAAAAAGTTTTATTTATATTACAATTATGGAGCTAACACAAGGTATGAAGGTGAACTGGATTGTTTTTTGACCTATGCTTCTATAGCAAAACTGATGACAATTCCAGGTTCAGGATCTTCTGATAATTGATATCTTGATTTATGTTTAGTTATTTGAAAAAACTAGTTGTGACTTCAAGATACATGGTAACTATGGGAAACTGACAATAGGATTGCTTATTGCCTGCAGAATCTTTATTACTGATCATAGTACAAGACAGAGGTTTCAGACACCATATTGACCACACTGTCCATGCAATTATATAAAACAAATTTAAAATGATCAGTTTTGTTCATTGAGAATTGAGTCACAATAAATATGTATTTCACAAGTGTAACTGGGCAAACTATTCCCATTGAATAACCACCATTTCCCCTCAAACCTAATTTTAATAAAGTGTCCACTGAATACTTTAGGAACATTAGAATTGTAATGAATTGTAAATTCTTTGGGCTAGGGATTGTATCATGTTTGCTTTACAAAAAGTGCCTAACACATTGTAGGAGTTACCATAAAAAGGCAAACAAAAATATTCAACTGAAGCTAAATGGTGATTGAATTGGACCAACATTAGTTCAGATTTAAATTTTCTATCATTTCTGATATGCTTTTGTGACAGACTGGCCAGAGGGCCCACCAGCAGCCCAGGTTGTTGGTTTGAGCCCGAATGGCTCAGGCCAATTGGTGGGGACATTTCCCTTCCCCAAGAATCAGGAGGAGGCAGTAAGAAGGCTTGCCCCTCCCTGACCCAAGGGTGAGGTGAAGAAGAGGACTTGAGGGGGAACTAACCTCCCAGGCTTTCCCATTGGCCCACTTTCAATCTGGGAGTGGAGTCTCCAGAAGGAATAAAAAGCCTGCATGAGCAGCTTTGACGAGGGATGGCGAAGACAGGCTGTAGAAGAGCTAGTGGAGCTTACTAGCAGGGTGGAGCAGTTGCCCCAGAAGCACCATGAAGATGCCTCCGTGGAGCGGGAAGCAGCAAGTGGCTCCTCCCAGCCCCACTGTGGAGAGAGACGCAGCATTAGTGCACAGATCGGTGCCTGGAGGGTCTGGAGAGCTGAAGGCACCCCATGGCTGCATGAGGCAGTGTGGGTCCCCGTCCCTGCAAGAGGCATTGAGCCTTCCTGCAGCAAGTGGCAGCAGGACAAAGTGACCATCCCAGTGGGGGGCAGGGGGGGAGAATCCCACAGCCAACCCACAGAGAGATAAGCCCACTAAGCCAAGCCCACTAGAATTTCTGGGAGTTGTGAGTTACCCAAAAAGGGGATTGCAGTCCCAAGGAGGGGAGGAGACAAGGATCTCTACAGGGGATAACGGGCCCTCCCCTTTTGCTGATCAAAGGGAAGGGATGACCCTTTTGTGACACAGGGAGTTAAAGGCGCCAATTTGTTAGGGGGTGGCTTCACAGTCACTGGGCCATGCTAGTCATGTGGCCTAGAGGAGGGAGATTGTGTTTCTTTATGGTAACCTGATCTTTTTCCCTGGTATCATTCCTTCTTTTGGGCACAATTGCTGTACCATTGTTGTTCTCTTTATTCTTTATATTGTTGGGACCTTCACTGCAAACTTGCATACCTAATGTTTAATTATGAGATAATTATGAGCTGCTTTATTTAGCCTGCTAGTGGTTCAGCTATTTAAGGGTCTGGTAGAGCATCCCTTACTCAATATTTGCTTTCATTGTATTTATTATCTTTATGTTTTGAATTATATTAATATAACTTATGTATGTTTAGACTAGTGATTTATCTCTCCTGAGTTTTGTCTGCTGGCCTATTCTTTAACCTGTGTTTTACTGTCAATTGCCCCTTGCTTGTTGCCTGGTGAGCCAGCTCAGGGTAGGGGCTGTACATGAACTGGAATACCAAAGAGGGTCAAGGCTTATGCTGATATAGTGCCTTTGTCTGCCATACCCAGCTGAGATTGCCTGGGTTTAAGTTTAACAGGAGTTATTGTTTTGTGAACTTATATTTTTAAATAGTGTGTGTGTGTATATATGTGTGTGTACATGTACATATTTTATAAGTTTATTGCAATGTAAAATTAAATCTGCAAATAGTTAAACATCATTGGGTATCCCTGGTCTCTGCTCTGTAGGGGAGGGAGGTGAACTGGCTTGAAGCTAGGCAGTCATACTGCCACAGCACACTCACACCCATTAACTTCCCTTCAATTGAAGAAGGGTACCTGGCACGTACCACCCGGGATACATTTTTTTTCACTGATATGATATACTTTAGACCAGTGAAAACATTTAATCTGCCCTGGTTCTTATACAAGCTTTCAGCCACAGTTCAGATTTATTAGCCTATTCTTATTTTGCCAGCATATGTCACACAACGCACCATTGGTTTGAGATTGTTTTAGTTCCTTGTTGTTCTACTGTTGTTGTTCTGCCATATACCTCACCTGCGCATAATTTTTGTGGGGGATCCCAAGAGTTGTGACAAGAATGGGGGGCTAATGAACACATCACTTTTTTTTTTTTGCGGGAGTTGTGGTTCTGGAACACACACACAGGTTAGGGACAGACATTCAAAAAACCTGAGCCTGAATTGATTCAATCTTCGCAGGTTAGTCTAATCTGGCTAGGCTAAATTAGTTTTGTAACCAGATACACATCCCACAAATTCAGGCACATGCCTGGAGTGGCTCAGGATAGAAGCCGAGGGGTGCTGGAGCAGCCCTCCCTTCCTTCTACATCATGGAGCTGAGGCGGGTGTGGCCAAGCTCTGGTAGGACACTCTGATTCACCCAGCAGGGAATTGATAACAGTGTTTATCACCCAATTAAGAAAATGACAGAGGGACATTACCAGCTACTTGCTGATTCTGCCTGTTAATTCTGCCTGTTGATTCAGTAGCCAGCATATGGTTTGCTAGCTAATACACAGACACCTCTCAGCAAGCTAGAGGGGAGGGGGAATTCCTGCTTAGCAGGAAGTGGTGAGGGGTGGGGAGAAGCAGCGCACAGTCTCTGCTGAGCTCCAGCCAGGGAACAGGGGGGAGGGGCCAGCCCTGTTGTGGACAGAGAGCATGCCTGGATGCTGGGGCTGTCTGATTTTTTTATTTTAAGCTAGCAAAAGGTCATTGCGTAAACCAGTTTGAGCCAAATTAGTTAAGTCTGATACTACATTCAACCAGGTTTATCTCAAACCAGTTTCAACCGTTCTCAAACTGGTTTATGTGCACTGAACATCTGTTCTGTTACAAGTTTAAACCAGTTTCTGATCACTTAAACTGGTTTATCTGTAATGTCTGTCCCTAGCTATACTGAACAATGCTGAGATGTGGGGTCACCATGGTTTGAAATGCTGTTGACTCTGATGGGTCCTAGCTTAATGAACTGTATGGAAAATTATGAGCCTTTTGTCTTTGGACAAAGATCATTCATGGTGGGTACATCTACACATGTGCTTTACTGAAGAGTAGACTAATCAGCTATGCAGTAATGAGTCACTATCTACACATGCACCAATATTAGCATGTAGTAAATTAATTAACTCTGCTATAACATAGTACTGTCAGAGACAGTACTGTCTTATGGCGGAGTACTTGCATGCACTGAAACATATGTGTAGCTGGTGACAGGGGCTGGCTGGGGCAGGAGGGTGCTAAAGTGCAGGGGCTGCCTGCTGCCTAGCCCCACAGTTTAGCTCCCTCATGACCCAGCCAACCCCTCCACTGCCTGATGCCACCACCTGGAGCCAGGGGAGGATGTCCTCAGGTCTCTTGCCAGCCCAAGCCTGCTCCAACTCAAATGTTGTGGTCCTGGGCACATGTGTAGATGCTGAGCCTGGGAGCAGTTGACTCTTGTGTGAACTGCGCTGGAGTTTATTGCTTTGCTTTAATTGAACGTGTAGATGCATCCAGTTTGTACTCTATGGGCATGTCCAGACAAGCGTGCACGTGCCTCTTTTCCTGTCTCAGACCCCTCTGAGGTGGGGCAAGTGGCATGAGTGGGAATGAAAAAATGTTCCCTGCACAGCAAGCTTGGAGTTTAAAAAGCAGGGCAGGCAACTGGAGGCTGGGTGCTCCATGGAAATGCTGTAGCTGCCAGAGCATCTCTGTGGTTGGCCCCTCACCCTGGTGCTGAAATACGCAGCTTACCAGACAGTGTGTTCAGCACCAGGGCTCCTGTGACAGTTAGTAAGGGGTCAAGGAGGGGAGAGGGGACCACAGAGGGGATCCCTGCTGGCCTCATCCACTCCCCCAGCCCCCTGACCCCTGCCCTACCCAGCCTCTCCCCCCGCCTTCCCCCCCAGGCCCCCAATCCATGTCCCAGCATCCCCATAGTTTAAAAAAAACAAACAACCACCCTCAGCACTTACCAGCAGTCTGGCTGCCATTTGTGTCACTGGGGCCCTGCCTGCACAGTGCGGGGCAGAGGGACAGCCCTAGCAGCCCCAGCCTGGCCCTTCCTGTCCTGGCTTCCCTGTGCTTCTCAGGTGGCCTTTTCCAGGAGGCCCCAGGCCCTCCCATCCTTGCTTCTAGGGTAAGTAGAGGCGCTTTTTTTATTTTTTATTTTTTTTCCTTTAAAGTGATTCTGCCTGGGGTTGGGGGGGCAGCCATGGAGGCCTGTGGGTGCAAGTGGGGGGTGGG
>NW_017729032.1:176361049-176361629 GCF_001723915.1 Gavialis gangeticus
ATACACATCCCACAAATTCAGGCACATGCCTGGAGTGGCTCAGGATAGAAGCCGAGGGGTGCTGGAGCAGCCCTCCCTTCCTTCTACATCATGGAGCTGAGGCGGGTGTGGCCAAGCTCTGGTAGGACACTCTGATTCACCCAGCAGGGAATTGATAACAGTGTTTATCACCCAATTAAGAAAATGACAGAGGGACATTACCAGCTACTTGCTGATTCTGCCTGTTAATTCTGCCTGTTGATTCAGTAGCCAGCATATGGTTTGCTAGCTAATACACAGACACCTCTCAGCAAGCTAGAGGGGAGGGGGAATTCCTGCTTAGCAGGAAGTGGTGAGGGGTGGGGAGAAGCAGCGCACAGTCTCTGCTGAGCTCCAGCCAGGGAACAGGGGGGAGGGGCCAGCCCTGTTGTGGACAGAGAGCATGCCTGGATGCTGGGGCTGTCTGATTTTTTTATTTTAAGCTAGCAAAAGGTCATTGCGTAAACCAGTTTGAGCCAAATTAGTTAAGTCTGATACTACATTCAACCAGGTTTATCTCAAACCAGTTTCAACCGTTCTCAAACTGGTTTATGTGCACTGA
>NW_017729032.1:176363121-176363587 GCF_001723915.1 Gavialis gangeticus
GGGCCTTGCGGGGGGGGTGGTAGCCCCTGTGTGGGGCCCGTACCCCCTGTGTGGGGCCCATAATGCTTGTGTGGGGACTGAATCCCAAGTTGGGGGGCTGTAACCCCTGTTGGGGGGCTATAGCCCCTGTGTGGGGACCGTAGCCCCTGTGGGAGGGCAGCAAAATATATATTCAGGTATTCATGAATTCATTACACATGTATTTAGAGCTCACTTTATTATTATGATAAGAAGCATGCTTTAACACTGTCCAACTGATCGCTGTCTCTGTCTCTCTCTTTATAGTGGTCTTTTGTTTTACTTGTGGAGGAACATGGTTTTTGGGGTATTTTACAGAGTTACTTGGGGATTTTTTATCAGGAATTTTTCAGTTTTCCAATAGGGGACACCAGAATTCATGCTACAGAAGCCAGTGGAAGGACCCTGCCTTCTCAGAGCTGGCACCTTGGACCCAGCTGGCTGTGGC
>NW_017729032.1:176368587-176369555 GCF_001723915.1 Gavialis gangeticus
TGTCTGTCCCTAGCTATACTGAACAATGCTGAGATGTGGGGTCACCATGGTTTGAAATGCTGTTGACTCTGATGGGTCCTAGCTTAATGAACTGTATGGAAAATTATGAGCCTTTTGTCTTTGGACAAAGATCATTCATGGTGGGTACATCTACACATGTGCTTTACTGAAGAGTAGACTAATCAGCTATGCAGTAATGAGTCACTATCTACACATGCACCAATATTAGCATGTAGTAAATTAATTAACTCTGCTATAACATAGTACTGTCAGAGACAGTACTGTCTTATGGCGGAGTACTTGCATGCACTGAAACATATGTGTAGCTGGTGACAGGGGCTGGCTGGGGCAGGAGGGTGCTAAAGTGCAGGGGCTGCCTGCTGCCTAGCCCCACAGTTTAGCTCCCTCATGACCCAGCCAACCCCTCCACTGCCTGATGCCACCACCTGGAGCCAGGGGAGGATGTCCTCAGGTCTCTTGCCAGCCCAAGCCTGCTCCAACTCAAATGTTGTGGTCCTGGGCACATGTGTAGATGCTGAGCCTGGGAGCAGTTGACTCTTGTGTGAACTGCGCTGGAGTTTATTGCTTTGCTTTAATTGAACGTGTAGATGCATCCAGTTTGTACTCTATGGGCATGTCCAGACAAGCGTGCACGTGCCTCTTTTCCTGTCTCAGACCCCTCTGAGGTGGGGCAAGTGGCATGTGTGGGAATGAAAAAATGTTCCCTGCACAGCAAGCTTGGAGTTTAAAAAGCAGGGCAGGCAACTGGAGGCTGGGTGCTCCATGGAAATGCTGTAGCTGCCAGAGCATCTCTGTGGTTGGCCCCTCACCCTGGTGCTGAAATACGCAGCTTACCAGACAGTGTGTTCAGCACCAGGGCTCCTGTGACAGTTAGTAAGGGGTCAAGGAGGGGAGAGGGGACCACAGAGGGGATCCCTGCTGGCCTCATCCACTCCCCCAGCCCCCTG
>NW_017729032.1:176369565-176372204 GCF_001723915.1 Gavialis gangeticus
ATTCATGCTACAGAAGCCAGTGGAAGGACCCTGCCTTCTCAGAGCTGGCACCTTGGACCCAGCTGGCTGTGGCTGACCTCCTGGCCAAGTGGGGCCAGGAGGACATGCTTTGACAGTTCAACACACCTAGAACATCTTCTGGGTGATAGCTGCTCAGATGGCCGGGCAGGGGCACATGTGGCAGTAGTGCCGCACGCATGCCAACCCCGTAGCCACAGCCCACTGGCAGCTGGCCCAGAAGGGCAGATGCCTCTACTGGCTGTGCAGTCCCCATCCAGGTCTGGCAGGTGTACAGCAGGTCACAGCCAGGCAGCAGCCCCCACTGCCAGACTGCTGCAGTGGGTAAAGGGCGCAAGTCCAGCTGGCACAAGGGGTAGTGTCCCCAGGTACCAGTTGGATGGGCCCCAGAAGGTCCTGAGAGCTAGTAGCCCTGAGCTACTTACCAGGGTGGCTTTTTATACTGCTGGGGACAGCACAGGTGCTGGCTCCAGGTTCTAGCTCCCCCTGGTTGCAAATCCAGGGGGAGCCAGGCAGGGTTATTGTGCCCCAAATGGCACAATTTGCTCCTCAACAAAGTGCATGTCTGAGCACGTGCACTGAGGCAAAAAGCCCTGGCTCAAATTTGCACCACTGCTATTTGAGCTGCTCCAAGCACGCATGCTTGCATGTGTGGATGCGCCCTATGAAAATAGGTACCAAAGTGTTGCTTAAAAGTGTGTTTATGGAGTACCTGTGCTAAAACCTGCAGCAGTTTCAAAAAAGATAAAATACTTCAATTCTGGAGGAACTAAATCACTACAGGCATTATTTCAAAATCAGTGTTTTCAATTTTGCCTCTCACTTTTATGTGTTCAGGAAGAGCAGGGCCAGACAATAAGGGTGTGGAGGGGGAGGCTTCAGGGGGAAGAAGTTGGTGAGGGAGGGCAGAAGGTAAGGGGGCCACCTCATCCTCCCCAAATTTATTTTCCTGTCTGTAGCAGTGGGAGGGGGACAAATTCAAGGCAGACTTCCAATAATTAGATTCTATACTTGGCAAATTGTAACAAATGTATGTAAACCATATATAGAATCTAATTATTTGGGGGGGATGTTTTATATTTAAGTAAATATGGTATTATCTTTGAAAATTTATTCTGTGTGTGTGTTTTTATCACAGTTTCCTGTTTCTCATTCTGCAGTTCTTAATTGTCTTTCTTCCATGATCACAGTCCTTGAGTTCAGTTTTCTGCTGTATTTATAGTGTGTTAGTTTACAAATGAACCCATTACACATGGATCCACTTAAGGGATTTTATTCCAGTATAAGGATTTCTACCAAACTGCTTTTAACTTAAGAAATACTGAGCCAGAATCAGGGATGTTGAAACTACACTTTCCTGAACAAGTGAGATTCTCTATCTTCGGTGGCAGGGGCTGTCACTTGTCCTCCACAGCATGTCATAACATTGCTACTCTTTGGATTTGTCACCTTGTCATTGAGCCACATTCCCTCCTCAGCTATACAGGTCCCACACTCTCTGATGGAGTAGAACTTGTAGTACTACATTCTGCATGGTTGCAACTTCCCCATGCCACAGTGGGCATGTCTACATGTGCATTTAATGTGGCACCAGTTTACTTGCAAGTAAATTACTCGCAAGTAAATGGTGCAAGGCACACGTCTACACATGCAGGGAAGTGGGAGCAGATTTGCTGCCAATCTGCTCCTGCTTCCTTGGGCCCTGCAATGGCCCCTGCTGCTCCAAGAGGTCATGGAAGATGGCCCAGGTCATGTGGAAGGCCTCCAGCCATGCTCATCATGCCAGGTGTGCTGGATGACATGCTGCCACCAATCACGGCTGGCCACGGGCAGGGGCTGGAACAGCCATGGTGCGTGGAGGCACAGGCAATGAGGAGAGCACTGCCGCATGCTGTCCGTGTTCTGGGCACACTGCTTCTGGCTAGGGAAGTGATTGACCAGAGAGCAGTAAGCAGCCCCTGGCATATGGTATCCAGGATCAGCAGGGGTGGCATGCAGTCCTGGCCCAGCTGCAGCCAGCTACAGTTCCACACCCACGTGGAACTGGGAAAAGTAGTGGGGCTGATCCCAAGAGGGGGGCTGGGTGATGCCAGACCTGAGGTGAGGGCTGGGTCAGGGGCTCCTGGCTGGTGGAGGTGGCACAGGACCTTTTCCCAGGGGCCTGCTGCTGGGTGGCAGGATGGCAATGCGCAGGGTGGGATGGCATTCTGCTCCCACAGCACCTCCATCTGCTTGTGCTCCAGGGCCAGGAGTTGTTCCCAGAACTCCTGGTCCACCCAGTCCCATGCCTCCTTGCACTGGTCTTGTACTTCCTTGTGGGTGACTTCTTCCACCTGCCACCTCTTTTGGCAGGCCACATCCTCCACTCACCAGGCCTGAGCATCCCCCAGCTGGTCCTCCAACACCGTGAGCTACATGTTCCTTCCCTCTGCAGCCAAGGAGGATGTTGCCGCTGGCATCCATGCATACCTCAGCATGTGAGAGGCCTGTGCCCACCTAGCTGCAGGGGCAAAGACTTTTCAATAAAGTTTGTGCTGTGTCCTGCCTCTCCCTGCATGCTGTGTGGGGAGGTGGGAACCTGGGGTCAAGGAAGTGTCAGTGGACTGGGTGGGGGGAGGAGG
>NW_017729032.1:176377204-176377412 GCF_001723915.1 Gavialis gangeticus
CAGGGCTGGTTTGGCAGGTGGTTTCACGTGGTTATGGCTGGCAGTGATGGTGTGCAACTCTAAGCGGTGTTCTCAGATGGTGAGGTGTGGTGGGCAGGCACCCAGCTGGGTCCCCCCCATGGAGGAGCTGGCATTGCTGGTGACCGGTGGTGTCCTGGCTGGCTGTGCCTTGTGGCTGAGTTTGGGGCTGCAGAGCTGTTGGGACAGG
>NW_017729032.1:176382412-176383372 GCF_001723915.1 Gavialis gangeticus
GGAGCAGATTTGCTGCCAATCTGCTCCTGCTTCCTTGGGCCCTGCAATGGCCCCTGCTGCTCCAAGAGGTCATGGAAGATGGCCCAGGTCATGTGGAAGGCCTCCAGCCATGCTCATCATGCCAGGTGTGCTGGATGACATGCTGCCACCAATCACGGCTGGCCACGGGCAGGGGCTGGAACAGCCATGGTGCGTGGAGGCACAGGCAATGAGGAGAGCACTGCCGCATGCTGTCCGTGTTCTGGGCACACTGCTTCTGGCTAGGGAAGTGATTGACCAGAGAGCAGTAAGCAGCCCCTGGCATATGGTATCCAGGATCAGCAGGGGTGGCATGCAGTCCTGGCCCAGCTGCAGCCAGCTACAGTTCCACACCCACGTGGAACTGGGAAAAGTAGTGGGGCTGATCCCAAGAGGGGGGCTGGGTGATGCCAGACCTGAGGTGAGGGCTGGGTCAGGGGCTCCTGGCTGGTGGAGGTGGCACAGGACCTTTTCCCAGGGGCCTGCTGCTGGGTGGCAGGATGGCAATGCGCAGGGTGGGATGGCATTCTGCTCCCACAGCACCTCCATCTGCTTGTGCTCCAGGGCCAGGAGTTGTTCCCAGAACTCCTGGTCCACCCAGTCCCATGCCTCCTTGCACTGGTCTTGTACTTCCTTGTGGGTGACTTCTTCCACCTGCCACCTCTTTTGGCAGGCCACATCCTCCACTCACCAGGCCTGAGCATCCCCCAGCTGGTCCTCCAACACCGTGAGCTACATGTTCCTTCCCTCTGCAGCCAAGGAGGATGTTGCCGCTGGCATCCATGCATACCTCAGCATGTGAGAGGCCTGTGCCCACCTAGCTGCAGGGGCAAAGACTTTTCAATAAAGTTTGTGCTGTGTCCTGCCTCTCCCTGCATGCTGTGTGGGGAGGTGGGAACCTGGGGTCAAGGAAGTGTCAGTGGACTGGGTGGGGGGAGGAGG
>NW_017729032.1:176383679-176389072 GCF_001723915.1 Gavialis gangeticus
GTGGTGTCCTGGCTGGCTGTGCCTTGTGGCTGAGTTTGGGGCTGCAGAGCTGTTGGGACAGGTGTTGGCTTGGGCTCCCCAAGTTGCTGGTGGATGGTGCAGTTGAGGAACACAGTGGGACAGATTGCTGGATGCCTGAGGGACCCTCCCACAATGAAGTGTCACTGGGGGTGCCAGTCTGGGGTGGGGGCACAGGCAGGATGCCCATACTGGTATAGACAACACGGCTGTGGCCTAGGTCCTGGAGTGTGAGGATGTCCATCAGTTTCCACATAAAGGGTATGGACTTATGGGTACTCCCTGACTGATGATTATGGTCAGTAATGGAAACCCACTGTCCCCACAAGGCTTTAACCTTTATGGGGCACTGCCAGCCACACAGGCTGGTCATACCTATGCTCCTGTATCTAGGTTGACAGCCCCTCATAGATGTTGGCATTGGAGTACCCACCCTGCTAGAACTCACACTGCACCTCAACCTCACCGCACAGTGCTATGAGGTCACCAGTATCTTCCATGGATCAGTTAGGGCTCTGGGTCACAGTCATGGGTATGGGTACAGATGTGTATGAGGAGGATACTATCATGGGTCCTGCACCAGCATTTTGGGCCCCTGGGCAGCTGTCCCTGTGGTGCCAGGCCTGCAGCACCCAGTGCAGGGGCCCAGCCTAGTACTGGCAGCTGTGTGGAAGAGGGGATGCCCCAGAGAACCTGCAAGCTCAGGGCAGGCTGCTGGGGATGGGCTGTGGGCAGGTGGAGCTGGCCCAGCAGCCAGAAGCTGCCTGCAGCTGGGCCTAGGGGCTGGCTGGCCTGCCTGTAGCCTGCAGCAGCCTGGAACAGCCTGCAGGCCTGGACGGGATGGGGCTGGCAGCCGTGTGGCAGTGTGACGCTAGGCAGTTGATGCTAGGCAGGCACAGGGGCCTGGAGTGACCTCAGGCTCCCTGCTGGTGTGCCACAGGTCTCTCAGTGCCTGCAAGCTTTTAAAGGCCTGAGGCAGGGGCTGTTATAGAGACAGCCCAGCCCTGGGGCAGGAGAGGCTCCCAGCCTAGAGACCTGGGGCTAGCTTCAGGTTGGACCCCTAGTGGCAGGGCTGACCTGGGAGCAAACTTGCTCCTGGGTCCTGGTTACATGGGCATAACCATGCAGTAACTAGTTGCACATAAATTTGCTACTGTTGTTTGCAGGTAGGAAATTTATTCGTGATTAAGCATTTTTACTGCACAGTAAGTGTGTGCATATGTAGATGTGTGCACTTATTGCGCATTAAACTACACTACTGCTCAGTTAAGCATCTCGTGTAGACATTCCCAGTTTCTATGTCATTAACCCTGCACATGCATTTAGGCTGGAAGAAGACAGCTTAAACCTTAGTTGTATTTAGGTCACTTTAGTACTGAGAGTGGGGTAGTACCTGATGTAGTTATAGTTGTAAAACAGCCTCCCTTATGCCTTCCTGAACACCTGGATAGCATGTCTCACAGATTTTGTATCATAAAATGCATGCTGAAAAATATGTAGTTTGGTTGATATAATTATTGAAATCCATGGGCTTTGAAATATATTTCCTGCTCAGAGGCATGCAGAAGGGGAGAAAATACTCAGACTCAATAATGGGCCCTTCTTTCTCGGTCCTGCTACAGGATATCCTTTGTGTGGGAACGTGCAGAGCACTTTGCAATTTTATATTGCCTTAAAGCTGTCAGCATGTAATGTATACAAGCATTACTCCAATCACACTCTGAATTGTGCTATAGTTTAATTTCCCTCTTTGCAGAAGAATGTTACTTAATCATTTGGAAGCTGGTGATATTAATGGTGTTATCTTTTCAATTTTGTGTCAGACCATTTTCTGAAAGCAGAATCAATCAGAATACAGGATGGACTACAGGAATTTGAAATGGCTAATCTAATTGGAACCTATTAATTCACAATAATATTCCTCTTTGGATGCCATATCTAGGATGACTGTGTAATCTGATGCAATATTAATAGAAATCTAGAACTAGTGACCAGATAATCTATTATTTCCTGAAATATCTGGGGAAAAACTAATATCTGTAAGGAGCTGCTAGGGAAAAAAATGTACCAGCTAAATAGGAAAGTTTTGTACTGAGCCTTGAATACAGCTATGGTAGGTCTCTCACAGGCATTCTCACAAACAGCAGTTCTAAAGCACCATTTATTTCATTAAGTAATTATCACAGACAGTATTTTGTTGTTTTGACAATGGAGTGAATGGTTGGTTATCTTGCTGTTTTACTTCAGTGACAGCAAGCTCAGGCCATGAATGTATTGGTAGTACAAGGAGGCAAAATACCTGAATAGATTTGCATCCATTTAAGCCCTTGATTCTGAACTTGGCTGGCCCTGTAGGCTAGATAAGTGACATGAGGCTGGTACATGTGTGTGGTTTTGTGTAGAGGGTTGGTCCATAGGTCTGAACCAGCATGGGGTTGATGTATGGGTTAGTAAATGGGTGTGATCCAGCATTCTGGTCCAGCTTTGTGTGCCAGATCCAACCATGGAGGAACCCCATGCATCAGCCTGACTCAATGAGCTGGTGCACAGGCCCATGTTATCTACCCTATAGATATGGTGACAGGGGAGTGGTGGTAGTGTAACTGGCTGTGACTCTGGACTCTGCCATGACAATTAGCACTGCTACCACTCCTCCACTGCCAAATCTCTGGACCTGTGGCGAGTCCCAGAGTCTGAATGACATAGCTCTGTAGGCCATATCTGGCCTATGGGCCATAGGATGAACATTACTAATTTCAGATAATAGAGATGTTGGCCTAGGATCCATGTGAGAGTCTTATGTAGTGCTGGTGGAAACAAGGGTTTGAGTTTCCACTTCTGTAAATTTTTCCTCAAAATACATAGGAGAGATTTGTTTAGAATACAGTCCTATATTATATTGAATTCAGGTTCATATTTTCTAGCAGCAGCTCTACTTTGAATTGAAAGTATCTAATCGTTAGAAATATCACTATTCCTTTAATGTTCTGGTTGTTTTACCCATCAGGCCCAGCCTAATTTCTCTGAAGTAAAACAAAAAATAAAAGACCTGTCAGCTAGCCTATTTTAAAAAAATAATTTCCTGGGTAGGATCAAGGTTAGAACAACATAATGTTTTAATGAATACAATCCCTCTTTACTAAAATTGATACTGATTTCTTGATGATGTGGAAAGAAAGGACAAACTAGAAGATGTCTCATGTTTTGTCATTGAAAATCAATGAAGCCAGTCCTGACCTGTTTTCCTGGGGTAGTGTTTACACTTGAAACTGATTGGATCATTAGGGAAACAGTCATGGTCTAATTATTTAGACCACTCTGCATTCAAATGATAGCTGTGAACTTGAATAACTGTAATTAATAAAACTGCTAAGTGATGGGACCCTGAGGGAGGGTGAACTGGGAATCATTATAACAGTAAGTGTAATTCCATGAATGTATATAGTAAAATTCAAAGTTTTGTTCAAACTTAGCATGAATAGGGGTATAAGAGCACTGGAGACATTCAAGGAAGAAAACAGCTTTTAGTTCAGATTTTACTGATAAATGAATCCTCCAACCAATTCTCTTTGGGGAAAGGATGTAGTAATAATAGCTATTTTGCAATATGTGCTTAAATTGCACCACATTGTTTTAGGCTGATTATATAGTGGTTATACTGAATGTTTATAAATCAAATGCCAGGAATTAACTCTTTAAATGTTGCAACATGTAATGGTAGTTTTTTTCCAGGTTGAGTGAGACAACATCCAATTAGGGCTATCTTGGAGTCCTTCCCTATAAGACATTACTCATATAAGTAGTATTTTTGTTCAAAAATTGTCACAGTGATATTTATAACCTACTCACTGTGTAAAGATGACCCTTGTGAATAATGGTTTGTTCACTCAGTCTTAAAGTTTGACTGACAGGGGACAATTCAGTTCTCAATACATATGTTCTGTTCAGACATGACTGTTTTTATAGATGTGATGGCAAGAGTATATGACCAAACTGTCCCTGACTAGGGAAGATTCTCAAAGGCACAAAGGAGAGTTAGGGATCTATATTATAGCTGTGTTGGTCTGAAACAAAAATAAATGTAAAACTCTTGGTTTAGAGGCAATACCTTTTATTAGACCAACTAAAAACAGCAAAGAAATATCTTTCTTTGCAAGCTTTTGGGCATACATGCCCTTCTTCAGGCTGAGGAAAAATCAAAGATTGTAAAAATCCTCTTAGGTAGAAAATAAACTTAGTTTTCCACAGGGGAAGCAGAGGCTGGAGGTATGTTCCCCTGGGTCCCTTTATGTGAGGTGTTCTTTGATGTGCAGATAAGGCTGATTTTCCTTGGAGGTGTCAGATGTTGTTAGGCACAAAGTTCTCCTTTGCATAAATATCCTTGTAACTTAGCTGTCTTGTACATGGACAAAAAAATTGGAATGAAAAACTGTCCTCAGTATGCTTATATGGTCAGCATGCAGAAGTGTATATGTATTTAATTAGTCACCATGAAGAATTTATATTTCCTATCAATGCAACAGAAGCCACTTACGATTAGAGACATTTAAGCCAGTCTGAAAACAGAATTTTCATCTCTTGAGAAGGTCAGTAGTCCACAAATTGGAAAGAAAACTTTTTTTTACTATGGCTCCACTATTTCCAGTGCAGCCATAGTATTGAAAACAATAGAAAAGTTTTAAGTATATTTACTTTATCATGTGCTTCTCTTCCCTCCCCACCCCCTTTTCAAGCAGAGAAGGAGGAAAAATGAAAAAAATGTAGGGAGGGTAGGAAAAGGAAAGCCTCCCAATAAATGCCCTAAATCAAACTTTTTGTTTGGAAAACAAAATCATTTCTAGGAATCAATGTAAAACAAAAATGCTGAATATTTTTGTTTTTGTGATATAGAAAATCTCTGACTGAATCACAGTAACCAGCAATATTGGAAAAAACCAAAAACCCTCTATTCTGCTCTGCAACTTGAGAAAGCAAGCATAAGACCACATTTCTAACTTGTAACTAAGTGTAAGTCCACATCCTCTAACTAGGCAGGAAGAATTCCCTTTTCAGTTTCCTCTCAAACTTATTTCAGTTTCTTTAGTCTTCTTTCCTTAGCTGATTGTAGAGGTCTGCTTTATTCCCTGTCTGCTGCTGCTACAGCTGTAACAAACCCCAAATCAGTCTTAAAAATGTTGATGATCTGATCTAAAATTTAATATGTCTGACATTGTAAGGATAAGATTTCCATCACATTTCATCTTCCATTGGCAGTAGTGATATTGGACTTTTTCCAACTGTGTGTTCTGAAATTCAGTGACCTGATGGATTTAGTACCTGTTGTAGACTGTCATAACTGATGCTATGAGAGCATAGAAAAACTCCCACAGTCTGAT
>NW_017729032.1:176394072-176403573 GCF_001723915.1 Gavialis gangeticus
TGTTGTAGACTGTCCTAACTGATGCTATGAGAGCATAGAAAAACTCCCACAGTCTGATCCTAAATTTACCATAAAATTAAATATTTCATTTTTTCTTGAGTAGTGTCTTATCTACACATGCCATTAGGGGGCAGCAATAAACTGTGGAGCTTATTACTCTGCAGCTCATTGCTCCCGGATGCTCCTGGGTGCATCTCTGCACATTAGGGTGGCCGCTGATGCATCCCCAGGATACAGGACATCCACTTACTGGTCGGGGAGGGACCATCAGACCTCTTCCCTTCGCCAATCAGTGGAGAGGGACAGAGCCACCTCCTTGGCCAATCAGCAGGGAGGGATAAGGCTACTGGGCCCCTGAGCCTATCAGCAGGAAGGGGTGGTGCCTCCACAAGAAAGCTACCTCCCTTCCTTCTTTCCTGGTTGGCTTGAAATCTTGCTTCTTCAGAGAGAGAAGCAAACCAAACGCAAGCCTTGATCCATGTAGTCATTACATGTGGTGAGAAAGACTGCCATCCTGGTCACTGCAGATTATCAGTTTAAGCATAATTTATTATCATTTTGAGGCAGCAATAATGAGCCTGGCCCTGTAGGGAACATAAATGCAGCTCTGTTCCTTGCTCCAAGGAGACCTTTTTATTGTCTTAGCTTGAATAATGACAAATGTGAACTTTCATTATACTCTCTGGCTCTTTTTAATGTGGCCAAAGGCTGTTTGCATCATTGCATTCTGTCATTTAATGTATAATAGGTGAATGTATATTTCTTTTTATTGGTTGTAAATTTCTCAGCCTTTACATTTATGGAGCTTCCCCTTGTTCTTGCACTGCCCAGCAAGATAAAAGAAAGGCTTGATTAGATTTTATTGTCACCTTCATAATATCTCAATCAAATAACTTTCTTCTTTTCCAAACTGAGAAAACTATATTGCCTGTCATATGCAAATTATGCTGCACAGAATATTGATTCACTTTCCCCTCTCCTTCACAAGATCCATCTCCTTAAATGAGGTGAGCAGAACTGGAGAAGCTATTCAACATAATCATAGCATTGTATGATGTAATTAGGCTAGTCCAGTTCATGTTGAGTGACTGCCTCCCTGCATTATATTAGCCTGAGGAATGGAGAAATGTGAAGGTAAGTTTTATACCATATTTATACCACATATGCACATGCATATACAGTATGCGTTTTTGCAGTTTGGCCAAATTGAGGACCTAATCCAGTAGTTGCAATATTCCATATTTGTTATTAGCTCTTCTTATTTCTACTGTGTACTGGACAGCTATTTTTAAACAAATTAATCTCCATGAAAAAGGAGGTAGATGATCAAGCTTGTTCTAAGCAATTAGTGACTGTGATAAGTTTTTTTTGCCAATATGCACCTTTACATGATTACCTATGTTAAGTTTAAAAACTCCATCATGCTGTCCATTTGTCCCATTTATTTAGTGATTTGGTTTAAATCCGAATAAGACTTCTCTTCGCCCAATTTATCCCTGCTGCACTGCCCCACCTGATCTTTTATTTTAAAAAAATCCTTCAAATTAGCCTATTTTTTATGAAAATCGTTGTTTAACTCTCAGGTCTCTTTCACCTAAAGAACAAAATTAAATAAGGATCCAGCTTCAAGTGCTTCTTCTAACTTGACTTGCATATTTAACTAGTTGTTTGAATCCTGGACTAGGCCAGTAACTGCTGAGGCTGTCAGAAGAACTGACACTGTCCTCTTTAGCTGAGTCAGTTTGAGAAACACAGGTGTGAAGGAACAAAGCCAAATGGCAAGTAACCCAGTAGATAGACTAGTGATTCCCATCCAGAGTGCCATGGCACCCTGGGGTGCCTTGAAATCCTTTTAAGGGTTCCATAAGGTACCATGCAATGTTAGCATGGTTCAGAAGATAAACCCAGAGGTTTCAAATAGGAATATGTAGTGTTAAGATCTTTATGACTTATTGTGGGCTCAGTTCTTTGCAACAGAAAATTACTGTATTATTTTTCTGTAGTTAAAATTGAATGGAAACTAAAAGCTCACATTTTCTGAGGAGTACATTGGGTCTTTCAAGGGGTGCTTTTGGTCTACAAAGTATGGGAAACACTGAGGCATTAAGGATTTTTTAAAGTTTTTTTCACTAAAGTTAAAATGCCAAATAGTTTCTACTCTATTGAAAATCCCTTCATTATATGCTTGGCCAGTTTTTTATAGAGCATAAATATGGGTATGATAGCCTGGGCAGCAGTCACAAACTGTACTTGTTGAATACTGAGATCTAGTTAGGTGACTTTTCTAGTAGTCACCTGGAATGTCAGTGCTTACAATGCATTTTAAAGCCAGAGTGCATTCTATACTGGATGTCTTCAAATCTTGACCGAATACATAAAAAATAAAATTTGAAAACAAATAGCCTAGTCTCCAAAATACATCAGCCACTGAGTGATAAATACAGTGTTAGCAACATTATTGCTTGACCTGCTCTGCAATATCTGAAATAAAACCTGACATCCACTGCCAACAGAAGGATGTTTCCATAAACGAAAAGATACAGAAGAATCCACCTACCTCCTTCTATGTGCACACCAGGAAATCTAGATTCTGATACTTTGTTCTCTTTTTTTTCTCCAAAGGAGATGAAAATAGCAGCAGAGAATGCTGCTGACCTATATAGAGAACGATTAAAACACAGGTATGGGATAATAAGGTGACACCAATGAAAACCTGATCTGTAATTAGTGATTTGTTACCAAAAAAAATGTCCACCTATGCTAGGGAAGACGTGTTCAATTTTGTTGTGAAATGAGAAAGGAGATGTGTTTATCTTTGGGAAGATCAACAACATTTATTCTGAGATGCCTTCCACATTGTTCAGCATGTTGCTGCAGGTGGCATTGTGACTAACAATGGCCTCAAGGTAAGAAAGCTTCAGTTCTCAAAGGGCACTTAATTATGTGTTTAAACCCCAAAATATGTGCATAAACCCTATTGGGTGTTAGAGTTAAGCACTTGTATAAGTATTTCTGAATCGGTAGCACATTTTGCTAACAAACACAACTACTTACCTCTACTTCAGGTAAACAAATGTCACAGTAAAGTGGTTTATATCATCAGCTCAAATGTCTGGCTTAGTTTTAAATAAAGACTAAGGCTGGGACATTGAAAATTATCCCTAAAACATTAGGTACCCAAATGTCAGGTAATGCTAAGATGCCCAGTATGAGATGGGTACTTAATTCCCTTTTGGACTCTGAAAATCATTGCCTGAGTGTCTCATGGCTGCTGGGAGTCCTGTATGAGATATGGTGACCTCTAAAGCCAGTTATGTACTTCTCAAACTTTGTTTCCTCAGCTTTCAGCTTCCCAGCTCTGTCTGGGATCTGTGCCCATGCTGTGACTGCCACTGCTTCTCCCAGACCCCCTTGCTTCCTGGCTGCACTGTGTGTGCAGCTCCAAGCCAGATGGTAGCTGCGCTGGGACTGGGGATCTGGAAACTGCTTCTCGCTTCTGCTCTCTCTTCTCCCCTCCCCTTTCTCTGCCCCCCTAACTATTCAGCCTTGTCCTGGAGCAGCTCCTCTCTTTTTGGAAACTATGCCCATACCTCAGCCTAGGAGAGAGGAGGGGGAGGTTGGGGGGGTACAGAATATTGCCAGACTTGGCCATTTTCAAGGGGCCTAGGTCAAGCTGTAGAAGTGTGGTCAAGTAGAAGGCCTGTAATTCTGTTTCTGACCATAGAGTGAACCTTTGCAAATATGACAACCAGCTTGGTCAGCAAAGTAAAGGAAGCTGTCAACATGTCCGGATAAACCAGTAATGAGATACAATTAAACAGAGCACAAGGCTAGTAAAGATGCATTGTAAGGGAAGCCTATACTTTAAATAATGCAAATATGCTAGATCATAACATTAGTTAAGAGTAATTGATGTAACTAAACGTATTAGATGCTGTTTTGCTATAATAGATATATATTTTGTTAAGATTCTTAGGTAAGTTGTACAACAAGCAAAGCAGCCTTGTTTACAGAAGACCGTAAATCTTGGGGAAGAGGAAAACAGGATGATGGCAAGCAGTATTCCATAATGTGATGGAAGGAAATAAGAAATTTTTACTCAAAAAGTGTAACTTTCACAGAAACATAAATCTCAACTAATTTACTCCTTTCGCATCCACAGGAAAATGGGTTAAGTCCATTTCCAAATGTTTCAGTGAAACAAAATTAAGTAAAACCAATCAGAGACTGTTTCTTAGTATACTAGAGCCAGTCATCTAAGGAAAAATTCGGAGAAATCAGAAGGTTCAAAAAGACCTGCTACCAGGTGTGCCATCCTCCTTCCACCTCTCGAGCCTCCCCATCCATTACAGGTAAGAATTTATGTTGTGGTGCCATGGGTAGCCAGTTAGGCTTTGGGATAACCATTTATTTTTGTGTTTTGATGTGCACGCAAATAAAATGTCAGGCTGGAGACCTGTTTCAGACTTTTTTATCATTAGCCAATCTGCCATGTTCCCTGTGATCCTGGTAACAAGAGCAAAGTGGCAGCAGCACAGACATAGCTTCTAACTTCCCAGCCCTTGCTGCTGCTCAGTCTGGGCATGAGCATGGGCATAGGCATAGGCAATGCTGTGGGGCTCGGTGGGCAGGATCCAGTGGCTCTATGGGCTAGGTAGGCCACTGTCAACCTCTATGGGCTAGATAGGCCTTACATTGCTGACCTCCGCTCTAGAAAAGTACCTTGTTAACATACCCGGTGTGATAATCAGTTTTCTATCTAGGACAGCTTTACATTCTATGACTTAATGACATTTCTTATTAAAGCTACTGTGGCACTCTAGCAAAACACTATTTGTTTAATCTTTAAGCCTTTTAAATTGGAGGAGCACATGCTCTTTAATGAAAACTGCTTCCAGATCATAAGGTCCTTTTAGGATTGTTTTAAGAATCTGTGTATTGCTAAATTTTTGGGTAGTGCTCATCTGTGTAGTCCTATTAAAATCAGCCTAGCTCTCTAATTTACAGCAGCTTGCCAAGGATTTCTGAAGTTTTAAAGTGGACTGCTACTTAATCTTAGTCAAAGTCAATTATTTCAATTATTTCATCCTAAGAAAAGTCACTCTGGATATATATGGTATCTAAATGCCCTTACCTTGTATTTTTACTATAGTATAAATCACACTCAAAGGTGGTTACCAGCAGTGATGGTAGCTTGCCAGCTCAGAGTTTCTTGGTAGAATAGCAAGAGTGCCAGTTTTTAAAATAAAACCTTTATATCTATCATGTCAGAGAACAATGTAGCAGCCACTGTTTAATGAGGAAAACTATAGCACTACTTTCACTCCTATGTAGCAGAACAGTAATGAAACAACTGTAGGTAGGTCATCAAGGGGAGACACCTGTATCCAGCATTGTGTTTAATTTAAATACTGAGGATATTTACATTAAATGGAATCTTGTGTAGTGAACAATGTTTGTTTAAATTAGATTGGATACCAATTTGTTACTCTACACAGAGTAATAAAAAGCATTTGATGACAATATGCCCAAAACACCTTACCCTAATAGCAAGCACTCATTCTTTTAAGAAATGCATTCTATTCATTCACAAACCTTGTGACCTACATGGAAGTAAAGAATGTTGACTGTGTCTCTTGGGTGGAACCATAGATAAGAAAAGTTTGGGGAAAAGATTTGAGCAAAATATTGTTTTGTTAATTTCTTTCTTAATTAAATGAAATTATAAGAAGAGGGGGACATTTTTACTTTGTGTAGTGAGTCAAATATGGTTTAGATCACAATGGGGAAGGGCAAATGCTCACACCATTCCATAGTTTTTTTCTGGAACAAACACTGTTTAACACCTGCATAATCATTGCAGAGTTTCAGATGAACATTTTGGGTGTGTCTACACATGCATTTAAGCATGGCAAAATTTAATGTGCATTAAACTAATGCACATTAAGGGCATTTTTACATATACTCTGGGATATTAGCAATCTGTGCTAATTAAAAGCACCTGCACATCATGTGTATCAGCATCCCCGTGTGTCTCTGTGCTGAAAAAAATGGCAGCGGGTGCTTTGAACTAAACCTCATCAAACTTGTTTTATTTCAAAGCACCCCGCCGCCATATTTTCAGCACAGGTACCTAGTAAGTGATTTTTGGCAGGTGTCTACATGTGCAGGGACTTGGCAGTAAAGTTAGTGCACTTGGCATGACAGTTAATGCCAAGACCCTGCAGCCCTGCCATATGCCCCTAGTGGCTGGGTAGACCTGACACTAAAGTTAGTGCTGGGTCACATCTACATGTGCATTAATGTGCTGTAAATAATTGCATCTACATTTGATAGCTACATTTGCAGGTATCAAATTTAGGTGTGACTAGCCTAATTTTGCCATTTTTAATGCACATTAAGGGTGCACATATGTAGACTTGTGTTCATAATGTGCATTAAATTAGGCTAATGTGTATTAATGTGTCTCATGTAGACGCACCCTTCTAGTCCTTTGGCTTCTGCTCTTCTCTATAGCAGAGGTCATTTCTTAGATTATTATCATCTCTACATATGCATTTAAGCACACCTAAATTTAATGCGAGTTAGCTTAATATGCATTAAGCGGGTCTAGGCAGGCATCTAAGTGTATTAATGCTGTGTGTGGACTGATTTGGGACTAAATTTAGTCCCAAGTCAGTTCACACACACCGTTAATGCTCTTTAATGCATCTACATGTTCGTTAATGTGCTTTCACTATTGTCACCTAAAGTTGATACCTGCATTTGCAGGTATCAAATTTAGGCACAACTAGCCTAAATTCACCATTTTAATGTGCATTAAGGGTGCACACGTGTAGACACTTGCCCTTAATGCACATTAACTTAGGCTAATGGGCATTAAAGCATCATGTGTAGATGCACCGTGACCTAAAGTATAATATATATCTCATGATTCATTGGAAATGGAACTGAACTGTCTTTAAGTCTATAGGAAAACAGTTCTGTCTTACCATTGAACAAAAGAAAAAACTCTAGTTTTTCAGCCTTACCATTTCTGCTGGCTTGAGTGATTCCTTCTCCTCAGTTTGTCTCATTGATAGAAATCCTGCCTTAGCCAAGAATGTAAAGGTTGAGACCATGCTCTAAGAGAAACTATTTTTGCACTTCTTTAAAAGAGTACAGTGTAATAGGGACATCTAAACTGGTGCTAAGGGGGATTACAACTGAGTAAAATCATGATAAGAATGCTATAATTATCTCTAAAAAAAACCCGTCAATGAGGAAATTTGGTGCTATGGTTAAATTTAAAAGAAACCTAAATTTGTTAAGGAATAGAAATGCACAGCTAAAACAACCAAACCATGTTAACTCAGCTGTTCAGTGATATTATATATCTCACATATAATTATGATTAGAACATAATAGTTCCAGTCTCAGATTAGATTAGACTGATATTCAAAGATATTCAATTATTTTTCATATTTCTTTTCTTCATGGCATCCTTAGAAAACTGAGTTGAAACTGTAAGTATTTTAACTTAGAGCATATCCCTAAGTCTTTCTTTTTAGAGGCCAGGATTTTTTGACGTATTTTTATTGGAACAACTTAATAGTTGGGAGAGCTATTGGACAAGCTCTCAGGCATGAAGTGCCCTTCCTCTCCCAAATATACAGCTGGCCTAATAAAAGATATCACAGAACATCCTGGCCTCTTTTACACTTCCAGGAGCATCGTGGCTGGAACAATATCCAAGCTTACTACAACATCTAAGTCTTTCCTAATTTACCTTGTAGGACCAGATTCAGCAATAAGCAGTTGTTGCTCTTCTCCAGAGTGGCATTAAGGAAAGCAGCCAAGGAATACCTAGGCCAAAACTAAAACAATTTACCAGCAAGGTCCTGCATAGTTAAAAATAGGCTTTGCTCCACTCCTTTTCCTTTGCTCTAAAATAAGAAAACATGCTGCCCTCTGATGCATGAAGCTCCTGTTGGCTTCAAGCTGAATTGCACATGCTTTTCTCAGAGCGGCATCTGGGCCTTAATGAGGAGGTAGGAAACATAGCATAACAGATTGTCCCTGTTTTCTAGTGACAGAGTGGCTAAAATGTACAAAATCTTCCACTTTACCAAGTGTTTCACTGAGCCATTGTTTCAGAATATTAACTAACATCTTGCAGAAATAATTGGTTTTGTTTCTGAGGGCTGCTGCAAAGAATGAATGAAGAAGAGAGGCTCTATTTATGAAAACAAAACTATCAAAATAACCTAAAATAACCCCCAAAAATAGGGTTCTTGAGCAGGAAAAAGCTTCATGTTATTCCCATATTTGATTAACTGGAAAATGTAGCCAGCAAATTGGCATTTTATTCTACATTATAGGAGTTTACCAATGATGAACCAGTCTGTGTGTGCTGGAAGAATGCAAAGGATATTCCCACTGTTCATATATTCATAGCAGTTTAACTACTGCCTCTGCTGAACTCAAGCAGTACCATCTGTTAGATCAGCTATAAGGCATGTCTTTTTACTGCAGCAGAGATCTGGTAGTGGTTGTTGAATTAAATGAGGAAACAGTAGCTTGGGTTGTCAGTTAATCGGATTGTTTAATTACCCTTTGACACTTCGGACCAAACTTTCAGAGTAGCCTTAAATTTTGCACTGGCAGTTTTTCAGCCCCACAATTGTGGGGTAATTTTTTTGCCCATATAGGCCATGTAAACAGATGTTTCTGTGCTTAATTCAATACATAGAGATTTAAGAATTTTTACACAAAGATTTTTCATAGGGTAAAGTTCCCTGTTTTTTTTCTGTCTTTGTGGCTTACGTTTCTGAAGTCAAGGAGCTATAAACCTGTCTCTTTAAGAGCTTTCCCCAGATGATGGAAAATCCCAAAATGACATTGAGCTAGTATAACTCATCTATGCTTATCACCATGGATCCTGATTTCCATGATAAAAATATCACAAATTCTCTGATAAGACCCCCCAAATCTGTGATTAAAGTGAAATACCACTGTATATCTATATGTATCAATTGAACACAATGTTTTATTGATATATTTACAATTTTAAAGCAATTTGGAATCTTACCAATAAAATAAATTCTAAGTACCTATACATTTTGGTATTTGATTTTGGGTTTTTTTTATCATGGAAAATCAGAGCGACCCCTGGCCCCTTAGCTCACCAGGATGCAGGTCCACACCCTTCACTCCCAAGTCACAGCCCCCTAGCTTTGCTACTGCCCCTCACTCCCTACCCACAGCCCTCTGGCTCTGCTGGTGCCCCTGACTCCCCACCCAGAGCCCCCTTCCCCTCCCACCTGCCAGAGGGGGCCCACAGTTTTCTCAAGGCTAATGGGCCAGGGACCTGGGTCCACAGCCCCCTGCCCCCCTCAGCAGTGGCTGAGCCCTGCCTGCTGCCTACAGGATGGCAGCAGCTGCTGCAGCATAGCAGAGTGTGGAGCCTAGCTCCCCATGCCCCCACAAGCAGCATAACTGGAGTGGAGCCCATGGTGGTGG
>NW_017729032.1:176408573-176411227 GCF_001723915.1 Gavialis gangeticus
GCGAGTGGTGTTAAGGGGAAGTGGGGAAACTGAGGCAGAGTGGTTAACTAGCTGGGAGCATAATTCGGGCGCTCTCAGAGTGGAAAAAGATGTCGTACTGTAAATGTCTGAATGTAGTCAAAGCCTGTTGAGGCCAATGGAAAGATACCCACTGACTTCAGCAACTGTTTGATGAAGCCCAGAGCTGCTAGTCTTGAGCTGCAGGTCACAAGCGTGGGCAGCTTGCTCCATTCTGGGTGAAAGCACCTTAAAACTCATTAAAGACTAGTTCAAAATTAGCAACGAGTGAAGTAGTAAGGGGTTGTTGTGAGCGGAGGCACGTTAGCAGGATGGGGTTGACAGGACTGGAGGTCACGGGGGTGGGCTTCCCACTGCCATGCACACTTCCCAGGGGGAGGGCAGAGGGAGCACATGCCTCTCAGATCTGTGCATGAGGTGGGGCAGAGGTGGGTGCGGGCTGCCCACTGTAGTCTTGGGCTCCCCACCCTGCTGTCCTACCTCTGGGGCCTCTGCAACCTGGTGGGCATGGTAGGGTAGAGTGAGGCTGGGTGGGGAAGCTTATTGTGGCTGCTGTGAGCCCTGCACCACCCTGGTGATGTGTCCCCTGCCTGTACAACCTGGAGAGGGTTGTGACCATTGCTGCTCTGGGGCAGGCAGGAGGTGCACTGCCAGGATGGCATGGGGCTCACAACAGCTGCAGCAAGCTTTCCTTCCTGGCTCCACTCTGCCCTGCTGTGCTGGGTCCCACCTGCTGGGCTGTGGAGGCTCTGGGCAAGGGCAGCAGGGCGGGGAGCCCACATCAGACCCCTGTCTTGTGCATAGATCTGGGGGGCATATGCCCCCCCTGCTTCTCCAGGAACATGTGCAGTGGTGGGGAGCAGGCCATACACCTCCATTACTGCCCTCCCGGATGGCTCCATCCCACTCTCCACTGGGGCCCTGCGGCTCCTCATTATGGGCCTGGGTCCCAAGCCCCCACGCACTGCCCAGCTCGACAGCAGTTCCAGCCCGAGCCCCAGCCTTGCCCTTCCCAGATCCCTCCCTCCCTCCCTGTGGGGATTTCAATTCCCTGCCCCTTGTCAGTTTTACCTGTGGGAGCTGCTCTCCAGGCTGCCTGGTGGCCATGTGAATGTGCAAAAAAGCAAAATATGTATGTTTCTCTGTTAAAATGAAATAGCTGCATTTTTCTCTGTGGAAAATCCACAGTTTTTTTCCCATTTTTTCATGGCAAACAGAAAACCCAGATCCCTGCTTACCACTGTGTGAAGAAAAACAGAGAAAGGAGATAAAATTTACCCCACATGAAGATGAGCTGGCTGTATGGGAGACAACAGCACCAAAAGAAAAAAAAACACCCTGGGAGTAGCGGTCTTGGAGGAGCTGCTCCATGTGGCTAAAGAGTCCCCAGAGGGATAGACAAATGGCGCATGCACCAGAAGCAGAGAGGGAGGAGTGCAGGTAGCAACAGGGAGAAGCATCTGTCGTGGCCCTGGATGTTGGGTCGAACCCTCCCAGTCAGGAGAAGCTGGCTGTGAGCTGGGTAGGATGCTCAGTGCAGCTCAGTTAAGCTGGAAGACCCCAGCTGCAAGGATGCCATGAGGTGGCATGGTGCAAGTGGCAGAGGAAAAGCTCCGCAGGAGGGGCCAGCTGCAAGAAAAGCGGCTGTGTCTTAAAGAGGTGCCAGCTGTTTGATTTACATTTTTTGTTTTCTTATATATTGCCAGACCTTGGAATGGTCTGACAAGGGGGAGGAGGCTAGGCAGGCTGAACCTCAACCCCACAATGTCCCAAAGGGACTTGAGTGGGGCCAACATCCAGACAAGGGCTAGACAACCAAAGGAGTCAGGCAATTGATCCAGGCCAGGTAACCTCAAGACAAAGGGAAGACAAGGCTGGATGGAATTTTCCTCTTGTATTCATTTATTTTGTTTAAACTATAAAGGAGTGGGCCACCCCAAGGGAGTAGGGTACACTGGGCCCTCTGAGATCAGGCTGAGAGACATACCTGAGGCTGAAAGGAAGCCCAGTAGTTCATTCCTTTGGTTTGGGCAAGACGTGCAATCAAGACGCTCACAAGTTTATAACAAAGAAAGAAAAGATTGCCTCTTTAAGACCTCTGGGCATAATAGGTGGCATAACATCTGGGTGACACTGGGATAGGGTGTAGAGGAGGTTGGAGCCCCAGAAGAAGCCCCACATGGGTTGCTGTTGACCAGCCATGGAAAGAGATGAATACCTCTCAGTTGTTAAATTCATCTGAACATCTAGTCATGGCAGATGAGAATTGGGCCTCACCACAGCAGAATCCAGGCAAGTGATTGCAAAACCAAAAGTCTGGGTCAGGAAAGCACTAGGCCACCAAGCGTGTATCAGGCCAAGCCCCGACACACAGCTTGGAGTCAAAAGAGTTTTGGGACAGTGCTACTATGTTCTAGGGATTTTGAGCTGACAGCACAGCTCCTTGAGGCTATACACCTCTTGAGACAACTTAAAACTTATGCTCAGTAGTTGCTTCTACAGATGACCTCAAATCAGGTTGCTAGAGGGATGGCATAAAACCACCTCTGCCTTCTCTTGTCCTGGACCAACTTCAGGTTGTTGAGAACATGGAGATTCAGTGTTGAGAGAACAAAACTGCAGACAGGTTTTGAGTC
>NW_017729032.1:176421410-176425034 GCF_001723915.1 Gavialis gangeticus
GGAGCAGGCCATACACCTCCATTACTGCCCTCCCGGATGGCTCCATCCCACTCTCCACTGGGGCCCTGCGGCTCCTCATTATGGGCCTGGGTCCCAAGCCCCCACGCACTGCCCAGCTCGACAGCAGTTCCAGCCCGAGCCCCAGCCTTGCCCTTCCCAGATCCCTCCCTCCCTCCCTGTGGGGATTTCAATTCCCTGCCCCTTGTCAGTTTTACCTGTGGGAGCTGCTCTCCAGGCTGCCTGGTGGCCATGTGAATGTGCAAAAAAGCAAAATATGTATGTTTCTCTGTTAAAATGAAATAGCTGCATTTTTCTCTGTGGAAAATCCACAGTTTTTTTCCCATTTTTTCATGGCAAACAGAAAACCCAGATCCCTGCTTACCACTGTGTGAAGAAAAACAGAGAAAGGAGATAAAATTTACCCCACATGAAGATGAGCTGGCTGTATGGGAGACAACAGCACCAAAAGAAAAAAAAACACCCTGGGAGTAGCGGTCTTGGAGGAGCTGCTCCATGTGGCTAAAGAGTCCCCAGAGGGATAGACAAATGGCGCATGCACCAGAAGCAGAGAGGGAGGAGTGCAGGTAGCAACAGGGAGAAGCATCTGTCGTGGCCCTGGATGTTGGGTCGAACCCTCCCAGTCAGGAGAAGCTGGCTGTGAGCTGGGTAGGATGCTCAGTGCAGCTCAGTTAAGCTGGAAGACCCCAGCTGCAAGGATGCCATGAGGTGGCATGGTGCAAGTGGCAGAGGAAAAGCTCCGCAGGAGGGGCCAGCTGCAAGAAAAGCGGCTGTGTCTTAAAGAGGTGCCAGCTGTTTGATTTACATTTTTTGTTTTCTTATATATTGCCAGACCTTGGAATGGTCTGACAAGGGGGAGGAGGCTAGGCAGGCTGAACCTCAACCCCACAATGTCCCAAAGGGACTTGAGTGGGGCCAACATCCAGACAAGGGCTAGACAACCAAAGGAGTCAGGCAATTGATCCAGGCCAGGTAACCTCAAGACAAAGGGAAGACAAGGCTGGATGGAATTTTCCTCTTGTATTCATTTATTTTGTTTAAACTATAAAGGAGTGGGCCACCCCAAGGGAGTAGGGTACACTGGGCCCTCTGAGATCAGGCTGAGAGACATACCTGAGGCTGAAAGGAAGCCCAGTAGTTCATTCCTTTGGTTTGGGCAAGACGTGCAATCAAGACGCTCACAAGTTTATAACAAAGAAAGAAAAGATTGCCTCTTTAAGACCTCTGGGCATAATAGGTGGCATAACATCTGGGTGACACTGGGATAGGGTGTAGAGGAGGTTGGAGCCCCAGAAGAAGCCCCACATGGGTTGCTGTTGACCAGCCATGGAAAGAGATGAATACCTCTCAGTTGTTAAATTCATCTGAACATCTAGTCATGGCAGATGAGAATTGGGCCTCACCACAGCAGAATCCAGGCAAGTGATTGCAAAACCAAAAGTCTGGGTCAGGAAAGCACTAGGCCACCAAGCGTGTATCAGGCCAAGCCCCGACACACAGCTTGGAGTCAAAAGAGTTTTGGGACAGTGCTACTATGTTCTAGGGATTTTGAGCTGACAGCACAGCTCCTTGAGGCTATACACCTCTTGAGACAACTTAAAACTTATGCTCAGTAGTTGCTTCTACAGATGACCTCAAATCAGGTTGCTAGAGGGATGGCATAAAACCACCTCTGCCTTCTCTTGTCCTGGACCAACTTCAGGTTGTTGAGAACATGGAGATTCAGTGTTGAGAGAACAAAACTGCAGACAGGTTTTGAGTCTTTACTGATATGCATCTGAAATGTTGGTGTTCACTGCTTGAAGAAAAGATGACTATGATAACAGAATGGGTTGCTGTTACCAAGGAAAAGTGAAAAACTGATGTTACACACTTTTGCCCCTGACACTACTCACAGCCGTCTATCAGGTAGAAGCAGGAGTGTGAGCCTTACTCCTTATTGGCTTTCCAGTAGATGAGAGGTCAGGATATATTGTCAGAATGATTTATTATATGTAAACATTTTTACCAGTCCTGGAGAGGAAGGGTAGTTCAGGGGTTTGAGCTTGTGTTTAGCCTAGGTCTGGAAAACACAAGTTTAGTTTCCTGTCCTGATACAGAAGTCCCATGTGGGTCCTAGGTAAGTTACTCAATCTCTTTGTGTCTTCATTCCCTATCTATAAACCAGGGAAATGCTCTTATCCTCACCTTACAGGGGTGTTGGAAACTATTAAGCATATAATATAAATATGATGTAAATATATAATATAAATATATTATATGGAAATATATACTATATCATATCATACCTTGGATGCCTATATCTAATTCCTAATGCCAGAAGCCATTCAGGAAGTCCCTTTGAAGAATCGTCACCCAATACCAGTGTTGATTCCTAGGGAAGCAGCTCTCTCTTATTAATTTACTTTAAGAACAAATTTTCTTCTTTCTCTCACTGTTCTTTTTACAAGGACCTGCATGTGTGCCATGACTAAAAAACTTGCTGGGGAAAAAAACTTGGAAAACTAAGTGACCATCCCAGCAGGCAACTCTTGTCATAACAGCACAAATCTGTAGGCTATTGCTAGTTATGTGTATGTTTTATTTGCATCTCCCAGGAATTTCAAAAACCACATTGTGCAGTACAATCGGGCCTCAATTTACACGGTGGTTAGATTTTTGAAAAGATACCATGCAAATAGAAATCATGGAAAGGGATACCAAGGATCTATGGGAAATAAGGGTTTAGGTGCCAGATGTGGCCAATAATTTGGCTGATAAATGCCCATGAGTGCGTGCAGCTGCAGCACACTACGCAGGTACTGAGGAGCAGGGCCCAGCAGCTTGGAGAACTCTGTGCAATTGGTAAGTCTTGTGTCATGGATGGGGAGGGGGGAGGGTAGGGACATGGGGGGGCAGATCAATGCCCCCCACACTGAGGGAGGGACTGGGGGTGGGGCTGGGGGAGGGACAGGCACTGCCCAGCTGGGGCAAGATGGGTGCAGGACAGAGCCATGGCTCATTCATGGGACATGGGGAGGGGGTTAGATCCTGCAGCTGCACGCATCCCGGGATGGCACAGGGGGGTGGTGGCCTGTACTCCCGGTTCTGTGTGGGGAAGGGCAGGCAGACCATAGCTGCTGGCTGGAGCTGGGGATGCACTGGGCTTTTCTTGGTGGGGGCTGGGCTTGGGGTGGGTGGTGGTGGTGCTGGGAGGGGGCTACGGGTGGGAGCTTCAGCCACCCCAAATTTCGCTGTAGCCCCCCTGTAACCTTCTTCCAGCACCACTGCTGCCACCAGCCTGGTGCAACCCTGGCTCTTCCTGGTGTGTGAGTGGAGGCGGGGGTTGAGCTGGGGCTGTGCATGGGGTGGGCAGTGACAGTGCTTGAAGGGGGTTGCAGGGGACTACGGCGAAATCTGGGGTGGCTGCAGCCCCCTCCCCGTAGCCCCCTCCAGTGCCGCCACTGCACACCCTGAGCCCAGCCCCTGCTGAGAAAATCCCAGCACAGCCCTGGCTCTAGCCTGCAGCTGCAGCCTGCTCGCCCTGCCCCATGCAGATCTGTAAGCACACACCCCTCCTGTGCCCTCCCGGGGTGTGCACAGTGGTGGGACCCACCTTCCCTGCCC
>NW_017729032.1:176425400-176456780 GCF_001723915.1 Gavialis gangeticus
CCCAGGACAAGCCACGGCTCTGTCCCGCACCCACCCTGCCCCAGCTGGGTAGTGCCTGACCCAGCTTCTGCCTCAGTCCCTCCCTCACCACGGGGGGTGTTCATCTGCCTCCCCATGCCCCTTCCCTCCCCCCCTCCCCTTCCACCACAACACAACACACTTACCAATTGCATGGCTGCACCATGTAAAAGTGAATCCATACTGTGTACAAAAATAAAGGGTGGCAATTAATTGACCGTGCATAACTGAAACCAGGCAAAAAAAATACCGTGTACATCAAGTTCGGACTCTATAGCTAACAAATGGCTTCTTTTATATCAAGATTCTTTTTTTTCAAGATTTTTCAATGGGGTTTATGTTCAATTTCAATTCTCTGTACAAAACATATTGGAACAAACTAACTTCTAATGGAATTATGTTGACCTGTATAAAATTCTTCCAGAAATAAATTTGGCACACTACAGTTACAGATTCTGAGTCACCTCTTTAACTTCATGACTAGGAAACTGCTGAGATCTTTAACCTTTCAAAACTGCAAAAACATTTTGTAAGACTATTTGTGTGTTGATTTAACTGTAGCTGCCTTGAAAAAAGCTCTGGAACCTTGAAAATAAAGCATGCTCTTGCCAGCTCAACAAGTCTTTGTATTGAAAAAGAGATATGAGATTAAAAAAAGACAGCATTAGAAAATGATTTCATTAAGAAAGAAATGGAAGTCTTACTGAAACCTTACTAAGATGCATTAAATCTCTCTTGACAGGACCTTTCACTAAACACAAATGAGAGATATGGAAAACATGTACCTGCTGCTTAGGTAGCAACTAACTAAATTAGGTAGCAACTAACTAAATAAGTGCATCCCAGGAGGGAAAGAAGGTATTAGGAAGAAACAAAGCATATCTTCAGTGGGATAAAGGAATTAAAAACATACTTCAAAAGTCTGCTTTATCAGAATGTGCAAAGGCCAGCCATTTATGTTGCTATAGTTCATGGATATCTTCTGTTGGTAGGACAAGGTGAAATAGAAAAACATAATTATATTTCTGCTTGAGAAAGAAAAGATTCAGCCTCTCTTGCATATGAAACCTTGTATTACTCTTAACTTGATTGCCTATGTACTTATTACCAGTGTGAAAAAGCAGTTCTAGGCAAAAGAACATAACAGTAGCCTTGGGTGCGTTCTTGCTACAACCACAATATCAGCAGAAGCTGAACAGAGAACAGAAAGCAGCAAGTAGTATATTGGTCTACACGTAGCACACTACCTTTTAGGTAGCATCCTACAATCTGGGAGAAGCAAAAGACTGAGAGGGAGTGGAAAATACATTAATTCTTTGCCCCTAAAGAATAATCTGGCTAGCAAGAAAAAAATGAATTTGGTGGCAGCCAGTTTCTGATCCTGAAGTAGTGCTAGTTAACTGCAATAACATCGTCATTATCATCATCAATTATTTCTAATACTTCCAAAAACTGTGGCAGGCAAAAGTGAGTCTTGCCCTCCCCCACATCACAACTTCTGCAAAAATAAAAAGCTTAAGTGAATGGAGGATGAAAAAATGAACACCTATATATAAAAAAAGAAAACCAACCAACCAAACCACCACCCCACCAAACACAGATGTACTGATTCAGACTCCTATTATTTCTTAACCCCTTACCTGACTCAGCTTTAAATGTTCCTTTTAAATATTTTTAATTCTTTTACTCTTCATAACAGATGTATAAGACATAGGTTGTTTTAAATATAGAGTCCAGCGTGGTGGATTTGTAAGATTATAAGTAGAAGGTTTCTGTTGATAATAATACAATTGAAACTACAAAAATTATATAGGTTGTTGTTTTCATTGCAACATTGAAAATGTACTGCAATTATATTCTTCCTTTGGGATGGGAAAAATAGTTGTGGTTTTTTTGTTTGTTTTAAATTTCACAGTCATTCCATCAATAACATGGTATTTCATTCAAAGAAAAAACAAAACATACAAACAAAAAACCTGTATTTCAGGACAATGGTGTCACGATAGAAATTAATCTCTTTCCACCCTGCAAAAGAAGAAATATTAAAATACTCAAAGGGCTTGCAAAGTACTCCTGGCATTCAGGCAAATTTCTGCTGCAGTCAACAGGGAACTTGTAGGACCTAGGCTGATGGGCACGGGATATATTATCTGTAGTAGGCATCTGTCTGTCTTGCAAGACAATAGAGTTACTTTGAGTAAGACGTCAGCTCACTGAGTATAAATCCTCGCTTGAAAAATAAAGTGAAGTGTTGCCAGCCACAAATAACTTTTCATTTATGGGGATCCTCCCTTTAAAGAACACATTTTATACGCAGTTCAGTCTCCTGAATGTAGGATGTTTCTGGATTAGATGTTTTGTTCTGGGCAGTTCTTCCAGCCTTCATAGGGATATCTGATTGCATGGTTATTTTATGTATGTGTGAACTGATCATCCCTAGTTGCAGTTTCAAGCTTGTAAAGAAGAATTTTTCCAACTATTTGAGTTGGTCTCATAAAAGATATTGGATTTACCCAAAGAATCTTGTCTGCCTATGTGCTTAGACCAACATGGCTATGACCTATATCCCCTAGTTGCAGCTCGTGCACCTTTACTTTTAAATGCATCTTTATAAACAAAAACTTATAGTTCCAGATGTATTTGGTGCAGCAAAAGTGACTACCAGTGGCCACTTGGGCTAACCCTAAATGTGTTTCCTCCAAAATAAAATTGGATGTGAGAACATCAAGTTTCTATTGTGCAGTAGTTCACATTTGAATAGCATTTCTCTTCATGGCCCCCTCTTTAAATTCTATAATTTGCAGACATTTTGACCACCTTGATTTGAAAAGTTCAAGTGGCCAATCCATCATTTGTATCATGGCCTTTTAATACCATTCAAAATACTGAAGCATAAAAAGAAGCTAATGTTGGTATTCTGTTGACATTACCAGCTTCCCCCTGCTTATGTTTTCTATTGTTATTGTATGGAATTGTCAAATTCATGATGTTGGATTCATATTGGTTTATGTTTAGAAAATGCTACAGTGTCAAAATAAATGTCTTGTTAATGAAAATTGGATGTTTATATTTTTAATGTTTAAATATTTAACTGACAGGAGGATAGAGAGGGAAGAATATGATTTTTATTGAGGTAAATATTACGACTGTGCGAAGCTTTGGTCGCTGATTCGATTCGGAGGAGATTTGGCCTGCTTTGGCGGCCGAATCTCTGAATCCAAATTGAATCAGGAGACTCATTAATCTCTCTGAATTGAATTGGAAGCCTCAGATTCATTTTGGAGAGGTTCAGAGAGATTTGACAATTTGGCCATAGACACAGCTTTATATGTATTTTCTACGTACCTTGAGGGAACGAGGCACAGCTCGTGAATGCTGAGATGGTGGGGTGGATGGAGCCATCCCACGGGAGCATGGGGAGTCCCCCATGCGCTCGGTGGTGGATCCAGAAATGAATGGACCAGAAGAACTTCTGATCCACTTCTAGGTTGACCACAGAGTGTGTGGGGAATCCCCCCCCACCCTCTGGCTTGGTGACTGGTGCCTCCTAGGTCTGGGGGGGCACCCAAGGTCCCCCTGCAGCCAATCGCTGAACCAAGGAGGTGCAGGTGGGGGGTGTTCTCTGCACTTCCATGGGACTCTCCTTCTGTCCCACCATCTCAGCATTCACAAGCCACACCTGGTACCTAAAGGTACGTAGAAAAAACATATAAAGCTGTGTCTATGGGCAAATTGCTGATTCTCCAAATTGGGATCGAATCTTCAGATTTGGCTGAATTCGATCAGGACAGTGATCTGAATCATTGAATCAAATCATTGCCCCCCAAATCGGACCAAATCCAAATTGAATACTGCCCGCTTCACACACCCCTAGTAAATACTGCCTGGAAGGGAGCAGAAGCTTTGACTTACGACTAAAAGGACTCATGGGAACTGCAGAGAGAGAAAGGTAGCTGGGTGGTATACATACCTGACAAAGTATCATTCAGAATTAAGGGCAGTTTAGAAGCCATGGTCTAGTGGAGGCAGAAAAGAAAGAGTTGTAAGTCCACTGAATGTGTCATTTTCCCAAGAAAGCCTGTCAATATTTGATTCATGAATACCTAAGTTTAATGCATGAATTCTGCATTTAGACAGTTCCATATACGCATAGGGTGGAACCATACAGCAGCCTAATTGCTAGGTAATAGCACAAAATGGCACAAAAAAGAGCTGTTTATCTGATGAAAGGGCATGATAAGAACATTAAGGTGACAGAGATCTGTGGGATTTGCACCTGTTTTATTGCACCTAGTGATTACAGTGGCTTTGCTCAGCTTATTAAAAACTTCTGCTGCTACCAGGCAAGAAGAAATAGAATCCCATCTTTCTTTTTGCCCTGCCAGTGTTGGTTTTGCAGAGCTAATACTAATTAAAAACAATGGAAAATTAATTTTGTCACTCCAGTCAGTAGTATGACTGATGCTGGCAGGGAACAAATCATATGCTTCTCAGAGAAAGTGCATCCAGAGAAGAGCCAGACTTAAGGAGCAGGTGAGTTGAGAATTGTATAACACTGCAGAACGGATTCCTATCTAGTTATAGCTCATGAAATTGTAACAACAATTGACTTTAATCATTGCTTTGGTTCATTTCTAGAAGAGTAGGTATGGTATTTGTTTAGCTTTCCAATGTGTAGCACTATTCTTCTCTATATTCTTCTCACTATTCTTCTCTATGGGCTCATGTACATGCCACAATTTTTGCCCTTTCATGCACTGCAACTGCATGTCTGCATGAGTAGGGTTTCCTGATGCTTTAAAAGTCTATCTTGTGCATTAAACTAAAACTCCTCAGATATAGTTTAGTTTGGGTCACTGGGAATTAAAGCATCACATCTATGGATTTGTTGTGTGCAAACACAAAGACATGTAATGAGCCTCTTTATCCACCAGATAGCGGGGCACTGTGACATTTTTGTAGTTCACCTCCTCAGATGACTTTTGCTTTCAAATTGCTTCTGTTTTTTTAAACTAACACTTCTCAGACATAGTTTTCTTGTGTGGTTTGCCAGCTCTCTGCTTCCACAGCTGCATGGCAGGGCACGGGCATGGAGTGGATGGGGGGGCCCCACGCTGAGGGGGGGGGAGTGCTGGACTGTCCTACTCTCCTGCAGCATCAGCAAGGGCAGGGCTTAATAAGTTTGAAAACCTAGTGTGTGTAAACACAGATGCAATGCTCCAAAATAAAATGTAAATTGTATAAATCTATTTGATTTAATGAGGGTTAAAACCCATGGTGTGTACAAGCACCCTATGTCCAGAATATATCTAAAAGTGAATGGCAACAGAAACTCAGGTGACTTGAAAGCAAAATGGTACCAGGGCATGTACTCCACTGCTATTTCTACAATGACAGTACCTGTCACAGGGCATATCTACATGAGATGCTAAGTGTTCAGTAGACTAATTCTACTGTGCATTAGCGTATCATGGCAAAAGCTGAGCTAATGCACTAATGAGCAGTAGAATTGACAGAAAAAGGAGCAATGGTCTCAGGTTGCAGCAAGGGAAGTTTAGGTTGGATATTAAGAAGAATTTTTGCATTAGGAGGGTACTAAAACATTGGAATAGGTTACTCAGAGAGGTTATGGACTCTGCATCCTTAGAGGTTTTTAAGACCCGGACAGACAAAACCTTGGCTGAGAAGATCTAGTTGGAGATGGTCCAGCTTTGAGCAGGGTGTTGGGCTGGATGGCCTCCTGAGATCCACACCAAACCTAATTTTCTATGATTCTGTGATTCTAATTAGTCTATTGCACAATTTAGGGGTGTGCAAAGCGGGCCCTTTTTGATTCAGATTCGGATTTGGCCCAAATCAGGGACAGTGATTCGATTCGTTGATTTGGATCACTGTCCCTGATACAATTCAGCTGAATATGAATCTGAAGATTTGATGCTGATTTGGAGAATCAGCAATTTAGACATAGGCACAGCTTTAAATGTATTTTCTACATACCTCGAGGTACCAGTGCGGCTTGTGATTGCTGTGATGCTGGGGCGGATGGAGCATCCCACAGGAGTGTGGGGGTGCCCTCCATGTGCTTGGTGGTGAACCAAGAAGTGCTTCCAGTCCACTTCTGGATCCACCAGAGAGCATGCTGGAGGGCCCCCTGCACCCTCCCAGCTCAGTGATCAGGTGCCCAGACCCTGGAGGCACCAGTTGTCAAGTTGGGGGAAGAGTGAGGGGGGCCCCACTGTGCACTTCCCAGCAGATCTGGAAGTAGACCAGAAGCACTTCTGGTTCACTTTCAAGTCTTCTGCTGAGTGCACTGGGGAGTCCCCCGTGCTTCTGTGGGACGTTCCATGCGCCCCAGCATCACACCATTCACGAGCTGCCTGATACCTAGAGGTATGTAGAAAAAACATTTAAAGCCGTGTCTATGTCCAAATCTCTGAATCTTTCCAAATTTCTCCCGATTGATTCGGAGAGATTAAAAGGTCCTCTGATTTGATTCAGATTCAGGGATTTGGCCACTGAATCAGATCGAATCTCTGCTGAATCAAATCGGGACCAGAAGCTTTGCACAGCCCTAATTAGCATCACTAGCATGTGCCAGTGCTACTGTGCAGTAGCGCTGCTTACTGCACATTGAGTTAGTTACAGGTACTAAATTAAATGCACAGTAACTACTGCGCAAAGAGGGGAAATGTGCACCCACACTGTTGTAAGAGCAGCCCTTTTGCTGCCATCAACCTACCTTTCCAATCTTCCCATGCAAAATTCATGCTTGAAAATGGAGGCTGAGGTGTTTGTGCACCTCCGTGGTATGAGGATACTGCTTTTCTGAAATAAAATCTGAGTTGCATATTTTTAGAATATGGATTGTGCTGTGCTCTCGTATGTGTGGCCAAGCAAAGTTTGGAAGCTGAAGCAACAGTAAAACTATATTTATGGGAGCAGGTGCCATCATAGCCACATGCCATGTAAGCAGCAGTGAGAGCTGATGCCACTGTTCTACCATGGAAACAGATCTAGGCATCTTTGAAAGCCTTAATTTACTCATCTCATGCCTTTAGCTAGAAATTCACATAATAATTTTTTGCCCATCTATTTATGGGGTAAGAACAAGCTAATTAACGAGCATCTTCAGCAGTGTTATGAGATGCTAGTAAAAGCCAAGGGCTTCAATACGGTGTCACTTTGCAAAGACACAAAGGCTGAAACAGCCATTGACCATAAGGAGAAAGCAAAGACTTTCTTTATTTTGATGTTAAACTATGACCCCCAATTGCCACTTAGAGAAGCAGTGATGTCTGTGAAGAAATCTTTTGTAGCCTCTATGCTTTCTGGCACAGATTGCAGAAAAGCTCAATTAAAGAGGGGAATATGTCTGCAGGACCGTCTCTTTGGTAGGCTTGTTTTATAGCATGTTTTCTTATTTTTTTGCTTAGCAATGGGGATTTGTTGCCGAAGCTACCTCTGTAGTTAAGCTTTCTGTATAATTAACAAGTGTTTCCATTTTCCCCATGGAATACAAGTACAAGTCAATCTTGCCTTCCCTTCCAATATATGCAGTACATTACTGCCAAGGTCCAAATGCTTTCTAATGTAGTGCACTCCATCTCTTTCCTAAAATCAATGTTTCAAAACACAATTAGCAATGCTGCAATAGATCACAATATAACACTAACAAAATACGAGGTAGGCTGCTTCAGGATTCAGCAACTAATAGCTTCAACAGGAATGTGCTAGCCCTACTAATGGAGAAATATGATTAATTCTACCTCCTCTCCCCCACATTTCTTCAATAAGATAGAAGGTCTCAAATGTTACATGCTATAGAAAATCCTTGCTGTAATCACATCTGTGATTGACCTAAGTAGACTCTGAGTATTCTGCTTTCAAAAAGCTCTGAAAGAAAATGTATCTGTCTCAAAAATAAGTAGCTTGACTCATAAAATGGCACTTGTCTATAAGACTTCCATGTAACTAAAATACTATTCTAAAGGAAAGATGCCTAAAATTATGTATTCATAACTTCATCTTTGAACACTGATGATCAGTAGTTGCAAATTCCTTGGAGGGAAGGATTAGATTTCAAAAGGATCTTGATAGATTGGAAACCTGAGCTACAAAATGAAAATCCAGAAATTAAAATGTAAGGTGTTATATCTGGAAGAAAAACTAAATGCACAAATACAGAGGGGGGGATGACTAGTGAAGCAATAGCGCTACTGAGGAGGATTTGGGGGGTTTGGCTGGATCACAAACTCAACAGGAGGCAGCAAAGTGATGCTATTATAAAAACCCCCACAAGTGCGATAATGGGTCACATTTAAAGAAATATATTACCATGCAGGAGGGATGAGAACCATTCTACTCAGATATAGTTAGGCTTTAAGTATAGTACAGTATACAGTTCTGGACTCCACATTTTAAGAAGAATGCACCATGCAAGAAAATGTTAAGAAAACTAGATATTTTTATTCTGGAGGAAAGGAGCTGAAGCATGGTACATGCTAGAAGTTTTCAGATATTAGAAAAGCTGCCATTAAAAATATGGCAGTGGATTGAAACTGCAGCAAAGCAGATTTAGAGAAATCTCAAAGTAAGCTTCCTAGTTATCAGAGCAGTAGAATAATGGAATAAGCTGCAGAGGGAAGTTTTGGGATCTCCTTCAAAGGAGAGTTTCAAGAAGAGGCTGGCTTGGCATTCAGCTAGATGCAATGCCTAGATGATCCTTGAGGTGTCTTCCAATCCTATTATTTCAAGGTTCTAGTAAATAAAAAATCCGTGCAAAATAGATGCTACAGACTACAGAGGGTGTTTCTACAGTGATTCTCAATTGTACTAAACTGTCCTTAACTAAAGATAGCCATTGTAGGCCATAGGCCAGATCCTATTCCACCTAGTAGGTACACAAGTAGACTTAGCCACTTAACTGTGACCCTAGTCAACTCTGCTCAAGACCCTGAAAACCTGTTAATACAGAGAGTGGTCCCCTTCTTTGCTGACTTTTTTGACTTGATCCTAAAGCTAAGCTGATGGTGTATAACAAAAATAGATATAATAATAGATTTTCAAGGACTTAGGTCAGGTGAAAAAGGATTGCAGTTAGGTGCCTAATGTATGAAATAAAATCTGCCCTTTGTTTCTTCCTTTGTCTTGGATGAGCGTTCAGTTAGGCCCTATATTCCTAAAAGGGGTGAGCAGCCTTTTGCTGGAGCTTGTAACCTGGCCGTGGCTGTGGGTTGGATGTGTCTGCCTTCACAGTGGCCAGCTTCCTGAACTCACTCTCTTGCAGATTCACAAGCCCTCTGCAGTGAGGGAAGCATAGATGTGATGGAGCAACAGGCTCTGAAGTGGAGGGGAGCTCTGTGGAGGGAATGGTTGGTATGGTGCAGCTCTGTGGTACTAGTGACCCTGCTGGACTGGACCTTTGAGGGTTGGATAGGACCTCTTTGTAGGCTGAGTTGGGGCTGTGGGTCATGGGTTGCTGATTCCTGCCATAATTCATCAGCTTGACACCAAGCACAATTAAATGTGCTAGAGCATTTACAGAGAGGCATTCACAGAGAATGGCAAGGAAAATGAAATATTATCTTCACAGCTTGGCCATTTCTTCCATATATGGGTGTGAAATATGATCTGTGGCTACACAGAGTTCTGTAAATTGTCCAAGCTTGCTCACCAGGTGATAAAGTCAGAAATAGAATCCCAAAAGTTTGAACACCAGAACAACAGGAAGTATTTAAGTACTGTTGTTGGAATGGGTATACTCTCCCATTGCTGAAAGAGTATGCCTTGGGTATCCGTATATGTTGGCCTCTTTTATGAGGCTCTTGATTATTACATTAAGGCCTTAAAGGCCTTTCAACGTGTTTCAGCATAACTACCCCAAGATATGAGTCCTTGGACCTCAGTCACAGAAAGATCCCGTCCTGGATCCATAGTTGCTCTATTATGACTACACTAAACTGAGTGGTTTGCTGAGCAGCATCAATAGCTTCTGGCACACAGTGGCTCCCACTGTAGTGGTGAAGGTAATGACATCTAGCCTCAGGGACACTAAAGGGAGATGAACAGTTTACATATCAGTTCCTAGGTAAAGTCTGTTTTACATGCTGCAAAGCAGCATGAGACTCATCTTTCAACTGTCCTCAAGAATTAGGAAGCACAATGTGGAAAGAGTGAAGGCAGTTTACATTATATGATGGAGAAAGGAAAGCCATGGCTCTTAGGTAGCTTTGACAGGAATCTTGGTGTTTAAACTGTCTTTCTGCTCCTAAAACCATATTTAGATATCTAAAAATGGGCTACTCACAATTGCCCAGAAATGCAAAGCACTTATTTTATTATATTTACTGCAGTGGAAACTGCCAGGTACTCAGGCTTTTTTCAAAACAGGATTGACTGTTTGATTCAGGTGTCTGTCCATGGACTTTAAAGCCTAACTCTGGCATTTCCTTCTCCCCACCAATTTTTTTTCCATGAAGGCTCTGCCATAAGAAAGGTGCGAGATAGAGGCTAAGCTACATAACACTGTCAAGACATAGGCAGTTAAGAACCTCAGGCACTTTGCTTGCAAAACCTTAGGCAATAAAGACTCTACGTAGGTTTAGGCAGCTACTGTGCAAGGTTTTGAGGATGACAATGGTACCTAAATATTGGGTGTCACCATTGTAAAGTCACCACTGTAGTCCTGAGTGACTCCTTCAAGTTTTGCCTCCCAGTGATTTCAGCATGTATTCAAGACAATCAGTACCTTAATGGCGCTGTCTTTATTGAACTAATTTTAAAACTAATGAGCACATTCAGATCTGATTGACTTCAAGGGAAACTGTGGGGATTCTTGTCTTCTGTTTCATGTCTTCATGGCCATTTGTATGTTCAGAAACAGTTTGGAGCCTAAACAATGCAATGACAGAGGAAGAAAAGTATTGTGTGTCCAACATCACTTATTAATGTTAGGCAAATGAGTTGCTCTTATTAGTGAGGAAAAATGTGTGTGTATATATATTTATTTGTATATATAAAGATTTGTGTATCAACAAAAGCAAAATAGGTGTGCCAGAAATATTCTGTAATGCCTTAAGGAATCCAGTATAGGCAGTATAAATAAACAAACAAAACCTGTATTCCTGACTAAAATATAAAAAGGAGAAACCACCAAAATGCAAACCAACACTGCAGTGGGATTATTGCAAAAGAAGTGTTAGAATCTGCAAATTACTAGAATGAAAATAGCACACAGCCAATTATTTCTAACGAAGTCATATCTTTAGTGGTTATAATGGTTAATAAAAGGTAATTTGGCACTGTCACATTATGAAGCTTTAGCAGTAATGTAGGCTTTCCAGTAATAAAGTACAGACTATAATAAGCATGGTGTTATAGCTGCAGCCTCCCATTTCTATCCAATTCATCTGCCTCAATGCCTGAAGCAGTGCAGAATACCAAGGGAAACAACATTAGCCTCTTTATTATTTATAACTCATTTTTCCCCAATAACACAGCAATGCCATAAACACAGTTTCTATGGAAACTCAAACAGGACACAGATTACCATGGGTATTTGTAGTCTATACCTCTACGACTGCAGGTAACTAAGACTGGAAACTGCCTCTTTGTGGCAAAGGAAAAGAGAAGGGTCTAATATGTTTTTACTGCACAGACTTGGGAAAGATGGGGTTTTCCTAAGGTGAGTTGTGCTGTGCTGTCTTATGCAGCTTGACCACTGCTAACCAATTACATCTCATATTTTTTTAATAGACTTATTCCTTTTGAAAGCTGCCCTTGCAAAAACACATAATAAAAGGAGATCCTTGTTACTACCAAATTTCATGGTGTTAAATGGTGCATTTATCTGATGTGAAGTAATATCCATTAAAGATTAAACAAGCTGAAAATGTCTGTGTATATTATATAATACAGATGGATAAACTCAGGGCTATATGAGAGGAAAAAGATGTTTGGATATGGAGTTAAAGAATGTGTGGATGACCTTCATTTCATGTAAGTGATAACTCACAAGCAGAATGTTTCAGCTAGCTATTAACTGGGAGGAAATACCTGAGGTCCTCATGGAAAATTCAAGGGTCCTTAACCCGCCTGTTGAATTAGCTGACCTAACCAAGAGGTGAACACTTCTACAACAAACCAAGAAACTATAAAGCAAAGCAAAAAAAAAAACAAAACTCTAACAATGCCATAGTGCTAGCACCTGCAACTACTTTCACTTTAGACAGAAATTCAAGGAAATATGGGTCAGAGAAACAGTCTGAATGGTGATCATATCACCTTCCCTAAAACAAAGCTTTTACCCTTCTTTCTCAAAGAAAGACCTTATGCAGGTTCATGAACAACACATGTCTCCTGAGGCTGGGGTGGGGGCATGGTGACCACCCGTGGGTGGTGGCGGCTGTATTGGCAGTGGGGGCATGGCAGCAATGGGTGGGAACTGTCCACAGGTGGTTGCGGTGGCATTGGTGGTGAGGGTGGGCTGAGTGGGGACTGCCAGTGGTGTTGGGGGGGGTTAGTGGAGGGTGGTGAGCGGGGACAGCCCACAGCCACCATCTGTGCTGTCAGTGACAGTGAGTGGGGACTGCCTGCAGCTGCTGGTGGCTGTGGTGGTTTCAGCGGCAGCCAAACTCAGGTGGGCACATACGCCCTTGTGCTCCCCCATGCGTCACCTATGTGCAGGTTAGAAGGTGAAATAAAACTATTTACTAAGTAGAGAAGGAATGACTTACAGCCTACATGTTTAATAATTTATGTCAGGGCACATGAGTGGCCCTGTGGGCTGAATCAGGTCCATGGATCCCCAAGGAACCTCTGCACTCAGTGCTTAGCCTGCTGGTCTGGGACTGCAGCATACACAGCACCTGTTTAGGGCCAGGCTAGTCTGAGATGGATGCTGCACACAGCACCTGCCCCAGAATGGTATGGGCTGACTTTGAAAGTCTCTTATGTAGGTCTCTCTTCTGACTTCCCATAAGAAATTCATTGAAAGATGAAAAAGTTTCATAAAATATTTTTTGTTAAAAATATGATGGGCAATAGGGCTGTGCGAAATTTCACTGTCCGTTTCATTTCGACACTGTTTCGACTCATTTCGAGGTTGAAACAGTAAAATCAAAGCAAAGCAAAGTCCATTGAAATAGCCTCAAAACAAAAGAAGGCTAGTGAAACATTTCAAAGTCAAACATTTTGACCATAGCACTGGGGTGGGAAGTCAGTCCAGCTGGGCTGACTTCCCATCTCCGGTGCAAGATCTGGCAGGGAGCGGGAAGTCAGCCCAGCTGGGTTGACTTCCCATTCCCTGTGCTAGATTGCAACGGGGCAGGGGATTGCACCAGCTGGACTGACTCCTGCCCCCCAGCATGATCTAGCATGGGAGATGGGGAGTCACCCCAACTGGGCTGACTCCCCGTCCCCAGCGAAATGTCGAAACAGCTTCAAAACAGCTTTTCTGTTTTGATGGAACAGAACATCTGTTTTGAATCAAAATGAAATTTGAAATGGAATGCTGTTTCCTTGAACTGTCAAAACTCAAGGCGAAATGGAATTATGCTATTTTGCACAGCCCTAATGGACAATAAAGGCGTAAAATGCCATATAATGATATCATAATGGAAGTTATTTTTGCTGACAAATTATTTAGATTTATTCTGTGCTTTTCAAAATTGTGTAGCTGCAGGGAGGAGTTCCATCTAAAGAGTACTTAGTAGAAACAAGTATCCTTATACATCATGCCATTTCATTTCCAGTTTCCTTACTTTAATTTTTTGTACCATATGCTTCTCAGTCTGTTGTGTCTTTTGAAACCAACTCTCTTTAGAGTCCAACTGTGTGCAGCTTATTGTGTGCCAGATTTGCACAGCCTCCAGACTTGCTCTTTAAAAAAATGATACCATTAGGCTTCAGTTCCTCTAAATAAATGTGGTTTGGCTCCAAAGATAAGAAATAATTTTTTCTGTGTTCATGGACTTACCATGGCATGCCATGTAATACAAATAAATAAATCCATAAATAAATAAATAAAGTCTGCTTCCCACTCATGATTTATAGTAATCATAAATGCAAAGGACTGGGAGGGACATCAAGTGGTCACCTGATCCAAGCCTCTGCACTGAGGCAGGATCCTTAACCATCTCTGATAGAGACTTGTTAAACCTGTTCTTAAAAGCCATCAGTGAAGGCAACTCCATATTTTGGTTATTAATTAGCTCTTACAGACTGAAATTATGACGTGGACACAAAAGAAAATATTAAATAAGTATTCATTTAGTATTGTCTTATTTAATATGTTAGTGGATTCTCAATTAATCGAGTCTGCTGGAGCATGGTCATTATCGTGCTCCAGCAGACTCCAGTGTCACGTGTATCAGCATCTCTGCACTGAAAAATGGCAATGGGGGCACTTTAACTAAAGCTCATTTGACAAGCTTTAGTTCAGGTGCCCCTGCCACTATTTTTCAGTGTGGGGATGCTGATACACATGATACTCTGGGCACTTTAACTAGAGCAGCTCCTGGAGCCACTCTAGTTAAAGTGCCCCCCAGCCTCCTGGAGCATGTCTATAAATATCCCTCTATAAACACCACTTAAAAGGCTGTTAAGCTGACTTGTGGGCATACAGGAATGAAATCAAGAAGCCCAAAGTGCAATTGGTGTTGCAGCTAGCAAGGGACAAGAAGGGCTTCTACAAGTATGTCAGCAACAAGAAGAAGATCAAGGAGAGTGTGGGTCCCTCTTGGAATGGGGAAGGCAACCTAGTAACAGATGATATAGAAAAGGCTGAAATTTTCAATGCTTTTTTCACCTCAGTCTTCACAGGCAAGATAAGCTCCCAGACTACTGCACCTGACAGCAGAGTTTGGGGTAGAGGTGAGCAGAAAACTGTCAAGAGAACAGGTTAGGGACTATTTAGAAAAGCTAGACATGTAGAAATCTATGGGGCTGGAAGGGCAACCAAGGGTGTTGAGGGAGTTGTCTGATGTGATTGCAGAGCCATTATCAACCATCTTTGAAAACTCAAGGTGATTGGGACAGGTCCTGGATGATTGGAAAAGGGCAAATATATTGTCCATATTTAAGAAAGGGAAAAAAGGAGGATCCAGAGAACTACAGACCAGTTAGACTCACCTCAGTACCTGCAAAAATCATGGAGCAGGTCCTCAAGGAACCCATTTCTAAGCACTTGGAGGAAAAGAAGGTAATTAGAAACAGTCAGCATGGATGCACCGGGGCAAGCCATACCTGACCAACCTGATTGCCTTCTATGATGAGGTGACAGACTCTATGGAGACCAGTGTATGTGGTGTACCTTGACTTTAGCAAGGCTTTTGATACGGTCTCCCACAACATTTTTGCAGGCAAGCTAAGGAAGTATGGGCTGGGTGACTGGGCTGTAACGTGGCTAGGAAACTGGCTAGATTATCAGGTTCAGAGGGTAGTAGTCAATGGCTTGATGTGTAGTTGGCATCTGGTATCAAGTGGAGTGCCCCGGGGCTCAGTCTTGTGGCCAATTTTGTTCAATATCTTCATTTATGATCTGGAAGATGGGATGGAGTGCATCCTCAACAAGTTTGCATACGACACGAAGCTGTGGGGGAAATAGCAGACACACTGGAGGGTAGGGCTAGGATTCAGAGATACCTAGATAAATTGGAGGATTGGACCAAAAGAAATCTCATGGGGCAGGTCCCCATGTTTAAGGACATGCAGTTTGTGGCACTCCAAACTGCTTTGTGGCACCACAAACTACACAAAAATGTGGGAGGCAATCTAGTGACAGATGATGCAGTAAAGGCCAAAGTATTTAATGCCTTTTTTATCTCAGTTTCCACAGGCAAGCTCAGCTCCCAGCCTACTTCATCTGGCAACACAGTTTGGAGAGGGAACTATTTAGAAAAGCTGAATAGGTAAAGTCCATAGGGCCAGATGTGACACACCTGAGGGTGCTGAGTCACTGGCCATTGTCTTTGAAAACTCATGGTGATCAGGAGAGGTCCTGTACTTATGATGGAACCATCTCATGCACTGGTACAGGTTTGGGTCCAAGTGGCTGAGCATCAGCTCTGTGGAAAAAGACCATGGGATTAAAGTGGACAATAAGCTGAATATGAACCAACAGTGTGCCCTTATTGCCAGGATGACTAACAGTATAGTGGGCAACATTCAGAGCTGGCCTTAGGGAAAATGGCACCCTGTGCTAGCTTGTATCCCCCCCTCCCCAGCACCCCTCTGGTGTTCCCCCAAGTCAGTGACTCTTCCTAAGCAGCAGCTGGAGGTGGGGAGGGGGGATGGGCAGTGCAGGCAGCTCCACCTCCCTGAGGAGCCCCATGGCCCTGACTGCCTGCCTGCCTCTGCCTGCAGCAGTACAACTTACTTGATGGGGTTGAATGCCGGGTCATTTGACTTATGATGAGAGGCTGAGGGGACTGAGCTTATTTAGTCTGGAGACGAGAAGACTGATGGGTGTGGATTTAATAGCAGCCTTCAGCTACATGAAGGGTGGTTCCAAACAGGATGGAGGTAAAGTGTTCTCAGTGGTGGCAGATGACAGAACAAGGAGCAATAATTTCAAGATTCAGCAAGGGAAGTTTAGGTTAGATGTGAGGAAAAACTTTCTCACTAGGAGGATAGTAAAGCACTGGAGCAGGCTACCCAGAAAGGCTGTGGAATTTCAAATGCTAATGGAGTCCTTCTTCTGACAAAGTGTGTAGAACATGAACTTGTCATCACAAATACCCTGTTCCATCAAAGCAGCAAGTTGAAAATATCCTGGAAACACCCTAGATCGAAGCACTGACATTTGATCGACTACGTGATTGTTTGGACTCACAATCACCAGGATGTCCTGATTACAAGAGCCATGACTAGCGCTGATGACTGTTGAACTGACTACTGCATCATCTGTTCCCGCATGTCCATCAGGATTGCTCCTAAATGAAAAATGCAAAGGAAGCAGATCAGGCTCAAGTTAAACATTGAGTGCTTGTAGGACCCACTCAAGCAGAGAGAATTCCAGCAACTTCTGAATGAGACACTACCAGCAGAGCACTCAGAAGGAGTCAAGGAGCTCTGGATGGGACTCAAGACAGCTGTTCTCTCATCCTGTGAAAATACCATAGGATACAAGACCAGGAAACATCAAGAATGTTTTGACAAAAATGACACTAAAATTCAAGGTCTCATCAACAGGAAACAGAAAGCTTTCTGTGCCTGGCAGAATGATATCTACTCTGCCATCAAGAAAAATGCACACCAACAAGCAAAATCAGAGGTGCAGAGGAGAACACGAGAACTGAAGGAGTGGTGGATTCAGAAATCAAAAGAAATCCAACATTTTGCTGACATCCATGACATTCATTTCTTCTTCAGTGCTACCAAAGCTGTCTGTGGCCATAACACTCGAGGTCTTAATCCTCTAAGATCAAAGGATGGAACAACACTCCTGAAAGACAGTGAATCCATCAATTCTTGCTGGAAAGAACATTTTCAGAACCTTCTGAATTGTGACTCAACTGTCGATGAAGATAAGATCAACAACTTTTTGCAAAAAGCAAACAGAGATGACCTTGGTTTGCCACCTACCCTGGCAGAGGTTGGGAGTACCATTAGGAAAATGAAGAATAACAAGGCAGCTGGTGTTGACAGAATACTTGCAGAGATTTTCAAATGAGGAGGAGAACAATTTATGTTTCAGCTTCATGTCCTCATCCTTAAAATCTGGAACAAGGAAGAAATCCCAGCTGACCTAAGGGATGCCTTGATTGTTACCATCTTCAAGAAGGGAGACAGAGCTGATTGTGGAAACTACTGAGGCATCTTATTGTTGGCCACTGCTGAGAAAGTCATTGGCCGTATCCTTGCTAACTGCCTTCTCCCACTTGCAGAAGAAATTCTTCCAGAATCTCAAAGTGGCTTCAGACCATCTCTAGGATCTGTGGATATGATCTTTACAGCACATCAAATCCAGGAGAAGGGTCCTGAGCAAAATCAACCTCTCTATTTTGCCTCCATCAACCTCTCTAAAGCCTTTGATTCTGTAAACCATGAAGCCCTATGGAAAATCCTGTCCAAAACTGTCTGCTCAAACAAGTTCATCAATGTTCTGAGACTTCTCCAGGACAACATGTCAGCAAGGGTTCTCAGAAACAGGAATTAAACAGAACCATCTGAGGTGAAAACTGGAGGGAAGCAAGGTTCCATCATTCCAACTTTGTTTTCCACCTTCATCTCCACCATAATGCATCTTGTCTATAGAAAGCTCCCACCTGGAATTGAAATTGTGTATAGGATAGACAGAAGACTCTTCAACCTCAAGAGACTCAAGTCCAAAATGAAGACCACAACAACATTCATAATGGAGCTCCAGTATGTGGATGACAATGCTATCATTGCTCAATCTGAAATGGACCTCCAAACCATTCTTATTGTGTTTTTGGAAGTCTATGAGAGTATTGGCCTACCTGTAAACATCAGGAAAACGCAAGTCCTTTACCAACCTGCTCCAAATGGAGAAACAAACACAAACAATACAACACTGCTTGAAATGTGCAAGCACAGCCTTTGGACCCCTGAGTAAGAGAGTCTTCTTAAATTGCAACATCCTTGCTAAAATGAAGCTCTTGGTTTATCAAGCCATTGTCATTACAACTTTGCTGTGTGGCTTGGAAACTTGGACCACATACAGAAGACATCTCAAGCATTTGGAAAAGTACCCCCAATGGTGCCTTCACAAGATCCTTCGGATTAGCTGGAAGGATAGATGCATAACCATCAGCATCTTGGCCAAAGCAAATTCCAACAGCATTGAGGCCATGATCACCCAAAACTAATTTTGCTGGATAGGTCATGTTGTTTGCATGCCTGACTCCTGCTTTCCAAAGAGAATCTTTTTCTCACAGCTGAAAGGAGCAAAGGAGCAGAGGGAAAAGAAAGAGCTTCAAAGACACCCTGAAGACAAATATGAAGAGGTGTAACATGGACATCAACACTTGGGAGACCCTTACTCAGGACTGACCAAAATGGAGGAAGGCTCTTTGGGAGGGACCTCAACACTTTGAAACAGCTTGCTGACAGGCAAAAGAGGAAAAGAAGAATGGGCAAAAAGAACATCAGAACATCCAATTGAGCAACACAGTGCCCATCCCTCCTGGAAACACCTGTCTTCACTGCAACAAGACGTGGATCTAGAATTGTGCTATGGAGCTACCTGCAGATTCACTATTAAGTTCCTTGGAAGACAATGTTACTTGTTCGCGAGTGATTGCCCTTCATCAATCAGTAAATCACTGGAACAGGCCACCCAGAAAAGCTGTGGAATCTCCATCCTTGGAAGTTTTTAAGACTCAACTAGTCAAAGCCTTGGCTGGAATGATCTAGTTGGGGATGGTCCTGCTTTGAGAAGTAGGTTGGATTAGATGGGCTGGACTTCTAACCCTAAGTTTCTATGATTGTATTTTATACTAGCTGAGGGTTTTGTCCCCAGTATATGTTCCTTGGGTGCCTTGGAGTTGCATCTTTTTATGTTGGCTCTGATTCTGTTTCCCTTTGTCCTGCTCAATAGTAACTTATGATGCTTTGAAATCAATGGTCCTGCTCAATATAAGAGTGGCAAAGTTAGTCAGATTTTGTGAAACCAAGTATTTATTGCCGTTAAAAGTTGTAGGTACATGTGTTTACTACATAAACAAAGTGTAACAGGCACATGACATATAGACTTAATATGTAGAAAGCCACTCAAATCCAGGGCATAGTTACTCCTTGAAAAATGTATGTTCACTCTACTACATGGGAAAGTTACTATGTAGTGTGTTATGTGTCTGCTCCCCAAGTCACATCCAGAGTAGGCATATCCTCAGTGTAAGACAGCTGTCCTGTTACCTAGTGGGCAGGTCCTCTAATAGTGCTTGCTGTAGGCTGGTTAGATACTGTCGGTAACCTTGGAAAAGCAGGTTAAAGAATCATGGAAAAAGAGGACTGGCAGATACCTCAAATGGCCACCTAGTCTACCTAGCCTCAAGGCTGGATCATCCCTCTCTCAAGCATCTCAGAAAAATATTCATCAAACCTGTATTTTAAAACTTCCAATGATTCTACAATTTCTACAAATACTCTGTTCTGATGCTTACCTATCCTCATAGTTAGAAAGCTCTTCCTAATATTCAGCCTTCATCTCCCAAGTTGCAGTTGCTCATTACTCCTTGTCCTGTCACCTGTGAATACAGAGAACAATTGATTGTCATCCTCTATAAGAATTTTTTACTGCAGATGTGACAGACTGGCTGGCAGTGACCTGGCCTAGGGTTTTTGAAAGTGCAAAAGATGATTGGAGGACTTGGGATTCCCTTTCCTCACCAATCAGGCCCCAGAGACTTACCCCCCATGTCCCCTGATTGGCCCCTTGGGTCACCTGGAGGGGGATAAAAGGGGCAGCATGGGTTAACTCAGCATGGGTTGACTCAGGAGAGACTGGTGAGGGATAACAAGGAAGGAGCTTCACAGAGCTGGCAAGAGCTTAGCCAGTGGGACAGGAGCAGGGGCAGGAGCAGTGCCCCACAAGACCCTGAAAGAGTCCCAGTAGGACCCTCAGCAGTGCGGCGTGTGGCTGGCAGCAGAGGCTCCCCACTGGGCTCTAGGATCCCCTGGGAGAGGCTGCGGACAGCACGAGAGGCTCCCCAGCACCAGGAAGGCTCTGAGCAGCGACCTGAGAGGTTCCCAGCTCTGCTTCCAGCTCCTCCAATCAGAGGCCAGGTAGCTCAACATGAGGCCGGGGCTCCGGGAAGGTCAAGACCCCTAGCAGGCTGGGCTAGTGTCACCAGTAGTGGCTGTGTGGCAGTGTTCCTGTCTAACATATGGGAGATCTGGGTTCAAGTCCCAGCTGAGGTGACTTGGGTTGGTGACTGTGCTAACAAGAAGCAAATCTTCTTGCAGTGGAAAGGGGCTATTGTCTTTTTCCCTCCCCAGGTACCAAGGCCCTATATTTCCTTGTCATTTGACATTTTGCATTTTGTGCCTTTTTTATATTTCACCAACCCATATTGTTTGTTCTGCTGTTTGTGTTTTATATTTTGTTAACCCTGTTTTTTTGTCAATGATTGTAAATGTCTAACCTTTGTTGAATCCTGCCCCCTTGGGGCATTGTAGTGTCTCCTATACCCTCTGATTTATGCCTGTTATGTTCCCAGTATTAAAAGGTATATGGTTAAGTCCCACTGGTGGTCTGGCTCTGCTCTATAGGGGGAGGAGAGTCCCTACACCTCCCACAATGCTTGTGCACCTGCTTTGATCCCTTCAATTGGAGAGGGGGTACCTCTTGGAGTTCCACCTGGGTTACACATGTATTTGAAGACTATGATCAAATTCCCTTTTTGAGACTAAATAATACTAGTTCTTCCAATTGTTTTCTCATATGTCATGCTTTCTTCAATCATTTCTGTTGCTCTCCTCTGGACTATTTCCAGTTTTCTATCTCTTCCTTGAGAGAGACACTATTTCAGAGAAGGCCTCACAGAGCTTAATATAATGGAACAATCACTTCTCCTGACTTGCCTATGACACTGCTGTTAATACATTCAAGCATGCTATTAGTTTTTCTTTTTAAACAATATTACATTTTTAACTTGGACTCAGCTTGAGGTCCATTATAACCACCAGGTCATTTTCCTCACTACTGCAACCTAGGCAGTCATTCTTCACTTTCTGTATGTGCATTTGTTTGTTCCTTCCTAAGTGCAATACTATAAGCTAGTTCTTTTTGAATTTTATCAGACTTATATCAGACAATTTCTTCAATTTAACAATGTTGCTTTGTATACTTATCCTGCCTGCTATCTCACTCACCTCAATGATATCCATAAATTTACTGAGTTAACACTGAATTCCCATGTGAGTCCATACCTTACTATGGCGTAAAATCTGTCAAAATTGTACCGTATGTCCTTATCCAAAGCTCTGAAGGCACTGCAGCTACAGACAAGTGAAGTGATTTGAATTCTAGCCTGTTATAATTATGGTCAACTAAATTGTCAGCTAATCTTAACTTCTGATTACAGAATCTTCATTACTGCTACTGATGTAAAAGGCAGCAAGGACACAGGACAATTCTTCAGATCTCAGTATGCAGGATGTTCTTTTTCCTTAAAAAATGAGCAAATATGATCTGAAAAACCATCATCATTGTTGGCAATCCCTTGACTCAAGGATGATTTCTACCGTGGCTCATTGATTTTGAGATGACTTAAGAGTTCAATCCTTGAACCACGGACCTGTCTGCAGAAATTTCAGGTCTTTCCGCAGGAGAGAGCAGGTCATAGGCTAGGATTTCTCTCCTTTTTTTCCCTCCATTCTCTTTTCTCTGCCTTGAGGCAAGACACTTTACCTCAAAATGGACTGCTCCTTGGTTGAGGTTGTGGTGCCATTCGAGTCAGTTGGAAGCCAGCTCTTCCTAGCTCTTGATGTCAACATTTGATTTTCTGGAGGTATGCATTCAATGTGTCTTTGTAGTGTTTCCTACAGAGAAAATGAGGATGAGATATCAGGCTGCAGCTAAGCTGGGAGTAGAGCACTTGTTTTGGAAATCAAGAGTTGGGCATCTGCATACAATGTCTGGTCCAGTGAAGTTGGTGCTTGAGGATCACAGACTCTGTGCTGGTAACTTTGGTTTCATCATGGTCCCCTTCAGGGCCACAAGTAGAAAATCATAAAGCAGATTTCAGGGTGAATGGTCATAGCCACAAGGACCAAGCTTGGGTTAAATTTCTGGCCCTGCCACAGATTCCCTCTATGCATATTTATCTGGGCTGACTCCTTTGCAGACTGTAACCTGTGCCCCTTCATATAATTTGAGCTATACAGTCCTAAGGCTGCTGGTTGATGTTAAGGCAGTCACTTGATTGGGGTCTGAGGAATTTAATGCCCCCTTCCCCAATTGTGTAACCTGTCTGGGGAGCCAGGAGCTCCCTACTTCCCAGGTGCAACTTTCATGGGTGGCCAGGAACATAAAAGAGCAGATGTACAGTTGGGGATCTCAGCTATATTCCAACATCTTAAAAGGTCTGTGACTCCATAAGCCTGGCATCAGGGAGCATTTCTGTCATGTTAGGCTCACAGTGCACTGAACCTTTAAAAAGAAGGTGTGCAGCTGGGAGCCCTGGCTGAACACCCACTCACTTTTTATGTTATCTTAGGCATTATAAGCCTAACATTGGTGACAGGCTCCTTGATATCATGCTCACAGTGCCCTGTATGATGAAGCTGGGTATGGGGAGATTCTTGGGTCCCAGACACTGCCCAGTACTGAATCCTGATGTTTAGGTGAGCATTGGTGTCCTGCACTGAGCACCTCTGCAGTATGGGATACAGATGCCCCCCTCCCAATTGGTGCAATCATGCTGGTGGCACCTTCTAGTTCTAGACCTGGCCCTGCTCCTCCATCTCCATCCCTTTCTACTACATGTGTCAGGATATTTATTAGCCTCTGCTTGAGACATTGGGTGTTGGCTGTAGCCAAGGCTGGGGACTTCGATTAGGGTGGGCCAATGCTCCTGCTAGGATTAAAGCTGAAGTTTTCTGGCTAGAGGGTCTTGCTCAGGGTCAGACTGATCACCATACTTGGTGGTTCTCCTGCTTTACCTGTGGTAGGCTAGGGTGTGAGGCCTGTGCTGTGAAGAATTTAGCTTATTGATTGTATAGGCTGGTTGGGATAGGGATGATCCTGCCTCAGGAGGGGGTTCGAATAGCTGACATCTGGAGGTCCCTTTCAACCCTACTTCTCTATGATTCTCTATGATTTTATTACATTCCAGGAGACTGCCAAGTGCATATCTAGAGATAGGGGAGCTCCCCATCCTCCACTGTATGTGCCGGTTTAAAGAGGAACCCACACAAGCAGCAGGCAGCTCCTTAAATGGGTGAGTATAGATGGGGTTGGGGAGATGCTCCCCATCTCTAGCTGCATGCTTGGGATCTTATGGAACTATAGGAGGGTGTGACAAGCTCATGACCATTGCACCAGCTGATGGACATGCCCCACCTCCTGGCCTGTTGCACCTGGGTCTATTCACCTGCCACAATTTGTTGTTATGCTGGGTTTCGTCTCTGAAGGTGGTCTTAAGTGGTTCCTGTAGGGCCCAGGGCAACTCTACTGGCATGTTTTCTGTGGTGCTCCTCCTCCTGTATACTCCACCTCTTTTTGGTTGGGTGTTTAGGATCAGCCTGGATGATGCTTAGATTTGGTGACAAGGCTCTCTCCTCCTGCATTGAGGCCTGGTGACAATGATAGCTGCTGGTGTCTGGCTGCAGCCCTTTATGCTTGCAACAATCACAATATAACAATAATTCAAGTAAAATAATTCAGACGGTGCAGTGGGCAGGACAATGGTGCCCCTGTGCCTAGCACTTTTCTTCAGCATGTGGAGTATGTCGATGGCCAGCACACTCTTCTCCCACAGATTCTTAAGTCAGAGATGTCCCTTGCTGAGCATACTTTCTGGTTTGAGTTTCACCTGGCCAGATACTATAATGCCACAAGGTTCATCCCTCTGCCTCTCCCTTCTGCCAGTCCCCTGCTGGGGCACTCAGGGTCTACAAACCCTGCTGGAAATGTGTGATGCCACAGGAGTCCTGTGCCAGGTTCTCCCCTTGGTAGGCTCCAGCAGTGCCCACTGGGCTGCCCTCTCCCAGCCCCAGCTAATCTGCATATTCCTGTGGGGGTCATTACAGGTGCTGGAGAGTTGTATTGGGTCTGGGCCATTTGGCCCACTAGCTCCAGCAATCAAGCTGGTGCTTGCTGGAGTCTCTGGTGCCACATGGTTAGTCCAGGTTTCCAAGCTTTTTCCAGGGAATTTAGCCCTGTGGAGAGCTACTGGCACCCTGCCAGCTCTGTGGCACCTATCCAGGTCCTTCTGGGTGCTCCAGTGGTAAGATGGGTACTCACACTGCCCCTCTGAGTATGCTGGCCTCTCATGGATACACTGGGTCCCTTCCATCTGTGGAGAGAGCATCTGGCTCCTTTGCCAGTGCTCCCATTCCTCTTTCCTCAAACTCCATTTCTGGGCTTCCTTTAAGCTCAGAGCCTTCTAGCATCGGACCAACAGGTGGAACTCCTTCTGGCCATGTGGTGCTGACCAGCTCATTTGCAGACCAGCTGCATGGATGCTGGCATTACAGTAAATTGTTCTGGAGCCTGTCACAGGCTCAGGACATGGAGGTGCCCCCAGCTCAATCCCTTGAGGATCAGGCATCAGGATCAGTTATGGGATGGCTATGTGCCAGACTTTGGAGCTGCCCCATATCCTGAGGCTTACTGGGACCTGGCGTCTTAAAAGCCATAAAGATTGGGAACTGCTGGCAAGGCTCTTTAAGATGCCATGTCCTGGTGAGTCCACATTTCAGTGACAACAACAATCAGCTGATTATCAAGATTTGGACGAGGGCATCCCCCAGCTCCAGACCTGGGGCCGCCCAGGACCCAGTGCTGACAGTTAGCTGATTGCCAGCATTTGGATGCTAGGACATGCCATATGTTTATTTTATGGCGCCATACAAATCAGCCACAAACTTGTTATATATTTTTAGTAATATTTTTGCAGCTGGTTTGCCATTTTATGGCTCCATAAATTCAACGAATGTGTCACATGTTGCTATTTGTGGCATGGTTAACACACTAATTGCATCAGGACTATAACATGTGCCAGGGAGCCTAAGCCATCTGTTTGATTCCAGTTTAACTAATACATTCTAGAATTTTCTATAGAACTGCTATTACACTACAAGGCAAGTATCTGAGATCTGTTCTGTTGCTGGGTTGCCCAAAGCTCTGTAATGCAAGATTAATTAATACTTATTGATTTTACACTGCTCTATTAGATTTAATTGTTCAGAATAAATCAAGTGGCTGGTCAGGCCACAGCTGGAGTATTGTGTCCAGTTCTGTGTGCCCCATTTCAAGAGGGATGTGGACAATATGGAGAGGGTCCAGAGGAGGGCCACCCGCATGATCAGGGGACAACAGGGCAGACCCTACAGTGAGAGACTGCGGGACCTGAACCTATTCAGCCTCCACAAGAGAAGGCTGAGGGGGGACCTGGTGACTGTCTATAGACTCACTAGGGGGGACCAGAAGGGTTTGGGGGAGATGCTGTTTCCCCTAGCGCCCGCTGGCATAACAAGGAGTAATGGGCACAAGTTGATGGAGAGGAGGTATAGATTGGACATCCGCAAAAACTACTTCACGGTTAGGGCGGCTAGGAGCTGGAACCAACTTCCAAGGGAAGTGGTGCTGGCCCCTACCCTGGGGGTCTTTAAGAAGAGGCTGGATGCCTACCTGGCTGGACTCATTTGAGTCCCGTTTCTCTTTTTGGGGTTTTTTGTTGTTCTCCCGCCCTGGCGGGGGGTCGGGCTAGATGATCTACTAGGTCCCTTCCGACCCTTAATCTATGAATCTATGAATCTAAGTATAAAATGACTAAGGATTGCTTTGTTTTCCACAAATTGCTTTTTATTTATGGTGTGTTCTAGCTGACTTGTGACATTTCAATATTTTGCATTTTAAAGACCAAATAACTTGATTTTTAGAAGAAAAACACTTAAATATGGATTTACAGAAATTCAAAGCAAATGTAAATCACAAAGAAAACAAAGTATTACATCTCCCAATAGAATTAGCAAATACTGGAACGGTCCAAATGCGATTAGGATTGTTTCCTTGTAAAAGGGCACAATAATGACATAAATATTCTAAGTTTCTTAGTTATATGACATCATATTCCACAAGAAAATTATTGGGTGCAAACTTATTTGATTAATTCAGCCTAGTTTTCTTTTAATGTATTTTCTATACTTAAGTAAAGATTTTTAAAAGTCACTTATTTTTGCACAACCATCTGAATAGTTCTTGTAACTAAGTGTTAACCCTATTATGCTCTATAAGCTGGTTGCTATGGATATATCTGTTCACCTAAGTTACATGGTATTGTTTATATTGCCTGTTTAGATGACTTCAGTTTTACAAATTGTTAAAAGGATATTTTTATTTAAAAACTCCCCACAACCATTGGGGATTGTTCTAAGAATCCATTGTGTAGGTAACAAAAAGAGCTTCTTAATATGACTATGAAAGCATTTACATTCTCAATAGTCTGGAATATGTACTTGTTTATACCTTTGTTTCTGGAAATATTCTTCCATATGAATCTGATTTACCTAAATGCACTCAAATATGCAAATACACTCTGTATCTATTCACTCTGCCCCAAGTGGCTAGTTTGGGGCTTGATTCTCCCTTGGCTTTCAGTTCGTATAGTCAGTTATAGCTGTAAGAAAAGGTGTCAAATGTTGCTGCATCACAATGGCAATGTTACATGCTTTGTACCTGTTTTTGTATGGATATATCTATCTACAAGATATCCAAGTTAAGAGAGAATCAGGTCTCTTATTGTAGTACTACCAAATTCTCTCATGCTTTACTTGCTTAGCTATATAGTGCACTGAATAAATATGGTGACTTTTGGACACTCTAGCTTGAGGTATTAGAAAAATACTAATTCATCTTGTTTAAAAAAATCTTTCTCTTTTTTTTTCACCTGACTAAACATTGTCTTAGCTGTCATCCTGTTGTCATACTACAATTTTATTAAGTTCTAGAAAGCACTTTGTGATATTTTTTCAATTAAAAATAAAATATTATATTCAGGGCCTTGTTAGAATTTGGAGGGGGGAGAGAACTACATTAAAATTATTCCTTTTGTCTCAACTGATACATTGAACACCTTCAAGACCAAATTGGATGCTTATCTTGCTGGGATCCTATGACCCCAGATGACTTCCTGCCCTTTGGGCAGGGGGCTGGACTCAATGATCTTCCAAGGTCCCTTCCAGCCCTAATGTCTATGAAATCTATGAAAAAGACTGCCTTTCTCCTCTGTTAATCCTCTTGAATATCTCTTCCCCACTCTATCTCCATTTATAGATTTCATAGATGTTTAGGGTTGGAAGGGACCTTAGTAGATCATGGAGTCCAACCCCCTACCCTGGATAGAAAAGAGTGCTGGGGCCATTTTTTTCAGTAACTCCAAGGGGTGCCCAGTAAATAGAGTGCATCTCCTATTCCTTGCTGCCCCCCTTGATGAATTTTTAGACAGCCACTAGATCCTCTCTCAGCCTTCTCTTGTGGAGCCTGAAGAGATCCAGGTCCCTCAATCTCTCTTTGTAGGACCTTACGTCCTGATCCCTCACCATCTGAGTAGCCCTCCTCCAGACCCTCTCAAGGTTTTTCACATCCCTCTTGAAGTGCGGTGCCTAAAACTGAACAGCTCTAGCTTTGGCTTTACCAATGCTACATAAAGGGGAAGTATCACCTTCCTAGACCTGTTCGTGATGCACCTAATGTATGATAGAGTGTGGTTAGCTTTACTGATCACTTAGTCATATGGATGACTCATACTCATCTTGGAGTTGACTAGGTTTCCAAGATCCCTTTCTGCTGCTATGCTGCTTAGGCAGTCATCTTCCATTCTGTATGTGTGCTGGTGACTCCTTCTCCCTTGGTGCAGTACTTTGCACTCATCTTTGTTAGACTGCATCATATTCTGTTCTGCCCATTTTTCCAACCTGTCCAAATCTGCCTGAATCCATTCCCTGCCCACTAACATGTTTAAAAAATGGCCACAAACTGACAGAGAGCAGATTTAGATTAGACATCAGGAAGAATTTCTTTATGATAAGAGTTATCAGAATCTGAAATGGGTTTCAAAGGGAGGTGATGCTCTCTCCCACCTAGGAGATGTCATAGATTTCATAAACATTAGGGCTGAAAGGGACCTCGGAAGATCATCGAGTCCAGCCCCCTGCCCCAGGGGCAGGAAGTCATCTGGGGTCATAGGATCCCAGTAAGATAAGCATCCAAATTTCTCTTGAAGGTGTTCAATGTAGGTGCTTGAACCACCTCCAATGGCAGGCTATTCCAGACCTTTTCTAGACTGTGGGGGCTCGGACAGTAAAGACATTTTTCCTTATATCCAGCCTGAAATGGTCTTGCAGTAGTTTATAACCGTTCAACCTCATCATCCCTTGGGGCGCTCTGGTGAACAAAACATTTCCCTAGATACTGGTGGTCACCTCTGATAAACTTATAGATCTATAAGAGGAGACTGAACAAGCACCTGGCTGGGGTCTCTATTCCTGTGTCTCAGCATTTTGTGACCTGGTCATACAAGGAAACGAGATTAGTCAGGCAGGATCTACTGGCTATGAACCTGTGCTGGTTGCCCTTCATCATTATTTTTCCTGCTGGACTCCCACAAATGTAATCCTTAATAATTGTTTCAAAGATTTTCCCAAGGATAGAGGTGAGACTAACTGGCCTGTAGTTACTTGGATCCTCCTTCCTTCCCTTCTTGAAAATAGGGACCACATTGGCCCTTTTTCAGTCCTTTGGGACCTGTCCTGAGCACTATAAGTGCTCAAACAGTTGTGCCGGTGGTTCTGCTATGACACTGGCAAATTCCCTCAGCACCATTGGATGAAGATCATCTGGACCAGCTGACTTAAACACATCCAGCCCTCCAAGTATCCCTTCACTAGGTCAGTACTAACTGTTAGTGGGTTGGTGTTCCTCCTGTGCTTGCCTATAGTCCAATTGGGAGATTTGTCTTGATCCATGTTCAGGAATACAGAAGCAAAAAACTCATCAAAGAGCTCAGCTTTGTCCCTCTTATCGGTCACCAATTGTCCTAACCTGTCTTGTAGGGGTCCTATTCAGACCCCATAGAATATAAAAAGTCTTGTTAAATTTTGTCCTACAAATTGCATCTCAGTATACTCCATCTCACCTATGACTTACAAATCCTACTTCATTGTAGCTTTCATGAGTCTCCAAAGCTATTTCTAACTTTAGGATCTGGAATATCAAATACTTTCATGGGGGCATGCAACAAACTTCCAGGGTGTACACAAAAGGGAGGAATAGGAAATTAAAAAAAAGAGAGAAGTGGGGATTACAATTGGAGGAAAAGGAAAAACAAAAATGAAGAACAAATACCTTCACAATTTCTCCTAGATGGTTGGAGGGCTCGCAGTATAATTGTGATATAAAACATTTCCTTTTTTACTATCTATAACAGAATTATAGGGGATGCAGCAGCATAAAAAACTCAAAAATAGGTTTTGTGTCCCTTCCAAATTTGTGAAAACCGTTATCTCTCAGCACAACTTGGTGCATGTATAATTGGGCCAGGATAGGATGACCTAGGAAGCAACAAAGATTGTTGTCCTTATCCTTGTTGTCGTATTGCTTTGGTAACCTCTAAGATGTATCTAAAGCAGAAACAGTGGGGGAGCTGCATGCAGAGTATCTCTCTAGAGGGGTTTCTGTCCTTGCAGTTAGTCAGATGGTTAGGAGGGGTCTTTCATAGAAATGCCTGGAGTGACATTTCACCCCATCATCACCTGTCTGTGTCACTTTATACACAAATGGTATGAGACGATGAGGGGGAAAGGATTAAATAAAGGAAAGAAAGATAAAAGCTATGGTTAAAAATGGGATTTCCTGCTTTTTTGATTCCTAAAAAAAACTAGAACTCTTGGTTCCAAAATGATACCTTTTATTAGACCAACTGGGAAATTGCAAGAAAATTGCCCTTTTCTGCAAGCTTTTGGGATCAAAGCCCCTTTTGATTCTTGTTTCTAATAGATATGTGCTGCCATGTCATGCAATTCAGAGTTCCATGTGAACAGCAGTCGGAATAAAAGAATATTTTATATTCATTATTATGACAGCTCTCTTCCCCTCTCTCCATTCCCTGTTAAGGCTGTGTGCACTTTGTTTGATAACTGGAATTATTGGTATGTGTGCAAAAAGAACAAAGCTGGTGAGAGCACAGTTCCTTCATAGCTATAACTGCTCTGGCCATGAGGTACTTTTTATTAATTCTTTGAAGTGGCAATCAATTATTTAATCTTCAGACTTTTCCCCCTTATTGAAGGAGCACTGGAAGACAGTACATTAAGCATACAATGTAACAATAAAGATATAGCTTTAGAGGGATTCTGTATCCAATTATTTTCAAGCTCCTTACATGTACATTTCTGTAGAGTAAATGGAAAACATGCTTCAGTCATTCTCTCCACTGATAGTAATTTAATAAAAAATAAAAAGCCATTGAATTTTTTGTTAACTCTGTTAAAAAGCCACTATAATCTTGGCTTCACTCTGATGTTGGCAGAACATTTACCAATGAGTGTGTGTGTATATATATATATATATATATATATATATATATATATATACACACATACTTTTCCCATAGCACAGTGAAACTATGTATTAAATGCTTTCATAGATTCATAGATTGTAGAGTCAGAAAGGAC
>NW_017729032.1:176456842-176468690 GCF_001723915.1 Gavialis gangeticus
CCAGCCAGGTGGCTATCAAGCCTCCTCTTGAAGACCTCCAACTTATGTGATAGTACTACCTCTCTTGGAAGCCCATTCCAGATTATGGCCACCTTCACTGTAAAAAAATTCTTCCTAATGTCTAACTTAAATCTGCTGTCCACTAGTTTGCACCCATTATTCCTAGTTACTCCCTGGGGCACTCTGGTAAATAGCACATCACCAATTCCCTATTGTCCTCCCTTGATAAACTTATAGGCAGCTACAAGGTCTCCACTCAGACATCTCTTGTGAAGGCTGAAGAGATCCAGATCTCTCAACCTCCCCTTATACGGTCTTTCATGGAGGCCACTAATCATGTGAGTGGCCCTCCTCTGAACCCTCTCCAGATTCTCTGTGTCCCTCTTGAAGTGTGGTGCCCAAAACTGGACACAGTACTCCTGACCAATGCCACGTAGAGGGGGAGCATCACCTCCCTTGATCTGTTAGTCATGCATCTACTAATACACGACAACGTGTGATGGGCCTTGTTGATGGCTTTGTTACAATGCCAGCTTACGTTCATCTTGGAGTCAACTGTGACTCCAAGATCTCTCTTAGCCTCTGAGTTGCTGAGGAGGTCATCCCTCAACCTATAGATGTGCTGGGGATTTCTCCTTCCTAGGTGGAGTACCTTACATTTATCTTTGTTGAACTGCCTCCTGTTTCATGCTACCCATTGATCCAACCTGTCCAGGTTGGCCTGTATCTGCTTCCTGCCCTCCGGTGTGTTAACTTTGCCCCATAACTTGGTATCATCTGTGAACTTGGAGAGGGTGCTCTCCACACCCTCGTCCAAATTGCTGATGAAGATATTAAATAACACTGGTCCAAGGACTGAACCCTACAGGACCCCACTACCCACCTCCTTCCAGGCTGAGAACAAACCATCCACCACCACTCTCTGGGTGCAGTCCCTAAGCCAGTTGGCCACCCACCTGACTATGTAGGCATCCACTCCACAGCCTGCTAGCTTCCCTATGAGACTAGGATGCGAAACTGTGTCAAAGGCCTTCCTAAAATCCAGGTAGATGGATTCTCTGTTTGTCAGGCAGGATCTACTTGTGTCGAACCCATGCTGGTTTCCTTTCAGCATCATTTCCCCTGCTGGGCCTTCACAAATGTGCTCTTTGATGATTTTTTCCAGTATTTTCCCAGGGATAGAGGTAAGACTGACTGGCCTAAAGTTGCTCCTGGCCTAAAGTTACCCAGATCCTTTATTTATTGTTGTTTATTGAGTTAAATTTCATAGTAAGAAACTGCCTGAAACTGGGATTGTATGAACTGAGATCTTATACCACAAGACTGTGGAGACATCGTGGAAGAAGCAGCAATGTGAAAGTGGAGGAAGAAGGAAAGGACTCATTTATTTGTAACCAAAGCTTGGACTCAGTTGGTTTAACTTTTTTAATCATTGCAACCTGAGGATGTATGAATGATTTTCAAAGTGTTTAAAGGTCGGATAAAACTGTTTTCTGGGTTTAAGATGTTTTTAGCTAAAGCTTTAAGATACAAGTGATGCAAATGAGGTTTTAATACATGATGGTTTTCAAGTTGTAAGCATGCACAGATGGCAAGTGTTAAACATAAAGAAGAGAAAGTTGTTAATGTAAAGAGTGGCCCACACAGGTGTAGAAACAGTATAAAAAGGGGTAAAATGGGAATTCAGATTGAAACAAAAAGAGTTGAACAGGGGAAAGAAATGTAATTGCTACAGATACTTTAATTAAAAATTCCCATCAGTATGTTTCCTATAATGAGCCATGTATGTTTCCTGTAATGAGGCATGCTCAATGTAGGCTGCACTTAATCAACTTTATAGCTGGTTTCCACTACTGAGCACATACTGCTTCTGGCAGCAGTTTAATGATAGGCAATGTATTTCATGAGATTTTCTTGAATACAAATATAAGATTAAAAGCTTTTTTCTTCATGCTGACTGAAGGGGGAGGGGACCTCATTTTATATTCAAGTAAATACAGTAGCATGAAGTGACTCTTGGGACAAACAGAAACATTCATCCCTTAGGAATACATTTTATTGTAAAAGCCAAGGCATCCTGTTTTTCTTCCCTCTCTTCAGACACAACAAGGAAGAGATGGTGGTGTCTTCATATACACAAACATTCCCATTGTGCACCAGTGATTCCAAGCACCTTAGAAAGTTCAGTAACCTGTTCCTATTCAACCACATCTGAAGCTGTGGACAGAAACCTTGGTAAGAAACCATCACCAGTTGAAGTAGACAGTGCAATTATTCCATACAGCCCTAAATGTATATTATTAAGTGCTCTACATAAATGCTTATTCTGGCTGGCTGCAACAACTGGATCAGGAAAGCATCAGCCTGGAAGAAGGCATCAGCAGAACTGCCACCAATTCTACAAGACAGTGCACATTTTCATCAGGAATTATAAATAAACTGACATTAAGCAATGCTGCCTTTGGGTAAAAACACACACTACAAGCCCCTAATCTGCCTATTTTTTCTTAGATTTCTCTGCTCTAATTATTATCACATCCCCTTCACTTCCCTCTTATTATTCACATACAGCTGGCTTTACCCTAAGTGTAACAGTCAGATAAAATACTAGCAGGGAGAGGTATTTTTTTTGTCTCACCAGTCAGTTTCTCAGTTCCAAGAAAGCTATGTCCAGTAACCTGGTCTTCTTTCTTTTCTGGAGATATGGACAGATGAAGAGCTTAAATTTGAGATAACTTCCTTTTTGCCCTTAATTAACCAACATGGTGTTTTTGCATTAGTAGTTATTTTAGCTTTGAAAGGAAACCTCTTGGTTATGAAACAGAGGTGGCTCCCGTGACCCTGACTAACCCCGACAGAGAGTGCAGGCTGTCTAAAGCATTTATAGCAAAGAGATTTCCCCATACATAAGAGTCAGTATGTTTCTCAAAGCAGAACAATACTAATGATACTTAGCATTGTTAGCACTTGTCATCTACAAGTTTCTGTGTGTGTTACCACTCTGAGAGGCATTGTCTGCATTTTTCAAGTGGAAAAACAGAGGCACATTAAGAGGACAAGTGGCTTGCCAAGGTTACCTATTGACTTAACTTTCCTATTCAATAGGCAGTCAAGAACAGAACCCAGGTCTGCTGAGCCCTACTCTCCTGTTCTAATTTTTTACTGCAAGACAACATTTATTTTTCTATTGTCTTGCAGTTCTTCACCAGAAATAGCTCTGTTCAGATGTGGCATTGCTATGGGTCAACACAACACCAGGCAACAGCAACACAGAGTGGATGTTATTGTAAGAAAAATGAAAGTGTATGTGTTGGGTCCATTATATTTTGTAATTGCAGCAAGAACAAGTTCTGGTCCAGTGGGCTCAGAAAAAAACATTTTGGCTTAGAAATAGAAGCAGCCACATCATTAAAAAGCAAGAGAGAAATCTTTGGAGTGCTGTTAAGGTCTTTATTGAATAAGGGAAGTTAAAAACAACAGGAAGGGACTATAAGTCCTCCCTTGGCTTCAGCTAAACTAATAATCTGTATATATTAAGAAAGTAATTGAAGTAAAAGTATATTGTAGTAAAAGTAAAAGTAGTTAGTGAGGTGGTGGAACTCAAGAGCATCAAGCTAAGGGGGGTCCAGGAGGGTTGGAGGTTTCTCAAGGGAGTGATCCTTGGGGAAAAAAAGGAGTCTATCTTCTTATGCAGGAAAGGGGTTAAGGGAATAATAAAGGCCCCTTGGCTGAACAGGGAACTTCAGAAAAGACTGGGGGCAAAGAAAGAGATGTATAGGCAGTGGAAGCAGGGGGCAGCCACCAAGGAGGCACATACCTCCCTGGTGCGCTGTTGCAGGGAATCAGTTAGGCAGGCCAAGGCAGGGCTGGAGCTTAGGCTGGCTACAATTAAGGACAATAAAAAGTCCTTCTACAGATACATAGCGAGCAAAAGGAAAACGCAGAGTAACATAGGGCCCCTGCAGGATAGATCAGGTCAGTTGGTGGTTGACACAGGGAAAAAGGGAGAGCTCTTCAATGAGTTCTTTGCTTCAGTATTCCTAAGTCCTGACCAAGACAATTCCCCCACCTTGAGCATAGACAGATGTCCACAAGGCACCCAACTGCCAGAGGTTAGTGCTGACTTAGTTAAGGAGCACTTGGAAGGGCTGGATGTGTACAAGTCAGCTGGCCTGGATAACCTCCATCCTCCATACTGAAGGAACTGGCCAGTGTCATTGCTGAGTGGCTGGTGCAGCTGTTTGAGCACTCATGGTGCTCCGGCCAGATCCCTGAGGACTGGAAAAGGGCCAATGTGGTGCCCATTTTTGAGAAGGGAGGAGCTGGGTAACTTTATGACCACCAAAGTTACTTGGGCCTGACCACCAAAATGGCCCCCATCTCCATCTCCTCTCAAACCTCCTATAGTCTCTTTTCTCTGGCATTCTGTGCTCTTGCAAACAGATTACAGCTGGTTGCACCTGTGTCAATACTGGCTCCATCTTTTCCCACCTCTTTCTGGTTAAAACACCTTGACTGAGGCAACTATGAGCACCATTAGAAACCTGCTTAAAGGGAAAGTTTTCTGTCTATACTTCTTCACTTTGTTTGTCAAAACCCCTCTACATGACAGCATTCCTGTTGCTTTTACCAGCTTCTTTATCTCTTGTATCTAGGAAGACTTTTCCCCTCCGGCTGCCTTGCTGTTATTGCCCTCCCTCACCCATTCTGGGCTGGATCCTTATTGATGAGAGGGATAAAAAGCTCAGCTCTCCTTCCAAGTCCGTTCTCTTTTCTCTGCTTTCACTTTCCTTGTTTTCTTTGCCTTTTCCTTCTGAGTCATTTTTCTTTCCCTAACTGATTTTTCTCCCTTCCTCCTCCATCTCTTCTCTTCCCTTGTACAGTTTTTTCCTTGTTCCTTTCATTCTGCTCCATCTCAGGGCTCTCAGAGCCTCTGTCCCCTCAATTTTTATGCATAACTCCTCCCTCTTGTGCTGCATCAATCACCAACATCTTTTTTCCTCCTACCTCAACTCCTTCCTGTGGCAACTCCTCCACCATCCCCATTCCTTCCCTCTTCCCTTTTTCCCGCTCCTCCCTCTCCTCCTTTCCTTACTGGGGAATCCAGACCTTGTTCATGAAAGATTTAGAGCAGATTCTGAATACATAACCCTACTCTTCACATAAATTGTATTTCTGTGCCCCTTTGCATTTTGCATCTCTGTGTCCTTTGCCCCCAGATTCCAACCATGCTGTGTGTGGGAAGTTAATTGCTAGGTGCCCCACATCCCCACATTTTCTGCATTTCTCCAGCAGACTATGGTATATAGTACAGCCTCCATGGGGGCCCAGCAAAAAGCTAACCTATTAAATGGGTACTTTGCGTCGGTCTTTCATCAGTCCCATGGGACGCTCATGCCTGCTACGGGACAGACAGGTCCAGGTGAGGGAGATCCCCTGCCGTCCATCAATGCTGACCTTGTAAAGGAACACCTTGAGAGGTTGGATACCTTCAAGTCATCTGGCCCTGACAATCTACACCTCAGGGTACTCAAGGAGCTGGCGAGCATCATAGCTCAGCCTCTGGCATGGACTTTGAGACCTTATGGTGCTCTGGTGTGGTGCCCAAGGACTGGAAGAAGACCAATGTGGTGCCTATCTTCAAGAAAGGGAGGAAAGTGGATCTGGGAAACTATAGGCCCATCAGCTTGACTTCTATCCCAGGGAAGATCTTAGAAAAGTTTATTAAAGAGGCCATCCTTAACGGACTGGCCGACACCAACATCCTGAGGAATAGCCAGCACGGGTTTGTTGCGGGTAGGTCTTGCTTGACCAATCTCATTTCCTTCTATGACCAGGTGACCTATCACCTGGACAAGGGAGAGGAGATTGATATCATATATCTTGACTTCAAAAAAGCCTTTGATCCGGTATCCCATGATCACCTTTTGGTGAAACTGGTCAACTGTGACCTTGGGTCCACCACGATCCACTGGCTGGGAAATTGGCTCCGTGGTCGGACCCAGAGGGTGGTAATTGATGGAAGCCAATCATCATGGTGCCCTGTGACCAGTGGGGTCCCCCAAGGCTCTGTCCTTGGACCCATATTGTTCAACATCTTCATTAATGATGTGGACATTGCAGTCAGAAGTAAACTGGCCAAGTTCGCCAATGACACCAAACTTTGGGGCAAAGCATCCACGCCAGAAGACAGGCGGGCGATCCAGGCTGACCTGGACAGGCTCAGCAAATGGGCAGACGAGAACCTGATGGTGTTTAACACTGAAAAATGCAAGGTTCTCCACCTTGGGGGGAAAAACCTACAGCATCCTTATAGGCTCGGCAGTGCTATGCTGGCTAGCGCTACGGAAGAAAGAGACTTGGGGGTCATCATTGACCATAAGATGAACATGAGCCTGCAATGCGATGCTTGCATCCATAGATGTTTCTCAAGCAAATCCCAGGACACCATTCTCCCATTGTACTTGGCCTTGTGAGGCCGCAGCTGGAGTACTGCATCCAGTTTTGGGCTCCACAATTCAAAAAGGATGTGGAGAAGCTTGAGAAAGTCCAGAGAAGAGCCACGCGCATGATCAGAGGTCAGGAAAACAGACCTTACGATGAGAAGCTGAGAGTCATGGGGCTCTTTAGCCTGGAAAAGCGCAGGCTCAGGGGTGATCTGATGGCCACCTATAAGTTTATCAGGGGTGACCACCAGTATCTGGGGGAACATTTTTTCACCAGAGCGCCCCAAGGAATGACGAGGTTGAATGGTTATAAACTACTGCAAAACCGTTTCAGGCTGGACTTAAGGAAGAATTTTTTTACTGTCCGAGCCTCCAAGGCCTGGAACAGCCTACCATCCTATGACCCCAGCTGACTTCCTGCCCTTTGGGCGGGGGGCTGGACTCGATGATCTTACAAGGTCCCTTCCAGCCCTAATGTCTATGAAATCTATGGAATTTATTATGGGTGGCATGTGCTGCGTGCCACCTGGGCTCCCTGCACCTGTGTTTATAACCACTCATGCTTGCCAGGCCCCCATCCAAAAGCTCTATCTTTCTCTCACTTCTCCACCCACATCACCCTCTTACAGTTCATCCCCTATCCAAATTTTAGTATCCTCACCCATTATTAAGGCTGAGAACATCTGTACAATAATCCCTCTTTCTGTTGCTTTTTCAGCTGCCAGCTCTACTTTTTGAACTCTTCCCTTCCCCTTTCTTTCACATATTTCTTCCAGAATTTATCATATCCCATCCCATTCCAAAAGGTGAGCTCCCACACCTTTTTGTTGGGGAACACAATTAAGCTATTAAAATTCCCTTCCAATACCCCAAACATCACTTCTTGCAGGAATTGATACTGGCTGATTTCCAGCCCCACCTCAGTCCCTTTGCACATCAAATCTGCCTTTACCATTGGTCTATGACTGTCTCTAAATCTGATTGTTGCCTGTTTTTATTTCCTCCTGCAGCACTGCCCACTGTCCTGCTTCTGTTTGAAACTCCATCACACTGTGGTTCGCTCTTGATGCTCTTCATTCTTCTCCTGGTTTTTGCCTCCAATTCTGTTCTCCGTCTGCTGCTGCTGCTGTTTTCTTCTGCCACTGCTGCTCCACAGTTGTCAATCCATTGTCCACTGCCTGTCTGTCCTTCACCATCATTGTCTGGCCATCATTGCCAGTTGCCATGGTGTCCACTTGCTCCAGATTCAGATTTTCCTACCCTACCTTCTCCAATCATTCTGGAGATTCCCTCTCTTGATCTTACTCCAGTGGGCTGAAGCAGTCCAGTGGCAGGAACCTGTCACAAGGGTAGGTTGGTGCATAAAATACAGTGTTCATTATGCTCAGTCCCCCTCAGCACCAGCTTTTTCAGTTCATAGTAAACCACTACACTGAATACATGTTGGCTTACTCTTCATTCCCACAGCTGAGCAATACCTTTCTTTCCCATTTCCAGTGATTCCTATTTCTTCATCAGTCTTTAATGCCTAGTAAACATCACCAAACATCTATGCAGATGAGAAGCTCTGTCTTCCTGTCTTGGCCTGGGGAATGTGATGGGTGTAGTTCTGCCCTCTGTGAGATATAGAGCCAGACCAGGCAGCCCTATGCTGTATCTGCATATACATTTTTGGAGGATCCCAGAACTTGTGACTAGAACACCTGGCTCCAGTCATGGGAGGGGGTGGGAGTAATTAGTACATGAATCCTTTCTGGGGGGTATCTAGAGTACATACAAATACTGAACAATTGAACAATGCTGGGCTGGCTTGAAATGCTGTTGACTCTGGTGTTACCCAGCACAATGCACCATATGAAAAATTACAAGTCTTTTGGGTTTGAACTAATATCATGTACTGTGTAGACAAGTTTTACTTAAAAGTGTGTTTATGGAGCACCTGTGCTGAAACTTGCAGCAGTTTGCAAAGAAGATCAAAATGCATCAATTCCGGATGAACTAAGTCTATAGGTATCCTTAATAATTTGCCTATATGCCTGACCCTCCACCCCTCCTCCCCCAGCTACTATTTTCTCTGTGGTAGCAGTGTGAGGGGGACAAAGTCAAGACACAATTCTGATAATTATATTTTATACCTTAAACATTATTAAAAAATATAATTTCCATATATAGGATCTAATTTTTTGGGGGGGGGCATCTTAAATTGAGGGTCATCTTAGATTTGAGTATATGTTTTATGTTGTTAATGCTTGTTCTCTTTGTTCTGTGGGACACCATTTCTGTAAGAACATTTAACTTGTCATCAAGGCTGTACAGTGGTGCTGATCAAAGAGAAGCCTATTTATGTTCACTTCATGGCTCCAGTGGAAGAGATAGTGAAGCTTGGTGTGAAATCTTGACCTCAATTCCTATTGACATCACTCAGTCTAGGATTTCAGTCAGTGCTCTGAGGAGAGTGGCTGAGCTAATTCTGTGTTTGTAGAGTGCCATATTGCAAGGGCATCCTGGTTTATAACCTGCATTTCTGTTGCTACAATGGTCTACCTGAGCCTAAAAGGTCTGTCAGTTTAGTGCACTCCAGGCATCCCCTCTTCTTTAGCCAATGGCATACAAGGGAGTGATGTTCTTGCCAGTCACATTTAGGCATCATTATGACACTAATGAAAATAATACTGCTTAGTACTTATTGTACACGTTACTGACAAGGATAAGAGGGTTTCTCATCATAAATGAAAAAGCAAGCAAGCTTTTGGTTTGACTTTTTAGTATTTAAGACTGGGATTAGAAGCAATGAGAACTCTTAGAATTGTTATACCCAGATTACGGAGAGGTAGGAACTTATGGTTAAGTTGTAGAGAAATGTTTCCAACTTCCTATGCTAGCAGCAGACCCCAAGCTGATATTTTGTTTTCTGTAACTCTGAAGAATGTACCCTGCCCACTTCTAAGGAATAGCAGATATACTGCCTTGCTGGGAACTGGTGTATTCAGCAAAATAAAGTTATCAAGACATAATGGAAAAATATTGCAGTAAATATCGCATAGTTGCTGTGCAATTACTTTAATATTAGAGCCAGCAACAGGTTACACTGAAAAGGGTAGGCGAGCAGGAAGCTACCTCCAGGTTTTGACTTAGAAGAGACACAGGATTGGCAGCTGCCACCACTGCTGCTACTGCCACTGCCCTGGCCACCACCACTGCTGCTGCCCAGGGTGCAAAAAAACTATTTGTTGCACTTCTGACACTGAAGGCTTTAAAGATTTGCCAGGCTTATAGGAAATATTTGTGAACATTAGCCTACAAGATTACCACTGCTGGTAGAAAACCACAGCTGATGACACTTGGAACAGATTCTGAAGTGGTCTGTCTGATGCTCTCAGTATGTATAGCCATACATGCATAATATAAGAACATACTTCAATGCAGGCAACTGTTGATTTCATGTACACTATTTCTATCTTCCATCTACGTTTACACAGAAAATTTTTTATTAAAAAGAGTAATGCAAGTTACAGCAAACTATAACATTATGGGTCAAATTCTGAAGTCATTACGCAGTTTTTGCTTTGTCATTATGTAGGTAGATATTTCATATTTTTTTCAGTGAATGACAGATAGTTTGGATAAAGATCTCAGGAAGAGACATATCAAACAAATTTCAGAGTAAGGTGATCTGTTTGGAAACATCACTGCAGCATGCTGGAGAGAGTGATAGCAAACTTAGTTTTAATACAATTTAGTGATGGCTGACTGTTCTCTATATGGAGGTAGAATATAATGACCATGAGTGATGCATCGGTTTCAGTTTTCTCGGAATATCCTGTCCATGTCATCCTGGGATACCAGGACATTAACTGAAAAGCCAATGATACAGCAATTGTTAGTTCTGTCTCCATGAAATGGCAGACTTTGTAGTTGGGTTGTCCCCTGCCTAGCCTTTCTCACAATTGTCATTTCTAGACGTTCTCTGATGTACATCTCATGGGATGGTTCTTCTCTCCAGCCCAATTTACCAAGTAGTTTAGGCTTTTTTTCTAGAATACAGAACATCTTTATGATACATTTCTAGCTGTCTACTAGGAAGTACATCTTGCTTGCAATATACATCAACCTTCTTTTTCTTCTGTACCAACAATTGTGCAGCAATTCTTTTCTACAATTGTATTTCATTTATTGGCCATTATCTTGGCATCACACTTCATTCCATTCTGATAGTGCCTTCATTGCATAGACTCTTCTTCTTATTGTGTTGCCAGATATACTAGTAAATAATAAAGTTGCATTAATGTTCAGAGTTTTTCCCCCCTCATTTTCTATTCACAGGTATTAGAGGTTGCTAGTGTAATACTTCTGACCAAAAAGTATATACTGCAGTTTGATAATAGCTGCCAAATGTCTGTCATACCCCACGTCTACTTATTACAAATAAGAAAGTGTTCCTTTTAGTTAGAAAGCTTATAGTTTTAAAGAAAGTGATATTTTTTTCCTTTCCAGCCACAGTATTTATTATTAGATGTAGACCTCCTACACTTAGAGTGTGTCTACACATCATGCTACATCAGTGTACAGTGCACTATGGTGATGTAGTGATCATACGGGTCTACACAGATCCCCAGCTATGTTGCTGTAGCAGTGCACTCCCCCAGTATAGTGCACTGCTATGGCGATGTAGTGTTGAAATCTAACCATGCTCTATGCTCACAGTATAGTAACTGTCCATATTTCTCTGTGCTTTAGTACTTCCAAAAGGAAGTACTGAAGCATGGCACCATAGCAACATCACCATATGGTGACATGTAGATGCACCCTTAGATGCCCAAAAAAGATGGCGGGAGTTTGTCATTAGGTAGTAGGCACCCATGCTTGAAAATATAAGCCATAAGCAACAAAAACAAAGGATATTACATCATAACATATCATAACATTACCATATTTACCATATTTACCATATTTTCAGGTCTGAAAAAAAGGACACCTGTCACATGGGGGTGAGCGGGCAGAGGGAATATGATAGTGGTGGAGGGCACTGACATACTGGTGCCCTGCCCATTCTCTTGCCCCTCATTGCCAAGCCACAGCCCTCCCCAGCCCTGCTGCTGCCCCTCACTCCCAACCCACTGACCCCAGCCCTGCCAGTGCCCCTCACTCCCAAACTGCAGTATCATGCTCCCCGGGCCATGATGGTGCTCCTCACTGTGACTTGCAGCCCCCCCATCCCTGCTGGTGCCCCTAACTCCAGACCCACTGCTCCCTGGCACAGACAGTGACCTGCATTCCCAACCCACAGTCCCCTGCCCCTATCCCGGTGCCCCACACTCCCAAGCCACAGCCCCCCCAACCCTTCCCCTCACTCCCAATTGGCAGCCCCCTGCCCCCCCAGCCCTGCTGGAGGGTTCCCAGCT
>NW_017729032.1:176473690-176474049 GCF_001723915.1 Gavialis gangeticus
TTGTGCTGCTGACCTAACCACAGAGTTCCCTACTGCCCTCAAAGGCCCCCTGCCACTTTCTCCTGCTGGAGAACAGGCAACCCTGCCCACCCTGCCCTGTCACAGTCCCCCCCATCCCCTTGCCCTGAGTTTTTCCTTTGCTCCGGGGGTGGGAGCAGGGGGAAGGCAACAGGAGGCAGCAGGGAACACCACATGGGTCTGCACGCACCTCTATAGCTGCAGGCAGGTACATCTGTGCTCCCTAGTGCCTCTAATCACCCTCCCCCTGCTCCCAACAGCGGAGCAAATGAAAAATCCAGACATTTGGTCAGATTTGAAAAAACCCACCCAGACGGAGATCAGAGGGCCCAAAAATAGGG
>NW_017729032.1:176474539-176474974 GCF_001723915.1 Gavialis gangeticus
CCCAGCCCTGCTGCTGCCCCTCACTCCCAACCCACTGACCCCAGCCCTGCCAGTGCCCCTCACTCCCAAACTGCAGTATCATGCTCCCCGGGCCATGATGGTGCTCCTCACTGTGACTTGCAGCCCCCCCATCCCTGCTGGTGCCCCTAACTCCAGACCCACTGCTCCCTGGCACAGACAGTGACCTGCATTCCCAACCCACAGTCCCCTGCCCCTATCCCGGTGCCCCACACTCCCAAGCCACAGCCCCCCCAACCCTTCCCCTCACTCCCAATTGGCAGCCCCCTGCCCCCCCAGCCCTGCTGGAGGGTTCCCAGCTGTCTCTGTCCTGACCTGGTTGGAGCGCAGTGGCTTCAATTCATGCAGGCAGTGGCACAGTGTATCTGACCCCAGTGCGGGCTGGAGGGAGGCTTGTGGCACCCCTGCCCTGGGATG
>NW_017729032.1:176479974-176487009 GCF_001723915.1 Gavialis gangeticus
CCTAACCACAGAGTTCCCTACTGCCCTCAAAGGCCCCCTGCCACTTTCTCCTGCTGGAGAACAGGCAACCCTGCCCACCCTGCCCTGTCACAGTCCCCCCCATCCCCTTGCCCTGAGTTTTTCCTTTGCTCCGGGGGTGGGAGCAGGGGGAAGGCAACAGGAGGCAGCAGGGAACACCACATGGGTCTGCACGCACCTCTATAGCTGCAGGCAGGTACATCTGTGCTCCCTAGTGCCTCTAATCACCCTCCCCCTGCTCCCAACAGCGGAGCAAATGAAAAATCCAGACATTTGGTCAGATTTGAAAAAACCCACCCAGACGGAGATCAGAGGGCCCAAAAATAGGGCATGTCCAGGAAAACCCGGATGTAAGGTAACTCTACATAACATTATATATACACACACACACACACACATGAAACACCCCAATTATATTTATTCATATATAATAGTTAAGAGGGAGAAGAATATTTAACAGTATTCTGCAAAGTACAATACAGTGCATCTAGGAAGGCAATGTTGGGAAAGCTTTATATTCATATTTAAAAAATGTTCAATGGAATGTATTGGCTGTTTCCTGAACTCCAAAGATACAGGAGGACAGAATATCCTGGGGTAGTGGTCACCACCTGTTCATATGCAACACAACAGCCCATTTTATATTTTGTTTTGCACATAATTTCTTACAGCACTTCCCTTAGTCCTTTCAGAGCTCAGTGCAAACATATATACTTTCAGTATAAACTAAAATATTTGTGCATTTCAAATTAAGCCTTTTTAGTGTAATTGCGTCATAACACCCTTCTCAGAACAGAGTACATATCAGAGAAGCATTTACCACAGAGTATGTGTCAATGCCAATACAGCCACAGGAAATATAAGTATTCCCAAGACTTCTGCTTTGAATGGAGCTCTACTGAATCTGATGGATTTTAAATCTTCCATTGAAAATTTATCTCATTTAAATGAATTAAATCTTTCATTTTGAGGTCCAGGCATGCTGGTTGCTTTATTAAAATAAAAGCCTCTCTGCAGTATAAGCAGGTTACAGATAGGTTGAACTAATTTGGAAAAGAGGTTTTGTAAAAATGATGACTCCAAATCACTGGTCTATTTACTCCTACTGGTTTTCATTTCTGATGGCTGGAACACTGAGGGTGCATCTACATGAGACATGTTAAAAAAATTAGCCTAAATTAATGAGCATTACATGCACACATCTACACATATTCACCCTTAATGTGCATTAACTTAGGCTAATGATGCCTAAATTTGATACCCGCAAATGCAGGTATCAAATTTAGGTGCAATTAGTTAATGCTCACTAACACAGGTGTAGACGTGACCCATCACTAACTTTAGTACCAAGTCTACCCTGCCATTAGGGGGCTGGCCTGAGCCCAGCCCCAGGGAACATCCAGGGGTTAGGGGGATGGGCACCTGCCCCGGGGCCCTGCCCCCTAGGCTCCCCCTACAGCCCCCCATTTTGGGTTTGAAGGCCCAAATATTGTAACTAGTGTTTTCCCTTGTATATAGTTTCCCACTTGTAAGTGGGTTTATTATGGTTGGTGGGTGGGGAGGGTGGTGGAGGGGATCTGCTTGTTGAGAGGGGAGTGGGAAAGAGGTTCTGTTTGTTGGGGGGAGGGGAAAGGGATGGGGGTGGGTGTTGTGAAGGTAATTATGTTTTTTGTTTTACCCACATACATGTCTTGAGAGTGGTGCTGGGGATAGGCAGAGGATGCGGGGGAGGTGGGTGTTGGGGCAGGTGTGCTGGAGCAAGGAGTACAAGAGGAGCGGGTTGGGCAGTGCCTCATGTAGCCAGTACCCTGGCCTTCACTGGTGGGTGTGTGGTTGTCCTGGGGCCTAGGTGGGGGTTCCTGCTGGACCCAGCAGGGCCAACACCATGGCCAGCAGGAGCACAGGGCACTGTCAGGGACCAGGCTGCAGCAGCAGGGTGCTGGGCATCACTGGCAGGGGCAGGGGCTGGAGCAGCTCTGGCATGAGGAGGCATGGTGGACAAGGAGGGAGTTACCACATGCTGCTCCTGTGCTGGGCATGTGTCTGCTGGGAAGAGAAAGGACTAGCCAGGGATCAGTTTCCCAGATGGCTGCCATGTGCTGGCAGCTGGCTCTGGCTTCAACATGGCTGCCAAGTGCTGGCAGCCATGTGGCCAGAGGCTACAGTTCCATCGTGGCCACAGGGGCAAATGGCAGGATTGCAGGGACTTGGGACTAACTTTAGTGCCAAGTCCAGGAATTTAGCATGTGGCACTAACTTTAGTCCCAAACCTCTGCATGTGTAGACACCTGCCAAAAATCACTTAATGAACTTTAAATTTAGTCATGCTTAAATGCATGTATAGACTTGCCCTAAGTATCTGCCAGCCCATCTCAGGGCTCATTTTCTACCCTTACCTTAAGAAATACTTTCTCAAGGTAAGAGGTAAGGCATTTTTCAACCTGAGTATGAGTGCATGCTTGGCTGTGAATGAAAAATTTTGGATTCAACCTCTGTGAGAGTCTTTGGTGAACCACCACAACCCATGTGTAATTCAGCCTTGGTTTCTCTCTTTCTCAAACTGCACTCAGTCTCATTCATCTCGGCTTTCTTCAGTCTAGCTTTCATCTCTATCCTCCCTCCGGGCTAGCTTCCATCTTCCTCTCTGACTTTGCTGCTTCTCTGTCTCTATTTCATTTCCCTTATTTGACAGCTCATCCTTGTCTCTTCACATTGAGATCTTGTCACTTTTACTCTTAAAACATTTCTAAACCCCATCTCTTTCCTCTTTATCTTATTTCAAACTCCGATAAGCACAATCTGAAGTTAAGACCTTATCTAAGTATTGATATTAATATTAGACTTTTGCTATTATTAAATTACTTTTTTGTAATTTAGATTTTCACCATGTTAAACCTCTGGCAGAGAAAGAATAACTTTAGATTTGCATTCTATGCAACTCCTCACACCTAGCCTCTTTTCCCTCTTTTTCTTCCCTGCCACCACAGATCACCCCTTATGTCTGTTCCCTCTTTTCCTGCTTCATTCTGTGAAACGTATTTTGTAAAAATCTCAAGACCAGGCTGAATTTCTCTAGTACAAATTTGTTCACTCTGCTGCTTTCCTAGATAAACCACCCTACCCCTCCAGTATAACCAAATCCCATGACCATAATCCACCATTGACTCATTTGAGTCTTCCCTTTTTGCCTCCCTTTCCATCTCCAAACCAAATCTTACTGATTATTCCCCAGGGAAAATTGAAAGAATGTGTCATGACCACCCCCCGACCCTTCCCTTCCTCTCCTTAATTTTTTTCTACTCCTCCCCTGTAACAGATACATATATTTCTACTCTCCAATTCATCCACACTTCCCCAGTGACCCCAATCTCCTTTCTCCCTTGCATTTGTAAGCTCAGCAGAAGCACTGTTATAATCAGTTTCTGGACTTCTCCTATTCTGTTCCAGACTATATTCTATCCAGCTTCTCTCAACTGAAACCATTATTGTCAAAACTGCTAATAACATCTTCAAAGGCAAATCTTTGAAAAACTTGGCACTCACCTCATCTTCCTATCTTGGTGTCTTCACCTCTCTTCCCACCAGCCTAATCATCAAGGATTCTGGTTTTCTCTGACAGAAAAAAAATCCCCAATTTTTGGGGTAACAAAAGTAACCCAAAATCTACATTTTTGTGTGATTAAAATAAAAAGACACTAATATTTATATATATTCATGTTGATGTTTCATTTTGATCATGGAAAAATGTGAATTTGGGATTATTTTTTTAATCCAAAAATTGGGATTTTTTTTTTAATCAGAGAAAATCAGGATCCCTGCTAATCATTCCTTAAGCATGTCCTTGGAAGGATTCTTCTGACTGTCCCTCTCATTTATAGTGGAGATTCTATCCCAGATCTCCTTTTCTCTTCCCTGTAGGTTTTTTCTTTGGGTTATCTCATCAGGATATACAACTACAATTGCCATCTCTATGTAGACAACTCACAGATCTACAGCTCTTCTTTTCTCCAAATTATTATGTTGGCCCCTTTCTCTAACATATTCTTGTGGATGACTATCCACCATCATACCTCAACAAGGCTAAAACAGGGTTCTTAATATAGGCAGGGACCATCTTTTGTTTCTGTGTTTGTACAGCACCTAACAAACTGGGATGTTGGTCTATGACTAGCATTCCTAAGTGCTGTGGTAAAATGAGTAATGAATAGTAATAATCATATTTGAATGGATAGCCTCTTGAAAATGCTGGCAAACACTACTTAAGATTCTCAAGTTCCAAAGAATTTATTTCAAAGATAGGATATTTTTAGAAATGCACGAAACTTAAGAGCCAGATTCAATCCTAGTGTCTTTATTTTACTACCTATGGCTGCATCCAGATGAATGCAGCCATGTGGTTTGTGGTGCTGTAGATGTGTGTGTGGTGCCACATACTGCATGCTCCATTGTTCTCCACTCTGCAAGGGAGCAGCACAGAGTGGGGAGAAAAAAGTGGAGTTGTGCATACAGCAGCATTGTGTGACACCTGAAGCTGAGCCTAGCTGGCTGGCTCCACATTTTGCTGCTGGACAGTCTCCATACAGCTAGATAGTCACTTCTGCAGCCCCAGGAGGCCCCCAAGACCCCAGGCAAGGCTGCTGGGGCCAGCCCAGTGCCAGCCCCAACCTCCCTTACCCCACCTGGGGTAACTTGCTGCATGCCACTGCATGTGTAGCACAGGCATTCCCTGGGGACAACTAGCAGTAGCAGAAGATGCACCATCACTAGTTGTCCCTGGGGAACCAAACATCCACACATGTCTACATTGAAGAATTTGGCCTAGATGATCTTTGATGGCTCTAAACTGAAAATAGCTGGCATATTGAAATTGCCATCACTTGCTTTAGGAGAACATTTATTAGAGCATGGAGGAATGTTATTTGTCATTAAAGGATGTGCATTCAAACAAATTATTCAGATACTTGCATTCCATGAGGTCTTGTTCTGATACTGTGCAAAAACCACCATGGTCTTTGGCATGAAATATAGAGTTGCTAGAGGCTTTGTATTCTGTTCCCTATTCCTGGTACATCTCTAGCCTCTGGAGCTGGCTCTCCATCTAGCTTGGCCAACTTGTTTAACAGATGCTGGCAGTGTGGAATGAAAAATATACACAAATATAGACAACAGCAGGTCTTCAAGGTTGTGCATGCCAATCCTTTAAGAGAATTAGTTAATAAATTTACTAAACAATTTCCAATTATTTTTGAAAAGGCTCATAGAACAGGGTAGAGATGAATTGAACAGGTGCCAGAAGGAGCAAAAAAGGGGGTGAAGTATGGATCTTTTAAAAACGTCATGGCTGCTAATCTAATTTTATCTCTTTCCTTACAAAAAAACAACTTTGAGTAATAAGTAACATGTATTTATACAGAGAAATGTTGGTAATGAAACTGAGTTGCTAGGATTGTTTCCATTATAAAATCAATTTGTAAATGGAAGTGTCACAGTGCATGGTGGGTCTGACTGATGGGCAAGGAATCAGATGGGCAAAGATTACGTGGCAACAGTGCCTACTATAAACATCTCGGTCTACCTGGTTGTACTCAATGCCCTAAATGATTAAGCTGTGGGGTATGAGTTGTTCCACTGAAGCCCATGGAACTATTTTGCATCTTCAAGAGTGTAAAATCTGGTGCTGAATGTTGAAACTCAGAAAAGTATGTCTGTAATAGCATGGCACACTGCACATATATGGGAGGATCCATAGATGGTGGCAGGACACTGGATGAGTGCAGTAGAATGCCCAGTAAGGGTGGGAATTGGCTGACACTTTCCTCCAGGTGCAGAGTCAAGAGAACCAAGTGGCGCTGCTGTGGTGGCTTATAAGCACCTGTTTCCTGAGGCTATGGGGGCACTTGGGACATAATATAAGCTGGCTAGAAAAGTGTGAGTAGAGCCATGTAGCAGTAGGTAGCTACACCGTGGCTGCATCAGTTTGTCTGATGCTAAGCCTGGGAAGGTACTGAGTCGGTTCCCCAGTCTGGACACCCAGAGGGGTATCCAGCCATTTGGCAATCCAGTGCTGCCTGGAGGAGAGCTCCTTGTGGACCCAGGCATCCTGACACTGGAGAAGGAGCATGTGAGTGCAACAGCTGCCATGGCCCAAGATCTGGGCCCAGTGAAGATTAGTTCTTTGAGTTTTGCTGTGCAGCACAAGATATTAATTTGGAGAGATGCAGGCTATTTGAAGTGGGTACTGGATTCCATGCCCAGAAGTGATTAGGGTGGACCATTTTCTTTGAGTTAGGAAATTAATTGAAGTAGGGACTGTTGTGAGCCGAAGAGTGGATTAGGGGATGTGACTGGATTGCCCTGGTTTATGAATTAATTATGAACTTTATTTATTTAAGAAAACCTGAGACTCAATTATGAACTTTATTTAAAAACACCTATGAATTAATTGTGAACTGTATTTATTGATGAGAACCCATGAATTAATTACAGACAGTGTTGATTTATGAAAACCCTGAATTAATTGGCCTTGAAACCTGAATAAGGCTCTAGGGCAATTCTTAGTCCCAAAGCTAATTAAGGAGTTGGTACTGGCAGAGCCCTGGTGTGGATCAGAGACATCTGGCCATGTTAGCCAGAGGGAAAGGACTATCAACATCAGCCAGACCTTGGGTGGCGAGTGGACAGGGTGAAGGGGGGGCCCAAGAACACCAACGATTTGAGTGTGCCAAAGGTGGGTATCAGTACCATCCCAGGACCCTCTTTTTCATTTAAGATCAAGGTGTGGTGGGCAAGTTGAAGGACATACCCCCAGAACAGGCCACTCAATGTTCCTCAGTGCCTGGACTGAGAGGGAGCCCAACCAGGGCAGAGATCTCCCAAGGCACAAGCCACCTCCTGTTCTGGCATGACTGTTCTCGCAATCTGTCCTGCTTATCTTCAGAGAACCTAATAAAAGTTATGTATGCTGTACAGTGGGGTTGGCCCAACTACTTATAGGTTCTCATGGATTGAAAACTGGTG
>NW_017729032.1:176492009-176502748 GCF_001723915.1 Gavialis gangeticus
CTGTACAGTGAGGTTGGCCCAACTACTTATAGGTTCTCATGGATTGAAAACTGGTGGGAAAGGAGAGGAGATTGCTAAATGAATAGTTCATAGATTCACAGATATTAGGGTCGAAAGGGACCTTGGTAGGTCACTGAGTCTGACCCCCTGTCCTGGCAGGAAAGAGCACTGGGTTCAAATGACTCCAGCTAGGTCCTTGTCCAGTCTCTTCTTGAAGACCCCCAGGGTAGGGGAGAGCACCACCTCCCTTGGAAGCCCATTCTAGATTCTGGGAACCCTTATTGTGAAGAAGTTCTTCCTAATGTCCAACCCAAATCTGCTCTCCGTTAATTTGTGGCCATTGTTTCTAGTTACTCCTGGGGATGCTCTAGTAAATAGAGCATCTCCTACTTGCTGCTGCCCTCCCCTGATGAATTTTTAGGCAGCCACAAGATCACCTCTCAGCCTTCTCTTGTGAAGGCTGAAGAGATCTAGGTCCCTCAGTCTCTCCTTGTAGGGCTTTGCCTGCAGCCCTCTGACCATACGAGTGGCCTTCCTCTGAACCCTCTCAAGATTCTCCGCATCCCTCTTGAAGTGCAGCGCCCGAAACCGGACACAGTACTCCAACTGTGGCCTGACCACTGCTGCATATAAGGGAAGCATCACCTCCCTGGACCTGTTCATCGTGCATCTGCTAATGCATGATAAAGTGCGGTTAGCTTTGTTGATCACTTCATTACATTGATGATTCATGTTCATCTTGGAGTCAACTATGACTCCAAGATCCTTTTCCACTGATGTGCTGCTGAGAAAGTCATTCCCCAGCCTGTAAGTTTGTTGGTGGTTCTTTTTGCCCAGGTACAGCACTTTATGCTTCTCTTTGTTGAACTGCATCCTATTTCATTCTGCCCATTTTTCCAACTTGTCCAGATCTGCCTGGATATATTCCCTATCCTCTGGTGTGTTAACTTTACCCCATAATTTTGTATCATCTGCAAACTTGGACAAGGTGCTCAAGTTGTTGCTTGTTTTATTGTCCTTATGAGATTCAGGAGTTAGCATTATTCTGTTTTACTCAAGACCTTCACTTTTTACTCGCAAAAAAAGGATTGAAGATATATTACTTTAAAATGGTGATTCTCAACTGGGGTGCCACAAAAACCCATTAAGGGTGTGATACCTTCTGGCCCCTGTGTAAAATGGGAAGTCCTCTTTCTCCATCCTCTTTCTCCCAACTGTCACTGCTGCTGCCCTCCCCCACCTTGCCAGACACCTCTGTGCTGGTTGCCCCCATTGTCCCTGCAACGAGCTCTGTTTTGGAGGGGTGAAAGGATTGCAGGGGTTATAGGTATAGGGCTGGAGCTGTGCTTTGCAGCCCGATTCATCCCCTCTGCTCCCTCCAGATTTCTGGAGTGGATGGAAGGAGCCATGGAGACAGCTGCTGGTGTATGCAGGAGCAGCGTCAATGGCAGGGACTGCCCTTGCCCCCTCAGGTACAGATCAAGGGCAGGGAGAAGATAGACAGTGGAAAAGCAGGACTTGGCATGATTAGGTCCTACCCCATCTACCCTCACTTGTAACCAGGTAGGTGAGAGATTCTTAACTTTTTTAGCCTTGAGGCACCATCTATATGTTTTGTGAATTTAGATTGTATCTCAGCTGGAGTAATGCAAAATTCAGAAAAGTTTCAGAAGCGTGACTTCAGGCTAAAAAGCTTGAGAATCAGTGCTTTAAAATAAAAACAGAGAGAGAGAAAGGAGGAGATGAAACTCCTTAAACCCAGTATTTTTCATTTTAATTTCATTTCCATCCAACAGGAATAAAAATTAGTTTTTTTCATTACACTAATAATTTTAAGCAGTATGAAAAATTCCATATAATTTGAAAAGACATTTTTTATCAAAACATTTCAATATGCTTTTGTAGAGAAGAATAATCCAAAACACTGATGTTCACTGAGAGTAAAATGATGACAAGGAAGCTGTAAAGACATAAAGGTGACAAGGAAATGCAGACTGGTGTGGTCTTACAGTACAGCTCAGGCAAGTGGGGCAGCTTGTGATGTCTGACAGTAGACAACACATCTCTTCTGAACCTGTGGCTGTCCAGCCAAAGAACAAGAACAAAACCCTGGCATCAGATGATAAGTAGTTTAATTCAGTGTCAGGCGAGGCCAAACCATCTACTGTGTGGGTGGGAGGACTGAGACCTCTGTTACCAAGAGGAAACAATGGGTGATGGTGTTTGGCAACTCCTTCCTGTGGGGTACAGAAGCATCCCCCTGCCAGCCACACCTGTTGGTTTGAAAGGTCTGATACCTGCTGGAAGCTGGCATGTAAGATGTCATGGAAAGGTTGCCAAGACTCATGTAAGCCTCTGACTGCTACCCCATTCTGCTCATCCATGTGGGCACTAATGAAAGTGCTACGGATGAACTTGAACAGATCAAAAGGTACCACATGGTTTTGGGTACAACGGTGAGGGAGGCCACCTAGGTGGTGTTCTCATCAATCTTTTCAGTTGAGGGTAAAGGCCAAGGTAGGAGCAGACTGTAACAGGGAACCGCTTCCCCTTTTACTGAAGAGGCTTTGAAAGGAAAGAGGTAGGCAAGGGCAGCAGGGGAAGTGGACTGAGCTTGGGACTAATGAAGACAGGTGGCTATTTAGTGATCAGCTGCACTTGGTTACTGGGTGCAGCAGACCTGGTCAGGTGAGTGGAAAGAGTCTGGGTTAAACCCAGCCCAGCTTGGGCTATACGAGGGATGCAGGGGAGAAGAGTTGGAGACTATGTGTGTGCTGCTGGGGCAGGCAGGCATGGAAACTGTACAGGGGAACTGGGGAAGAGAGACTTCAAAGCATGTAAGGCCTGCAAGCTGCATTTACTCAAGGAGGGAGACTGTCTGTTTCTTTTGTGAATCTGATGGCTTGTACTTTTGATTAGGTTGGACCTGTGAACCAGAGGACTGGCTTGTGGCTGCAGGGGTGGAGGGGGCCATGGACAGAGGTGCTGAGGCATGCCCCTTGTTTGTTAAAGGGGCATGGAGACAACCCCAAGCTGAGAGGCAGGACTCTAGCACACTGAGACAGAACCCCCAGAAGGGGGTGATGGCTGCTGAGGCCAGGCCTACAGCTTGGCTGGAGAGAAAAAGAGGCTTAGGCCTTTTAGTTGGGACTTGGGTCTTGATAGCCCTAACAAGCCCTCCAAAACCCATAAAGGGAAACCCACAAAGAGGAACTCTCCATGGATACAGGTGAGCAGAAGGATTCAGGTAGGATGGCCAGCCTGACTGAGTAGCTCGGGCTACCCACAGAGCCACTGCTGGTCCTAGGACTTCCCCAGTCTGCAGCTGTCCATAATATCAAAGTTATGGCAGGCAGGAGAGGTACAGGAAGACTGAGAGAAGGTAGCAGCCAACTGGTGCTGGCCCTGTTAACCTTTACACAGACACATCCTGGACATCAGCATGTAGCTATGCAGACGGTGTCACCAGAAGGTCTTTGGCTTCTTTGATCATGGGGTAGTGTTTCAAGAAGGATTATTGGGAAGAGAGATAGGGTCTACCTATCTCCCCACCTGATGAAGTGGGTGGGGGGAGGGGGGGGGAGAGGGAACGAATGTCTTGGTGTACAGGCTTGCTAAGCTACTTAGTGAGGCTCTAAACTGGGTGTGTGAATATAAGTCAATATGATCTTGACTTCTGTTCCTGTTTTATGTAAGTCACTGTTGGTAGGGATAACCTTTTGTTTTAAATATATGTTTATGTCTGTACAAGGAGCCAAAGTCCTAGGACTGAATACCCAAGAACACAGATTGAAAATCAGATTGGGATACAAACATTCCCAAAGTTCAATGTAGAGAGGTAAAGCCAATACATAATTCTGTCTGTTTCAAAGCTGATATCAAGTTACAAAAGTGGATCCAAAGAAAAAGTTTTTCTTCAGATCTGGCTCCAGCTGTCATGGACTAGACTGCTTTTTTGCATACTTCATACTCAGGGAGGGAGGAACCAACCTAAGAGGAGACTGAGGAGTCAATGTCATAGGCACTTGGTTATAGTTACTTCTGGGGCAGGAATCAATCAAACAGTCCTTGAAGGAATGAAGGCAGATTCCTTCCTCTTCCCCCCCCAAGTTCCCTGTATTATTTGCTTAGCCAATTATGCTGCCTGTCTGGGAGTTGGAGGAACATTTCTCTTCCTTCTTATGTGCAGCTTTGTTAGGGATCTCTCACAATCTAGCCATGTAGGGACTGTTTCTGGATTGATACTTACAGTAAAAAATTATTCTTTTTATATCATTGTCAACCTACTTCAGTAGGTATTTAACTGGATATGTATTGGGAAAGGGTTTGTCTTGTAACAGGCATCAAGAGGAATACTTTTTTCTTGGTAGATGGTCTCTTAGATGCTTACATTTGTTCTGTACCGTTATGGAATACCCTATCACTTGAATCTCTATAGCAGCCTAGCTTCCATTTTCAAAGACATAGCTTCCTTCATATCGGGGACATTTTTAATGAGAAAATGTGTTTCAGTGTAGTAGCATATAAACAGAACTTCAATTTTTGAGGAATAAGATTAAACTCTATTTACTATAGATTAAACTCTATAATTAAACCACTTTTATTGCAGTGTAATTATAACCTCAATAAAATAATCCTGTAGTTAGTATTTGATTTGAATATTAATTGCTACTATAAAAGAAAATAGTGCTTCTGATAAATCATGCTTTAGATTAATTTTAGTAATACCAATGATTTTTTTGAGATAACCCAATCAAATATATTTTTGTTTATAGTCAAACTATCCCCTGGATGTCCCTATTCCCTTACATTAGTGGTCAACCTTTTGACCACACGGGCCCTGGGCGACCCCAGTTGAGCCCTATGCAACTGGATTGGCACTGCTTCTGTTCTGTGCACCCAATCTAGCATGTAGGGGCATGCTATCTGGATGTGGGGCTCCCCATGGGTCTGGAAATTTGACAGCAGGGGAGCAGCAAATAATGTTGCCAAATGTTTGGACCCATGAGGTGCTTCAGCAGACTGGATGACAGTTCTGAAGACTGAGTCTGGCTTATGGGCTGGGGGTTGAGGCCCCTCCTCTACAAAGCTATGTGTGAAAGAGTTTTGATCTGGAAGAATGAAAGAACTGGGTTTTTTACTCTGTGTAAAGCAGAATGACAAACTGTGGCACAGAGAGGGAGGTTGTTGGCAAAAGTTGCTACTATTCAAGACTAAGCAGTACCTCACCGGCATCCCATGCCCTCCTGCCCTGGCTGGGCAAGAGGTGATAGTGCTCACCCCCCATGCCAGCTGGGCAAGCAGCAGCAGCACCCACCCTCCATGCTGGCTGGGCAACTGGCAGCAGGGCAGAGCCCTCGCTCCCAGCACTGATGCGGGCACAGCAGCGCTGGGAGTGGGGGCTCTGTCCTGCTGTGGCTTGCCCAGCTGGGACGGGAGGGGGGAAGGGAGGGTGCAGAATGTGAGTGCGGAATTGAATCGGGACAGTGATCTGAATCTCTGAATTGAATCACTGTCCTTCTGAATCAGTCAAACCTGAATCTGAAGCAAATACTTGCCGCTTTGCCCAGGCCTAGCACATACCTTTGGATCAAGGAATGGGAAACACAGGAAGTCACAAATCAGTTCCTTGTGACAAACCTCACTCACCACCTTTCTGGCTTTGAATTAACATGGCAAGAGTGCTCTCTGCTAAATAGGTGCAGGACAGGCCAAGGCCCCTGCACAGCCAACCTCCACCACTGGGGCCTCAGTGCTAACCCACTGTGATCTTTTGGAAAGACACAAAAAATGTCTCACATTTTTAAGGAGTGTCCCTTCTACAAGCTAAGAGGCAGATGAATAGCTTCGTAGTCAGTTAACAAGGAGGCTATCACTCGGCTCTGTGGATTTGCATTTGCTAAATAATAATAATAAAAAATAAAATTGAACATTTTAGAACTACCAGGAATACAGCAAATTTCCCTATATCATTTCACTCTTGATTGACGTGACTCTTTAACTCCTGAGTTCCTAGGTCCAAAGGAATTTTTTTTAAATCTGTGAAATTGGGTGAACTCATGGAAGAGTCACTGAGCCTCAGTTTGGTAACATTGTTTTGCAGTCAGTAACTATGGCAACCAAACACACTTGGGAGGATGCAAACATATCGACAATTTGAACTGACAAAAAGGCATGTCATGGACACAGCAACAAAATGAATCATTTGCCTTTGGAGACTGATACTTCAGAGGGATTTTTTTTTTAAAAAGGGACTTTTTAAAAAAAAAAGTCATTTTACCCCAAATATTTTTTATTTTAAATGTATGGTTCTAAAATAGAATACAAAGAAGAAGTCTATCAAAATAGACTTGAAGGACTATATTATGAGTCCTTAATACCTATTTAACAGGACTTTCTACCTATATATTTGCTTCACATGTATTTATTCTCATTCCTAGTGCCTAAAGTTAAGGAAAATGTGATGATGACACTATAAGGTGCTAAGTATCTGTTAGGGGTGTGCAAAATGGGCCATGTTTGATTTGGATTCAGATTTGCCCTTAATCATGGACAGTGTTTTGATTCGTTGATTTGGATCACTGTCCTGATTCAATTCGGCCAAATCCGAATCTGAAAATTTGATGCTGATTCAGAGAATTAGCAATTCAACCACAGACACAGCTCTAAATGTTTTTTCTACATACCTTGAGGTACCAGGTGCGGCTTGTGAACACTGCAATGCTGGGGCAGATGGAGCATCCCACAGCACTGCCGGGAAACCCCCCATGTGCTTGGTTGTGAACCCAGAAGTGGACTAGAAATACTTCTGGTCCACTTGCAGGTCTGCCAGGGAGTGTGCCAGGGGCTCCTGCCATATCCCCCCAGTTCAGCGATCAGCCACAGGGTGCCCCCCCCAGACCTAAGAGGCACAAATCACCGAGCCGGGGGGGCATGGGGAGCCCCCCAGTATGCTCCCTGGCGGACCTAGAAGTGGGTCAGAAGTGCTTCTGGTCCACTTCCAGGTCTGTTGCTGAGTGTGCTGGGGACCCCCCCTTGCCCCCCCGGTGCTCCTATGGGATGCTCCATCTGCCTCAGCATTTCAGCATTCCTGAGCTGCCTAGTACCTTGAGGCATGTAGAAAAAACATTTAAAGCTGTGTTTATGTCTGAATCACCAAATCTTTCTGAATCTCTCTGAATTGATTCAGAGGATTATGATTCAATTCAGAGAGATTAAAGCGTCTCCTGATTCAATTCATATTCAGAGATTTGGCCACCAAATTGGGCCGAATTTTTGCCAAATTGAATTAGGGACTGAAGCTTCACACAGTCCTAGTATCTATGGTATTGCCCTGGAAGAGAGGGCACATTGGGTGATAGCCGCCACAGTCTACCCAGTTTTAGCCAATGATTATTGAATACAAAACAGATATACCATTAGGGCTAATTACAGGAAACAGAACCTAGGACTTTGAGGACTGTATCCATCTCATTGAGCCACAGAGACATGTTTCTTCTACACCCTTCCCTGTGAGCTGCCTAAATGGGTCAGCATCAACAGGAGAGGTGGAAATGGTTTTTGGCCCAGCTTAGCCTGTAGCTTGATGGTAATGGCACTTTGCTGGGAAGTAGCAGTTGGAGGTACTAGACCTGCTCTGGGTGAGGGTGTAGTATTGCAGTGAAGATTTTGCTTTAATTATCTTGTTATTGACTATAATTGCTTTGACTGCTTATTTTATTTCTCTTTTTAGATAAAGAAAAGATTTAACCATTAAGATAAAGTTTATCTGGTTATGATTTACTTGTTATTATAATTTGATCGGTCATTATTAGTGCTTGAATTAACCATCTATTTTAAATTTCTTTTTGCTTAGCATAAATGTATTTGACCTATTGGACTCATGACTTTAGAATTTAAATTTAGTATAAGGAAAATGCTTGTGTAAGCATTTGTGGTATGTCTGGTGTGTGTGGATATGTCTGGTTTATGTGGAAAGAGGTAACAAAAGAATAAATGATGGACATATGTGCCAGCAACACAGAAAGACAGGCCTCTTGCAGCAGGTGAAAATAGCCTTCTGTGGTTTGACGGTTAAGAGCTACAGCAACCTAGAGTCAGCAGTAAAGGATTACCAAACACTAAATCATGCTCCATCCTGATGGCTGAAGACTGCAAGCAACAGCCCCTGAGGATTGCAGACCACAAAGCCAGAAGATCATGACCTACCAATCCCAGCCTGCCAATAGGACAAGAGGGACGGCCTTCACGTCTGACTCAGTGGAATCCATAGTCTGGTATGGACAGCTATTACTATAAAGAATGAACACCAAGACAAGGCTTTGGGTCTCTTCCACCTGCAAGAAGGAGTTTTGGGTGCGTTCAACAAGACCTGACTCCAACTCTCTTGGTCAGCCTGGCCGGCTCCAGACTGACCTTGAGCAACTTTAAAAACTTGGTAACACCTTAACCTTTGCAGGGCTGTCTCATTATCTATGTGTGTGATTGTTTGTTTGTATGAACGAATGAATAAATAAGTGAATGAGTATGAATGGGAATAAGTGAAGCAAATAACCTTACTGTTCTTTATTCTTTTCATGTTGCATATTTTATGTTCCAATAAATGCGGCATTGCGCCTTATCCCCTGATAGGATTCTGGCTTGTTTTTAATTCACACTGTATGCCCTGATGCACAACAAGGGGGACTTAGGTCCTGGGTCTCAGTCCCTGGGCCATTACCACAACTAACAGGTTTCTGGACTAAAAGGTAGACTCTTCCTCCTTCTAGTTTATATGTCCTCCACAGGATTAGGCTCCAAAACTCCAAGAATGACCTGAAATGCTATTTACGTGACTAAAGTTAGCTGTGTAAAGTAGCTGTGCTACTCTACCTCCCTAAATGTGGAGTTACATTTAATCCTACCACAGCACAAATAATGAATAACGTGCCTCATGAATAATGTACCTGCCTGTGGTATCCACAGAGTTGTATAAGAGGGCACAGCCCACTTGTCTAGTGTGTGCAGAGGAATGGATGGGACTTCGTTGCCTTCTCTCCCACCCCTTTTAACTAGTGTTGTTAAAACCCTTTGTCAGTTCCCCTGCAGCTGGGTCTTCAGCACCTGAGTTACAGTTCCCCTGCAGCTGGGTCTTCAGCACCTGAGTTAGAGTGAGAATTACTTTGTACGTCTTGATCTGATAACTCTCCATTGCAAGGGAGAGTTATCTGACTGTTTACAAAGATATTCAGATTTTTACATTAACATCAATTTGAGTGCCTGTTCTACAAAGCTCTGTAGACTGCTCTCTTTGTTGCACTTTCAGAATCACATATATTTTAGTTTTTGCTAATTTTGTGGCCTGGTAGATTTTCTTTCTTTTTAATCTTTCAATTAAAATCCTGCATTTCCTCTGGCTTTTGATTGTCTCTTTTCTGAAGGACCAACCCCTTCGTTCTGAATCAAACTTATCAATGGAGCATCTAATAAGAGCACAGAAGAGGGCTCTGGTGCTACACTGCTCAGGATTCTAGTTTCCAAGGTAATATTCTGTGGGAAAGGCATGTTGCATATCTCAGGTTTCCCACTTCAACTTCATTATGGATACTCACTTCTTTTCATATTATTTCTTTTACTTTACCTTGCCTGATAGATAGATCAACCCCTCAGTGCATTACCTGTGGCAAAGATGCTGAGGATTCTGGAAATTAAGAGTTTCCTAGCAAATTGATCCCATGTAAAGGACAGAAATGATTTTGTGGCAGGGGACAGAATCTCCAAATCCTATTAATTATATGGGCTTGTGGTAAAAGAAAGTCCTGTAGCAGATTCACCAAGAAGGAAGCATTTTGGGAGAGCTCTGTCTCCTCTCTTCTTTCCTGTCTAGCAAATAGTCACAACTACAGAGAGAAACAAGAGGAAAGAATACCATTGAAGCAGAATTTATTTTTATGTGTTTCTAAATGGAAATTCACTGGAAAAAAAAGGATGGAGCCATAAAAGTAGTGTACCTCCAAACCTGACCAAGGAAGGACTCCTCCACTAGCAGTAGTAAATGGAAAAACTGAGGTCTGTGTCCTACTTTTATTAGTACCAGTTTAAGTTTTCTTACTTTTTTTCCCCTGGACCTACTCTTTCTTCTTATAAATCTGACAAGCTCCACTCCAGCATTTGAATACCATGTTAGCCCAGGGTCCTTGTGCCTGTGCAGAGTTCTGATATAGGACTGTGGCTAGAGGATGGGCCAGCCCATAATCTTTAAACCTGGAGGACTCCACATTCAGATCTTTCTTCTTGGGTCAAGTCCACTAATAACTTCTCTCTCAGGGTGGATCTACATAGTAGCTCCATAGTACACATCTCAACATCTACATGTATGACCCTATTAGGGCTCAGGAAACAAATAAACTCCACAACAGGGTAGTACTTGTAAATAAAGAACTATCCAGTAGCAGAGTTTTTTCATGAACAGCAGTGCATGTATAGATGCTGACCTAGCTGGCTGGGGCATGAGGGTGCTTCAGTACATGGACTGCCTGCCAGCTAACCTTGTGCTGAAGCACCCTTGTGCCCCAGCCAGCCCCTCTGCAGCACACTGAGCCCAGTCAGAGCAGCTCCAGGCTGACCCCTAGCCCCTTGACAGCCAAGGCTGCTCTGACCTGGCTCAATGTATTGTGTTCTGGCTGCCTGTATAAACAGTGTACCTAGGAGCTCTCCAGGAGCAATAAACACCAGGGTAATAAGCTCTTGAGTTTATTGCT
>NW_017729032.1:176507748-176508979 GCF_001723915.1 Gavialis gangeticus
GCCCAGTCAGAGCAGCTCCAGGCTGACCCCTAGCCCCTTGACAGCCAAGGCTGCTCTGACCTGGCTCAATGTATTGTGTTCTGGCTGCCTGTATAAACAGTGTACCTAGGAGCTCTCCAGGAGCAATAAACACCAGGGTAATAAGCTCTTGAGTTTATTGCTGTGCACTAATGGTGTGTGTAGACACATCCTCCATGTAACTGCTTGGTTCAAAAAGGAGATTGAAATAATAGCTTGGGTGTGTGTATACAGTAATACACCTAGAGCTGGTCAAACAGTGGGAAAATATTAATAAATTACTTGCTAAATGACAGAAAAAACAGTGTGAATAATTTATGTAATACTCCACAATTGGCTGCAGGTCAGGAAGTGGAAGAACTATTTGAGAATGACATCTTCATTACTAAATAATCAACATTTGCAATAAATATTATTTGCTTATTGTTATTACACTAGTCATGCTCAGGACTGGAGAATTTCCTGCCCTAGACTCAGGATGATCGCATGCATAAATTAATGTAGAGATTGCTGAACATTAGAATTCTCTCCCAGCTCTTCACTTCCTCCTAGGAGGAAGCAGCAGTCTTTTACTGATCAATATTCCTGTTCTTTTCAGTTTATTGCTTGTAAAATATCTTGATGTCCTGATTGTACAGGATGTAGTTAAGGCTATACATGGAATGTAGATCACCTACTTATAACTGGTTCTTGAGACCACTCAAGCACGATTCAGATGCTAAGGGAATACTAGCAGACATAAGCAGGACACGTGACAGTCTCAAAGGTCATTCATCTTTGAACTCTGAGGCTAGGGACAAACATTCAAAAAGCCTGAGCCTGAATTGATTCAATCTTGGCAGGTTAATTTAACCTGGTTGGGCTAAATCACTTTGTAACTGCTCAGACATCCCCTCTGGACTGAAAAAATGCCGGCGTATGCCTGCAGTGGCTCAGGATAAAAGCTGGGGGGTGGGGTGGGGGGGCTAGAGCAGCCCTCCCTTCTCTTCCATAGTGCTGAGTTGAGAGGGGCATGGCCAGGCCCTGGCAGGATGCTCTTGATAACAGAGCATTTATCAGCTCTGTTATCAACATTTAGCACCCCATCAGAAAACAAAGCCTTGCTCATTATAGATTCATAGATTCATAGTTGGTAGGGTCGAAGGGACCTCAATAGATCATCGAGTCCGACCCACTGCCTGGGCAGGAAAGAGTGCTGGGGTCAAATGACCCC
>NW_017729032.1:176508990-176511041 GCF_001723915.1 Gavialis gangeticus
TTCATCTTGGAGTCCACTAGGACTCCAAGATCCCTTTCCGTTCTCTGAATTCCGTTCCGAATTAGTTCAAGCCCTTCTTAAAGAGTGTTTTCCAAAAGAAGGAATGCAGAGACATTATCAGCTGACCTGCTGATTAGCTCCAAAAAGCCCTAAGGGGACACTCTCCTATCTGTCTTACACAGACACATCTCAGCTTTAACTAGCATACCACTTGTTAGCTATGGTCTGTGCTATGGGAGAGAGGAGGAAGGGATCCCTGCTTAAGCAGTGAGTGGTGGGTGGGGAGGAGGGGGGCACAGGGAAGCCAGCAGACTCTGCTGTGTCTGTAAGCCTCTGCTGAAGTCTCAGCCAGGGAGCAAAGGGGAGGGGCCAGCCATGGATGCTGGGATGCTGGGGGAGTCTGATTTAACTTAAATCAGCAAGGGATCTGGGATAGACATTGGATAAACTGGTTTGATGCAAATCAGTTAAGTCGGATATTACATTTAACCAGGTTTATCTCAAACTGGTTCAGCCATTTTCAAAATGGTTTATGTGCACTGAATGTCTGTTCTGTTACATGTTTAAACCAATTTCTGATCACTTATACTGGTTTATACTGATGAGCAACCCTTCAAAGTCCTGCTGTTATGATACTGGACTGCAAATTCCAGAGACTTCAGGAGAAGCAGAAAGTTGAAGTGAACACACAGTCCATGCTGTCTATGTGCCAGAGAGCCATGCTGTAGTGCCCCCTGGCTTTTAGCTTGAGCCACTTGCAGGTGTGTGGCTGCATTTCCTGAATCAAAAGTGAATGTCTGTTTATTTGCTTATTGGTTCAATATTTGCAGTGGTGCTATTTGTGTATCCAGATAACAAGTAGGTATGTATGATCTAAGTTCTGCTAAAAGGAGAGTGTTTATGGTGAGGGAAAAGGGAGACTTGGTAACCTAAAGGGAACTGCACAGCTTGTTTGAGTTAAGTTTTTTCTATCAGAAAGATTAGTTTTGAATTGGAGCATGAATGCATGTTAGAATTGTTAAAAAAAATGGATTGCAGCAAATGACTGAGAAGCAGAGCTTTTTTAATAATTCTTCTGGTTGTTCTCAGTGTCTTTTGGTATTGCACAACTCCTGTACTTCTGTTTACCCAATGCCTTTTGTTCACGATGCATTGAGGGGAAAAGAGAAAGTCTGTAATTCAGGATTATATTTTGTTTGTTTGATTTTAGCTTTAAAGAATTGATCAAGGGAATGACCTTAGAAAATTATTATGGAAATTGGAGCTAGGCTTTTGACCTCATCAAGTCAATTGTAAACTTGGCTCAGCTCAGCAACAGGTGCTGCAACTGAAAATCTTCTAAATAGAAACTTAGATCTGAGAGACAGGAGTAGTAAAATAATTTAACACCCAATAGATGGACTCTCATAAAGAGGTGATGGATTTTTCTTTTGCCTTGGATAAAACTTTGCAGAACAGAGGGAGGGTCCAGGAACAGGAAAACAGAAGTAAAACTTTGGGTTTATTTCACTCTAGGATAGTGAGGGCAGCCCCACTATGGTATTTTATGTTTAATTAGTGTGAAATTAGATCGGTTTTAGCTTTAAATATGAAAATCTCAAGGTGATCTACTGTGACTGAGACTCTAGTTGAATTAAAAAAAAATCTAGAAATTAAAAGTGATATATAAGCTGTAGCTCTGTGTCTGAAAGAAGAGATGTTTATTCTTAGGGGGAGCTTTAACAGACTGAGAAAGTTGATTCTGTATAATCAGAAATGAATTTGCCATTGGAGCAGTGGTACTGATTATGAGAAATTCCTGTTGTTTAGAGTAATTACAAAAACATTTATTCAGGTATAATGTTTATAACAATGGCAAATAAAATGGTAAAAAAATCAGATAATGATTCAAATCCTAACAAGCACCTATTTTTGTTTTAATGTCCCTCATAAAAAGAATCAAACATTATTGGAGTGATTTCCAGTGAAAAGTTTTGGATAAGACAAAAAGAAGTTTGTAGGAGAAAATATAGGTCTTGTGACAACTGCACTTGTTTGATGGGAGGATGAAT
>NW_017729032.1:176516041-176519810 GCF_001723915.1 Gavialis gangeticus
CTAACAAGCACCTATTTTTGTTTTAATGTCCCTCATAAAAAGAATCAAACATTATTGGAGTGATTTCCAGTGAAAAGTTTTGGATAAGACAAAAAGAAGTTTGTAGGAGAAAATATAGGTCTTGTGACAACTGCACTTGTTTGATGGGAGGATGAATCTGGAAATCTTCAAAAGGAGACTGGACAGTCACCTTGCTGGGGTCACTTGACCCCAGTTGTCTTCCTGTCTAGAGCCGGGGGGGCTGGACCCCAATGAACAAGGTCCCTTCTAGCCCTTTACAATCTATGAATCTATGAATATCAGACTAAAATAGTATGGTAGGAACCTGGTTTTAAATGGTATTCACTGCACCTGCAAACTGTGGTGGTTTCTGCTGACATTTAAGTGTATGCTTAACTTGAAAAATGAGTATTTCTGTGACAGAGCTGTTCCTTTAGGGAAATTTAACTGAAGTATGAATGCTGCAAATTGGCACAGAAAACAAATAAAAATGGGAACCTTGGGGGAGGGAAGCTAGCTCTAGAGAGGGGAACTGAAAGCCAGATTTAGGCATTAAGCATATTCCAAGTCAGACAGAAAATCTTTTATAGCTTTGACTGGGAACGCTAGGGACTTTTGCTGATTTTTGTTTTGCTTCTTTCCCTTGTTGTGGGAAGGATTATTATAGTTCAGTTTTTTTCATCCTGAATCGTCTGGGGCACCTTTATAACTCAATCTAGCTACTCAGTCCTGTTGAAGTCAATTAAACTATTCACATGCTTGAAGTTAAGTGTCTGCTAGAAAAAGGTCTGTGTTTAACACTGCCTCATCTAGACAGTACTCATCTAGTAAAGAGTCAGCTAAAAATACCCTCTTATTTACTATTAAATGTTTATGTCAGTGAATGTCATTAAGCTAATGGGTAGTTTTAGCAGGGCCCTGTGACATTTACTATATACTTACATGCCAGTAATCAGTAACAAGTGAGTAGAAATAAGATACAAGTAAATGAAACAAAACACCTCTGAGAAACAGCTGGTTGTAGTGGATCTCCTCTCCCATAGAAAATTAGAACCACAGTGTGATCCTATTGACTCTTAGTCTTCATAGAAACTAAGAGTAGGAGAGGTCTAGGGCTCATAAATTAGGTGAGGTTGTGCTATTAGAGAAGGCTTTGGAGCATGGGATCTGGGAAATATAGAAATGTGGAGTGCAATAGGGCAGAACATAGAATTGGGAAATGTGACAGACCCTAAAGAAGGTGCTGCGTCCAGAAGAGTTTGTGCATGGTCAAAGGTGGCTGGATATGATGAAAGTAATACTACTCCCTTGAGGGCCTTTAACTAAAGAAACTGGGTGTGCTTCAGTTACAGCAGCATTTTCCTGAAGCCCAGAGTATAGTGCATAATTTCCTTAGAGAAGGGGTCAGCAACACTTCCTGGTGGCAGGCTGGAATGATGCATCTTGGGTTGAAGGTGGGTTGGCTCTAGAACCAGCTGCTGCTGCCCCCACTTCTCCCTGTGGCTGCTTCTCTTTGCTGCCTAGCCACAGTGTGAGCAAAGCTCCCTATTACCAAACACCACCAATGCCCTCATTTTGCAGGTTGGATCTCCATAGTGAGCCCCATCTCGCAAACTGTAGGTTGCCAACGCCTGCCTTAGAGGGTAAAGTTTAACAAACATCCCTCTCGTCAACACTTTCTTTATCTAACTTAGGTAGTGCCATGTTTGCTGTGCTGGTTTTTTTAAATCCTATTCTTAGAACTCCATGGATTGTATATGGGACCTAAGCACTAGGGCTGTGTGAAATTTCACCGGCTGTTTCAACTTGTTTCGAGTTTGAAACAGCAAAATCAGAACAAAACAAAGGGCTTTGAAACAGCCTCAAAATGAAACAAGGGCAGTCAAAACATTTTGAAAGTTTAGAAACACTTTGAGTTTTGAAGCTGAAGCTGGGCTTGCCTGCAGGGAAACAGATGGTAAGGAGAGGGAAGGGGAAGACGGGGGAAGGACTGCTCTCATATTGCCTGTGTAACTGGCTAGTGACTGATCCTTCCCTGAGGTCCCTTCTAATTTCAGTGCTCTGGGGGAGGGATGGAAAAACAGCATAAAAGGCAGCATTGTTTGAACTGGCCTGCTTTCTGCCTTGGGGTCTGACAGTCACTGAGCTTCAGCAGCTCAGGAGCATTAGACGATGAAGGCTACTACTACCATTGATTTGAATGTTTTCCTACTTGCTAATGTAGCAAGTGGGATTTCACAATACCTTTTGCTTTCTTGTAGACCCTTTTATTTTATTATTATATTCATTGATTTATTCTTTTCAATTTTATAATTATATTGGATATTACACTATAGAATTTATACAGGAAGGGAGATACATTTGTATTTTATTTCTATACATTTATGCCTTATGGCATATACATACCTTATAGAATTTATATAGGAAGGCAGATACATTTATATATTTTTATAAAAACAAGACACTATGAAACACACCATGAAGCATGGTGGAAAGGCAGCTGGCAAGCCTTGAGGGAGGGGCAGAAGAGAGGGTAGAGGGAGTGGTTTAATCCCTCCCCCACTACACTGAGAGACAGCCTCTTTCCTACAAGTAGCAGGGATGAGGCTTCCAGAAGCAGCAAGGAGAGGGAAGCAATGCCACTGCAACTGCCTGTGCCTGAGACTGCATCCCCTCCAAGAGCATCAGCCATAACACTCCCCCACCACCACCATGACAACAAGCAGCAGCACCAGCACTAGCATGACAGTCTCCTCTACCCCCATTTCACTTCCCATGCTGAGCCTTCCAATGCCAGAGGAAGAACTGGAGCTGGATCTAGATCTGAGTGCCCTAGCAAGAGAAATTCTGGGGAAGGAAGGGGAATCATCTGAGTTTGTATGCCACACCCCTCAAGTTTCCCCTATAGCCAGGTCTCCTTCCCCAGAAGGAACTTCAGAGGAGGCTGAGGTAGAGGTTGTGAAGGCAAATGGCTCCACTGGGTCCGTGCCTCCTCTTGCTGTGCCTCTGCCTGCTGAGGAGGGGGAAATTGCAGCATCTGCACATGCACCCACATCCCAGAAGCAAGTGGTAGTGTGGTCTGGCATCTTTTTGACCTGGCAGACATATGCTATCTGCCTGCACTGCTAAGCCAAAACCAGCCAGGGCAAGGGAACAAAATACATGAGCACCACGGGGATGCTGATGCATCTCCATAGGCACCACCCCCTTGCCCTTGCTCCTCCTCAGCCTGCCACCAGTGGGAGTGTGCTCAATGGGAAGTCCCTCTCTTGCTCCAAAGCCCTTGTACCCCCAAAGCAGAGGCGGGACACCCTGGAATAGTGCGGGAAAGGCAGACAGAAAGTGGGACGTGTTCCAAGGGCAAGCAAGATCACCCAGAGCACTGGGGAGATGTTTGCTGTGGATGGCCAGCTGTCCTCCTTAATTGAATGGCCAGGGTTCAGGTGGCTCATGGCGCTCATGGCCCCATCCTACCAAGTGTGCACTGCACCACCTTCAGCAGGACGGTGGTGCCCCCCCGTATGAGGCATGCAGGGAGTACTTGAAGAAGGAGCTGAACAAGGTAGGTCTACAGGTGGCATTACATTTCACCTTGGAAATCTGGAGCAGCTGGGGTGGAGATCGCACCTACCTCTCCCTCACAGGGGACTGGTGCGACCAGTCAGGCCATTGGTGGGCTCTCATAGTTTCATAGTTTCTAGGGTCGGAAGAGACCTGAGCAGATCATTGAGTCCGACCCCCTGCCATGGCAGGAAAGAGTACTGGGGTC
>NW_017729032.1:176524810-176527962 GCF_001723915.1 Gavialis gangeticus
AAAATGACCCATCCACCACCACTCTCTGGGTGTGGCCCTCCAGCCGGTTGGCGACCCAATTGACTGTGTGGGTGTCAACACCACAGTCCCCCAGTTTCTTAATGAGAACAGGGTGAGAGACAGTGTCGAAGGCCTTCCGAAAGTCCAGGAAGACTATGTCCACTTCTATCCCTGCATCTAATGATTTCGTGACCTGGTCATAGAAGGCCACCAGGCTGGTCTGACAGGACCTGCCACTAATGAACCTGTGTCAGTTGCCCCTAAGCATAATCTCCCCTGCTGGCCCCTCGTGGATATGTACCAGAATAATTCTCTCAAAAAGTCTGCCCAGGATTGAGGTAAGACTAACTGGCCTATAGTTTCCTGGGTCCTCCTTCCTCCCCTTTTTGAAGATGGGAACCACATTGTTCCTCTTCCAGTCCTCTGGCACCACACCAGAGCACCACGAGTGCTCGTAAAGCCGTGCCAGGGGCCCCGCAATGACCTCAGCCAATTCCCTCAGTACTTGAGGGTGGAGATTGTCCGGACAAGCTGATTTGAATACCTCCAGTCCCTCCAGAAGTTCCCTAACTAGTTCCTCACTAACCCTTGGCCGAGGTGCACCTCCCCTGGGGTGTAAGGGGGCCCGAGAGAGGGGGTGGCTTTTCCGGTCCCTGCTCAGGAAAATGGAGGCAAAGAAATTGTTAAATATGTTAGCTTTGTCGTCTGGTGTGATGACCAAATTTCCTAGCTTGTCCTGCAGGGGCCCCATGTTACCCGGAATGTTCTTTTTGCCCCCTTTGTATTTAAAAAAGGACTTCTTGTTGTCCTGATCTGGAAAGCTAGACCCAGTTCCATCTCTGCCTTGGCCTTCCTGACTGCCCCCTGCATCCCCGAGCAACCACAGTATAATCCTCCCTGGTGATGGCCCCTCCCTTCCATTGGGTGTGCTCCTTCCTTTTAGCTAGGAGACATTCCCTAGCTAACATTCCAAGGTGATGGATGAATCCCACACTGCATAGAGATCATGAGGGCCATGAATTGCTTGGTGCAGTGGTGGCTCGTTAGGCAGGGCCAGCTCACCCATGGGTTCATGGTCACCGACAATGGGGCCAATATGGTCAAGGTGGTCTGTGATGCCAGCTTTGTGTGGCACACAAGTTCCACCTCATAGTCAAGGATGCCTTGGAGGGGGACAGAGCTGCTAATGATGGCACCAGCACCTCCAGGAAGCTCATTTCCAAATGCAGGAAGATAGCAGGCTACTTCCACTGCAGCATCAAGAGGGGCAAGATGCTGTGCGACAAAGAGGCAGAACTGAACACCCCACAGCGGAAAATCATGTGGGATGTGGAGACCCAGTCGAATTCTACATACTTGATGCTCAAGAGGCTGGTGGAGCAGCAGAAGGCCTTGCTCAGGGAGTTTGGGATCAGCAGCTCCATTAACAGAGCAGAGTGGGATATCATCTCCCCGAACTTGGTGGTCCTCAAGCCTTTCCTCAAGGCCACCAAGACCCTGAGCTCTGGTGATGCCCTCCTTATCCAGGTCATCCCTGTAGTGAGGGAACTTCAGAGCCAAATGGAGAGCTTCCAGAGGATCAATGTTCCTGGCTGAGGCAAGCCACTGTCACCAGATGTGCAGGCACTGGTGAGGTGGCTGAAGGAGGGCATCAGGAAACAGCTTTATCTCTTGTGGTCCAGTGCGGTCCACATGCTGGCCACCATGTGTGACCCGAGGGTGAAGGGCAGTGTATGCAGCAGCCAAACCCTGGATCAGTGGATGGAGGTGCTGGTGAAGAGAGTCAAGGAGGCTGAGGGGCAGAGGTGGAGGGATATGGAAGAGGGGGATGCACTGTCTCATGGTAACAGCCAGTCTCCTCCTCCACCACAGGCACTGCCAATGTGGGCCAAGTGCATGACTTCCATGGTGGGGTCCAGAGACACCAGAACCCACCATCAGGCAGGTAGTGCTCAGGCCTTTGTGGCTGCCTATCTCGCTGAGGATGTGGAGCCGCTGCTGTGTGACTGATTGGCTTACTGGGCAAGCTGCAACCAGATGTGGCCAGATCTGGCTGCAGTTGCCCAGGAACACCTGTCTTGTCCACTGACCAGTGTTCTGAGTGAGAGGGTACTCAGCATTGCTGGGGATGTAGTGACACCCCACTGCACCTGCTTGGATCCTGGTTTGGTGGAGCAGCTGGTGTTCCTCAAGGTGAACCTCCTGCTGCTGGGGTTCCCCGAGCTCCAGGTGCAGATGGAATGAATACCACCTTCCTCACTCTGTCTGCACCTATTTTCTTTTTTCATTTTTTAAAACCCATTTAACTTCCCACTCTCAGAGCTGGAGGGCACTCACTGCATCACCAGCCACCAGGGGAAGAACATGTCCCTGCTGAGCTTCTGTGCCAGGAGGAACTTGGAGGTATTGGCTGGCATGATGGGGAAGGAGGAGACCTCAGGTCCTGGACATGACCACTAAAACTGCACTCTGCCAGGGTTGGAGAGGCCTGGTGGGACTGCTGGTGGCAGGGCTCTGGGCACATCTAAGCCCCAGGGCTGGGGCTGGGAGGGAGAGTTGTCCGGCAGCTGCTGGAGAAGAAGCTCCTGCAGGAAAGGAAAGAAAAGCTCTACCTGTGACAGTTTGGCTGCCTGAGATGCTGCTGGTGCTACTGTGCTGCTTACTGAGTTATTACCTGTTGTCATTTAAAGTGGTGGACCGGACTGAGGCTGTAGGGGAGGAGGCGTCCTCATTGGGGCACACTACCGTGTCATGTAGAGGCCCCTGCGCCAGTGAGAGCATGCCTTAACACATACACAGTGTCACCCATGTCATGAGTTTTGCTTGTCAGCAGCTTGAGGTGTAGTTTCCCAGAAACTCCTGAACCGATCTCCTTAAAGCTTGGCAGTCTTCATGGCCTCAGAAGGGGCTACCATCCCTGCAAGTGTCATCTGAATCAGGCAGGAAATGAAAAAGTTATAGGCAGTTTTGTGCTTCCCCATTATAGCCCATGGGCAAAACGTTGAAACAGCTTTGAAACAGCAAAACTGTTTCAATGAAATGAAACAGAACAGTGATTTCAAAGTGAAATGAAACTCAAAACGAAACACTGTCCCATCAAAATGTCAAAATGGAAGTCGAAACGGAATGGTACTGTTTTGCACAGCTCTACT
>NW_017729032.1:176528517-176548631 GCF_001723915.1 Gavialis gangeticus
GCAGGGCTCTGGGCACATCTAAGCCCCAGGGCTGGGGCTGGGAGGGAGAGTTGTCCGGCAGCTGCTGGAGAAGAAGCTCCTGCAGGAAAGGAAAGAAAAGCTCTACCTGTGACAGTTTGGCTGCCTGAGATGCTGCTGGTGCTACTGTGCTGCTTACTGAGTTATTACCTGTTGTCATTTAAAGTGGTGGACCGGACTGAGGCTGTAGGGGAGGAGGCGTCCTCATTGGGGCACACTACCGTGTCATGTAGAGGCCCCTGCGCCAGTGAGAGCATGCCTTAACACATACACAGTGTCACCCATGTCATGAGTTTTGCTTGTCAGCAGCTTGAGGTGTAGTTTCCCAGAAACTCCTGAACCGATCTCCTTAAAGCTTGGCAGTCTTCATGGCCTCAGAAGGGGCTACCATCCCTGCAAGTGTCATCTGAATCAGGCAGGAAATGAAAAAGTTATAGGCAGTTTTGTGCTTCCCCATTATAGCCCATGGGCAAAACGTTGAAACAGCTTTGAAACAGCAAAACTGTTTCAATGAAATGAAACAGAACAGTGATTTCAAAGTGAAATGAAACTCAAAACGAAACACTGTCCCATCAAAATGTCAAAATGGAAGTCGAAACGGAATGGTACTGTTTTGCACAGCTCTACTAAGCACATAATTTCAGGATATAGACTCTCTTGGTACCTAAATGTTAGGAGCTCTATTACACTTCTCCCATTTTGTTCTTTTCCTGTACAAATGCATAGTTCTCCTATACTTTCCATGAGCAACTAGCATACAGTTGGTGTGTCCCAGGAGGAGGATTGTACTTTGCCTAGAACCTGGATCTCCTGGGACTCCCATTTTCTGGGCAAAAGGTAGGCACTGCCACCCTTTTGTGGATTTCAGCTGTTCACAATCTTGGGAGTTTGAACAGCATTTCTGAATCTCCATGGAAAAGTTGAATCACAACAGAATATAAATGGAATTAGACATTCCAAGGCAGTGTTGAATTGCTCGTAAACATGTTAAGTAGAATAAACATAGCTTCACTTTCATCCTACAATGGTTCGGTAAGGAGTTTAGGCATCTTAGAATGATTCATGCTGCTACATGAAGCAAATAGAATGTTTTTGGGTGAGTTAGATGCCTATAAACTGTGTATCACTTATGTGTCTTAGCAATGAAATAGAACTTTGCCCTAGGTGTTTTGGGACACCTAAATTCTGTTAGGAGACTAACTTATGAACTTAGGGCTTCTATAATGATAAGAAGGACTTTACATGCACACAAGAAACATGAACATGCAGAATTTATAGGTTTTGGTATAAAGGTAAATTATGTATAAAGCACTGTAAAATAAATACGAGGCATCCTTATTTTAAGTAGTACTACTTTCTCTAGTTGCTACCTGTTCCTTTTATTGTCCTTCCAAACAACTTTTTTCATGGCAATTAGGTCATCCTTATCCAACAGGGTATAATCTGATGATGCAGGCTATAGCTACAGAGATGCTTAGGGGCACCTTAATTAAAAAAAAAAAAAAATAGATTTTGGGAGAAAAGAAAGCCCTCTAGACTGATGACAACTATTGGTCTTACAAAAGCATAGTGCTTTTATCAGCTAATGGAGTTGTGTGGAAATATTCTTAAAAAAAAAGAAAAACCTGGGTGAAGTTAGATTTTTTTTTAAACAAATCACTGGAGATAAAAGGTACTTACAGAACTGGTTTTATTGCTTTTATGTAAATGACTGTTGGGTGATATTAAATAAAGCCCAGAGATGATCTTTATTTTCATAGATTCATAGATTCATAGACATTAGGGCTGGAAGGGACCTTGGAAGATCATCGAGTCCAGCCCCCTGCCTCAGGGGCAGGAAGTCAGCGGGGATCATAGGATCTCAGCAAGATAAACATCCAAATGTCTCCTGAAGGTGTTCAAAGTAGGTGCTTGAACCACCTCCAGTGGCAGTCTATTCCAAACCTTGGCAGCTTAGACAGGAAAGAAGTTCTTCCTGATGTACAGCTTGAAATGGTCATGGAGGAGTTTGTGACCATTTGACCTTGTCATTCCCTGGGGTGCTCTGATGAACAGATGCTCCCCCAGATCCTCGTGAGCACCCCTGATAAACTTAAAGGTGGCCATCAGATCATCCCTGAGCCTGTGCTTTTCCAGGCTGAAGAGTCCCATGGCTCTCAGCCTCTCATCATAAAGTCTGTTTTCCTGATCTCTGATCATGTGCATGGCTCTTCTCTGGACTCTCTCACACTTCTCCACATCCTTTTTGAATTGCAGAGCACAAAACTGGTCACAGTACTCCAGCTGCGGCCTCACCAAGGCCAAGTACAATGGGAGAATGACGTCTCGGGATTTGCTTGAGAAGTATCTATGGATGCAAGCCAGCATTTCTAAGACCTTCCCTGGGATAGAGGTCAGGCTGATGGGCCTGTAGTTTGCCAGATCCACTTTCCTCTCTTTCTTGAAGATAGACACCACATTGGCCTTTTTCCAATCTTCGTGCACTTCACCAGAGCACCAGGAGTTCTCAAAGATCTGTGCCAGGGGCTGAGCTATGATGCAAGCCAACTCCTTGAGTATCCTGGGGTATAAAACATCAGGGCTGGCTGACTTGAAGATATCCAGCATCTCAAGGTATTCCTTCAAGAGGTCAGCATTGATGGAGCGTAAGGAATCTCCCTCACATGGGCCTCCCTGTCCCATAATGGACAGGGGCGTCCCATGGGACTGGTGAAAAACTGATGCAAAGTACCCATTTAACAAGTTGGCTTTTTCCTGGGCACCAGTTGTCAGTTATCCCATCTGGTTTAGCAGGGGTCCAATGTTACCCTTGCTTTCCCTCCAGCTGCTCACATATTTAAAAAAGGACTTTTTATTGTCCTTGATATTTGTAGCTAGTTGGAGTTCTGTCGCAGCCTTGGCTTTCCTGGTTCGCTCCCTGCAGGTCTGGACCAGTGCAGAATATTCCTCCTTGGAGGTGGATCCAGTCCTCCATCCTTTGTAGGTCTTTCTTTTTAGATGCAGGAGGTCTGCTAGTTCCTGGAGAGCTAAGGGGCCTGGTGTGCCCTTTTGCTGTCTTTCCTCTGAGATAGAATAGACTTTGCTTGTGCATCCAGGATTGCTCCCTTAAGGAGCAACCACTTGTCCTGAACTCCCCTCCCCTTTGGGTTGTGGTCCTTTAGGGCCTCACTGACAAGCCTCCTGAGCTTGTCGAAGTCAGCTTTCCTGAAGTCGAGAACTTATGTATTGCTGACTGACTTGCCAGCTTTACAGCGAATGGTGAAGGTGATCAGCTTGTGGTCACTGTCACCCAGTTTCTCTTCAATCATTAGGTTGCTGATTAGGTCATCCCCCGTTGCCAGTACCAGGTCGAGCAGCGCTTTACCTCTCTTTGGCCCGTAGACTTCTTCCATCAGATAGAGCTCATCCATGCATGAGAGAAAGCTTTGTCACCATTTGGATTTGGCCGGGCGCTCTTCCCACGAGATGTCTTGGTAGTTGAAGTCTCCCATGACAACCATGCACCAGGAGCGTGAGGCCTCAGCCAATTCCCTGGCAAACTCCTGTTCAAGCTCTTGATCCTGGGTAGGAGCTCCGTAGTGTCTCCTGTGCTGTGTTCCCCATGGATTTTAACCCAGAGGGTCTCCAGCCATCCATCCTGGGTGCCAATGTTGGCTTGCAGGGATGGGTAGCTTTTCTTGACATAGAGAGCTACAACCCTGCCCCTTTTGTCCACTCAGTCTCTCCTGTACAGGGTATAGCCGTCTATACCTGTGGCCCAGTCATGGGTGGATTTCCACCAGGTCTCTGTTATCCCTATGACATCATAATTATTTGTGTTAAGCAGGAGGATAAGTTCCTCCTGTTTATTCCCCAAGCTCCTGGCATTTGTGTACAGCCACGCAAGTGTCCTTTTGGGGGCCCTAGCCTTGCCTACAGATCGTTTCTGGGCTGGGGTAGGGGTGGGCTCCCTTAAGTGCCTTGGCCTGCTGGCTTTGCAAGGGTTGCTCAGTGGCCCAGGAGTGTCAGGAGTCCCCCCATTCCCCGGTGGGCTTAGTTTAAAGCCTGGTGGAGCAGGTCAGCCAGTCTGGCTAAGAAGAGCCTCCTCCCCAGTGGAGAGAGGTGGAGGCTGTCCCTTACCAGAAGCTCACTTCCTCTCTCACCAAAGAACAGACTGTGGTCATAGAAGCCAAAGCCTTTCCAAAGACACCAGCACTACAGTCTTTGGTTCACTACCTCGATCCTCCTCTTCCTCTTCAGCCCATAGCCCAAAACTGGGAGGATCGAGGAAAACACCACTTGCTCCCCCAAGCTCTTAAGCCCTGCTCACAAATCCCTGTAGTGCTTCATGACCCAGCGGGGATTGCTCTGAGCCATGTCATTTGTGCCCACATGGATAAGGAGCATAGGGTAGTGCTCAGTGGGCCAGAGGAGCTTAGGGATTTTCTCTGCAATGTCTCAGATTCGGGCTCCTGGAAAGCAGCAGACTTCCTGGGCTGAGGGGTTGGGGTGGCAGATTGCCCCCTCAGTCCCCCTCAGAATGGAGTCTCCCACGACAAACACTTTGTGTTTTGTCTTAGGGAGAGCAGGGGAGGTAGCTACAGTTGAGCCTGTGTTGCCTACCGAAGCTGGCAGCTTAACAGGCTCTGCTGGGGCTGCAAGAGGTTCATACCTGTTGCAAAGCTCCAGCGGGGCGGGGACCTTGGTACAGTGGGCCTTAGGGCCCTTGACCACGTTGGTCAAACCCCTTGGCTAGACAGAATGGGAGGTCCCCAAGTCCTCCCTTGTCCTGGAAGGTGACCGTGGTCTGCCCTCCATCTCCAGGGGCAGAAGGGCCTGGCAGTAGGAGTCTATCTCCTGCTCACCATCCCTGCTTTTAACTAAACCTGACATTTTTCTTCCAAATTCTCCATGAAGTATAAGCAGTGATTTTCAGGGCGATTTTCGTCTTCCGTCTCAAGATTTAAATTCCCTCAAAATGATGTAACTTCTGTAAAATGCTCTGGAATTATGTAGCATCAGCTGGAGAGGCACAATTATCAAATATTCTTTCAGTAAAGTGGTCTGACATGTAGATACCATCTACATTTTTCAGAACCTAATAGTAATGTTGGATCTATAGATTCTGCTTCCTACCTTGATGCAGAACCACAATGATTTCAGTAGGGCTTCATATGGGTGCACTGACCACTCCAATTTGTTTGCAGAGTTAGATTTCTGTTTTCTAGTCTGTATTAGGTCAATCACATTCTTATGACTTTAGCAATATCGGGCAATATAACTTATTTAATCAGATAGTGTAGATGATTTTACTTCTGTGAAAGGTGAAAAACTCCTATACTGCAACCAATTTGGAAATTTAAATTCTGGAAGTCCTATTTCAATGATATTTCAAACCATTTGTAGAATGTGTGCCATTACTTGATCTTATTGCTGTGTTTTCTCACATCCTGTTTGTCATAAAGGCTGTCCTAAATACAGACCTTGGGAGACTACCTTCAAAGAGTATCAAGCAGATTTAAATCCCTTAATGTCCAATGCTTTATAAACTATTTTGTGATATAGCAATTAAAGGTGACAAGCTACAAATCTTTAATCCTCAGTGGTTGTCTTAAATACCAGAGAGATTCCACAGATAGCTTCACTGGTGTGGCTCATCAGACATTATACAGCATAATATATTTCTTTCCTTGTCCACTCTCATATAAAAATCAAATTAAAATGAGGAAAATGTTTGTTGGGCTATATATATATATATATATATATATATATATATGTGTGTTGGAAAAACAAGGCAGGAATAAATGATCTAATTGTCAGGGGGGGCAGCATGTTCCTTTATGGAAATATGTCGTGTAAATGAGCTTGAAAATGACATAATCTTTGCCTCCTTCATGCCAAAATAGAGGCCAATGTATGCTAGGCCACCTTATAATCATTTGTCTGAAAGCATGGGCCAAATTCTCCTCTGGCACAAGCAGATGCAACTTGATAGAAGTCAAAGGAGTTCAAAGGAGTTCTTCCCACTTATGGCAGGGGCCATGTATGACCTAGGTAAATGCAGTGGAGTTGGCACCTTCTTGTGAATTTGACTCTTCAGGAACACTGTTAAGTCTTCTGAGGAATGGAGCCACATGATAAGAGAAAGCACAAGGGTAGCCCTACCCCCAGTTGTACACTAGATTGTTTTAAGAATGATGATCCTCCTGTAATCCAATTGCTGGTATAGTGAGGACATTTTAGTACTTATAATACAGACTCATTGTGCATTATTTTTATTTAAAGTACTATTTTGGATTTGCATAGTCACACAATTTGCATGGCTCCAGTTACAATAGTAAGGCAAATCTCAGGTCAGAATTTATCCCAGGTTTTGATTCCATTTATCTAACACTTATCTTTCTCCTTATCTTTGTGTACTCTTCTAAAGTGGCAAACACTTACAAACAACACTATGCTTCTCCAGAACATGGCCACAACATTTGGTGACACCATATAATCTAATGGCCAGATTAAGATAAATTCCTGTGCAAGAGAGAGAAGACCCAGCTACTACCTGTTAGTACTCACAGTGAGAGTTATCCATGTAAAAAAGATGAGATTAAAAAGACTATTGCCTTTCCTTGGCTTATTTTGGGTCAGCAGAGCCAGCAAACCAATGAAAGGAAGCATGTGATGAAATGAATGTACCTTCCTCATGCACCAGGGAACTCTGGGGGCATTATGCACCTCTATCACGATACTTCCTGAAGCTCTCCCTGGAGAGGTTTACTTCTGCTTCAACACAGACCAGTGCCTATTAATCTCAACTGAGTCCTAAACAATTACAGCAAAAGCTTTGTTATCCGGCACCCATGGGGGGCACGGGGTGCTGGATAACAAAATATGTTGGTTACCTGAGAGGCCTGAACAGGGGTCTTTGCCTATTCAGGCTGCTGCCTCTACCTCTACGTCTGGAGCAGGGAGGCGGGCCCTGTGCAGGCTGCTATGCCCCAGGCCATGGGGGTCGGCAGTGCAGCCTGCTTTGCCCTGGGCTGTGGGGGGTCAGCGAAACTGGAAGTGCCACAGTGGGCGCTTCCAGTTTCGCTTTTACCTTACAAGCCAGTATGCTGGTTAATAGAGCAGTCTGGCTTGTAAGGTGCCGGATAATGCAGCTTTTACTGTAGCTAATTTTTAGTAAGTTCCCTATAGGCAGAAAAGGTGCCTTTCTGTTTTTGTAAAGCACCATATACACATTTGAGGTGCTGTGGCCATATATTCTTGGTAATGATTTAGACATTACATATTGTTTTGCTGGTTTACTGGATTGTATTTAAAAGGAAACCATCAAAGTCACTATACAATATGAACCAAGAGCTTCTGTTAATATTGCTAAGGCGAAAACATGCGCCTGTGGTTCTCTTGTATATCAGATAATTCTGGGGTCTGGTTTAATTATTTGAAAAACAAAATGACTATTCACAAGGCATTTCATTGGTAGGCAAAGTCATTCCTATTTGTTGAAATGCAAGGAAGCCAAGAAATGTTACATGAAAAAATAACAGTGCTGTTTACATCTAGCATTTTATCAATAGTTCTGCTCAAGCTTTAGATAAAATGTAAGATGGGCGCATTGGCTATCTTGTGCTGTAGAGGAATATGATGCAGATCAAAAGCAGAAATAATCTTGAATTTCTAGTTGGTAAAAAAAAAGACATGTTTACACATTAAGATTAAGTGACAGATGTGAAATAAAAAACCTCAACATCTGTACCTCATCTGCCCCATGTTACTGCTTCTTTATCAGCCAGCCCTTCTTAGACACTGATTTCGTAGTATCACACAAGCAGAGCAAGATTAAATTTGGTAGTCAGATGGGAGATCTCTGCCATAAAACCCACAGTACTGTGGAAAATGTGTTGGCAAATCAGCAGGTGGCACACTTCCTTTGGAGTCAGACTTGACCTGGAACCAGTGGTACCATTCTGTTTAAGGTCCCCTCTTTTTAGTTGACACATAGAACCAAGCTTTTAACTGCTTGTGATAATAAAGAACCTGATCCTTATCCCTTTTAAATGGGAGGCTAAACTCCCATAGTTTTCAATGGACAAGGGTATAGCATCCTCTATCATGAAAACCACTATTGCACTGTTTTAGTGGGAGTGTTTAGCTGTGGGTTTCTAACTGAATTCTAATATATACAATTGGATTCTTGTCTTCTTTAATTATTCCTATGATTCCAACAAAGCATAGTATTCTTCTTTTCCTTTCCATAAACAAAAGGTCATATCAGTGAGTGCTGTTAGTTTAGCTGCCATGTTCCACCTGGGAGTTATTTGCATTTCAATGCCAAGTTAAATGATTCCTGTACCTGTAAAGCTTGCAAATGAATTTTTGATCTTTGGGGATGAGATGCACTATAGAAATGTAAGACTTTCATTCATTGTTATTAGTCAGGATTTATCATCTGCACTGATGTAAAACACATGGTTCTATGTATAAGAAGAATGGCAATCAGGTAAATGATAATATAGTAATAGAGATAAGAATATCAGTAGGCAGAAGTAGACAGCAAAGAGAAAGAAAGTAGTAAAACTGATAAGGGTAGTACTCAAAAGATTGAGCTAATGAAAGAACTATGCATAATTCAGTCAGGGAAGTGAATGTGATCAGGCAAAAACAATTCCATATAAATGGCTGGAACCTGGGGAAGAAATATGGAGGAATTTGAATGGATAATGTAAAATATGGAGGATGTGAAACAGAAATATGGTGGAATAGTAATCATAACTGGAACACAGGTTTTGGAGGAAATCAAACAACTTATGGTATTCAGGAAATCAAATTAGAGGTAATCAGGTGGCATTGGATATTAGTAATGAAAGAAAGACAAAATAAAAGGAACAACTTGGATAACACAGAACCTGTTTGATTTAAACTCAGTTTAGGGAAGAAGGATAAAATAGGTTTTAATGTAGTAGTTCAAGGAATTTGTTCTAAGTCCAAAGGGTTGTATCTTGTAAAGCATACAGATCTCCCTAGTGTAATTAGGGTGAAAAAATATTTCAGGAAATGTGTGATTATGAGAAACTTTGACTTCCCAGTTATAGATTAGGGGAAGATGCTAGCAATTATGGTACAGCCCGAATATTCCTAGATGTGACGGGTGACAAATTTTTTCACCAAAGAACTGATCCAACAAGAGGTGATCCTAGAAAATAGGTGTGATCATGGAAAATAATGTCAGACTGAGTGATCATGAGATTTTTTTCAGTTTAAGTTAAATTAAAATAAAAACTATTGATTTTTAGTTAACACGCTGGTTTAAAAAAAGGCAAGGGAATAAGTAAAGTCCACTGGAATGGAGGAACGTATGGTCTTGAATGCGGAGGAGTCCTGGAATTTCCCCAAGTCAAAGGTGCTAAAACTGTTAGGAATCTTTATCCCAAGCAAGGGAAAAATATTGCACAAGGTCACTACAGTCCTAACTACATCAATAGCCATCTTAAGAAGGATATAATGAATAGGCAGAAGGCCTAGAAGAAATGAGGGAAAATTATTTCTCAGCAGAGAAAATTAAGCCAAATATTAAATCAAATGGAAAGGTTCCTCATCCGTATAAATCAGAAAAAAAGAAGCAAAAATGTACACCCAATATGTAGTAAGACTGGGGTAAGGATTAAGGATAATGTAGGAGTGGCCTCAAAACTATGGATGAATATTTAGTCTGATTTTTTTAAAAATGGGGACAGTGATATTTAGCATAATTTACAGAAAGAATGATAGGAATGAAGGTATAGAAATGAAAATTACCAATACCAGAGGTGAAAGTAAAGCACACAAGTCTCAGTCACTCAGAGGAGAACTAGATAATTTCTATCCTGGAACTGTGAAAGAACTGGCATATGAACTTGCAGATCTAGTAGACTTAACTAAAATGACTTGCTATCAAGTTGGGGATGTTACCATTTGACTGGAGAAGAGTAACAATTCTATCAGTTTTTAAAAAGGAGTGATCAGGGTAACTAGAGAAATGTTCAATCTCACCTCAATAGTATGCAAGATTTTAGCACATTTTTTTAAAAGAAAGAATTGTTGTTAAAGATGCACAGGTAAATGAAAAATGGGATGAAATGGGTTTACCAAGACAGATCATGCAAAAATAAACTAAAGTTTTATTTGATAAGAGAACTTATTTTTCTAGACTAGTGATTTTCAACCAGAGTGCCACAGCAAGGTGTTGCAAGGTGCCATGCAATGATAGCTCTGTTAGGTGTGCAAACATGATTCACAAGATAAAGCCAGTGATGTCAAATAGGAATTCATACTGTTAAAAAGATTCTGACCTGCTATTATCTTTCTGAGTTCTTTGCAACAGAAGAATTGCCCTATTATTTTTTTCTGTAGTAAAAAAATTAGAGAAAATTAATAGCTGACATTTTCCAAAGGCTGTCTTTAGTAAAATGACGGGTATCTTGAGCGTATAAAGGTTGAGAACCACTGTTCTAGACCAGGGATGCCCAACCCCCAGCCTATGGGTAGGATCTGACCTCTGGCACCAGGTCACTTGGCTCTACTCCATTTATCTGGCCCATGGAGCCAAAACATTGAGCACCACTGTTCTAGGCAAAGGAAGTCTCAAAAACATATCAGTCTGGGCTTCAATGCAGTTACCTGACATAGCGCCACATGGGAAAAACTGACGATAGAAAAGGTGGGGAGAACTGAAGAGTGCACAGGAAACTTGCTGGAAGGGAGATGATGATTTAAACAAGTATGAAAAAACTGGATGGATGTTACTAGTGGAGGTCCTTAAGGAAAAGTTTGAGGAAAAGTTTTGTTTAATATTTTTTATTAATGTCCTGAACGCAAACAAAACTATGAATACACTTACAAAATCTGCTGGTGGCAAAAAATTGGGAAGTATCTTCAATACAGAAGGAAGTCAGGATGTAGAAACATAGGACAGAAATGGATGTTTGAGGTGACAGTCCAGTCCCCTGTGTTCATAGGCAATCATTTATATGAGGAATCCCCAAACTGTCACCTCAAAAGCTCACACACAATTAGAAAGAATGCTTTCTAAAACACTAAGAACTCCCCTGCTTTAACCTATGGCATATTATGGGGTAATGAGGGCACTGTCAATGCCCTGCTATTGTAGTAACAGGGAAATAGTTGATTCTAGGAGAATGACAATGCCCCATGCTACAGAGGAAGGAAAAACTCCCACAGTCTGTTCCAATCTGACTTAAGGTGGGAAAAATGTTTCTTCCTGATCCAGAGTAGAGGAGTGAGTCCCTCTATCCAGGGATCTCTGGGTTTTCTAAGAACTGACAGGAACATCAGCACACTCCAGGTAAAAAACCTCTGACCCTAGCTATAACCAACTTCCCTATGCTTTAGAGAATGGTGAAAAGAATACCCAGAAGCCAGTAGTATTTATAAGAGTGGGGGATTCCTGCTGGTCACTACTGGTAACCACCAAAAGCCCTGAAGCATGAGATTATGAGACACTCGCACTTTATAGGCAGTGGATATTAGTGAATCACTGCTGGTCACAGTGGTACACCAGTGCAGAGTCATATTCGTGCCTTGTAGAGCAACGGTGGCCTCAGGATGTACAGTCTTACCAATGGGTTTGGAAATTAAATCTTTAATAGGTCCACAAGGGGTGTGTGTAAGGGCTATGGCTGCTACTGAACACGTTCAGTTGATGTAACTGCATGGTCACGCCAAGCTGTTCATATGCACAGGCCTACACATCCATAAACAGAATATCCCTGGAAGTCTAAGTACCAGAAATGCCCTTCAGATCTCCAAAAATGGCCATAGACAACCTAGAAAAAACAGAACATCATCCTTTGGGAGTAATAGAAGAAATTTCATTAGGAAGTGAAGAGCTCAAGGGCTAAAGCACCTATAGGTATTAGTTGATGATAGAATGACTCTGAGCTACCAGTGTGCCATAAGCATGTAAAAAAGATAACTGGGGCCCTAGGTTGTATCACGAGAAGTATTTTCCAGTAGAGATAGGCAAGTATTAATACCTTTGTACAAGGCACTGGTCAGACATTATCCAGAGTACCATGTACAATTTTAGTAATTCAAGTTCAAGGAAGATAAATTTAAATCATCTGTAAGGATGATCTGGGGAATGGAAAACCTCAGAAGAAATAGATATTAGAAAAATTTGGCTTGTTTAATCTAGCAAAGTGAGGGCAGGGAGGAGATCTAATTGCTGTCTATAAATACAGCAGAGGATAAATGTCAGGAAGCAAGAAAAAGCTGTTTAAGCTAAAGAATGATGTTGGCACTAGAATAGATGGGTTTTAACAGGCCCTGAATACATTTAGTCTGGAAATCAGAAAAGGTTATTGCTAGGGCTGTGCAACGCTTTGGTAGCCTATTTGATTGGGAGTAGATTCGGCCTGATTTGGTGGCCAAATCTCTGAATCTGAATTGAATCGGGAGACCCATTAAAAGGTCCAAATCAAATTTAAAGCCTCTGAATTGATTTGGAAAACATTTGGAGAGATTTGGAGATTCGGATCAGCCAGGGAGAGGCAGGCACAGCCAAGTGGCTGCAGGTTCTCCTGCAGCTCCTTGCATTGTGCCTGCTCCTCCCTGGGTGGGGGAGCTGTGGGAGAAGCCCCCATGGCTCCCCTGCCCAACTTTATCCCCTGCCTGGCCCCAGCCTTCCAGCACTTAAAAAACCCCCAAAACAAAAAGCCCTGCCCTGCACTCCCCGGCTGTACCAGAGGTGATCAAGGCCTCTGGGGGCTCATGGCAGAGCCCTCTCCCATGCAGCATGGGGTTGTGAGGGGAAGTGGGGATCTCCCCCCACAACTTGGCACCCGCATGGGAGCTGTCACTTCATGCAGGTGCAACGCAGCTTGTCAGGGCACTGCGTACTTTTTGGGAGCTGGGGTGGCTCCACCTGTCAGCCCCAGAGGCCCCAGCTCCCAGACAGCGTGTAGTGCCCTGCTGAGCCATGCCGCACCCGCACCATGAGGCAGCTGCCATGCTGGTGCCAGGCTGGGGGCGGTGCAATCCCCACTGCCCCGTGCTGTGTGGGGGAGCTCTGCCATGAGCCCTCAGAGGCCCTGCTCCCCATTGCTGCTACATCCAGTGAGTGCAGGGCTTTTTTTTTTTTTTAAATAAAGTGCTGGGAAGCTGGGGCTGGGTGTGTGGGGGCAGGGGGGGCCTGGGCAGGGCAGCCATGGGGGCTTCTCCCATGGCTCCCCCCACCCACAGAGAGGCAGGAAGATCTGGAGGACCACAGGAAAACTGGCAGCTGCCTGGCTGTGCCTACCTCTCTCCAGCCGATTTGAATCTCCAAATCAGTGCCGAATCTCCCTTTCTGATTTGGCTGAATCAAATGGGGACAGTGATTCGAGTAACTAAATCAAATAGCTGTCCTCCAAATTGGCTGAATATGAATCAAATACTTCTGTATTTGCACAGGTCTAGTTATTGCCATCAGAGCACTGAGGCTGTAGATTGATTCCAGAGTTGTAGATGCAAAAATCATAACTACTTTATAACAGAGTCTGAAATGTTTATAAAAAGGCTGTCTAACATGTCAACTTTGCTACCAGGGGTATGGACTTAACTTACTTGAGTGAGTCCTTCCCAGTCTTGAGCAGGTGTAGGGACCAGAACTGAGTCAAAGTCGTAGGATCAGATGGTCTACAAGCTGTCTAGGAGACTTGCTGAGCACAGTTGCTCCTCACACCCCTCTCTGGCCTTCCATTTTTGAGACAAGGTTGTCTTCCTGAAAGCATAGGAATCAATCCCTCATATATATATATAGTATAGTATATGTGTATATATATATATGCATTTGCACATTAAACTTTCCAAATTATCTCATTCCATCTCTCTGACCCAATACATATTTAAGTATTCTATGCACAGTGAGAGAAAATAAGAGTTCCTTTGACCCAGGATAGGATCTTTGGATCTGGTTCTCAATTCTATTTCAGATTGTACAGGGAAACTTGTCATTGATGTCAAGGGTGCAAACCAATTTATACCAAAAGAGAATATATTTCACCTAAACTGTATACCAAAATGGGCATACCATGCTGAATTATCAGAACCTCTACATTTTGTATTTTCCAGATCATATTGTTGTAATTGAAACAAGATTAAGGAAGCAAAGGTTACTTATTGATTTTTCTCATATAAAATAGAATGTTTAAGCAATACATAGACTCAGAGAAGAATTGTACATTCTTAATGACTTTGGAATACATATATATTATATTCAATCTTTGGAGCAGAAGTAGGTCCTCCCCCGTTTCTATGTGGGTGCCCTAACCACGCCACTATGGAACAGTGCTCTTTTAAATTATTTATGTAAGGTATGTAATATTCTATAGGCAGAGTTAAGAATACCCCAATCCTACTCTTTTTTGCCTGGTGGTCAAAGAGGTTCCTGGGAGGTGGGTTCTGTGAGTCACTGGGGATGAGGGATTGACTCCTATGCTTTCAAGAAGACAACCTGTCTCAAAAATGGAAGGACAGAGAGGGGTGTGAGGAGGAACTGTCTGTTAAGCAAGTCTCCTAGAGAGCTTGCAGACTGCCTGATCCTATGACTTTGCCTCAGTTCTGGTCCCTACACTTCTTCCATCTTTCTGTACTTCTGTTTTCCATGTCTGTTTTCTGACCTTTGGCTTGTTTTTTACTGACTCTCAGCTCCTGACTTTGGCTTGGTCCAGGCCCTAAGCATTAGGGATACACTCCTTATTGTGATAACTGACAGATGTATGCCTTCCTAGTACAAGAAGGCATTGACCTAGGCCTTTCACGTCTTAGGTGAATACTCTATCCAACAATGTATGAAAAAGAGAAAACACCCTACAGGGTTAACAATCTGCATATTTTTTTTACTGACAACCAAACTTTTTTGCTGACATGCTTTTACTGACATATTTTACCTAATGTAAATATATTCCTTTTGCCAGGCCCTGGACAGCATTGAATCTGGTCAAACTCAAATACAGAGTTTAATGCCAACTTTTAAGTCTTACTTGACTGCAGCAACAGTTTTAAACTGTACTGCCCCTATCACAAGGGTCCTCTACTCTTCCTATACCCTGATACTTCCCAACTACACCCTGCATCATTCTGCTTCTCCCAGCCTTATCCTACTGGCCCAACTTCCACCTTTCCTGGCATGAACTCCTACACAATGCCTCTCACTACTCCTGGTTCAGTAGTTCTGTCCCAGCCACACCACACCCTCCATGTTCCAATCAGTGCCTCAGACTACCTAGCCATGCTTATGCCATTTTATGTGGACAGTCATTACAGGCAGCACAGGTAAATGCAGTGGCAGCATATGACTGGAGGGGGAGGGGGCTATGAAGGATACCAAGGGCTACAAGGACCTGAGAGAATGCTCCTTACAGGGTGCTGTGCTTCTGCTCAGACATGAGGTGGCATTGTTCTGCTCTATCTGTTCATCAGTGCTTGTCTTCAGTCTCTTTCTGATAAGCTCAGGACTTCTTAGTTTTTTATAGCTAGCACAATTTTTATGGACTTTATAGACAAATACTTTTAGTCCATTTTTATGGACTGTGTCGCAGGGCACTGAAGTGCCTGCTCCTAAAGAAGGACAGGTGTTGGTTGCTGGGGCAACCACAGGGGTCAGCTGACCAGGAGGGGGCAGGGCCTGGCATATATAAGCAAGCCAGGCTGAGACCAGGTTCAGTTCCCCTCTGGCTGCTGAAGAAGTAGGAGCTCTGTGGAAGTGGGCAGAGGAAAGAAGCCCGATGGCCTGAGCAGCTTCCGTCGGGAGGAGACCGGGTGGAGGAAGCCCTGGTAGGGATTTTGGGAGGAGAAACTCCTTGATGGTTTAGAGTTTGTTTAGCCAGGTGGCTTAGTTCTTGAGTTGTAGTCGGTTGGCTTATGATATTGTTTTGTTGTTGTTAAACTGGAGGACTGGGTGAGGCTATAAGGGGTTGGAGGAGGCCTCATGGGAGCTCCCCAGTAGCGTGGGGGTGTTCCTGGTGCCAGAGAGGGCACAGCAGTCTGCTGCTAGAAAGGGCACAGTGGTTAGGAGGTGCACTGACCCCAACTCTGACAAGGGGGTTCAGTGCAGTGAGGGCCAGGTAAGGCCGAGGCCGCCTGAGCCCTATTGAGCAAAGCCCAGTGGGGTATAGGACCTGGAAAGGGGTCCTGAGGGCCAGGTAAGGCCGAGGCCGCCTGAGCCCTATTGAGCAAAGCCCAGTGGGGTATAGGACCTGGAAAGGGGTCCTGAGGGCCAGGTAAGGCCAAGGCCGCCTGAGCCCTATTGAGCAAAGCCCAGTGGGGCATAGGATCCAGAAAGGGGTCCGGGGGCCAGGCATGGCTACGGCCACCTGAGCCCCGATTGCAGGAGTCACGAGGCAAGGCCCCAGTGCGGGCATCATGATCTTGGAGACAGGCCCCAGTGCGGGGGCGAGCGCACTGTGATAAGTAGAAGATAAGCCCAGAGGGTGTCCGTGAGGGCGCGGGCCCTAATAACTGACTCAACAACGTCCGGTACATCTGAGAGGCTTGGGGCGTGGTATAAGGGGAGGTAGGAGCCACACATAGCCCATAAGGCTGAGTGCACCAAATCAATCTAGGGAAGCAAGGGCCAGGATAAATAAGAGTACTGTGTCCAAGGGGACAGAAGGCAGCCTCCCTTATAAAACATAATATCATCAAAGATGTGGCGGATGAGAACGAGGGTGCTTGATAGACAACTTGGCACAATAGGGGGTGCCAGGAGAGATCACGGCCGCTCCTGGGTCCCCGCCCTGCGACAGACTGTCCATAAACTTAGGGACAGTTGGCAACTTTGCACACTACTCTCTTTGGGAACAGTACTGTGAAGCACATGGTGGCCACTACTATATCTCACCCAGAGCCTGCCTTAAGATGTATGGTCTGAGACCAGTTACTGGGTCAAGCACTTTAAGGAACAAAAGCTTTGAGCTGTTTTATCCTGGGTGTCAAGAAGGTGAATTTTGGGCAACTGAGTGCAAACTAACATGGCATTAGCTGCTTCAGTGGTTAAGATGCAGCTGAATGAAGATTTTGAAGATCCAAGCTTTATACTTGGGAGCTTAAATCCCACTAACATCCCATTTTAGGCACCCCTAAGTTGCAGGGAAATTATCATGATTCTTACTATGTAAAGAATCATCTCTTGGATTCTAATATTTAAACAAGAGGCAAGAATTTCTTGGGGTAATATCTTTTATTGGAAAAGCTATATAGTTGGGACAAAGTTAGACAAGCTTTTGAATTGCATTCAAATTCAAATTGCATTTGAAAGCTTGTCTAACTATATCCCAGCTACGTAGTTGGTCCAATAAAAGATATCACCTTAAGAAATCCTTGCCGCTTGCATAATTTCTGGACCATCACGGGTATAACATCATTTTTACACTGCAGTATTTAAACAAGCCTTCAAGAGCTGTTTTTTTTGCTCGCTCAGAACTTTAAGGATAATTTAAGGAAACTGAGACTGGCTAAAGGAATGATGTTAGAAATGGTAATAGAGACTCTAATTGTTGTGTGTTTGTTTAGAGAAGTCACCACAACAGGTGCCCTAGTTCTTGTATGGGATCCCTGAGTGCTACTTTTATTCAGATAAGATCTGTTTAAAAAATAAACCCTAGAAATTGAGAGAGAGATTACATGGGAATTGATTCCCTTGATATTTCCAGGACTTCTTGGACTTAACTAACTCAGTTAAAGCAATAAAAGTAATCTTTTTTTGGAAGGACGTGAGAGTCCGGAACATCAAGCTAAATCAAATCAAAAGATAGACCAGAGTTTGCTACAAGGTAACAATAGTCTGTAAGACCTTTACAAAAGACTTTCACATTTTGATCAGACATTATCTTGGTGTCTGCTTAGTTTCAAAGCAATTAGTCTATTTCAAGGCCAAGATAATATAAGATACCTGCCTATTATGTTCCTGAAACACAGGGCAGAGGAGATCTATGCACTGCAATATCATCTGTTTTGCCTGAGATCTTAATTTCTGTGTTAATAGAAAAGAACAGACAAAAATGTTTAATACAAAGTTAATAGGCTTTTTTTCCTAAGTATATGCTATAAACATGGTCTCAGCCACACATTTTAGGATCCAGTTGTTCAAACTCTTGTTCTATTGAGTAATCCTGTTATATAAGCAGAGGGTTGTGTGGTGGTGAGCATTTACACCACACAATCCTCTGCTTATATAACAGGATTTAGTTTTGTTTCCTTACCTAAGGGAGAGAAGGGATTTTACAGTTGGACAGTTTGGACACCTTAAAAGGAGTGTGGTAGGTAATTTTCATTAATTCAAATATTCAGGAAAACCTACCATATTACCATCTGAAACAATCAAAGGTTCCAGAACCTGTGTGTACTATGCATACACAGCTTAACACTGCCACTGAGACAGGATATTTTGTGCTTTCTTGTTTATGTTTTCTGATTTATAACTTGCCAAAAGCATACTTCCATGCATTGTGCAAACATTAATGTGATAACCTTGAGAAATCTGGAAGGCTCCAGTAAATCAATCAATGATCAACTTTTTAGATACAGCTATCTTTCCTTTATGATAACAGAGATGGTAATAGATGGATTAGTATTTAATCAGTAGGTTTTTTGGTTTGGCCCTTTAGTGTCAGTTCTTAAATTCTTCTTCCTTGAAAAATGAAGGTGCTAGAATTTGTATAAGTTATTTGTATAAATAGCTTTTCCTTAGAGCGCTGGCACTCATTCCACTGAACTGTAGTATTATAACACAAAGTACAGTAAAAGCTTTGTTATCCAGCATGAGTGGAGCAAGGGGAGTGCCAGTTATCTAAAAATTCTGGTTGTCTTGGCTTACATAAGGCTGCGGTGGAGAGGGGTGGTGGATGGCAGCAGCCACCACCACCAGATGCACATTTATCTCCTCATGTCCAGCTGGCCAGGTGGCACCTGTGTGGCTCACAGAGGGGAGCCATTGCAGTCACCCCCTCCTCCCCCACTGGCCCTGCTCAAGAAATTCTTGATGTGCATACCAGAAATTCCCATTAATAGAGTATTCTGGTTAGTAAAATGCTGGTTAACACGGCTTTTAAAGTACTTCTAGTTTGCTTGCAGTGGACTCCATGTTAAGTTCCTAATTTTCAGAGCTGAACTGAATTCAGTGGTTTCAGTTATTTTAAATGATATGCTCTTACATTCATATATGCTGAATTTGGGGGTTGAAAAAAACAATAACAAGCTAGATTGGCTTCATAATATCTTTGAGAAATACATTAATATACAGAGGAATCGGAGCAATAATTTGAAGGACCAGGGGAAGTTGGAAAAAACCTGCTAACACAACCCAAACTCCCATTAAATTTTCAGATTCTAGGTGAGCAAGATCATATAAAAACCTAGATTGCTATTGACATCTGAGCTCTTTAAGAGAAAATGACTAACAATGGAAGTATCTGGCAATCTTGAATAACTTTCCTATTAACTCCAAGGGGAAAGGCCAAGATGCGGGGGAATGGGGGGATGGAGAGAAAAGAAATAAGCTGGTACCTTACACAATGACTGTTCTTTATGTCAGTAAAGAAAACATTTAGATATGTGCATTTCTGATTCAAGGATGAACAGCTTCAGCTGCCTCCTGATAAGCACATGTGATAGTATTTCCTAAAAGAATCTCATCTGTAGTCGGGTCATGTTGTTTTATTCCAGCAACCTGTTCATGCAGAAAATAGCAGTTGATTTTTTTGGCTATTGATTCTTAGGTTGGTATCTTGAACTTTCAGTGTCATTTTGGTTTATGACTTTTCTGTATACTCTGGAGTACTAAAGAACCAATCCTACTTTACACAAGTTTAAGATACACCAATCCTTTCTTTATAACTGGCATACTTAAAAATGATCACATGATAGGATCTGATTGTGGTTGCATATCTTGCCTCCCGGCAAAGACTGTTGCATGTCTTGCCCCCAGGCAAAGGCAGGACATGCAATTGTTGGGACTGGGGACAGATCCTAATCTTGCAATTGTGGGCATGGGGATTAGAGGATTTTACAGGGGAAGTCCTTTGGTTTTGATCTCCTGCACAAGCAGATCCTATGCCAAGTTCAGGATTTAAACCCTTTGGCTT
>NW_017729032.1:176548764-176552424 GCF_001723915.1 Gavialis gangeticus
TTCCAGGCAAAAGGGAGTCTGGGTATGGGTGTTGACACTGGCCCTGAGGCAGCCCTGGGTCAGTTGGAGACCTGGGGCTGTGCCAGGCCAGAAGACAGGGGCTGTCCAGAGATGATTCTGACAATCAGCTGATTGTAAGGCATTGGCCCCAGACAGCTCTGCATCACATGCATGCCATACATTCAGTTAAAAGCATCATATAAACCAGTTGAACATTTTCTATTTATAACATGGAACATTTTTAGGGCTGGTTTGCCATTTTAATTTGCCTTAAATTGTGTGTACATATAGCACCCTTACCATTTATGGCACAATAAGCCCATTAACTACACCATAAATATAACCTCTACCAGTGCTCATTAGCAAGGTAAATGTTTTGTGGGTTTTTTTCCTTTAGTTTTCTTTCTTTTCATTACTGAAGGTAAAAAACCCAAGGGTCTCATCCAAAATTTATTGAAGACAATAGAAAAAGCCCCGTTGATTTCAGTGGGCTTTGAATTGGCAAATAGATTCAAATTCCATGTAAAGCTTAATACTTAAATTTGAAAATTTTACAAAGTTTGGCTTATTGAGATCAGCTTACCATAAATAATAGACATGATTATATTTCATAATATTTCATACAAAATAAGTGGCAGATGGTGTTACAGAAGGTATTTTCCATTATTCCATCTTCACAACTGTGGACACTCCTCTCAGTATGTTCTCTCCCTTCAGACACAGAAAGATTTGTTCCTCTATAATTACTGAAATTAAGGGTGTTTATACTTCCACTATGTGACAGTCATGGCTGAATGATGGTATTAATCCAACATTAAAACAAACAGCTCTCCTAAATTTGGGGTCTTCACATTGGGAAAGAAATATAACACAGTTAAAAATGATGGTCCTTATTATCTTATGAATTTTCCACAGTGCCTTTATTAGTCATATTGTTTCTATGGCCTCTCTTCCACTTGCACCTTTACGCACAGTCCACAAAATATTTACATACTCAGAGCTCTTCAGATTAGGCACCACTTTTTTTATTGCTGTTTCGCATGTCTGGTGCTTATGAAAGCTATGTCAGTTATAGAATAATGGAGAATGCTGTTTATATAACATGCAGTGAAATCATCACCACTTCTTTTTTTTCCCCAACTACTTCTATGTCATTAAATACTGCACCAGATTGCTTTCAAAGCATTTCTTATGATTAACATCTGCAAACTTCTCTTGGGCCTTTTAAAGCTTACCATTAATCAGAAATGTAATCATAATTGGACTGGAAATGCTATAAATATTTCTCTTATCTTTCATCTTGAGCATTTTGTGCAAAATCCAGCTATATAGAGCAGACTCCTTCAAATGTTAACAAAGGTGTGACTTTCTGGCCTGTTCACCTAGTATAAAATAAGTTGACACTCCTGTTACATGATGGGGGGGCAGTGACTTACAAGCCCTATGCTTCCCTCTGCAAGTGAAAGGGAGAAAAATCTGGCTAAACCTGAGCCCAAGACATGGACGTGGTTTACTAAAGTCATCTGGTCATCAATCTCTGTAACATCTACTTCACTTTGATGGCACAGGGCTGGGACTGAGATTAAGATAGAGCAAGGGTGGGCATATGGCAGATTTGAAGAATTGAGTTTTTTGTGACAAATTGTGCCTTCAAACATGTGAGAAATCCAAACAGAAAATTTACTACTACAGGTTTCCTTCGCTTTATGCTGTATATGTGTTCCTGGAAAACAGTGCATATCTTGAATTTGCATAAAGGAAACCCACTTTACAATGTGACAAACAGGGATACGTTCCAAGACGTCGACTGCACTGATCCCCAGACCTATTTCTGCCACTTTTACAAGACTATTTTGGTTCACAACTACACAAGCACGGGACACTATCATAATGGGAAAGGCAACTACAGAAGCACAAGTTGCAGACAATGAGCGAGGAGCACAGATCCACACAGGAGACTGTATTTTGGTGCGTGTTACTCCCACAATACACTGCACAAAGCAGCTGACTGCAAGCTTCCACCACACTGATCGCATAAGAGTGAATGTACCTCGCATATAATGAATTTTTGGTATAAAAAGCGTCATCACATAAGAGCAAATTTATATATACAGAACCCGCATAAAGCAAGGGAAATCTGTATTATTTTACATTGCCTCCCCTCCCCCCCCTTCAAAAAAGGCTGTAGAACTAAAACTAAGGGAGTACTTTGCGTCAGCTTCTGGTAATACTGGAGCTTTTTCCTAAGAGGTGGTTAAGAGCATTAAGAAGATGATGGGCCTCCAAATAAATACCCATCCTTCAGTGATTCTCTAAAAATCTAAGGGATTGTTCATAATCTCTGTATGTACCCAGAGAGCACAGTCCCTCCCTTTTCTTTTCTATTATAAACTTGGTGCTCTAAAGATATGATCTCATGGAAATCTGTGGATTTCTATGGTTTTTATGTGAGTTTCTCCTATGAACGCTACTGTCCAGCTCCAATTTTCAATTAATAGATGGAGAACAGGTTGCAGAATATTACGGTATTAGAGCCCAATCTGTCCATGTTTAGGTAAACTTTCAGATGACTTCACCATATGGATTGCTGGATTTGGTAGTTTGCAGTTATCAATTGATATAGTTCTGTCAGCCTTCCAATTCTAACATGGCATATGAAAACTCATTTTTTTTTTTTTTTGGCTTCACTAATATATCTGATTCACATCTTAAATATGGAAGTTCATCTTTGAAAGGTATGTAAGTGGTCTTTTATATAAAGCATAAGGATGGATAATTGCTTACAAGGTTATAGCCTTGAAAAATAAAACTATATCAGTGCCAGCTCCTGTTGCCTTAATGGGAGTCAGAAATTTTGTAGTTAATAAAGATGTTACAATTGCATAAACATGAGAAACCCATCATTTTGTATTGACAAGTTGCCACTAAGAAGGATGTTAGAAAGCAGAAGATATAGTAGGGAATCAGCTTTACAAAAAGAATAACTTGATTGGTTGGTATAGTTTCCAAGAGCTCTTATTATTTATTTTAAATAAAGGGTTACATAGAAATAGCTAATGCTATAGTGAACTTTGTTAGGATCAGTTTAGCAAGAAGTTCAGGTTAGAGTGTCTCTTGGGTGCAATATTAAGGGAAATTGGTTAAATAAATATTGCAGATTTGTCTGTAGAAATAAACTTACAGGAAAAATGTAGCTTTCCAAAAGAGCTGCTTTTCTCTCCCTCCCTCCCTCACTCCTTTTTTTTAAAATTGGCTTTTGATTCTCTCAAAGAAGGAGAAACACCTAGAAACGTCTGTCCAGGATACTAAGTAAAATGCATTGCAGCAAAATAAAATGTTAGTAATAGTATAGTAAGCATAGTAAAATTTAATAAAGGCAAGACAGCTGAATAATATTTAGTTTGGCCATAATCTTGCTAAAATCAAACTCAGAACTTTAAAAAACAAACATAAAAAGCCACAATGTTTTTGTCCCCTAAATTGATTAAATGTGAATTTCTCTCTTTTATTTGGTGAACTTAATGTAATTCAAATAGAGTGTATTTTTATATTCACTTTTTCATTTCTTTTTAAAAGCAAATTTATCAGAGGTAGAGAATAAAAATAAAATTAGTTTTATAGAATGTGAAACCGGTCATGTAAGGGCCAAAAACTTCTCCA
>NW_017729032.1:176552472-176552789 GCF_001723915.1 Gavialis gangeticus
GGGGATGGGGCTGGGCAGAGCGGCCATTGGGAGGTCTGGGGGGGTGGGGCTTGGTGGGGCAGCAATTGCAGGGCTGGGGTAGGGCATGTGGGCCCTGCAGAGGGGGTGGTAGCCCCTGTGGGGACTACTTGGCCCCTGTGGGGGGGCTTTCATCCCTGGTGGGCTGTGGGGGGGGCTGTTACCCCTGGTGGGGTGCTGTAACCCCTGTGGGGGGGAAGTAAAACATATAGGTCTTTAGAATTCATTTTATGATGGTGATAGAGACACTGGTAGGAATCTAACATGCCCAACTAATTGCTGTCCCTCGCTCGCTCTCT
>NW_017729032.1:176557789-176559410 GCF_001723915.1 Gavialis gangeticus
GAGTGAATGTACCTCGCATATAATGAATTTTTGGTATAAAAAGCATCATCACATAAGAGCAAATTTATATATACAGAACCCGCATAAAGCAAGGGAAATCTGTATTATTTTACATTGCCTCCCCTCCCCCCCCTTCAAAAAAGGCTGTAGAACTAAAACTAAGGGAGTACTTTGCGTCAGCTTCTGGTAATACTGGAGCTTTTTCCTAAGAGGTGGTTAAGAGCATTAAGAAGATGATGGGCCTCCAAATAAATACCCATCCTTCAGTGATTCTCTAAAAATCTAAGGGATTGTTCATAATCTCTGTATGTACCCAGAGAGCACAGTCCCTCCCTTTTCTTTTCTATTATAAACTTGGTGCTCTAAAGATATGATCTCATGGAAATCTGTGGATTTCTATGGTTTTTATGTGAGTTTCTCCTATGAACGCTACTGTCCAGCTCCAATTTTCAATTAATAGATGGAGAACAGGTTGCAGAATATTACGGTATTAGAGCCCAATCTGTCCATGTTTAGGTAAACTTTCAGATGACTTCACCATATGGATTGCTGGATTTGGTAGTTTGCAGTTATCAATTGATATAGTTCTGTCAGCCTTCCAATTCTAACATGGCATATGAAAACTCATTTTTTTTTTTTTTGGCTTCACTAATATATCTGATTCACATCTTAAATATGGAAGTTCATCTTTGAAAGGTATGTAAGTGGTCTTTTATATAAAGCATAAGGATGGATAATTGCTTACAAGGTTATAGCCTTGAAAAATAAAACTATATCAGTGCCAGCTCCTGTTGCCTTAATGGGAGTCAGAAATTTTGTAGTTAATAAAGATGTTACAATTGCATAAACATGAGAAACCCATCATTTTGTATTGACAAGTTGCCACTAAGAAGGATGTTAGAAAGCAGAAGATATAGTAGGGAATCAGCTTTACAAAAAGAATAACTTGATTGGTTGGTATAGTTTCCAAGAGCTCTTATTATTTATTTTAAATAAAGGGTTACATAGAAATAGCTAATGCTATAGTGAACTTTGTTAGGATCAGTTTAGCAAGAAGTTCAGGTTAGAGTGTCTCTTGGGTGCAATATTAAGGGAAATTGGTTAAATAAATATTGCAGATTTGTCTGTAGAAATAAACTTACAGGAAAAATGTAGCTTTCCAAAAGAGCTGCTTTTCTCTCCCTCCCTCCCTCACTCCTTTTTTTTAAAATTGGCTTTTGATTCTCTCAAAGAAGGAGAAACACCTAGAAACGTCTGTCCAGGATACTAAGTAAAATGCATTGCAGCAAAATAAAATGTTAGTAATAGTATAGTAAGCATAGTAAAATTTAATAAAGGCAAGACAGCTGAATAATATTTAGTTTGGCCATAATCTTGCTAAAATCAAACTCAGAACTTTAAAAAACAAACATAAAAAGCCACAATGTTTTTGTCCCCTAAATTGATTAAATGTGAATTTCTCTCTTTTATTTGGTGAACTTAATGTAATTCAAATAGAGTGTATTTTTATATTCACTTTTTCATTTCTTTTTAAAAGCAAATTTATCAGAGGTAGAGAATAAAAATAAAATTAGTTTTATAGAATGTGAAACCGGTCATGTAAGGGCCAAAAACTTCTCCA
>NW_017729032.1:176560688-176561879 GCF_001723915.1 Gavialis gangeticus
GTCTTTAGAATTCATTTTATGATGGTGATAGAGACACTGGTAGGAATCTAACATGCCCAACTAATTGCTGTCCCTCGCTCGCTCTCTATAGTGGTCTTTTGTTTTAATTGTAGAGGAACATGGATTTCGGGGTAAGTCAGAGTGACTTTCGGATTTTTTATCAGGGATTTTTCAGTTTTCCAATAGGGAACACCAGACTTCCTCCTAGGGAGGCCAGTGGCAGGACCCCGATTGCTCAGAGATGTCACCTTGGACCCAGATGGAGGTGGCTAACTTCCTGGCCAAGTGGGGCCAGGAGGATATGCTTTGACAGTTCAAAGCAGGCCACCACACCTGGAACATCTTCCGGGTGATAGCTGCCCAGATGGCTGGGCAGAGGCACACATAGCAGTAGAGCCACACAAAGGCCAACCCTGCAGCCACAGCCCACTGGCAGCTGGCCCAGAGGGGAGATGCCTCTCCTGGCTGTGCAGTTCCCATCCAGGTCTAGCAGGCATGCAGCAGGTCACAGCCAGGCAGCAGCCCCCACTGCCAGACTGCTGCAGTGGGTAGAGGGTGCAAGGAACTCTCAGGGATGCTCCAGCAGTCATAGTTTCATAGTTGGTAGGCTCAGAAGGGACCTAAGCAGGTCATTAAGTCTGACCCCCTGCCATGGGCAGGAAAGGATGCTGGGGTCAAACAACCCCAGCTAGGTGATTGTCTAGCCTCCTTTTGAAGATCCCCAGGGTAGGGGTAAGCACCACTTCCTTTGGAAGTTGGTTCCAGCTCCTAGCTGCCCTGACTGACGTAGTGCCTCCTGATGTCTAGCCTGAATCTACTCTGTCAGCTTCTGGTCATTATTCCTTGTTACTCCTGGTAGTGCTCGGGGGAACAGGGACTCTCCTGTTGGTCCCTGTTGGACTTGCTGGTCCCCCTTGGCAAGTTTGTAGGCAGCTACCAGATCCCCTCTCAGCATTCTCTTGTGGAGGCTGAACAGGTTCAGGTTTCGTAGCCTCTCCTTATAGGGCCTGCCCTGCTGGCCCCCGATTTATATGAGTGGCCCTCCTTTGGACCCTTTCGATGTTGTCCACATCCCTGCTGAAATGTGGTGCCCACAACTCGATGCAGAACTCCAGCTGCGGCCTGACCAATGTCGCACAGACGGTGAGTATCACCTCCTTGGACCTGCTTGTGAAGCATCTATGGATGTGT
>NW_017729032.1:176566879-176567540 GCF_001723915.1 Gavialis gangeticus
TGTCTGTAGAAATAAACTTACAGGAAAAATGTAGCTTTCCAAAAGAGCTGCTTTTCTCTCCCTCCCTCCCTCACTCCTTTTTTTTAAAATTGGCTTTTGATTCTCTCAAAGAAGGAGAAACACCTAGAAACGTCTGTCCAGGATACTAAGTAAAATGCATTGCAGCAAAATAAAATGTTAGTAATAGTATAGTAAGCATAGTAAAATTTAATAAAGGCAAGACAGCTGAATAATATTTAGTTTGGCCATAATCTTGCTAAAATCAAACTCAGAACTTTAAAAAACAAACATAAAAAGCCACAATGTTTTTGTCCCCTAAATTGATTAAATGTGAATTTCTCTCTTTTATTTGGTGAACTTAATGTAATTCAAATAGAGTGTATTTTTATATTCACTTTTTCATTTCTTTTTAAAAGCAAATTTATCAGAGGTAGAGAATAAAAATAAAATTAGTTTTATAGAATGTGAAACCGGTCATGTAAGGGCCAAAAACTTCTCCATCCTTTCAGATTTTACCTACTGAGCCACTACTCTCTCTGAGCGTGTCCAGACAAACCCGTACATGCCTCTTGCAGTGTCTCGAACCCCTTTGAGATGCCGCAAGAGGCACGTACAGGAACAGAAAAAGGTTCCCGATGCTGTCAGTTCACAGTGCGGGGGC
>NW_017729032.1:176567793-176568128 GCF_001723915.1 Gavialis gangeticus
CCGACTAGCTCTGCCCATTCTCCCAGCCCCCCAATACCTGCCCTGCCTGACCCATCCCCCCCACCCCCCCAAGGCCCCCGATCCCTATCCCCACAATTAAGAAAACAAACAAGCAAACAACATCCCCCCCCGGCACTTACCAGCAGTTCCAGCTGCTGTCTGAGTCACTGGGGCCCTGCCTGCACAGCGTGGGGCAGGATAACAGCCCCAGCAGCCCCAGCCCAGGCCCTGCTGCCCCCCAGTGCTCTGTGCTGCCTGGGGCAGGGGCTCTGCCAGGAGGACCTGGAGCCCCCACGGCCCCTGCTTCTATGGTAAGTACAGGGGTTTTTTCTTTT
>NW_017729032.1:176573128-176605902 GCF_001723915.1 Gavialis gangeticus
CACATCTTAGTGTCATCTGCGTACTTGAACAAGGTGCTTTTCACCCCCTCATCCAAGTCGCCGATGAAGATATTGAACAGTGCAGGCCCGAGGACTGAGCCCTGGGGAACCCCACTGCCCACATCCCTCCAGGCTGAAAATGACCTGTCCATCACCACTCTGTGTGCAAGGGGTAGTGTCCCCAGGTACCAATTGGATAGGCCCCAGAAGCTCCTGAGAGCGAGTAGCCCTGAGCTACTTGCCAGGGCAGCATTTTTGCACTGATGGGGCTAGGACAGGGCAGCTTTTTATACTGCTGGGGTCAGCACAGGTGCTGGCCCCAGGCCCTAGATGCCTCTGGCTGCAGATCTGAGAAGAGCCAGGCAGGGTTATTTTCCCTCATTTGGCACAATTTGCTCCACAATAAAGTGCATGTCGGAGCACGTGCGCTCTGGCAAAAAAAAGCCCTGGCTCAAATTTGGACCACTTCTATTTGAGCTGGTGCAAATGCATGTGCTTGCATGTGTGGATGCACCCTCTGTATCTTTGTAGAATCATAGAACAGTAGGGCTGAAAGAGACTGCTGGAGGTCATCTAGGTCAACCTCTTGCCTGAGGCAGCACCATCCTATCCAAACCATCCTATACAAATCCTCGTCTAACCAAGTACTAAAATGATGTAATGAACCCTGTCACAGAACTACGAGGCATAGCACCCTAACATGTCACAGCTAAAATCCCTCCAGGTTGAAAATGACTTGGCTGCCGGTGTCCTGCTGCTGTAAGGGTTAAAATATCCTTGAGAAATCCAAGGAAGAAAGATATGCCTCCCGCTACAGTGGAAGGCAAGAACTCCCACAGTCCATACCAATCTGATCATAAAGTAAGATTTCTTCCTGATCCCAAATGTGATGACCAGTCTGACCCTAAGCATAGGGGCAAGACCATCTAGTGAAAAACCTCTGGGTGTTAGTCCCAGCAGCAACACCGGAACTCTCCAGACAGTCTCCAGTCAAATCCAGTGTAGCACAAGCTGTCTCATTCTAGAGGAGCCATGGCTGAAGCCAACACCTAATGCTTCTGAGGAAGGCAAATTCCCCCTCTCCCTCTAACATGACACATGTAGCAATACGAAGAGGGAAAAACAATCCTTCATAGTCCTACGTGGCAAAGGCATAGGGAATACCAAATCCCCACTCCCCATTCTTTTCTGCAACTTGGGAACAGCAAGCATAACTCCATACATCCAACCCCTCCTACTACATACTGTAAAGTCCCTTTTCTGTATCCTCTCCAGAAACCTTATTCCAGCTCCTATGATCTTCTTTCATAACTAAGTCAGACTGTGGAGCTCTGCATCATTCTCTTGCTGCTGAGTGTGGTCGTCTCCGATCTTCAGCTTGCAGAGAGCTGTCATCTCCCAGCAGTGTGTGTGTGTGCGCTTTGGGGAGGGGGGGAATGGTTCCTGGGCTTGCGACTGTTATTGGCTGTGGAAAGGGACATACTCCTGTGCTTAATGTTTCCTACTGGAATGTGACTCAGAAAATTAGCTGTCTGAATAGTCTTTCAGAGGTGCCTTCCTCTCCCCATTGACTGTATGGGCACCTAGCCCCATATACAAGGCCTGTAGTTGAGACCTCTAGAATATGTTGGGGGGCCTAGGTGTTTAGGATTCTTTTTAAGAGCTGTAAGTGAGTCAATCAATGCTTGTTCAGGTTAGTAACACTTACTTGTGGTCTACTAAAATCATAAGTCTGCAGGGCTGTCCTGAAAAAGCTCAGCTTCAGAACTACAAGAGTAGAATGCATCTTGTCTCAAAACAATGAGATGATGGTTGTACCACTCAGCAGGGCTGACCTGAATATCAGCCAGCTCCACAACAAACTCAAAATACAAGGACAAGCATATGGCTGGCCCAATGAATGCTCTCTTCAACCATCTGGATAAAGTGTGTATCTTATGCAGCAGAGCACAACCTGTCTCGTTCTAGAGGATGTCCATATGTACATTGAAATCCCCAAGGACTACGCTCTGCAAAGATCCCGACAGCCACACTCATGTCAGTTTAGTGAACTCATCTGAAAACTTGTACTGTGGATTTGGTAATCTATACATCATGCATTTTGATCCAAACCCAAGAGCAAGGATATAGCCAAAATACTTGAATATCCTGTCTTCAACACTGGGCATACTGAACATTGCAAAGAAGAAAAAAATCATTACTTTCCCACCAGCCCTATTTTCAGCACAAAGTCAGTGAATTACTGAGTAGCTGGTAGGGACCGTCTTTGCTAAACCAGGATCTGCAGCAGTATCTAAGGTGCCTGACAGGCATTAATTTAAAGGTGTGATGAGATCTGATGTAGGATCCTGACAATCATGCTTCCTGCCATGCCACATGCACAACTGTGTGATGAAGCATCAGACCCCATATTGCCAGTACAAGGAGAGCCCAATTCTGGTCTCTTCCTGCACCAACAGTTAGCAAGCCTGGCTCGCTCTACTCCTCTGGCTGGGTGACCTGATCAGCTGATCAGGGCTCCCAGCCACAGGAGCACATTGTGCTCTCCCCTGCCTGGGACCAACCAGCCTCTGGATTATGAAAGGTTACAATGTCTTGAAAGGTTACAATGTGCTCCAAAGGTATAAACTGAATGGCCACATATTGAATTAAAGGTGTGATAGGAACCAGCCACAAAGTTATTACATCTCTTTTGTGTAATAACTTTATGGCTCATTACTCCTTTTATCACGCCATTAATTGAACGCACGTTTGGCCAGATCATTACTTAAGACATGACTAATGAGTTAATCTCATCTTGAGTGTGACTTCTGGCAGGGGCCTAAGTCTTGGTAATACTTGCCACGGCTGGATGACATGTCACAATACAATTGTGAAGTGTATCAACCGTGTTCACAACAAACCAGACATGAATCATTGAGAAATTCATATAAGAAAGACTATAATTATCCATATGCCCCTGGTCCTCAGACTTTTGAATAAGTGAAGCCAAAGAGGTCTTTCAAAGGCCTCTTCAGTCAGGTGCCATCAGCCAGTCTCAACCTCAGCTCCACTTTTTCTGCAGAGTCTTCCTAACGGACATGTGTAAACCCCCTAAAGCAACTTTCCCACCCACCCAATACATATAACTCATAATCTCCTCTTCCAGTCACTTGAAGCACAATACCATGACAATAATACTAGGAAAACCTTTCAGTTATCAATTCAAATAAAAAAGATGACACAGTGAGAGGGCTTCTCTTACCTCCCTCTGTTTCTAAGCCAACAAACATTCATGCAACACTAAAGCAAATAAAAGGCTGCACTCACTGCACTCTTGGAATAAAATATATAAATTATAAAAGAAATAATAGAAAACTACCTTGCTGGATGGTGCCCTCAAATAAATTATTTCACTGTGAGAGGAGAGAGAAAGAGAGAGAACAAAGATAAGCTTGGCTAAACTTAACTAAAGTATAAATACATTTACTCTCATCAGTCTATCAGCAACCTGTCACCAAGAGGCCACTACTTTTAGCATACTTGTATTCTGAAAAATATTTCTCAAGGGCTGCCCCAGGATATTCAATAACATCTTTCCAGGAGCATGAAGAATGGGAACTGCTGTTTGACTAGCATTTCTGTATCTGTATTTAAACCATGGATAGCATCATGCACTGAAACAAGCAGATGTTAAAAAAAGTAAAATATCAAATATGATTTATAAATCCTCTTGCGAAAATTAGGTACCTGGGGAATGTATCTGATGCTAGAAATCCCCATGGATACAGATCAGTAGGGGAGTGTGTATTTTAGGAGATAAGGGAAATCTCACCTCTCAGATATCCCCTGTAAACATGAAAAGCTTGATGTGGAAGCAAAAAATTCTGTTACAAAGTAAGAAATAAGCAGTAAATTCCCTGGAAATTCCCATCCCCCTGTCTTCACTGAACCACGGTTACATTAATTCTGAGGTTGGTGGCTGACAGGTATACAAATTACCTCATTAGTGCTTGTGAGTCTGTGTGTTTCACACAGTGCATGAACAAACAATCACAGTAAAAAATCACAGCAGGCTGGAATTCCCAAACTAAATATTTGTCAAGTAGCACAATAGTATGATAGAAGAAACTCATGCAACAGAAAAATTAAAGTGTTTTGTCAGTCAAAACAATTATGAGGTCCTACCTATGCCACAGAAAGATACATTTTCAATTACTGGTTTGAACAATTGACCAAGACATGTGCTAATCCTGCAATAATTAATCATACCAAGCAGTGTTATATTAAACCCAAAACACTCAGACTTCTCATATGCCTATTATGTGCATGCTATTTTTGTATTAAAGGGTAATTTAAATATTTTCCTACACTTGATTTTCAGCTAGCCCTATTATATTTATATCAAGAGCAGCTGTTTTTATTTGTATAGTTATTGATAGATTTGACAAAATACATAATAAGAAATATATATTAAAATGCAGATACACAATAATATATTAGATCTACAGTATATTATGTGCATCTTAAAATATTTGCTTATTTTAAATATTCTAAATGTTAGATATATTTAACTACCTATTAGACTTAGGTTTTTGCATAGAAAGATTTGCTTTTTAATAAAAGAAGCACTATTCATTACATTTGCATGAGATTTGACCCAAATGTAGGTGACTGATAAACAAGACATATCTTTTATATATATGTTATTATTTGCCCATGATTTCACATGCTTTTACTTTGAGATCATTCTAACTTGACTTGTACAAGGTACAGAAAAATAGAAAATCATCTTCCAGTGCCTGGCAGTATTTTAGAACCCCTTGCCCTTCTTTGCATAGGCATAAAAACTATGCAGGATACAAGATGGAGAAGATCTGGACCATTTGCTTCCTGGATGATGCATTTCTCAGTCTGCTGACCATGGAAAGCATATACCTTTTTGCTATGCAAAGCTGATGTAGCCTTTTGTGAGGGTATCACCCTGTGCTCTATATTTGTTCTTGTTGGTTAGTTGTTTTACTAGCCAAAATAATTTTTAGAGCTGGGTGCTGTACATGCATATTTGGGAGACCTAATTCTATGTCTGAGAGGACTAAGGACTGAGAAATGAGTCTTGTCTACTAACAACAAACAACAACAACAAATGAAGCAATGTAGATGGCTCTGGAGCAGGCCTGAACCCTTGGAGAGGCCCCTGCTTACATGTTTTAGGTTTCATAAAATCTCAAATACTCTAGGTAGATCTATTTTATACACATTTCTTACATTTCTCCAAGCCACTCAGCCTAATTTCTCAGTACCTAGCAATTTTTAATAAGTCTAGTCCAATTAACATCGCTGCTCTGTGCAAAGGCACATCCAATCTTTAAGGTACAAGTAGCAAAAGTAGTGCATTGCAACATGGAGGCAAGTCCTTGATTTAGCTGATAGGACCTGTTTGTGCCAGCTCTGTTGGGTCCCACTGACAACTCAGATGTGGTTAAACCGAAAGGCATAGCGAAAAAGGGAAAGGATAAACCAATAAAGAAGAGAAAGTTTAAACCAGAAGGCTTAGCAAAAAAAAGGAAAGGATGCAATATTGTAGGTGCATTGCCTTAAATAGTTACAACTTTAAGTGAAACGCCCATAGGTGGTTGAAGGCCAGGGATAATGGGGCTTATCCCCCCCAGACATGGCTCCACTGCTCCAGTGCTACCACCATGCCCTGCTGCCGCAGTGCCAGGCCTAGCACCCCCGCCGTACGCCAGCCCCACAATGGCCCTGTGGGAGGGAGGGGTATCCCCTCACCACCCTGCACTGCCCCTGTGCCCCCAAACCCCCAAAATAATATTTTCTCCTGGCACTGCTGGAAACACCACTGGTTCTTGCTTGGGCTCAGGGAGAGATGCTACAGTGGAGGGTTAGGGCTGTTTAGCTTAGTGCTTGGGGTGCCCTTTGCAATCTATTCTGCTATAGAAACAAATAGGAACTTTCAGGTTTGTATGAGTCTGTAGTTTGTCTCTCCGGGAGTCCTTGCTCTGGCTGCCTGCCCAGTCTCTAGACAATATCTAGTAGTTATTGTAAATGCTGTCCTACATGTGGTCGCCTGGCTTCTGTCATATGCTTTAGACACAATTCTTTTGTAATGCACCCTTTTACACTCCCAAGTTGCTTTGTGTCTGGGGCTTCCACAAATGCCAGCTCAGTATCTTTCATAAAGTCTGGCAAGAGGAAAGGGCTGTGCCTGGGTGACACCAGAAGGTTATAGAACAACAAGGAGAGGTTTGTTAGCAGTGGGAATTTCCCATTAAGCAGATTCATCGAAGGGATTTTTCATCCAAGTTCAGAAATCTAGGTCCTAATTTAAAATTAAAAATGATTCAGAGTGAAAGTCTGTTTGTATATGCCAAGTGTGGGCAAGCAGCCTCTAATCATTTGAGTTAAAATAGCAGCTAGCCATCTTGCTATCTGAACACTCTTGTTCAATGAACAATATGTGAAACTGCCATAAAAAAAACATTTTCCTGCTCTCAGAGACAGGAAAAGAAAGTTACACTGCCAACAAACAGCCTAAAAAAATGTTCAGCCTGATTTTGAAAAGAAAGGTGTTACAGTTAGTGTGTACAAAGCTAAAATGGGAAAAAAAAGTCACTTCACTTACTTAAGAAGATGAAAAGGTTTTAGCTGCCTTTTTAAGGTTGAAGAAGCACTTTGCAATTTATACTGGGCACATCTACAAGTGCTATTACTGCACATGAATAAACTTCAGAGCTTATTGCTCTGGAGTTAATTGCTCCTGAGCACGCTGTTTGAATGTGTGCTCAGGAGCAATTAACTCCAGAATAATGAGCCCTGGAGTTTATTTATGCACTGGGTCAGAGCAGCCCTGGCAGCAGGGGGCTCTGGGAGTCAGCCTGCCAGCCTGAGGTTGCTCCCCCTGGCTCAGTGTACTGTGGAGGGGCTGTCTGGGGCATGAGGGAGCTTCAGTGCAGGGCCTAGCCAGCAGACAGCCACTGCACTGAAGCACCCTTGTGCTCCAGCCAGCCCCTCCAATATCTATGTGTGTGCTGTTGAGGAGCTTTTTACTTCACAGCAAGATAGTACTTGTATTTACTATTATTTACAAGTACTATCCTGCTGTGGAGTAAATGAGTTTATTCCAGCCTAATAGGGGCACATGTATCGATGCCGAGATGTTTACTGCACTGCTAATTAGTCTGTCCAGTAAACCTCTTGTGTAGATGCACCCACTATATTTACCTGGGCCTAAAGCAGGGAAGATTGCCAGCTTTAGATTACCATTGAAAACAGAGACAACTCATTGTAAAGAAATGCTTTGTGTCTCTTCACATTGCATTTATTAGCAATAGAAGTCAAGCCAATAGATCTTAGATTTCAAATGCCCAGGACATCTTCATGAACAGGTCCTCCAAAGATGCAAGGAATTAAAGCAGTCATTCAGAATAATTACAATGGAAAATAATATATTAATGTAGAGAACTAATTTTGGTTAATGTGCTGCTCAGAGGTGAGAAAATAACCTCTGAGCAGCACATTTCTAGGTCTTCAATTCTGCAATTAGATGTAGGTTTCTATGTAGATTCAAGGGTCTGCTTACCTGAATGCAACTGTAGGGTCAAGGTTTTTCTTTAATATTACTCCCTGAAAGTATCACTTTGTAGGAAACTTAGCTTTGTAGACTAAGATAGGCAGAATTCTCCTAGCATTATGGCTTTACTGTGTCTGGTGATTATGGGGCAAAGCATGAGCCAGATGCCCTCTAGCCTTGGATTCGATACCCAGTAGAGTAGGAATGCTGTTTGCCAAACCCTTCTTTCAGTCCCTATGAATAAGTAGAAGGTAGATTAGCAAAAAAAGGAAAGTCTTCTGTTACTTAGAGGCTTGCTATCAAAATTGTACTCTAGTACAGTCTCTGATAAGAGAGGTGTCATTTGTGAGTCCACTGATTTTGGGAAGTGAGTGGATGTGCAGGGGAAAACGCTGAATTGCTTTTCATTGACAGTTTTATGTACCAAACAGTCAGATAGTTTTAAGAGGAAGCAGCAAAAATGGTCAAAACTGTCCACAATCATCACTGAATTCCATTGGAGATATACATGGTAGAAGTTAGGGCAGAATTTCTATGCTGTATGATAAAAAAAACCCTCAGAAAATTGTTACACCAGAGGCCAATGACAGTAGTGATCACCAAATGATTATTTTTTTTAAACATGATTTGGGGCAATAACATGATCAAGTATTTTTAGCATGTGTTCCTGTTGTGCAACTGAACCAAGGCACCAGATGTTTATTTGACAGTCTGTGATGGCATTTGGCATTGATTCAGATACCCCTTCCGACAGCAATGTAGACAGGGCATTAAACATGTCTAGTTTGTAAAGACTCAAAATATTTGCCATTTGATTTTGCAGAAGAAATGTCAATGTCCATTTTATATGAGATACTTGACCTGGTCTTCAATTCCCAAAACTCTAGTTTCATGTGGGGCAGAAAAGTCAAAGTTAACAGTTCATTCTGCAATTCTGTCGTAGTCTGAATGTTTCTTTCTCCAGAGCTTTATTGGCTGTGAGAGGCAAGGCCATATCACAAAGTGTATTATGGGATAATTACCTCAAAAAAATTCTTGCCTCTTATCATTTGGGGACTGTCACAGCTACAACATCACTCTCATACTACCAATAATGATGTCCATTTTCCTCCTGTGGAGAAAAGTGAGGAATGTAGAACACTGAAGAAGGCATGTCATAGATAAAATTCCTAACCGTGGACCACATTATGCTTTCTGCTATACCTCTGTAAATGCTAGGGAATTACATTTAAGACAGTAAAACTACCAGTATACAATGGTATGAAACCTGACAGTGGAATATAGTCTTTCACAGATTGCTAAAAAGATATTGGAAAAAGTACCAATCATTGCCGGTTAAAAAAAAAATCCTCATTGGCACTCAAATAGATTAACGATGAATTTGACACAAAAAAACAAATCCAGTGGACTTTGATTTTTTTGATTAATGGAAGAAAACATACTGGCATTTTTCTTCACACCCTAATGCCTCCTGTATGTCAAGAATGCGGAAATCAAGCTGGGAAAACAAGTTTTACTTCATATGATGGGGTAAAAAGAATGGATGGAAAATTAATCTCTTTAGAGTATCTGGGAATATTCAGCTTTTCAAATATTAGTCAGACATGAAAATCTACTTTCTACAATGAGCGTCTACAAATACTATGCAGTCATCATAATGTCTATGTGCGCTATAATTCAATATACTTTACAAAATGTAAAATATTACTTTTCTTTCCAAGGGTAAACCATTTTGGTTAAACTGAACAGTTTTCCAAAGATTTTCTACCTTGCTGCTCACATATATTAGTTTTGGTTAGGTGGCTAAAAGAATGATATGATAGACAACTCTTGTTGTTTCACATAGTTGGAAATAAATGACTGCTTTTCCTTTTCCTTTATAGAACTTGGGGAGAACAGGATTGCTAATATCACAATGATTATAAGGAGCTCCCCTACTTCAGTGTTTCAGCAGTTACCTGTAATGAGCAAAAAGGTTATTCCTCCCCGCACCTCCCCTGCAGTGCTCCATGGACTAGATGTCCATTTCTTTCTATCTTCATTTTCAACATCAGAGCTGGGACAAGAGGGATCAAGCTTTGAAGTGGTACAGAAGATCTTTTTTCTTAAATGCCCATCCAATGTGCTACACTCAAATGCCTGGTGTTATTCTTGTTCTTCCCTTGGGGCTGGGAAGGAATTTTCCCCTAGATGAGACTGTCAAGGATTTTAGCATTATTTTTACCTTCCTCTGCAGATGGGGTGCAGTTTGTCTGTTGGAATCCTTTGGGCATACCTCCTTGCTCTTATAGGAACCTTGAGCACTTGCTCTCTCTTCTTCCCCACTTGTGGCCCACAGGTTAGTCTTCTGGGCTAGGGACAGACATTCAAAAAACCTAAGCCTAAATTGATTCAATCTTTGCAGGTTAGTCTAACCTGCAGAGATTGAACCACTTTGCAAGTGGATAGATGTTTCCTTTTCATTCTGGAAATGCAGGCAGATGCCTACAGTGGCTCAGGCCAGAAGAGCCCAGGGGTGTTAGAGCAGCCTTTCCCTTCCATAGGGAAGCTGAGCTGGGGGGGTGGCCAGGCCTCAGTAAGACTGAGGAAGGGAAGGCCTTAAACCCCAACCTTGGCCTGCAGAGTTCAGAGCATGGAGGAAGATGGAGCGTAGCCAGATAGCTGTGGCAGGTGGGGAGGAGGGGGAGGGAAGAGCTCTGACCACCACGGTGGCTCCCTGACAGCCGGAGCAATCCCAGCGCACAGCACTGCCCAGCCCCAGAGGGGAACTCTTCCCTCTCCTCCTCCCCCCACGCCACAGGGTGGGGAGGGGTTCTCTGTGTGGGGCTTCCTGGCCTGGCCATGGAGGGGGACTCTTCCCCCTGCTCCTTGCCATCCCCCTGCTGTGGGGCAGGGAGGGGGGCTTTGATCAGTGTTGGAGCCAGGACTCTTCCCCCTTCTCCTCCTCCCCACCTTGCCTCCCACCACCATTGGATGGGGGCTCTGTGTGGTGCTGCCTGGCCTAGCCCAGGGCACAAGGAGTGGTTGTAACTGAGCTGCAGTCGCAGGGGGTGGCCCTGCTCAGTCCAAGGCAGCTGCATGGTGGGGCTGGGCTGGGCTGGGCCACAGGGGTGGGAACACACCTAGCCTCTGGAGCTCAGTGAAAGGGAGGCTGAGCCCTGTCACTGAGCATGGCCCAGTGCGTGCAGCCAGCTGCTGGCTGGCCAGCAGGCTACCCTGTCCAGCTTGGAGGTGCTGCAGGGGGCTCATGGGTCTGCAGTGAGCTCCTGTGGTGGGTGGCTGCTGGGCTTTGAGCCTGCCAGTGCCTCTGAGTTGGCCCAAGTAGCCTGCTGCCTGGCCTGCCACCAGCTGTGCATGCTGGGTGAGACTGCTCTCACTGCAGTGGTGGGGGGGGAGGGGGAGAAGGAGGATGAGGGGGAAGAGTCCCCCCAGCACTGAATAGAGCCCTGCTTCCCACCCCACAGGGGTGGGGAGGAGTGGAGGGAAAAGTCTCCCTCTGGGGCTGGGCTGGGCAGCCCCACACAGATTCCTGCTCCTCACCCCATGGTGGTGGGGGAGGAGCAGGGGAAACAGTCCATCTCCATGTCTGGGCAGCTTCACAGAGCCCACCTCCCCACTGCATGGTGGCGGTGGTAGGGGGAAGGGGAAGGGGGAGGAGGAGTCTCCCCCAGCACCCCACAGAGCCGCACCCGTCTGCCCTGGGTGGAGGAAGAGAAGGGGGACGGAGTCCCCAAGCACAGAACAGAGCCTCCCCCCTCCCTGCCTCATAGTGGGGGAGAGGAGCAGGAGAAAGTCTCCATCTAGGGCTGGGCAGCCCCACACAGAGCCCCCCTTCCCTCCCCATGTTTGGGGAGGCAGGGAGGAGGGTGGCTGCTCCACCCCAGCTGCAGTCCCTTGATGGGGGGAATTAACCCCCTTCCTGTCCGGTTAGCCTTAATGGGGCCATTCCAGAAGAGCTGTGGTCCCAGCTGGTGGGACAGGGAAGGGAGTAGGGGAATAAACGCCCTCCTGGGCACTGATGTTTAGAGGGTACTGTTATCCCTCCCCATCCCCTCACTGCTCCAGCAGCAGGGACATGGCCAGATGCCATCCCAGCATGGCCCTGTTAAGGTGAAGGGGGTAGGGAGAAGGGTTAATTCCTCCTTCTGTCCCTTCTGTCCTTCAGCCAGGGTCTGCCAGTCCTGGGGGCCACCACCACAGGCCCCTCCCTCTTCTCCCTGGTAGACACACAGACCCCAGCTGTGGTGGGAGAAGAGGGGAAGGAGGGGAGAATTAACCCCCTCTCTCCCCACTTTGCTTTAATCTGGTTATGTGGGCCAGTGTCTCACTGTGTCCAGTCCCTGCCCAAGCTAGAGAACAGAGGGGCAAGGCCAACCCTGCTGTCTGGAGCAGAGATCCCATCCCAGAGAGCATGCTGGGATGCTGGAGGACTCTGATTTAACTTAAACAAGGAAGGGGTCTGGGGCAGAAGTTGCATAAACTGGTTTGAGCTCAATCAGTTAAGTCTGATACTATATTCAACTAGATTTATCTAAAACTGATTTTGGCCATTTTGAAACTGGTTTATGTACACTGAATGTCTATTCTGCTATGGGTTTAAACCAGTTTCTGATCACTTAAACCAGTTAATGTGTAATGTATGTCCCTAGCCCTGAAGACAGATCTTTTGAAGCTGGTGATACACAGGTGGTCAAAAAAAATGATCTAAAGGTCTCTTCTAACATTAATCTCTATGAAGCTGCTTTATTTAGTATTATTTCAGCTCTGTGGTATAAAAGTAATTTTCAGTATCTTTCCAGCTCTTTTTACCTTTAAATAAAAATCGTATTGAAGATAATGATCTGTTTCATTTTTCCAAACCTATAGCATTTTAATAGCAACTAAATTTTATAGCATGTAAATAAAGGAACCAACCCAAAAAAACAAACTGAAATAATGACACCTTTCCACAAGGATACTGTACTTTAGGAGAGTTTAGGTTGGTGGGAGCCAACTTTTTGACAGATGTGCTGAAAATTAAGCCCTGCTCCTCCACTGAGTACTATTCCAGTCCTCTACTCCTGCCTGATCTGCTGAGCTGCCTTCTGCTCCCTACCTGATCACCTGCTCTTCTTTCTGCTCCCTGCCTATATGCATTATGTGCTCCCTGCCCCTCCCCAGTCTGTCATGTGCAACATATTAATGCTGTCCGTGCCACTTGTAGCACATGTACTGCAGGTTGGTCATCTCTGGTTTAGATTTGTAGAACTATCTTCAGAGAACAATTATAAATTTTCGTACAACCTCATCATTTTCACCTAATTGTATAAGACTTTTCCATAGTCTTATACATCATTCTACATCACTCTACCCTGTTCTTATGGTTCACCTCTTCCCCCAGTCCTCTTACTATAGATGCATTGTATATATCTTCTTCTGTCTTGAAGTGTAGTATGAATGTTTTGCATTGCAGGCTCCTCTGCCCTGGTGCACATTGGTGTGATTCTTTCTGACAGTGAAGGGATGGTTAGGTTTTGCCTAGTATGAAAGAGCCATTTGTTCATGAACCTAGACTCTAGATAAAATGTCATTTTCCCAATTCATTAATTAATACCAGTTGACCTTTGTTTTCCTTAGATGGTTTCTTAAAGTTTCTACTATTTCTAACAGCATGAATTTGAATGTTGTGAGATAGACATAACAGTTTGACTTGAAAAATAATGAGGATTTTTATCAAATTTCTCCCTTCTCTCATACTGCCAACCTCACACTGTCTTCTGGTTTTTGAACTCCTAGAAAGAAATTGCCCCGCTTTGTGTGCATGGATTTCTGGGAGCTCCACTGAAGTGCACTAATAATACATCCAAATTTCCTTCCATTTCTGTGGAAATCACACTTTGTTCTCTCTGCTGTGGTGCGTGGAGATACCCGAGAAAGCTCTTAATGAGCTACCTTGGATATCAAAAGCACCATAGTCAAGTTTGTGAGCACTTTGCCGGGGTGGGAAGGAGGGGAGTGGTAATTTCCATTTGTGTAGAACTCAGCCATGCTACATACACCAGAAACATTTCACATGTAGGAACACAGCATCTGGACCTTCAGGCATGTCCATATTGCTTCTATGGTGTGCTGTGCTCCCTGTGCTAATGCCAGGAAGTACACCCTGCTCACCAGATCCTACCCCCATATTGCATGCACCTGTAACAGAGATAGATCAGGCTCTCTTACAGCCTGGTCTCTGTCTAGTTGGGCTAATGCTTTGACCTGTTGTAACAAGGGAAGTTCGGTATGATTGGACCATTCAACCTGAACTTCTGATTGGACTAGCCATGATCCACAGGTGTGGCTCAAGGTGATTGGAGAACTCACTCTGAACTCCTGATTGGATGAGCTGCTATCTGGGGGTGTGCTCCCCTGAGGGGATGCCCTGCAGCCAGGGGGTGAAGAAGCATGTGGGCATTGAAGAGCTGATGTGAGTTGACTCAGCTGAGCAGTCACATAAGCCCCAGAAGAGCCTGAACTCATTGGGATGAAGCTGGAGTGACAGTGGGATGGCAGAGACCAAGAAGCTGCTCTGAGGGCCAGCAGGTTTCAGGAGACAGAGCAAGACAGTGCCTGTCAAGTCTGGATGGGGCTGTCAGCGTATCCTTTGTTTGTTATAGGGGAGGGAATTGCAATGTGCAGTCTCAAAGGAAACTTCTCTGAGTGCTCACAGCCTGCCCATGAGGGTGAGGTGGGAAGAGTCACCCGTTCCATACAAGGGAGAGTGCCCCATTGAATTCTGAGTGCTGGAGAAAGATATTGCAGGCTGTGATCACAAAACCATGGGTTTTCACTGAGCTGTGGAATGGGACATAACCCCCTCCCCAGGTTGCAGGAGCCCAGTAGTAAGCTGCACAGTGCTTGCCAGAGCCCCTGTTGAGGTGAAGGAACTGGGTTCTGGCCAAAGGAGGTTGGTTGCACCCACCTAGCAGGAAGGGTGACTGGTATGAGACTGATCCAGGGAGGATCTATGACTGCTACACTATGTAACAGGGGGCCTCCTTGGGGCTGATCTCCGTGTGGCCTGCCCACCTGTTCTTGGGCTAACCACCCACTTTCTCTCCCACCACGCCTTGATCTTAATGAATTAATTAGTTGTTAATTAAGCAGAAGGCTGTCCATTTTCTGCCCCGATACCAGGGGGTGCTAGCTGCAGCTCCATTCCTCCCCTACACCGCAGCCCAAGCCTCGCAGACAGCATCATGATAGTCTCTTGCACCTCAGTCTCACACAATGGGCCCCAGAATCCTCCTATTGAACTCCCAACCTAGAGTCCTCTCATCAGGCAGCCTCATTCGCCTTCATGCAGACTATGTAGCTCCCTGAAGCCATTTTCCCCTCTTGGGTGTGGTCCCCAAGGACCTTCGGCTACCAGCCCTGGTCCACCTCCAGGCCAGTCGGAGCCCCTGGCCCTCGGCTCTTGGGAGTCCCTTGTGGTGGGCCCCTGGCCCTTTTGACCCTCCTGGTCCTGGCCCTAGCATGGGCCAGTTGAGGGTACTCTCTCGTTCAGGTCAGAGTCTTAAGCCTCTCACTCTCTCTAGGGGTCCCCCTCTGGGCCCTCCTTCCCGCACGTGGGGTGCTGGGGTACCTCACACCACGACTGGTGCCTCAGGGTCTCACAGGGGACTCTCACTCCCCCCCGGGCAGCAGGTCGTGGTGCTACTACCTCTGATGGAATGCGAACCCACCCAAAGGTGAGGGCTAGGGGTTAAGGCACCCCGACCCACCTTTCACCAGGGTGATCACTGGCCTGGCATTTCCTGGGTGCTCCCACGCCACTGAGAGCCCCACCAGGCCACCCACTCCCAGCAGGGTGCAATTTTAGGTCATGCCCAGGACCAGGAGCCTCCTACCATCCCCTACAGCTCCTCCCTTATGTCCAGATGAAACTCCGCAGCTCTCTGGCCAGGTAGTGTTGTTGCCTGACTCTTCACAGCTAAACTGCCTTGTTTATATAGGCAGCCTTGAACTTAAAAATGGCTGCCCTCATTAAGCATCTGGTGGCTGCCAGCTCCAGGGCCTTAAAGTGGCAGGCACACATAGTGCCCTGCCACACACTATAGAGTATAAGACCCTGAATGGGTTTACACATGTGAGTGAGTCAAAACTCTGCTGCCTCTCCCATGGGGGTGGAGAGTGTGTGTAAGAGACTGGGCTGTTACTTGCATCCAGGACCAGTGCGACATTCATTGCTGGGAGTTATACAATGTCACTACAAGCAACATAGGGTGCAACCCATCTAGGAACCAACCTGAGGGTTGAGTGTAAGGGGTTTTCTCACCCCCCCCCGCTCTCCCCAGAGACTGGGTTGGGTTTTTATACTATTATACATGTAGCATATGTATAATAGTTATTAGTATATAATAGTTATTAGTATCTTTGTTGGTGTATATATTGATCCTTATGGTCTTTACTACCTCCCCTTTTCTCCTTTTGTAAATAAATTGTATATAGTTAAGTATTGAGTGTTATCTGATCAAAGGTTTTGAGCCTCCAGGTGTCCTTCTGTAGGGAGACTTCCCACACTCTAGGAAGGGGGTCCCCAAGACAGACTCCAGGGATCCATAATTGGCCACAGCTGGCAGGTAGCTCTGCCACCCAGGTTACATGTCAATCCTGGATAAGGGGCAGTGAAGCTGTCCTGAGAATGCACCCTGCTGCTATTCTCAAGATCTTTCTCTTCAGAGTAACTGAGCTCTACTGTCACTCTTCTGCACTGGCTGGTTAGGATTTCTTCTTGCAGAATAGTACTTCCTACTCTTCCATCTCAAAAGTTTGCATCAAAAACTCAGCCTTTTCTGTTGCTGACTGGATCCAGTGACAGCCATGCAGTGTGTGTACATATGTAATATTTGTAATGCTCCAAGCACTTGAAAAGAACCTTGGAAAGTGTGGGTTAAATGTGCACAGCCCATGAAACACATCAGTTTAAGCCATTTTGTGACCCAGGTGACTACAGTTAAATAGGAACAACTTTAAAACACTTCACAGTGAAGCACTTCATGTTATGTTTATACCCCCCACTGGTAAAGCTCCTGGTGTAAATAAGAATAGTTCTGCCCTTTCATATACAATTCTACAGTATGACTTCTGGTTCTGGAAGGAGCTTCTAAATAAATCCCCCTATTACAGAAAAGAAAAAGAAACAATTTGAATTTGCCTTCAACAAGAACCTTAGCAGAAATACAGGTGATGGACAGTCCTATAATTCTTCAGTCCTCAGTAGTTTGTTAAGAAAGTAAAATACTTTCTTTTAATTGACTTTTACAAACTTATTTGTTGACCAAAGTATTATCTACATGCAAATATATGAGGCAGAAACTACCCCTAAAATGTTTTAAGGATGTCTTTTTTTCAGAGACGTCTAAACCATTGCATACCTAAGAGAGTGGCAATGATGGGTGGACATTCATGTTCAAATGTCTCTCTCTCCCTGGTTTCACAGGCCTTGAGGGCCTATAATCACCATAACTACAGCCTTCTATCTCCTTCTATCTTGTGCAGTCTACTTCCACCTTGTCACATCTTTGCTTATCCCTTCCAGGTCAGTTTTTTATTATCTTCCCATCATTGCTTTGGTCTATCTCTAGATCTGATACCCTCCTGTGGGTACCTGTGGGGTAGTTGCCCAGGCCTGGGTACTACCCTGACCAGGATTGTCCTATATGTGCCACAACCTCTTGTCTTTCTCACCCACCATGACTTGCTGTAAGTTTAACTCACATAACAGGAGGCAGTTTCTCCATAGGTAAGATTTATCACTTGCAGTAGTCACCATCCAAATTGGGGCCTGTCCCTTTAAGGGCTGGCCAGACTTGCCAATTCAGTTGCCCCGTGTGTTTAAACAGGGCCCCGCTGACTGGAAGCTCCATCACAGCTACACTCCTTCCACTTCCACTGGGATAACAGAAATATGCAATAACATAAAATGCAGGGGCCATTTGCCCCCCTCACCCACGTTGAAGAGCATTGCAGCCAGAAGCCTCTGCTCCCTTTCAATTCCTTCTTCCAGTTGGCAACAGCTGCCTTTACTTCTTCTTCCGGATGCTGGGTGACCAGTCAATTGGCCTCTCTGCCCAATGTCGCCTCACTGCACCTGCAGGTGAGTTCATTTACGTGGGGTTTTCCTGGGCCTCCCCAGGATCCCCTCTGGACTGGGCTTTCTTCCCAACCTGGCAGCCAGCAGCTTCTGAGTTTCTTGCCATGCCATGAGGCATGGGCGGGGCTGAGGAAGGGACTCAAAGTCCTACTCATTGCTCTGCTACACCTCCAAAATCCAAAATCTGCCTCACATGCCTTCTCCTATTGGTTCTTGTGATATGTCCTGCCCACTTCATTTTCTATGTTCTTATCTTGCTCAAGACATCAGCTCCATGAGCTCTTGATTATGTTTCCCCCCCCCATATTCCATTTTCTTGTACTACACCAAATATTTCCCTTAGCACTTTGTTTTCCAACACTTACAGGTTTTCTCAGCATCCAGGATTCACATCCATGTAAAAGAACAGGTTGAATAATTGTATTCTAAAGCTGGATTTCAAGGTTTCTTGAGATTTTCCTTAATGCCATTATTTTATCCAGGCCCAACAGACTAATTTTCTCCAAGGAGCAGACAAAAAATTGGGAATGAGAGATTTAAAAATTGACACCTTGAAAACTGTGCAATGGTTTAGAGAGGAACATGAAATTAAAAAAAAAGGACCATTTCAGATCTTCTGAACAAAATATTCTGAAGGTTACTAAAAATAAAAATAAATGAGTTTTGAGGTTAAGATTTCTGGCAGGGGTGGATGAGAATACTTCAAGTGAAGACATTTGCCTGGCAGATTTTCTGTTATCCATGAAAATTGAAAAAAATAAAAAAAGGAGTTGATATCCCTAACAATTGAAGCTACTGGCTTCATTACTCAGTAGGGAAAAAATACCTACCATCTCTGTTTGTAGTGTTAAGGAAATAACCTTCAGCATGAAAGCTATTATATTTGGCAGTATATTTGTTATTATTTTCAACTACTGAGTAGGACTGGATTATAAAACTGGAAGGGTGGAAGAAACAGATTTTGTTCCAGGGTCAACCAGATGAAATTTTTCCCAGACTTATGTAGAACTGTTCAGAGCAGAAGCAAGGGCTGTGTTCTTCTTAGGGACAGCTTTGAGATAGAAGTGGGTATTTCACCTTCAAAATCACAGTATATTACATAAAGAGACATTTTGCTATGCTTCATCTTTACTTACACTGGGTGCATCTACATGTGCAAATAATGCACTTGATTTTTTTGCTGCAGAAAATTTGGGCTCATTAAATTGTTCTATGAGGCACATCTACACATGCGCCCACATTGGTAGCAAATTTCACTCGACAGTAGCAACCCACTGAGTAGTACATCATGCAACTGATCTACAAGTATCCCTATTGGAAACTCAGTAGTTTAAGAAAGGAAAATACTTTATTTTAATTTACTTGCACAAACTTATTGTTGACCAAAGTATTATCTACATGCAAATATATGAGGCAGAATCTGACCCTAAAATGTTTTAAGGATGTCTTTTTTTGTTTGTTTGTTTGAAAGTGCATATAAGTCTAATGATAATCAGCTGGGTGACTGATTGAGATATCAGTTCACTAATTAGAGCTCCTTATACTTGATTGTGTTTTTGTCTTGTATTCTTACTCTTTCCATTTCTTTGATACATGCTGCAGGATGCAAGAATGAAATCATGCATAGTGTTATGATTATTATTGTGGGTAATTAAATATCATCTGACACATGTAGTGGTAATTATCACTTCAAAAGCCTTTTTCCCCCCCTCTGATAATTAAGGACCTTATCATAAAGCCATTAAAGTCAGTGTCAAAACTCCCACTGAGTTCAAAGGGAGCAGGAGCAGACCCATCATTCTTATTATATGCTGTCACACTTGATTCTCTACATTGTCCAAGCTGTATCCAGATGCAGTGGAGAGTGTCAGGGGATGGGGAAGGGAACAGGAGGTTGGTTTTGGCCGAGTACTAGAGGCTTAACTAGGAATCTTGGTGCCCAGGCCATAGGTGCCAAGCCAGAGAGCAGTGGTGCTGTTCAGAGGTACCAAGCACCATCTCTAGTAGTATGGACTGAGCTTCCTGATACATGGGCTGCTTCTGTGGCTGGGGTGTAGGCTCCCTGGGGACTGCCATTCCACTTCCAGTGCTCCAAATGGTGTCTCAGTTGCAGTATCATAGCAAGGAGGTTTGGTGCCTGGGGCAAGCCCACAGCAGCAGCCCACCCTTGGCTCACACACAGATCCAGGGGGAACACTGCCCCTCCCATGCTTGTCTGACCCTCCCATGCTTGTCCTGCAGCAGCAGGATCCACTCCCCTGTCCCCGTGCCCCACACAAATGAGCTGCTCATGGCTCCTTCCCTCTTCCTATCCCAGCTGGGCAGTGCCTATTGGTGTCCCTTCACTTTGGCACCCAGGGCGGTCGCCCCACTCGCTCCCATCTTGCTATGGTACTGCCCAGTTGTCATGCTCCAGGTCACAACTGCCAAATCCTGGCACAAGTGAACACTGCACAGGGGGCAGTCTTAATGTATATGTTCATGCCACACCTGCTCCCACTTCCCATTCTTGTACCACACTTTCTGAAGCTGAGTCTGACTGGCACAGACTGGAGTTGTTAGCTCAGGTACACAGCTGTCTTCAGATGCTCCCAGTATCACTTCCTCATTTCAAAGCCCATGTGAGGTCTACAAGTAGGTGGCAGATGGGATACAAGGCGGGGGGTAAATGGTATTGAAGTGGAAATAGCAAGGGTGGGGTGACAAGCAGTGCAGGGTAGGCAGAGGTTTATGTAATGGTGAGCTTGTTCAGAGGGAGCTACAGGCTCCTGCAGGAGATGCAAAATGAAAGAGGACCTAAAGGCCTCTCTATGCCAGCAGACAGAAAGATCTAGTTGGAGCTAACTGAAGTCAAGGGAAATAGCAGAGGCTGTTACAGGGAGGGAGAATTGAAGAAACAGCAGGAGTAGAAACTGGGTTTTGGGGAAACACTGTAGAGCAAAGAGGGATGGAGAAACTGTAACTCTGGGGAGCAGTTTGTTTTGTTGATGTTGTTAACTGAACCAGGCCCCAGCAAGGGATGCTACATTGCTTGTGAGCTGCTGGATACATACTGAGAAGCTCAAAATGGCAGCAGGGTGCAGCATAAGGGAAATATGGCAGCAGGGTGCAACATAGGGTCAGGTAAAACTTGGACAGAACCCCTGTGAAAAATCCCAGCTATAATCACGATAATATGAATTATTCCTCATTTGGTAAGTTTAGTATATGAAATGTACACATAATTTTCCAGATATTTAAATTTGTACTGTAGCTCTTCACACAAACTAAACAGAATCTTCGAATCTTAATAACTGCACAGCAAAAGGCAGAACCTAGCATAGGAAATATCCAAGTCACAATAGCCAAAAGGAAATAATACACATTGAAGTAAGTCACTATTACATTTTTCATGTCTGGTTTCTCTGGTCTGTCAAAGCCAAGCTATACTTTTATACTACACATGCTATACAATGACCTTGAGATGGCCAGTGGAGGATTCACTTGTGCAGAGGGACTTTGCACCCTCAGAAATCTCCATTTCCTTCTCACCAGTTATTTCCCCATTCTTCCTCTTTCTCCTTTGATAGGGTAAAAAGAAAGATGAGATGTCCAAGAGTAAGGATGAGGGTATGGTACAGGTGAAATGGGAAGTGAGTTTGATATAAGCAGAGCTACTGACTATTGGTATGGAGTTTCCAATTCCCACTCCCCTGCAGACCTCTCTGTGGCTTTGGAATGAGGCAGTGGTAGTGGCAGTACCATATTTATAGGGCTGAGGTTAGCCCTTGTGTGACAGACTAACCAACTTCAGGCAAGAGACGAGGCTCAAACAGCTTTTTCTCTGTTCCATTTCCAGCTGGCAAATGTTTGTACAGGTGATTGTCCAAAGTCTCACAGATGCATGACATTAGTTCAGAAGTGGAACTGTTGTACAGGCAGCCAGAAGAATCTCTAAAGCACGGTGTATCATAAAATATGTGTTTTGGAGCCAACAACTAATCACCAGAAAGGAAGGAATATAAGAGAAAATAAAACCTGAAGAAATGGCAGTCTGATATTACCAACGACCAGAAGACTAAGCAGTCGTTAGACTAGGTAATCTCATGAGGTCCCTTCCAGCCCTACTTTCCTATGACTGTCAGGTTCTAAGGAACCCTTCTTGTCTTTGTGTTGATGTGAGCTGCTACCAGCTTCTTTTGGGACACCTTTCAAATTACGAGTTTGGAAGTTTTATCCTCCACTGAATCTATGAAACCAGGAAGAGTGGGACCTGCTACCTCTGGATTGTGGGGACAAGTTTATTGTTATCAACTTAGCTTCTAAAGCAAATTGTGTAGGTGTATAGCTGCTCTCATTGGGATAACCTAATGTCTCTTAAAACACTCTGAATATAACTATCAAAGATGCAAAAGCAGTGGCGATGCATAGGGAGTGCATGGGGGTGCACTCCCTGAGAGCACTAGCACACCCGCTGACCAGCCACACTTGCCATTCAGGTGATGGATGCGGGGGGCAGGTGGGAGTGCCAGTGCCCCCCTGTGAGTGCTGGCCAGGGAATGGGAGCACTGCAGCCGCCTTGTGATCGGCCATGGGAGGAACCCCGCCCCGGTCGGTAAGATTGGCCACGGGGGACTAAAGTAGCACCAGTTGCCCAAGTGCAAAAGTATAACAATGATAAAAATAAAAAACTAAAAAGAAACACTGAACGAAGCAAAAAAGTCAGAGAAATCAGTACTCTTCAGTGCTCGAAACCTTTAACATCCTGAAGGTTTGTATTCAGAATAACTCAGAATGTCCTTACAGGTTTCCAATCCAACCTTGAAGTTATTTTAATGTAACGTTTTGTAGTTAATAGAGTGAGTGATATAATTTGTCCTTGAATGTGGCTGACTGAAGTAGCTCTAAGCTTTTTTCCTACTCTTTGTTGAATAATTTTTCACCTCAGCTAGCTTTTTATGCTTTGAAATGTTATTCAGTAGACTTGCTGTTATTTTTAAGGAGTGTACAATTACTGGCTGTACAGAATCTGTTACACATTATGTACAAATTCATTTTCAGTGTAACATGGAATCCAAGTTATAGCAGGGATGGATTTATGCTTGTGGCAGTAAAGGATGATTTTATGATTGTGCATTAAGGTCCCTCTACATGGGCAGGTAAAGGCTCAATGAAATCTAATGCATGATGCATGCAGTTGCACCTTGTGCTATGGCACATCTGCATGGCAGGAGATGTAACTGTAAGACTGTGCATTAGATCCCATCGTGCCTTATCCTGGGCTCCCCATGCACCGGCAAGAAGCAACCTCCCAGAGCTGGGAGCCCCCAGGGTGACGCAGCAGCATGAAACCCCTGGGCCTGGGAGATTGTGGCTCCTGTGATCTCCCAGCCTTGGGGGTTTGTGGAGACCTTGGGGCTGGGAGATTGGAGCTGCACCCCATGCAGCAAGAAGCACACTGCTGGGACCCAGGGTCTGCAGCTGTGGGACTCTGAGTTTTAGCAACTGTGAGGCACTGCTGGGACCCAGGGTTGGCAGCTGCAGGGGCTGAGAGTCCCCTCAGTTGTGGGATTCCCAGCCCTGGCTGGGCATGGGTGCACCGCTGTGGCTGGGAGCCTGGTCAGCTGACAGGGCTCCCAGCTTAAGGAGAGGCCCTACTACTCATGTGAATTAAAGCCCAATAGCAACCAGCCATAAAATTAGTACACATTTTTGAGGTCTAACTTCATAGCTGGTTGGTGCTTTTTATGGTAAGATAGATACTATGCGTCTGTAGCTGGTCTCAGTTAATTACTGAATTAACCAGCTAATTGCACAATATCTGTAATGTGTATGGGGCCTATAGGTTTATGAGGTATGAGTAAAATATTTAAATTTGCTATTACTGCTGCTTCTTTTATATAAACCTTCCAGAAGCAATTAAATTGTGCTGCAACATTGTTAAGAAGACCTTGCAAATGAAAAGTTATCAGTAGGGGGAAAAGGTACAAGATCAAAGTATCCATAGCTATAGTGATCTTTTATACTAGGGAGTATAAGGAAATAATCATTGAGTAACTGGCTGACAGCTTTGGTCAGAGAAGTTCAACATACTTTTCTAAATTAAGAAACTCTAGTGAAAAAATCACGAAACAAATCACACCACAACATGGGGTCTCTTGTGTTTTTGCGTACTTGGGTCTAGATGGTAAATGCATCTCTTTATTTAATTCACCTCTCATTGTTTTCAGATAAAGCAAACCCTAACATTCCTCTGTTTTCCTTTCTCTTCTCAATTTAAGTTAACTGATGTCTGTTTGATAAGCTGCTGCCCAGAATGGCATGTGATCCACCAGGTGAGCATTTCCAAATGCTACGGAGAGAAGCATTGCTACCTTCATTGTGCATTCAGGCTTTTGTTGCAATATTGCACTGCAAGTATATATCCACTTTCCCCTTCAGGCACCCAGGGGTCAGTTTCAACATTTTTGTCTTGTTTCAGATTATTTTCCTATAGATATATTAGCTTACATTTCTCCTGTTGAAACTCATTCTTCTATTTCTAACCTCTGTGAGTTCCTTTGTATCATTGCTATCACTTCATTAGTATTTGCAACACTTCCCATTTTAATACAATCTGTTTTATTAATTTGCTGTTTGTTGCTTCTTTTTAGATCATTATTAAAGATGTTAAATAATATAACAATCCCTGTAGCACCCTACTACAACTTCCCTCACCCAATCCATTACCGCATATCACTATTCTTTGTTTATGGCTCTTCATTTTATTAATTATTGCTCAAGATTGCTATCCCATGTAAAACAAACTATAATAATTTCCTCTCTTTAAGCTAATTACTGCCCTGTTTCCTTAGATGGAGAAACATTTTGAATCATTTCACTGCAGGAGCCAGTACAGATTAAGAATTATATATCCATAGATGAGCTCATAAAAACATAAGGGAACATTAGCAGTTAATTAGGAATTAATGCTAAAGTGCTAAATAGCTTTCTCTGTTTGATGGGACTGTATCACATTGAATTGTTAATACAGCAGTTAGATAATCATTTCTGAGTTCTTACTAACACATACTTTATAAAAGTAATGTTAATGAGCTAGTCATTTTCCTTCCCTACTCTTTGTCAAGCTGTGCAGTTTTCAGTAATATGCCTACTACCCTAGCCATCTTGGAAGACATAACAGTAGCAGCTTATCAGAAAAGAAGAAATGTTGTTTGTGTGAAAAGAGCAGCTCTGTGATACAAAGTCAAGACTGACTTTTTTGAGCTTGCTCTATTTGAACACTTGTTTTCTCCTTTAGGTCTCCATGTATTAAGATATTTGTTTAAAATTTCAATTGATTTTTTTCCTGGCAATAACATAGAGACTGTCATATTTCTATTAGAAATGATCATTTCAAATTGGCAAGGTTCCAAAGGACTAGGGAAAGGCTGACATAGTGTTCACCTTTCAAACAGGAAAAAGGATGGCCTGGGAAATGACAATATCAATACCTGGGAAGTTACAAGGACCAATTATAGAAGGTTTAATTTGTAAGTGTCTGGAGGATGAAGGGGGATCGTTAACAGCCAACCTGGATTTGTTAGAAACAAATCACACCAAATCACCTGGTTTCCATCTTAGGATAACTATTTCAATGGATGAGAGGAGTACAATTGACATAATATATCTGGAGTTTAGTCAGGCTTTGCAACAGTCCTGCAAGACATTCTCTTTAGTAAACTAGAGAAATTTGGTCTGGATAGATTGACCAATAAGTGGAAACACATGTGGTTGAACAACCACAACCACCATAATTATTACTAGATCAAATACAGACTCTTAGGGAAAGGTCCTTGACTTGAAAATGAATAGAATAATGGAACACGCTGCCTAATGAAATGGTAGCATCTCTTTAATTAATCTCTTTTCAAGAAGAGACTGGATTGGCATCTGTTTGAGGTGGTTTAGGATAGTGAATCTTGCATCTATTTTGGGGATGGGACTAGAGAACCCTTCAACCTTATGATTCTGTCATTAGGCTACAGAGCTATAGACTGCCTGATCATGCACTATTGAACTCATTAGAGTAGGGGTGGGCAAAATGCAGGCCATGGTCTGGATCTGGCATCCCAACTGATTGGTTCCAGCCCTCAGAGGGATGGCTGCCAATTGGTTGGATCTAGCCTGTGGCTGCCCTTTGTGCTCCTTCTCTCACCAGCTGGTCCTGGTCCAGGACAGTGCACACAGCTTCTAGTGGAGATGCTCCTAATGCAGCTGCAGCTGTCTGGGTGCTGATCAGCAGTGATCCTGGGTTTCTCTGATAAAAAAAAAAGTCCTCAACTTTTGGATTAAAAAATATAATCCAAAATCCACATTTTTCCGTGATTAAAATGAAACACCACTATATATACATCTATATGTAGCGGGCCCCCAGCTGGAGCAGGAGCAGGAGCTATAAGGGGTAAGTAAGCTAAGTATGGTAGTTTGGGATGGGGGTGTGGAATGGAGTGAAGGTGTGTGGTATAGAGGCCATGGGGGGCATGTGGTGAGGGTGGACAGCAGCTGCATCTCGGGGCTTGGAGTCAGTGTCACAGCTGCCTTTCCCCTGACGATCTCCTCACTGGTACTGTAAGATGAGGGGCTTTTCTCTATGTTGAATGGGGGAAAAAACCTTGTCTTAAGTTTGAATAAATATGGTAATCATAAGAGCTAAGTGTGACAGATAAGTCTGATATGGGGATCCCTTGGAGGTGTGGAGTCACATGGTGTGAGTGCCTCCAGAAGGTATGAATGGTTGAAGGAGTCACTTGCATCCTGTTACAATAGGTGTCTTTTCTGGGATGGAACGTATTCACTTAACTTCATTGTCATTGTTCTTTCCGTTCCTAGTTATTACTTCTACTCTCTGATGGTTTTGTCTTAGTGATTTTCTCAGAAGGATCCTGCTCCTGAAATACTTAAAGAATTTCTTGGTGATTTACTTACGCTTGTGGCTAATTATTCTCATTCTTCATATTTGTTACTTACCAAACTACTTCATTTTAGGATTCCTGGTTAATCTTTTTTGTTCAGAAGTATGTTATCTGATTCATAGTACTACATTCATAATTGGGGTTAAACTGTGTGGACACTATGACAACAAGAACTTGGGCTTTCATAATTTCTAGACAAAAGCACAACAAATCATGATTATTTCACTGTCTTGAATCCATGTTGATCCATGTAATGGAATAACTCAGGCTAATTAAGGAACAGTAAGTACTGTTTCAATGGAAATTACAACTGAAATACTAAGTGTGAAGTAAATACAAATTTTCCAATATAAAGTGTGGAAATGGCAACATAAGAGTCAGCCTTAACAAACTCCGGCAGACAGTAACAAATTCAAAGCAGTTGAGAATGACCTTTAAGGTAAAGGATGGAAACAGAGGCAAGAACAACAATCTCTGGATTTATGGACTGCCAGAGGGTGCAGAAGGTGGTGACCCTGTTCAGTTTCTATAAATCTTTCTAAGTGAATGACTCCATTAAGATTAAGACACAATAAATGCCATTGAAATAAGGACCTAAAACAATACAACATCAGGCAACCTTCCTAGAGGTAACTGTTGACCTTTTTGTTAAAATTGCTCAAAAATTCTCATATTCTTGTGGTTCTTCAGTAAAGAAAACCTTTATCTCTTTTACAAGTAGGAGGCAAAAACACTAGTCATCCATAGGCCTACTGATACCTATAGTTAGAAAAATAGATATCACTCCTGGCAATTAGACCATCCCACAGGGACTATTTTTTTCAACCTACCAGATTCTCTATCCTGTAGGAATTAAAATTCTTTCACAGAATTAACAAATTGTTTCCAGATGTAGGAAGGGAATTTATTTTGAAAAGAAAAACAACCTCACATTGTAAGTGGAAAGGTAAAATGTAAGCTTGGGTATTATTTTCTTACCATGTTGTCTGCATTCTAGTTATGCTGAATCATAAATCAGTGACTAACATTAATTAAAATTAAATAATAATTAAAAAGTAATTCTAAAAATCTCAAAGTTATAAAATGAAGGCAATGAAAGCATTTCTTTAAGTAAACTTTATTTCCATTAGAATTTGCTTCTCTGTTGTTGACCCCCCAGAGTCATTCTGGGAACCAAGGAAGGTTCAAAGAGGTAGTCCCACCAAAGTTAAATGTGAACATAAATATAGATATATTTTAATAGCAAATTTAATAATGAAATACAAATAAGATATAAGTGACCAAACAGCTCAGGTAAGGCATATCAAGTAAATTATTTAAATCTGTAAAATGTGTGGATTCATTAAATAAATAATCTAATTGACACATGAGATTAATTTAAAAGTAATTTCTTTAACTTTTACAGTCTCAAAAAGCCTGAAATGGGTGGCCAGTCTGTTAGGGAAAAGGATTTCTCACTTATTTTTCAAATTAAGTTTTTAAAAAGTACTTATCTTGGTCCATCTACAGATGGGCTATTCAACAAGACCCGTAGCTCAAAGCAGAGGTGAACCCAGACTTTTATACTTTGTCTGGCTCAGTATCAAAAAGCTTTCTAGATAAGGCCAACATTTGTTTAAATGTTCCTAATAGGCTCTCCTCTAATGAATATTCATATGCCTATTTTTATCCCTATATCTTATCTTAAACCAGACCTAAACTGGCGTAAAACTACTGGACATACTTTGAGCAAGCTTTAGCTTACTTTTTTATCCTGTTTTGCTGACACTTTATAAAATTATCCTCACCTCTGTCATTCTTTTGCTTGATTGCTCATGTCCTTTGTCTCTTCTTTTCTTAATCAAGTGAATGCATGCAAATGCTGTACCAGGTTGCCATTAAGTAGCTTATGGCCTGCTTTAGTTTAAATGCCACAGAATGTGAGTTACCAAGTGGAGCTGGCAGGAAAAAAATAATAATTCTGTTTTGTGGAAAATGTGAATCCTAAAGTGGTTTGGTGCTGAATCCAAGCAAAACCCTAAAATTTCAAGATGATAAAATGCAGCAGCAGAACCTAGATCAACAGGTATCCAGACTGCTGAGAAGACATCAGCCTTGGAGTGCTCTACCAGACTGCCCTCTGGTCTGCCATGGCACTAGGGTTTCATCTGAATCTTGCTGTCTGAGCCCTGCCTAAGTCCTCCTAGGACTTCGCTGGAAAAGTCAGAAGTTTTGGGTTTGTCTCAAACAAGGTATCCAGTACCAACAATTATAGGGATCTAACTTTTCCTATATTAAATATATAGCTAATAATAGAAGGGCCCAACTATTATTGGACATGATTGCTCACAGATTTCTTCACCAAATAGTCACTTGAACCACAAGAAGTGATGCTGTATTAGGCTTCATTTTGGTAAGTAATGAGAACAGAACAGAAGAGCTAGTTGTTGAAAATAACTGTGAATTGGGTGTTTCACTTAAATTAAATGGAAGATCTACACCATAAGTTCTCATGTTTAGAAGGAGAAACACTGATAAATCAGGAGACATTCCAAATAGAGCAGATGGGGAAAAGAGCATCATTACTTTCACTTTTCATAGGTTTATAAAAAGAAATCTATTCTTTCATACCTGTGATAACAAGGGACTGGATCAAATGTTTTCGGAGGGATCCTTGAAGTCCTATGTGCCCACTGTTTCATGAGATTATTGAAACAGTTTTCTGCCAGAAGTGATGTATTTTTTTTCTTGATCACTGTTTTTCTAAAAATTTGAGATTTTTACTCCCTCCTTTCTTTCCCCCAATTTGACTTGGGAAAATGTTTCAAAATCTCAAGCAGTTCTCATGTGATAGAAATTCTCCCTCAGTTAACTTCCTTCAGCTCTTCCCCAATTACCTCCACTTCTGTATCCTGCCATCATCATTTGGGCCCAAAAACGTTTAGGAGCCAATAGCAGCAGTGCCTCGTGTGTATGGTCCTGCTATTATGGGACTTGCAGGGAAAAGAAGTTGGAAATGGGTTGATGGGACAGCATCTGACACAAGCTTTTTAAGACTGGAGCCAGTATTCCTCAGGAATTCAAAGCCTTTACAGCATTTTGAGCTTCATCAGTACCCTACCATACTTTTTAAAGGCTGGACTTTCTACAAGTATTTTATATGTGTTGTAAAAATATTTTTTTTTTACTTATTTAAAACTTCATTATTCAAATTTGTCATTACTGGTAATTGGCCTCAAGTTTTATGGCAAGTATTATACAGGAAATAAGTCAAAATTAGTCATGAGAACACTTCAGGGTGGCATTTAGTAACAACAATAGTGGAAGTTTGAACAAAATCTCTTTAGCTGTTTTGGAATTTGGTAAAGGTGTGAAAACTATTCATGCACCATTTTTAAATAAAGATATTGCCATTTGTTTTTGTTTTTCTCTCCCATATAAAACTCACATAAAACATCATTTATCATTTACACTTGAAACTGGTAGGTAAAGAGTTTTACAGAGGCAGGTGGCCATGGCAAAACTCTGAAAAATACTGCTTGGATTATAAAATTGTATGCATGACTAAGAATTTGATACACCTTATATGCTGTAGCAAACTCAGTAAATCAGAGCATTTGCACTTAAAGAGAGATTCAGCTTTTATGCATTTTTTCTGTAACTACCCCATTCTCAGCATTCATATTCTCTCTGTGAATATTTAGGGCCTGTTGTTCTATTACATTATAGTTGTGGTGTGCGGCACTGCAAGATGGTGCTTAGTTGGGCTCTTAAAGCATGTTTAGAAATTGATCATTTTTGCCTTTAGAAAAACCCAGCAACTTAAATAAATATATATATATTAAGGCAGTGGCCATATTAACATCCTCAAATGTCTCAAAATGGAATAATCAGGGTTTCAACAATATTCACTTGGTCACTTGCACAGGTGTAAAATGTTGTATTCATTTGTTTTTCTCACTGACAATATTGGGTTGTGCTCCAGCCAAGAACTTAAGGTGCTGAAATTATGATTAGTTTTGACTGAGCCCAATAGAAGCATTTGCCTGAACAGGAGAAATGTGAAAAAAAAATAAAATAAAAAGCCCTAATCAATTTTTTTCCAGATTTAAAATATGTGGGGATTTTAATAATTTGGTCCAAACAAATTCTAAATAAAAGTAATTCTGTATTTCTATTTTTACATAGTGGGCCAAGTTCAGCCTTGAACAACTTGTTCAGCTTTACTAATTGGAATAAATTGTGCCTGTTAAACGTTGTCCTCTTTTGCTGAACAGAAATTACTATGACATGAGTAGCGGAAAATATTGCTAAACTGAGCTTTGGTTTCAAAAGGAAGCTGATTTGTTAAAAGTGAAATCTCACTATTTTGTGATGGCAAAGGCCTATTCTCCCAGTGACATTTAATTTCAGACTTCTTTACAGAAAACACATTTTCATGACTTGACCTCAAACTGACCAAGATGAACAGGCTATTGCATGCTACCATCAATCATTCAAGCTACTACGGACCTAACTCTCCTCTGGTACAGTCTGTCAGTAGAAATTCCCTAGACCAGCTTACTCTCATTGTAAATTGATTCTCTTATTGATTCATTCCTCCCTGAATACACTGCATTTCTAGAGAAGTAGAAGCAGCACTGTATAATAAGTGCCTCTTGGAAACTAGTGGGAATTTTCATGTGGTTAAACCTGTTTACTCTCCAAAAAAATTGGTTTATTTAATATTCTCACCAGCTACCAAGCTGCAAGTATGCTGTCAGAGGGCATGCACTTGCTAGAGCTATTTTTTGTTGTCATCACTATTAAAGCTCTACATTCCTTCTGTTCCTTCATTGTTTTGAATATAAAAATAGCTAAAGGACTTATACAAAGTTTTATTGTGGAGGAAGTTTTGAGGCCCTCATTTTGATTTCAAACTGCAAAGTAGGAGTAACTCACTTGAAACCAGAGACTGATTTTCTAGTGCCTCTTTATCTTGTGCAATCATTTGCACCAGTGAAAATAGGTGTGAAAGGCTGATACATCAGTGACCTAAATACACCTTATTACATCAGAATGACCCAGTGAAATTATGTTTAGACAAACCCAATGTCAAAGGAAAATTAGACCCTGAATTTATAGGCTTTCAGAAGCTGTCAGTACATTCATATCATTTGTAAGCTCTCAAATCAGGAATAAAATCACTTTTGAAATTTGATTTTGAAAGGGCATTTCAAAGCCTTTTGAAATGTTTCAAATGCTCTGTCTGTCCACAGCTTTAAATAAAGCAGGAGCTCTACCTTAGCGTACAAGAACTGGATGTCTCATATCTGGGGTTGACATTGCCTCACTTTTACACTGGTGTAATTCTCCTGAAGTCACTGTAGGACCAAAGTAAGGTAAAAACCAATCTCTGACCTAGGTCTACATTGAACCATCAGGCAAATACAAGTCCAACCAGGGACTTGGTAACACATTAATTTTAGGCAGCTTCTGAAGCTTTTAACCCTGGATTGCCCCCCCATTAACATCTGAAATGAGTTTTAAAAACCCTTTACAGCTACATCCACATGATCAGAGGTGAACATTTACAGCAGCACAAATTGTAGTGGCACAAATTTGTGCTGCTATGTTGTGTTGAGTGCACACCCTTGCTTGTGCAGTTTGCAGCAGGATACATTGTCCTGCTGCAGTCCTCCAGTATCCCAGTACTCCCCTCCAACCATTCTGTTCATTGTGAACAAACTTTCTATCCCTTGAATTCTACTGCCCAGGCGGAAGTTCTTACATCATGTCCTGCACCCAGGGGTGTGAACTTCCCATTCCCAGAGGAATGCAAGTGTTGCCCTGTGGGGTCAGGCCAGCTCTCAGGATCTCAATATTGCACTGTTAGACAGGAAGGTGTGACACGATTGAACATATACAAACACACAAATCAGTTAGGTGTATACACATACACACACATCCAAACCAGCCTAGGCACATGCATACCTATCACCAATTCAAGCACATACACTATACACCCCAAAAGTTGGACACAGATCACTAATTCGTATATCATGCACACAATGACATATATACACACACACACAACCCACCTACACATACACACAGATAAGTTCCTAACTTGGATGATACAGTGTGTATGTGTGTGCTTGGGGTACCTGGGGGAAGGTTAAGGTGAGAGAGA
>NW_017729032.1:176605960-176606170 GCF_001723915.1 Gavialis gangeticus
ACAGAGAAGCTGGCTGAGGAACTGAGGCTTGGGTTTACTTAAGGTAGACTGGGGCTGGAAATGGGCAGACAGTTGAGATATTGGGGGGTAGGGAGCAGATAAGTGGTAGCAAGGAGGAGACAGCCAGGAAAGAAACTGAGGCGGAAACCTGGTTGCTCAGGGGAAAAAGAAAAGGCAGTGGGGATAAGATAGTGGCAAAGAAACAGGGGG
>NW_017729032.1:176606587-176606953 GCF_001723915.1 Gavialis gangeticus
GAGGGAGAGACAAAGTCAGAAATTGTTGGGGAAAGGGAGGGAATTCATTTTAAAAAAAAAAGAAAAAGAAAAACTGGGGGTTTTGCTACACAAGCAGCCTACAGAGCCATATCCCAGCTAGTCAGGTTGCAGGACATGGATGGGTTTGGGAGTGGGGCTAGTTGGGGGAAGGAGGGAACAAGGTAGGGGGCCAGATTGCGTCTCCATGAGCTGGGGCTCCCTTCCTGAGGCAGGGGCAGTAGCTCCCTCAAAAGCATCTTCCTGCGTTGCTCCCCACTGCCTCAGGAAGCACAACCACGAGACCTTCTTAAGTTTAATTCCTCTTTATTTTTATTTTTTTAATTCTTTTCTTTTTGCTTCTTTTTC
>NW_017729032.1:176611953-176616864 GCF_001723915.1 Gavialis gangeticus
AGGAAGCACAACCACGAGACCTTCTTAAGTTTAATTCCTCTTTATTTTTATTTTTTTAATTCTTTTCTTTTTGCTTCTTTTTCTTTTATTCTTCAGTGGCTGACTTTCTTCATTTCACCACTCTTCCCCCACCCTCATTTTCTTTCCACTTCACATGTCATCATGCACCCCCATCATATTAACTCTTCTTCTCTTGGCTTCATGTTTCTGCCTCCCTCCCCAATCCATCTCTTACCTCCCCCCTCCACCTAGAGCAGAGATAATAGACACCTGTCCTGGCTCACCAACCATATAGGGGCAAGCCACAGCTGTAACTCCTAGTGAGGCCACTGCTTGCCATCTCTAGTGGCAAGTCACAGCAGTGCTGGTCAGGGACAGTCAGAGAAAGTTTTTAGTTTTACAGTGTGATTGCTCCAAACTTGAGCTGGCACTGACATTGACCACCATTTGAGCAGCTCAAAGTGCAGCATGTAACAAGGCCCCAAAAGTCAGAGGAAAAGCCAAGACTTAAAAACCAACTAATAACAAGTCTGATATTGTCTCCTAAAACTCTTGATGACATTTCACACAAAAAAATAGTGCTAATTGGGGAGTGCTGACACAGTGGCTGGCTGTTTGTCTTGCCCCCTCCCATAATACTCCTCACTTTCAGTGCACAAAAACAAAGCAGGAAACACTGATAAATCCACACTGAGTAAACTGCATATTGGGGTGACTTCATATTTAGTAAAAATCATCTCGTTGAGCATGCTTTTAAAAAAAGAAGCCAGAATTAATTCTGATAAATGTGGGATCAAGAAAAAGGCACAGTCCCTTGATAAACTATTAATAATGGCTGAATAGTCTAAGCATATTTCCTTTCATTCATGGGAGCATGGTTATAACAAGGGGAAATGCCATTGCTTTCAAATTAAACAGCTCTATATAGGCTATTGAAAGCAGCAGATGTTTTGAAAACCAGTACTTCCACTAAGGGACAGTTCTTGGAACTCTAGTTTGTAAACAAGCAAGCTTAAAATGTAATATATTCACTTTGAGGGTGGCTATGTGACAGAGCCAGAAGTTTGTACAGATGGGCCTGGAAAGTCACACCACGGAAAGGGCAGCTGAATTTGGGAAGTAACAAACAGCTTGGTGTGTGGGTATGGATTTGGGGTGGTTGTGGGTGTGTGTATATAAGTGTATTTATATTTGTATATAATTTCCCTGGCTTTGTCCAATATATTTTCATATATGCAGAATACAAAGTATTTGAAAACACTAGGTACAGATGTAATTTGCTGGAGAATGTAAAATTTTGCCACTGTATGTTTGCCACAGACTTGTGTTTTGATGTAATAATTAGTGAACTTTAGAACAGATAATCTACATAGCTCGAAAATGAATGATGACTGACTTGGTAAATGAGTATGGTACTGTAAATCTTTATGGCTACATTGTCAAGAGCTGTTCTTCAGACTTAGTTCCCAGACTGTGAATCTTATTAAAGAATATTGAAACATCCCTTGTCCTTATCAGTTCTGAGCATTTTGAACACAACCAAAGAAAAGTCAGGTTTAAGGAGGAATGTAGGCTTCTATGACAATAGCAGGAGGCTTCTCAGCTATGTCCCACTGAGCTTGAGGCATGCCCATTAAAGATCTCTGTCTCACAACTCTGCCTGCTTGCTATAACTCTTATTGCTACTGAAACACTGATAGCTACAGGAATGATGTGGTATCTTCCACTATCATGGGAAAATAATAATGGACATATTTCTGATGTTTCTATACAGGATCTGCTTAGCAGCAGAGCAACAGGGCATAACTCCTTAAGAAAGGTTCAGTGTCAATGAGAGCATCTCCAAGTGCAGTTAAAGCATGTGAATTTTTTGTGCAGAAAATTCAGGCTCATTAATGCACTCTGGGGTACACATCTACATATGCGCCCCTGTCAGGAGCAAAATTTCACTTGAAAGGATCAGCCCAGTCCAGGGATACTCCTGCCCTGCTCACCTCTCCCACACCCCAGAGCACCCAGGGGGAGCTCCCAACTCCCCTGGATGCCAGGGGGGTGTCAGGGGGCACAGGGGCTGGTCCCAGTCTCTGCTGGGTAGGGACAATTGTGCTGGCTGCAGGGGCAGCTGTTACCCTGCCATTGGGTCCTGATCCCCATGTGGCCAGAAGAGCTGTGTGGGCTTGAGGGGTACCTGTCTTCCTTCCATGTGGGGATCAGGACCTGTCCTGACCCCCATGTGGCAGGGTTACAGCTGCCTCTGCAGCCTGCACAGCTTTCCCCTCATCAGGGCTTAACCAGGCAACAGCAAACTGCTCCTGGTCAGCATCTACATGTGCACTATGGCACATTAGCTAATGTGTTGTTTATCTGTATGTGTTGGTACTAGCAAAGAGTGTATTATACCAATTTAATGTATAGTAAGTTTGGTGCATGTATACACAGGGATACTTTACTGTGCATTAGATTAGTCTAACGCACAGTATAGCATCTCATGTAGAGGTGCCCAGTTTGTCCTTCCCTTTATTGAGAACAGAGTAACCCACTATCAGAGAAAGGGCTGCTGTGCCATTAGCATTTTTGTTTACACCACAAACTGCAAATAAACCTTAATCATAAGCCCAACCTTGGGAATTCTGAATTTGACAGAAGGATCTAGGAAATTGCTTGATATGTTATGCTCATTGACATTTGCTAAATGCTCAGGAAGTTCAGATGATTAACTTTAAATATATATATTTAAAATTTCACATGTAACTTTATTTACAAAAAGTAGAGAAATTTTTGCATAACATATCTTTTTGTGTAAGGCATTTTTACTTGGTGAGGCAGAAGAAATACTTAGGTGATATATATTTACCAGTAAGTACAATCTTCCAACTTCAGAAGCTGGTCCAAGGCAAATTAAGTTTCTCAGAGCACTAGTTTCCTCATGTACATGTGCAAGGCTATGATCCATAGAGCACGATTTAGCTTGGTCTTTATCCATACACATAACTTTAAATATATGAAAAATTATATTGTATAAGACTATACACAAATGGGTGTATAACTGTGGCCTTAAATTTGGACATAAATAGTGCTATCCTCCATTGAGACAGACATAAGCATAGGCTTAATCCCAATTAAATCAATGAGATTAAGCATGTACTTATGTGCTGTTCTAATGCTTTCACAAATTAATACCTTTGGAGCCAAAAGGAGTAGGGCCTATTCACTGTGGACTTCCAAGTCTTATGAAACTCCAATAAAAAATATTTAGGTCATTTTTGATGAGTTCCATTCAGATAAAGAGCTACTTGCATATGTGAAATTTTGCTTAAAGAAATATAGTATTATACAAAAAATTAAGATTACTGTTTGCTTTGACTGACATAAAAGGCGAGACAAAAAATAGTGAACAGATTACATGCTAAAATGGTGAATCTGACCAAGATAATCATATAATGTTGATTAAATGCTACAGAGGTAATGCTGAGGCAACAGAGTTGGGCACAAATAAAATTTTGTCATAAAAAGTACATTTTCTATTGCCAAAGAAGTTTAGGCCATGTATTGGCCTTACATTTCAGCCAGGAGCATCGCCATTCTTCTAGTAGAAATGGCAAGTGTACATTCAGTTTCTCCTGAGGTGAAACATGCCCCTTCTCCGAGACCTTCCTGGTAATAACAAAAACCAATGCTTGTGCACTACCCTCCCAATCTGGTCTGGGAAGGAAAGGGAGGAAAGCAGTGGAGGCTATCCCAGGCTGGGTGCTTTGACCAGTCTTGGGGGGGAGGGAAGCAGCACAGCAATGTTCTCTGCCACTTCCCCAGACCAAGGACTGTCAGGTTTAGGGAACAGGCTGGGGGGCTTTTACCCCTGTTCCTTCCATCCCAGGGGGGCTGCGGGTACCAGTTTGGAAGTGCCACAGTGGGGAGAAACTCACCCATAGCATGGCACATGCAGAGCTCTGTGTCTGCAGCCACACAGACAGGGGTGAGGGCACCAGTTTTGAAATCAAATTTTAAAAGCCAGTGCCTTCAGCACAGCTGGAGTCTCTGGTCTGGGGAGTGGGCAGGGGGTTTGCCCCCTACTCCAGTACCCTGGGACTGGGAGAAGAGGAGCAGCCAGCGCCCTATGCCTTCACCAGACTGATCACCTATCTGGGGAAGACATGGAGAGCAAGGGAATGGGAGCAGCTATAGGCGGACTGCCTGTATTCCTCCCTCTCCCAGAATGATGTCTAGTGGGGGACATTTCTTTAAAATTTCCCCCACTAGAAATGAATGCCTGTTCACGGCTTCAGTTAAAGTGCATTTGTGTGGATTAAGAAAGATATTACACTAAGGCTCTTTAGGTTGAGCATATAGTAGTGGCACTTTACCCCAGGGCACAGCTTTGACAATAAGTATGCTAGAACCTCTCTCCTTCAAAGATAGCAATTTGCATTGGATTGAGATAAGGTTGCATCTGGAATGCAAATATGAACATAATTAATACAAGAAGAGGATAGGAAAAATCGTGCAGTCTTAGATTATACAGTGAAAGCCATTAAGTTCAGAAGAAGCTCCTGACTGGAATAGCTTTCCTTTCTTAACCAGCACTAATGAAAAAAGAAGGACAAAAAGTCATTGATAAACTGCCACCACCCAAATGTCCTTGCAATATATTAGCTATAAATAGTACATTGACAAGGTATAAATCTATGGAATTATAATGGAGAAGCATGAAAGGTACAAATGCATGCATTTCCAAGGGCATTTCCATTATGTGACCTACTACTGTGAGTCAATAGACATAATATGTTATGTCACCATCTGATAATTAAAGAGGGAGGGTTACTCAGGATTTTTGACTTACATTTATCAAGAAATCAATGGGAAAATTAGCATAGTAAGAGTGCTGAGACCCTGGAGATATCTTTTTTCATGGGC
>NW_017729032.1:176621864-176623572 GCF_001723915.1 Gavialis gangeticus
ACCCAAATGTCCTTGCAATATATTAGCTATAAATAGTACATTGACAAGGTATAAATCTATGGAATTATAATGGAGAAGCATGAAAGGTACAAATGCATGCATTTCCAAGGGCATTTCCATTATGTGACCTACTACTGTGAGTCAATAGACATAATATGTTATGTCACCATCTGATAATTAAAGAGGGAGGGTTACTCAGGATTTTTGACTTACATTTATCAAGAAATCAATGGGAAAATTAGCATAGTAAGAGTGCTGAGACCCTGGAGATATCTTTTTTCATGGGCTGTGCATTAGAGATTTTCATTGTAATTGGAACAAAGTTTTACTGTGCAGACACACTGAGGGCTCTTCCAGTACCTCTGGAAGCCAATGGCAAAACTCCCATTCCAAGGTTTAGGAGCAAGCCTTTATCAAACAGTGATGTAGGCTAATGAGATTACATGCATCTCTTCTCTCTGAAGGACAACTCATGTGCAGTTCTGACTATGGTCAAATCTCACTGATTTCATTGGAGCTTTAGGGCTCTCAGCAGCTCCCTACAAGTGCTCCATCCTCCAAATATTGGCATCCAGTTACAGAAGAGCATGGCATGGTATGGCTGATATAGCAGCGTATGCCATTTGCACTCTTGAATATATGTGGAAAACACAAGTTTGGCAGGTGTCTCAACTACATATGGATACTTAGAAAGCAGAATGTGAAAGAGTTTCTTTAGGTGAATGACAGGAATAATTCATGCTCAGGGTCATGTTCTTTATGATAGAGACTGAGATGAGCAATTGGCTGGAGCAGTGGTTAAAATGTTTATGAGAAAAAAAAACAACAACTTATTGTACTGGGAGATGCCAGCATGTTTTGCTTATTTGTGGGGTTATTATATTCAGCAAAGCAATGCCTCCATGTCTCATACAGATAAAAATGAGGAAAAATAAGGCCTAGTTTTGTAATCAATGCTCCCTCTGGTGAGATCTTATTCAAGTGAACATCCTAATTGATTTCATGTATGAATAAGAACTCATCAGCTGAGAAAGGCTTGTCTAGTTAGGGCCCAAAATGGAAGAATGTAGAGTTACTTTTAATCCTCTGTTAAGAGTTGTTCCTTATTGTGTTGTGTCTTCACCTCTCCCACCTGTTTTCCTCCAGCCTGTCCTGTCTGATACCATCAACTAGGTTCTTAAAAACATTGATGCTGTATATTCAAGCAGATGTTGCAGGGAATTAATCTGTCCTGGAATGGTAATGCACTAAATAACCTGATATATCATTTTCATCTCTGTTTTCTATGATTAAAAGGCAGGGTTGATTCGCACCGCATAGGGTGCATCTGCATGAGACACTGACTGTGTAGTAGCCTAATAATACTGTGCAGTAGGGCATCGCAGCACAAAGAGTGCGAATATGCTGCTGCACATTATTATGAGGCTACTGCACAGAAGTGTCACTAAAAACGTGTTTGCTGACACTGCTGTGCAGTAACTGTAGTTATTGCACATTTATTTAGTACTTGACTATAAAAGTACTAAATTAAATGGACAGTAACCACTGCACATTAATAAACATGTAGACACATCCATAGAATAGCTAATCTATATCCTAATCTATATTTAATCTATCTAAATAGATAGATTTTTGTGAGCTGGAACTCACTTCAGTTGATCTATAACTAAGTCCAGAATTTGGTCCATTTGATTAATGCTTGTAGTTG
>NW_017729032.1:176628572-176632533 GCF_001723915.1 Gavialis gangeticus
ATGGACAGTAACCACTGCACATTAATAAACATGTAGACACATCCATAGAATAGCTAATCTATATCCTAATCTATATTTAATCTATCTAAATAGATAGATTTTTGTGAGCTGGAACTCACTTCAGTTGATCTATAACTAAGTCCAGAATTTGGTCCATTTGATTAAAGCTTGTAGTTGAAAATGAGGCTTATGGAAGCATCAGATTCACCACATTATTGTCCCTTATCTTGCAATTGCTTGCGGCTGAGATAACATTGAATTCTCCAGTCTATTTCCTGCCTTACAACAGCTTGCATTCACAGTGGAATCAGCCTTCTTAACAAACTTTCTGATAATGCTCAACAAAATGCTCATTACCCTTTCCCTTCCTTATCCCTCTTCCCTTAGGTAGGTTTTGGGTTTGACTTTTCAAGGTTTGGTTTTGAAATCCTCTTTGTTTATTACTAGGCAATCAAAGTTACACTGCTGAAAAAGAGGAGCAAATGCCTGCCAAATATAGTGCTAAAATAAAAAGCACTGCTGTCTGATTCACTATGAAATTATCCATTTCTAAATTATCTCTTAATACTATAATCCATTCTAACCTAGGATGTGATTTAAAGGTAAATTGTGTTCTCATAGAGAGCTGCAAGATAGCTCTCTACCTTTTTAGCATCCATGTATCTAAAGGCAGGGCACCAGAAATTGTTCTGAGCCTCTCCAACTGCAGGGTAGGTTTCTCTCTAGAGACTTAGCTGTAAGAGAGGTTTCAAGAATTTATCTTCTAGTCAAAGCTAGATTGAAAGAGAGAACTTTTTTCCCTACAAAGTATCCTTGTGAAACCCAAGTAAAGTGAAGGAAAAATAAAAACTTTGTACAGCTGTGCTAGACTTGGTGTAAAAACCAGTGGTGTTGAATAGGGAATGTGGTACAAAGTGTTTCTTGTTTTAAAACTTGTCAGTTAGTGACTTGACCTTGTTGAGATGTATGAAATATGTGAATTGACATGGTAAAGTACTTGAAACCTTTTCTGTGTCTTAGCTGCTTTTCAATATCTGCTCTATGTCTTTAGATTTTTTTTTTGGAGAAGCTTTTGCTGAAATTGCACACTTGGGGCTTAGTACACAATCTGGATGTCAGCAAAATTCAAGGAAGGATTTTTCTTTGCATTTCAAATTTCAAGGTGAATTGGTCACTCAGTGAGGGATGGGTTGTATTGCAAGTGGTTCCTTGATAAACTAAGTGTCACCAGTCAGCTTAGGGAAGGCATTTACACTGCTACCACTTCAGGCATAGTCCTAAATTAAACAAACCTCAAAATCATTACAATCCTAGAATGGATGGAGGGCTGATTTGTACAGCAAATGCACATGATTGATGATGCTAAAACGCTCCTTTTGGGGGAAGAAACATAGCAGCTCCAACACAAAACACTGCTTGGATTTCGGGAGTATTCTACTGATCCCTGTTTATGCTTCAGCTCTCAAAATGTAAGATGTGCTTAGCACTTGTTTGAGCTGTGGCTGATTGATCTCTTAGTAGAATTGGATACTTAGATGGTCTGTTGCAATCTGGCAAGTTTCCAGCACAGTAACTGTCTTCAAAAATTGAAAGTCTACAAATATTGCAGAAATCTCTGAAATGGTTGAGAATTGGCACATGTAGGCATTTCCATTAAAAGTACTGTTCATAAGAATAAGCACAGAGCAGGTTATGCACATAAAAGCAGCCCTTGCAAGCTTGTTTCACAAAATGTTGTACTTTTCCTCCTGTATCTCATACCCAGGTTTCATTTTATGTATGTAATTGTGTGTGGCACAGCACTGACAGATGGTAAGATTAGGTTTTTATTTTGCAAGAAACCTAATTCCACTCACCACACTTGGGATCAGCATTTCAAAACAGAAGCAGAACAATGCATAAAACGAAGCATATAACATTTTACAAACGTGCTGCTAAACCAAATGCTGCAGATCAAAGCACAGTAAGGCATGATGGATAGCATTCAAATTGGCTCTGTCTATATAATGCCTAACTTTTCAGCACCTGTACCAAGAAAAAAAAAAAGAGTCAAAATGATCTAGTCAGGTGAATAGCATCCCCATAGGAACCATGGGGAGACTTCAAGGATGCCTAAGAGTGACTCAGATTTATGCAAATATTTTTTATAGATATGAAATGCATATATATAAGTTTATAGAAGCTTGTTTCACAAAAATTTGTGAAATTGGTGAAATAGTCTGTGCTTTAAGCAGAGAATGGGGATTTAACTACACTAACAATGGGAGCTGCTAAGTGTGGGGTGGGACTCCACATCTTCTGTTTGTGGTGGGCCACTAGGTGGCTAAGAGTGCAAGCATCATGGGGCCAGAAGAAAAGCAAGGAAAAAAAAGGGACTGACACTGTAGCCTAGTGGTTAAAGCAGTTGTATAAGGGACTGGTGCCAGGTTTATTTCTCAATTGTCCTTTTCCAAAATTCAGCATGGCATGATGTCAGAAGAGTGACTTGGTGTTGTTAGCTGGGAGGGGGACTCCTGGGGTCTGCTTCCCACTCCAAGAAGCATTTCTGTGTTGTATTCAAGACCCTCTAATGAAAGTGTCAGAAGCAGGGATAGTACTGCATGATATTCCATGCTATAGAGCCTGGATTCACGTTTTGCTGAATTAGCGCCTCATGATAAGAAAACGTAGATTGTTTATATGGTATAAGTCCCTAACCCTACAATCCTCACTTCTTACAGTTTAAATCAGAGGACTCATTACAACTAAATAATCTTGTAACCTGTTTTCTGTAAATAGTAAATTTACAGAAAATGTACTAGTATATTTGTGTGTGAGAGAAAAAACATATATCAGAAGTTGTTAGTTTGTTAGCAGTATCCAAAAAATTCACATGCATCAAGAATGAAAGAAATGGCTACATCTCATTTACGGAAATCAATTTAATTAATCAATTACATTTCTATAGTCCACTGTTATTGGCAATAGTGAAAATAGTATCATATCTACTATACAGTGTGAATCTGATCTGAAAGATTTGGCAGCTTCTGGCTCAATAATTCAGAGCCACACGTTGAAAGCTAAAAACCTACCCTTCCAAGGTGTTGCAAATTAAAAAGATAAATTGGAATTTAACTGGGCAGCATAAATGAGCCCATTATCAAGATAATAGCTCACTGTCAGTTTGAGGTCAGTTAGACAAAAGATCTATACTTGATATTATGGATGTCTACGTTCCAGAATTTCACAAGCAGGGGTGCCTTCGGATTTCATTCTTACGCTCCTGGGATGTCCAGTCAGCATTTTCTGGGCAGTGTGTTATTTACAGATCAAGTGGGAACATAAACAAAGGTTTGCATGTACCATATTAGGAAACCATTACACAGTCATTGATTGCTTTCTTCCACACTTGCATTTCTCTCTTTATTTAGTGCATCTGCACAGTGGTATTGTCTGGACAGATTTATCTTACTAGGTGCTTCAAAGCATACAGCCATGAATGTACTATCATATTCTGGGACTTCTGAAACTCTGGTACCAAGCAGCATGGCTAGCATTGTTATGAGCAAAGTCAATAGGGATATCTGAATAATTCATATGAATAGAATACTTCATTATAGAATGTAGTTAGGAAAAGTTGGTGAACATTTGCATCTGCAATACTTGTGGGCAGAGGCATAACAAGCAGTTTGTACACTCTGGGAAGCAGCTGCAGCTAGGGTGATGGTGATACCAGTCATCTTGTGCCCCCTCTAATTTGGTGCCCACCCCTTGTTACACTACTGCTTGTGGGTTTTTTCCAGGTCATCTGGTCCTAAGTAAAAGGCCTTAGCCCAAGTATTGAGAGAACATATAAAGGGCTTGGACAGTAGTGCATGCACTCAAGACATTATAAAAACATCTAAGCCAGAATTTTTTTTCTTTGTTCTTGTCTACAATTCCACTTGCATAGCTAACCCCCCTCCCCTGCCTTTTAAATGCA
>NW_017729032.1:176637533-176652873 GCF_001723915.1 Gavialis gangeticus
GGACAGTAGTGCATGCACTCAAGACATTATAAAAACATCTAAGCCAGATTTTTTTTTCTTTGTTCTTGTCTACAATTCCACTTGCATAGCTAACCCCCCTCCCCTGCCATTTAAATGCACAAAGGTAGTAAAAATCCACCCTTATTGCTCAAGACAGCTTGACAAATGATGGAACTACAGTTCCCCTGAAATTCAAGAATAAGGGAAGTAAGAATTAGGAATTCAAGAATTAGAGTGAAGTTTTACATCCTAACGTATGTATTTAAATGTATTAAGTGTTCTCAGTGCTGGAGAAATCCTCTGGGTTATTTTTAAGTGTCAGAGGAATTTTGTGTGAACACTTGTTTAAAAGGAGATTGGACACACACCTGGCTGGGGTCATCTGACCCCAGCACTCTTTCCTGCCCAGGGCAGGGGGGTTGGACTTGATGATATAATAGATCCTTTCTGACCCTAACAACAACTATGAAACTTATTCTTCAAGTATGTGACTGCTTGTATCTCACTGTGGGTACCCATGTACCACATGCCTTTGAGACCAATTTTTTTTTATAACAATGTACATTGGGGTTATGCATACACCTTGTGCCATCTTGTGTTCCTTTCTAATGATCTAAAAGGTGGAGCAGGTTCTTCTTGCTTGCTTCACTTGCCCATGGCAGCAAGTTGAACTCTAGTGAGTGAATGTAGTAGGATGAGCCCTGAGGACTGTGACAGTCCCTAATGGTTGTCTTAATTCTGCCCTACTTGCACGCCAGCCTCTCACCCTGCTCCTTTGCCCGTCACATTTTGGTGGTAGAAAGAAAGAGGCTGGTGAGTTCTGGGTGCTCTCTGAATAATCTATTCCTCCTTAGGCTCAACGTGGATGGGTTAATTGGAGGCTCTAACCCTGTTGAATACTGTTTCTCAGCCTTGGGACCTTGACACTGCTGCATGCTGTCTCTAAGCCTTGCAGTTCTGACTCCCCTCTCTGTGGATACTGGCTCTCTTCATAGGGAAGAGACCCCTCTGGCCCTAACTGCTTTAAGGGCTAAAACTGCAGCCTCTGTTCTCCCCTATAGCCATGCCTATACCTTGCAGGTGTTACTCTGTTAACATTTGCTTTCCTGTGTAGGCCTCAGCCCTCTTGGCTTTAGCCCACGCTTATTCGACTTGCCGGCCTCCAGTCCCGTTCTGGCCCAGGTTTCTTAGCCTCTTGCCCTTAAGTCACACTGGGCTCAGGCCCTCTGCCCTCTTGACCTCAGCCTGCCCATGTCTCATTGTTCAGGCCCCTGGGGCCCCTGATTCAGGCATGGCTGGTCTCAGTCTATGCCAGCCCTCCTGGCATTCCTGACCCTTATAGAGCTCTATGCTGGGTGCCCCTCTGGTACCCTCTGTTGCCTCCTTACTACCCCTATCAGCCACACCTGGTCCCGGTTGGTTGGGTTCCCCTCTGTTACAGCCCAGGCCAGCAGCAGTTCTGTTCACAATGGGAGTCAGTGCCAGACTGAGCCCTCTGGTTGAAGGGCCAGGCTCTCCAACCCTTTTGAGTTACATAGCCTTCTTAGCCAGAGATTTCTACTTAGCTCAGTACTCAGCCTGCCCTCAGGTATTGTAGCTTAAACCCTGAGCTGCAGCCACCTCTCTCTGCCCTGCTGCACTTTAACCCCTTGGGGTCCCCCTGGCTGCATGTTACTCCGCAGTTGGCTCTTGCCCAGCTGCCAACCCACTAGCAGCTCTTCACGTTTCTAAGTAGCAGGGGGTTAGGGGTCTCTGCTACACTGCCTCACTGCTCTGTTCAGATACCTTGAACGGTTGCTTTCTTTTAAACAATTTCATATACATATTCTACCTTCACTTTCCCTATCTCTGAATGTTAAAAAAAGCAGGAAGACAAGTAATTGCTGAGGGCCCCTGTGCAACAAAGTAAGTACTTCACCCTGACTGCCACACCCAGGAGCAAACTCCTAACTCTGGGTTAGGTTTAAACCCTGCCTGACCTGTCGTGGACTCACCTCCCTGGTATTTGGGCATAAACAATACCTATTTTGTGTGGGGAAGAGCCACATCTCTGATAAGTGTCAGTTATTATCTTTAAGCACTTGCAAGTCTAAGCATGATCACCTGAATCTGCACCTGTTAACACAATCGTTTCAACCCAGAACAGATAACCAGGGGCACTGGTAAGGCCTCACCTGCAGTACTGTGTCCAGTTTTCAGCCCCCAAATTCAAGAAAGATGTGGACAGAGTGGACTGGGACATATTCATTTTGAGTAGAAACACAGAGCAAGGGGCATAGGGACACGGACCAGGAGCAGGGATCTGGACCGCTGTCACTAAGTGGGAGTCTGGAGCAGGCAGCTATAGCTGTATATAACTTGGACATGGGTGGTTGCATAGGTAAGTCTGGAAGCACAGGGGTCTGGGCTGGAGCCTGAAACCAGGAATAAGTGGGTAAGAACCAGAATCAAATCAGGAAGCAGGACCCAGATCATATTAAACCAAGAACAGACAAGTAGGACTAAAGACACCTAAAACAAACAGGCAGATTGGAGGAAACCAGGAACAGGGGTAAGAAGTCTAGAGCTAGACAGAACTTGTCTCTGGTTTGTCTCTGTCTAGCCTTCTGGGCACTGAAAGTGCTGATGGTTAAAAGCAGGTACCCATGCCCAGCAGGCAACTGAGGCCAGGCTGTTGTAGTTAAGCCACTGGCAACCAGGCTAAATCAGGTAAGTAAGACCAATTGCATTTTTGCTAGCATGCAGCCCTGCCCCTGACAGCTGTTTTTACAGCCAAGGGAAGGATCTCATGGTTGAATCCCATTTGAACAATGCTTCGTGGCTGCATCCAGATGAGAGCAGTTTTGTGGTATGTGGTGCTGCAGATGTTAGTCTGTTCTCCACACTGAAAGGGAGCAGAGCAGGGTTTTTTTGACTTCTGGATATCTGGGGGTCAAAAAAACCCATGGGAAAGAAAAGCAGAGTGGCACATGCAGGGGCAGCATGTGCCGCTGAAAACTAGAGCCTAGCTGGCCAGGATCACTGCTGCTGCAGCTGTGGGAGGACCCCAAGTAAGTCCGCTGGGGCCGGCCCAGTGGTGGACTACTGCTAGTTGTCCCTGGGGAACCAAACATCCATGCTTGTCCGGATGTGGCCCATAATGGTAAGCTGGTGCTTAGATCTCACTTGAAAGTCATGTTCAATGTGGTCTCACAATTTCATATAAACCTACTTGTTTTGCTTCTGAAACAACACTCTGCATCCCCTGCCTGTATCCAGGACTTAGCTTAATTATGCTGACAGGACCAAGCCACTCACACTATTGCCCCATCTATTTCTGGCTAGTGCTGAGTCTCCTAAAGGTCAGACTACCTCATCATAAAGAATGTCAAAATGGATTACAGAATATATTTCACTCAGCTACCAGTTAGTTAGTTTATCTCTGCCAGCAGGTATCAAGGCTGGCTTCAACTGTGCTTAGACAACATTCCTGCCTGTTTTTGAAATGTGCCAACATAAAACACCTGCAAATCAGTGACAAGAAGTAGCCCACTAACCTTTGTTAAACAGTATGCACTGGACTTAGCTGCTAAGCCAAATGTCAAGTTTAGAAGAACAACAGTGCCATTACTTTTCAGCTGACACTTCCTTCTGACCATCTTAAGTGGATATTGTTTGCCAGTCACTGGCAGTGGGACTTGCATTCAAAGAAGAAATAAATGGTAACTGATCCACATCTCTCTGAAGTTTTGGCACCTTTGTGCACTACAGGTACACACTATCTAGTCTTTCATAGTTTCATAGATTTAGGGTCGGAAGGGACCAAGTAGATCTTCTAGCCCGACCCTCCGCCAGGGCGGGAGAACGACAAAACCCCAAAACAAAAACGGGACTCAAATGAGTCCAGCCAGGTAGGCATCCAGCCTCTTCTTAAAGACCCCCAGGGTAGGGGCCAGCACCACTTCCCTTGGAAGTTGGTTCCAGCTCCTAGCCGCCCTAACTGTGAAGTAGTTTTTGCGGATGTCCAATCTATACCTCCTCTCCATCAACTTGTGCCCATTACTCCTTGTTATGCCAGCGGGCGCTAGGGGAAACAGCGTCTCCCCCAAACCCTTCTGGTCCCCCCTAGTGAGTTTATAGACTCTTCCTGGCTGTCGCCTAAGTTTTGCATAACAAGGAGAAGGAGACCCTAAGCAGCTAGGTCTTAGAGATGATTTTCAGTATGAACTTGCTGTAGAAATTACTCAGTACAAGCTGTGGTCTGTTTTATGCAGTTTATTAATAATGGTTTTAACTAGCATTAAAGTTACTCATTTAATGAATCCATCATTTAGGCTAGGGACAGACATTACACACAAACCTGTTTCAGTGATCAGAAATGGGTTTAAATGTGTAATAGAACAGATGTTTAGTGCACATAAATCAGTTTGCAAATGGCTGAAACCAGTTTGAGCTAAACCTGGTTGAATGTAGTATCAGACTTAACTGATGTGGCTCAAACCGGTTTATGCAATGTCTGTCCCAGACCCCTTGCTAGTTTAAGATAAATCAGACACCTCCAGCATCCCAGCATGCTCTCTGGGCTGGGTGGGGCTCTCTGCTTCACAGCAGAGCTGGGCCCTCCCCTCTTCTCCCAGCCTGGAGCTTGGCATAGACTTGCAGGCATAGAGCATCTGCCTGGCTTCTCCCTGCTAGACAGGTATTATTCCCACACCTCAGCATTAGCTAGCAGACCACATGCTGACTGAGGTCCATGTTGTGGGAAAGGACAGAGGCAGACAGGCTTTCTGGAGCTATTCAACAGGTAGCTTAATGTCCTTTCTTGGAAGAGCCTTTAAGAAAAACTCCATCAGTTAATGGAGAGAGGCTCTGTTTTCTTAATGAGTTGATAAACACTGAGTTAGGGGTGATAAACTTCCCTGCAAAGACTGAATCAATTCAGGCTCAGGCTTTTTGGATGTCTGTCCCTAACCTTAGTATTTTGCCCTTTTTTATATGACCTGATTTACCCATTTTTAAATGTTTTTTCTACCCTAATCATTTTTTGTTCCAGTATATTTTTATAGCATAACAACTGGATGCCATGGAGTAAACAGGAGAAAGTTGTTTACTTTACTCCTTAATGAATGCAGCAGTGATTCAGTGGTTAGCTTGGAAGACCAATAAATGAATGTTGTTTTACTTGTACCAGAGATGACAAGTTGTCACTGTATGTGGTACAACAGCAGTGGGGCTGCAAAGCAGAGTCTAAGGCTGTTAGCAAGGCAGGAAAGGACGACATATTAAAGCATTTTTAGTGTAAGAAAGGAGCAAAACCAAGTACATTTTCTGTTACTGTTTATTGTCTACTGTACAGTCCCCACAAGGAGCTAGGATCAGACAAAATTCAAGGCCTCATCTCATCAAAATCTTGGATACAAGAAAATCTGCTTTTGGGAAGCAGTTGTATTCTGGGTCTGATTCTCCTCCCCCTTACATCGGTTAAAACCCATGAAAGTTCATTAATTTCAATAGAGTAACTCCTGATTCACGTTATGGAAGTAAGAAGAATCAGGAATGTTTAACTTTGTACACATGAATGGTTCCATTGACCAGCCATAAATAAAGTTAAGTGTGTGTATACATTTTTTATAGCTTTGGGGCATAAAGATTTACAGGTAGCAGCTTGCCTTTCTATTTGGCAGTACATTTTACTGTATGTTAGATTTTTTTTATTTAAAAAAAATCAGAGTTAATGAACATTCATTGAAATATCAGGAAGCGGCTATTTATTATATCATACCATTTTTATTTATAAATAGTTTCTTTGCACAAACTTTTGGGAAATTACTATTGTTTATGCAGATATGAACACTTACATCTGAACCAAATTATCTGCCCATAAATAATAATTTATAAATAATAATCTTATGTTTTAAATTAAGGACCAGCAACAATAATTTCCAAATTATCTGTTGCAAACTATGAAGAGCCAATAACACTATGCAACTGAGTTCTAAACTTTGTGGAAATATAATATGAATAAGGTAGTGTAAGAGTGATATTGTAGCTGTGATGGTCTGGGGATGAGGCTGAGAGAAATTCTCAGGGGTAGCAGACATACATTAGCCAAAGAAAATAAATTGATTACTGGGTGAATCAAGGCCTATCAAAGGGAGGAGGATCATTTTCATCTTTCATGTGCAGAATAATTCAGGAGTTGTTTAAAATATAATGTGCCATAAACCCAATACCAGTGGTTAGTCCTTGGTTATTACTATCCAGCAAGTTTATGGATTTACGTTCCCAAGTTAAAAGGCAAATTTGGGAATTAAAAAGAAACATAAGTTGGTTGGACACTAAGAACTAAGGACTAAACATTGATATCCAGTGTATGGCACATTATTTCTTAGTCAACTACTGAATTCTTTTCAGACAAGTACAGTGAGAATGACACCCTCCTTCCTTTTGATAGGCTTTGATCTTCCAGTAATCAGCTTCTTTTCTTCTGTCTGCTACCCCTGAGAATTTCTCTCAGCCCCATCCCCTCTGTTTTTTTTCACTCTCCTGTACCTGGCTTTCTGTGGAAGAATATCTTACATTTGAAAGCTTGTCTAACTTTATCCCAACTACGTAGTTGGTCCAATGAAAGATATCATCCTAAAAAATCCTTGTCTCTTGCACTATGAATAAGGAGATACTTTCTCATAGATATGAAATTAACTAAATATTTTGCACACTTGCAGTTCTGAAAAGTCTATTCTAACACAGAAGGGTCTACTAGTCTTAATTTCCCAGGACTGAGTCTTGCTAAGAATATGGAAAATATAGTCATCTGCAAAATACGGAAGGGGAATGCATTGTTCTTGAAGGTATTTTAAGAGTGATTCAGAAATTATGCAAGACAAGAATTTCTTAAAATAGGATAAAGTTGTTCTTTAAGGGCAAACCAACAGGTCACAAGAGACTTGTTCCTACAAGCTATGAAGTTCTGAACATTCTCATTTCTCATTCAACTATATGAGCCTGATTCATATTTAGTGTAAGCCCCCATTATGCCACTCTGGCAGTATACAGGTGCCTTTAAATTACTTTTGCAATTACTCTAAATCCCTTGTAAAGGAGAATTGGACTCCATGTGAATTGAAGGTGCACCTTTTGGATCAGCCTCTGAAGTAGTTAAAAAAAAACCTTTCTGCCATCCCCAGATGTTACATCAGACTGAAAACAACAGATTTGTGCTGCTCCATGTAGAGATAATTTTTAAAGATTTAGAAATCTATAAAGAAAATTACTGAGGGACCAGAGACTTCAGACATCAGTATAAACACAGCAATCCTCCTATATAACGTCTGGAACAGCACAGTGGGGATGCAGTCATAAACTCTCCGATTTCTTTAGAAAACTAACAGAAGACAGGTTTTTATCATACACATGCTGCTTCAGTTCTTCTCAAATGGAAATGTGGATCTCCATAATTCATAACTTTACATTCTTTTAAGGTTTATTTTTACTCTGTCTTTGTCTGTACAATTGTGCCAAGACATGCTGAATGAATAATTGCAACAGTGGAGCATGCAGTTGGAAGGAAGTAGTAGATTGTGCTTTGATGGCTTCTAATAAATGTCACAGAATACCAGCATTTCAGCTACTTATTTCCATTTCCAGTTATCACATAAAGAACTTTTCTCATAAACAATCCATTTCCCCAAACCAAAAAACCTAGAGATGTGTCTCAGTCACCCTAGGGATGGACAAATCAGTTCAAATAAAGAAAGCAGTGACCTAAGCATTCATAAATCCAAATGAGTTCTGTAGATAACCCTTTTGAAGTCAGAAAAACATCCAGCCAGTTCATTCCAACCCCCTCAATACTATTAAGTCACACTACTATTATGTTATATAGCTTAGAGAATGATAAGTAGCAATTCCTTCAAGGTTATAAGAAACTTAAAAAAAATATGTAAAACCTGTATAACTCTGTATAATGGCTATTACCCTAAACCTACCCTGTGGCACCCTATCAGCTGAAACACTTAGGAAGCTTGGCAGGACAGATCAGCTCTAAACCTAAGGCCCAACCAGTATCCAAACCGGGAAGCCACAAACCTAATGCCAGACCAAGGTTCCATACCAACTAGTGCCTGGTGTGCCCCAGCTCTAACCCTGTTACTGTAAGCCACAGCACCTTTAATGCTAAACCTGACCACAACCCTACCCCTAAACCCAGAGCTGGAAAGTTATAGCTAGCAAGCTACTGGAAAAGAATTACACCAATCCAAGCCTGCTGCTGTACAATAATCTCTTAAATCCATTTGCTGCATGTCTACCATAAAGACATCCACTGTGATCCAAACTGGCAAATCAGGACCACATGGCAGAGACCCTCTGGTGTGAGGAATGGAGGTTGACATTGTCACCAAACAAGTTCTTTATCACAAACCTTACAGTCTGCCCACCTGGCTTCAACTTGCCATGCTATCAGTGGGCCTTTCTGAATAGACTTAAGACAGGGCAAGCTTTGTGCATGGACAACCTCCACTGTTGGGGTCTTTGTGACAACCTAGACTGTAGCTGTGGGAAAACACACTGGCAAAACACATACCATGTCACATATTGTCAATGACTGCCCATTAAGTTCAGCGATGGACTACAGGAACTACACATGGCCACTGAGGACACTATTGCATGGCTCAGTAATTACGCACATGCTGACTGACTGACTTTGGGGTGACCTACTAGCACCTTTTCCCTTGAGTCTTTACACTTACATCCCTAATTCTAACACAGGGACCTCTTGCAGGCTCAGCATACCTATATCCCAGAAAGCCCTACTAATTACTAATCTAACCATTACCTGCATTGCTCTGTCAGTCTAATCCCTAAATTTAGCTTGTCAAGCCTGAGCAGATTTAATTTTTGTCCCAAACCCAAACGCATCCAGCCCCTGTAGTCATAACTTAAACATAGCTACAACCCTAATTCTAGCATAGATAGCCATTCCAGATCATGTTAAACATTGTATCCACTTTACAGATGTGCTAACTGTTGCAGACAACAGTTACATGATTTTTAACAGGCCTCATAGTAAATCAGTGATAGAACAGAGCTCTAGGACCATGTTGTAGATGGAACATGTGTATCACATTTTGGTTTCACATTTTTGGACTGGAGATCTGAACAATAAAATGCTGCAAAATAAGCACTTTTGCTAAAATAGAAATAGTTGCTTAACCTCCTAGAAACAGAAATGTCAGGGAACCTCATGCAAACTTACACCCATGACATGTCTGATGAATTTTTAGATCAAACTAATGTGGAAGTATCTGTTGCTGCAGGAAAGTGCCAGAGATTAGGAAAGAGTGGTTTTAGCGGGAATTAGTACTGGGTATTTTGTTTACTTTGTTTTTGTTTCTAACAAACATTTAGCAGGTTGCCACTCAGCTTTTTATTTTCCCTGGGGAACACTTGTCTCCACAAGAAAACCAAAGTCCATAATGAAACAAACACATAAACAAGTAATCAGGGTTAACTTAAACTTGTGGTCCTTCTTCAGACCTGGAGAGGTCTATTCTGGCTCAGTGCTGCCTCTTTGGCCCCAGAGCCTTCCCTCTATCCCTTGGCTCCCCTCTGTGGGAGCTTTTAACTTCCTCTGGACCAGGCAACCATCCCTGTCAGCTGGCTCCATGCTCCTGAGCAGGCAGGCTATTACTAATTAAACCCCCACAGGTGGACTTTTGCCCCTGAGCCATGCACCTGGTTACAAACCTCAGGATGGTAGTCTTGCTTTTTATGGTCAGTGCCATGGGAAGTATAGGTTCAAGGCAAATTGGCCCTGTAGCTCATTGGCAGGTATCTTGGTTTTCTCTGATTAAAAAAAAATCCCCAATTTTCAGATTAAAAGAAGTAACCCAAAATCCACATTTGTCTATGGTTAAAATGAATGAAAAACTAATCATGGTGAAAGCCTGATATGCCTTTTGCTGGGAAATATGAGAGATAATAATCTGCCTTTCTTTACCCAAAACTTTCTACAGGTGTTTTGATACATTTTTGTTTCAGGAGAAAGGAGGAAATGGACCTTCCTCTTCTCATATATCTCATTTTGTTGTGAAAATAAATGCTATCATCTGTAGTAGGCTTCTGCATTTTGGACCATTTCCGGTTCATTATGATGATTTTGGGTCCTGAGTCCCACGGCATTATAATATCCTAGTGTCTGAAATGTTTTATTAAAAACCTGAACCAAGCTTCCTAAAGGTTATGGTATTATTGTAGTCAAAATGATCCAGGGAATATGCAAAAAGCAGTATTGGTTCGATAATATCTTTTATTGGACCAACTATATAGTAGGGAAAGATGTTAGATATGCTTTTAGGTACTCCTCCTTGGGTCTGGGCCTCAGGTTTGGGTATGGCCTGAGAGAGAGCATTTCAGGGGAGTCTGAACAGCCACACACCCCAGACCTGGAAGAACTCACCAGAGCCTGGAGAACCAGGTCCTGGGATGCAGCAAGTCCCACAGCACGGGAACTGACACAGGTGTGGGGAGTGAGAGAGGATTAGCCACATGAACCCAGAGTGGTAAGGATAAAAGACACTAAAAGCAGCCTCAAGGGGCTGTACCTGGCCAGGGAGCAGGCTGCCTGGAGCCTGCAGTTGCCAATGGTTAAGCAGCTACCTGGAAAGCCTGGAGCAGGGCTCTTCTCTGTTTGTTTCTTTGTTTGCTTGCTGATCATTTGTTTTGTATAAGCCTACAGGCTCTGCAAAGCCTCTGAAAGATAAGAGACAGCTAGGGGTTGAAGCCTGGAAGAACCACTGGAAGACTACTAAGTGCTAACTTATTTGTTTAACTTCTTGTTTGTTTTGCATTGCTAACAAGCCTGGGGTGGCCTCCGGGTATTATCCCCTAGCCTGGCTGCAGCAGAGGCAAGGTCCCTGAACAGTGGGTCCTTGGCCAAAGCGAGCAGCAAAAGTAAAACTTGTCAGCTCAACTAGCTTGACCAAACTTAATCTGTTGTGATCTGCCAGACTCTGCCCAAAGCAGTCTACAGCACCCAACAGCTTGTCTAACATCTCTCCCCACTGTAAAGTTGGTCCAATAAGAGAGATTACCTAAGAAGTCTTGCTTCCTTAAATAATGTTATGAATAAAAAAGCCACCTAACACAGCAGTGGCATCCTACAAAATTCTCATTAAATTTCTAGTATATGCTACAGTCAGATGATAGAGAAACAAAACAGTCTTGAAGAAGCTGTCCAGGCAGTAGTAGAATGGCTCTTCACATGTTCTCTGTATACCAGTTACAAGGGTCAGTGGTTGAGCTGAGTCAACAGGAGGGAATTCTAACAACCCCTCCTTCTTTTGGAGAGACCTCGGGAAGAGGAGGGGGGGGGAGAGAGAGAGAGAGAGACTTGAAGCATTGCTTGTATTACACCTGAAAAGAACCAATTTCCTATCACCTATAGTTTAAACTCCAGCTGCGAATCAAAGAGTTAGAGAAGAAAGAGACGTATGCCACTTTTCTAAGCCATCCACCTGCTAGTGCTAGATTGTTCTGAAGGAACCCTTTTTGCTTTTTTTTTACTAATTGTAATTGCAGAACTAAAACACTCTTACTTCTCATGGATGTGTTAATTGTGAATAAACCACCTTTCCCTGTTGTGCTGGCTTTGTTATCTATAGGTGGTTTTTCTGTTAAAGATCTTGCCTCACACTTCTGTGTTTTACATACCTGTGCAAAAATGGTATGAAAACTCTACCAATCTGGTAGCATTTCATACCCATTATGGATTGGTGTAAGTGAATTCAAAAGATTCAAAGGAGAATCATCCTCTTTATGTGTTTTCTCATTTGAAGCTACATAGTGGAGTATGCTGAAATTCCCAAACATCAAGGCTTACAATAGAACTATTCACAGACAACTAAATAGGTATATTAGAGTTAGAAAAGTGTGGAATGTAGGACCAGCCTCATGTCTCATTGCCTAATGCCCCCTTTCGACAAGGCATACCAGGGTAAGGGGGCATTAGAGTAAAGTATCCCAACCAAGGTGAATACCACCAGCCCAGGACCCTGTTCCCGCATGATCTGAGAAGGAAAATACCACCCATGCCCTGATAGCCTCACTATCAAAAGCAATCTTGTAACTGTTTGTGACATGTGGCCCTCACTTGCTAGTTCTACTGATGCCAGTGGAGTTGTGAGGAGTGGGGGAATTAATTTGATCCAGCTGGTCCCAGAGTGCTGTCTTCTGGGGCATGTTTCCATCAGACAATGTGGCCAAGGAGGCTGCTCTAATAGACTCAGCCACCCAGGAGCAGAAGGGAGAGGCAGAATTTCCTGAGATAATGTAGAGACGCAAGTAACCTGAGCCAGTGACTCAGTACCATGAGTCTCCACTGCCTTGCAACTTGCGCAGTCATTTGTCCCAGGTATAGATTGAGTACCAGCCACTCTAGCTCAGTAGCATTTTAAACCCATTTAGAAAGTATATTCATTTGCACAACTGTGGAGAGTCAGGCCCTGTTGTCTGTCCCAAAGGTGAGAGATGTATATATTCTGGGGAGCTGGCTATCTCCAGTATCTGTGTCTACTATCCTAATGGACACTACTAATGATCTGGCTCCCGGAAGGTATAGAGATGACTAGTGTCAGCACAGATGTCTTCTGACTCCACTTTCTTTTACCAGTACCATTTTACTGTCTGCTACATTCCCTCTGAGTGACTCACGTATAAAACAAGATAGCATGAGACTGCAAGAGTAGATATAAAGGAAAACCTTATGCCAGGGTACTTTTCCATTAGAAAAGAGAAGAAGGTGGAGGAAGAGAAGAGTGGTAGTAGTAGTGGTAGTAGTAGTTCCAGGATCATAGTTTTCTACTTTAAGTCTTGTAAACTTTTAAAAAAATACATTGGCTATATGTAGATATGTATAGCAAACACTGAATTGCACATAGTAGGTTGCTAGCTGTCTTTTAGACTTCTCAGCTGGTACAATGGTAACCTCTCTCAAGAAGTGCATGCATTATTGAAATAGAGCAAGATAGACAGTGTTCTTACCTTTTGTGCCTCTGTTTAGGCTGTTTTCAAATTTCAGTCATCACAGGAGCTTTGTAGACACAGACTTTCAGGGGCCTCTGATTTTTGGCCGTTTTGCATTAGCAGGAATCAGTCAGCTCCTCATGTGCATGGGCTAAGAATACATGAGATGGAAAGGTAGCTGAGAGATTTAATATCCATGCCTCCATTTCAGCACACTGGAGTTTGGGTGCCCACATTGTTTACTTGCTTAAAGGCTGCCCTTATCTAAGTCATGGTGATTGTGCATGTGGTCCTCTGCACCTAGATACACCACTATGAAGCCTTTTTCCAAGTATAGTTTCTTTAAATATTTAATTTCTTATTCATGATTTTAAAAGCTTGATGTGCTCTCTGTGTCCTTTTTTCTTGCTTATTTATATAAAAATAAGCCTGATATATAAGTTTTGGTTTTTCCTTTTTTTTATTCCATTACCAGTGAGTAATTGTCTGCCCAGTTTTTCCCATAAGACACTATGGACATCTGAAGAGCCAGCAGGATGATAATATCACAGGTACAAAGGAGGTAAACACTGAGATACTGAAATGAGAGGGATTTTAAGACAGACTGCTTAAAACATTTTGCCTGTTATTTGTTTTTGTCAAATGAACTTAAATGCCTGACAGAGCTCATACTCCAGTTTCTTGGTCCTCTAAGGAGACATCTGGCAAAAACAGGGAGGACAAGATCTGATACCTCTAAGATAAGAAAAAATCTGAAAAGACTTTAAAATAATGTCCTAGTCTTCTTTATGCAGAACTAAGAAGAAACAAAAAAAATACAAACTATTTTTTTTCTTTTCAGTTCATCTATTATGCAGATCTGCAATGTTTGATGACACAAAGAGAAATAATCTAAGGCAGGAAACGTCTCAAACAAACTTAAATAGAAAATAACAATGTATTCCTAATTAGACAATTGTTGTTATACTTTTCAGTACCACCTGGGCCTAGTGGGACCTATTTTCTCTGCAAATATAGCATGTTTTGATATAGTGCATCTGAAATGATTAGCTCACATTTGATAAGTATTTTCAATGGTTCAAACCATAGAAAAACATCAGCTATGCAACATGTTGCTGTTAAATTGAGTGGTGTGATTTATCTTGCCAGATGTGGATTAGATTCTAGTTTATGAGCAGTAGCCTATGTAACATGCTAAATTGCCAAGCTCTCTGATAATTGTCAGGGGGCTCATCTACATGTGATCCTAATGTGACACAATAAACTCAGGCACAGTTTACGCAGGATCTTATTGCTTCCAGGTGCTGTATTTTTACACATGTACCTGAGACCACAGCATGTTAAGCCAAGGTGGTGCAGGCCCAGCTGGCAGAAGACTTAAGGTGGGGGTGTGGGGGTCAGCCTGCTAGCTGGGAGCTGCTCCTCCCTGGCTCAACATGCTGCAAAGGGGTTAGCAGGGGCACGAGCATGCTACAGTGCAGGGCTAGCTAGCAGGCAGCCCCCACACTTTAGCACCCTTGTGCCCCACCTAGCCCTGTCACCATCTACATGTGCGTTTGGCTGCACCAACTACTCCACTGTAGGAGAGTACTTGTGTTGGGCAGTACTATCCTAGAGCAGAGTCACTTAGTTTACTGTGGCCTCATAGTGCCGCACATGTAGACAGTGATGCTTTACTGAGCAACTAATTAGTCAGCTCCATAGTAAAGCATCTTGTGTAGATACACCCAGGGTCACCTTTCCTTTTCCTAGTCTGGATGTGGCTGTCTTCATTTGGATGGCTGAGTCCTGTGTCAGAACCAGGACATTTTCTTGATGCTAAGAGGACGGGGCAGAAATATGTGAATCCAATTTTGAGAATAATTAACATCCAACTAACTTCCCAGAACTGGCTGACAACTTTGGAACAGAATTATAATAAAGCATTTTTCTGTAGAAAAGCAGAAGTTTTCATTTGAACTTGTTTACTCTTTGGGAAGTGAAAAGGGCTGGCACATGCCTGGAATGTATTAATCTGTTATTTACTGGGGTTTTCTCCCATAGGGTGGAATTTTATTATAGTCCACAACTGGTAAAGACAACTCAAGACTTCAGATTAGTGAGGCATCTGAGTATAGGAAGAATTAAAACACTAGCCTACATTTGGAAGAGTGATATCTACAAATGCATGTCTGAGAACCAAGAGAGGGGGAATATGGGGCAACATTTGTCAAGTCAAATATGTACTCCCTTCCCAAGCCCCCCTAGGCCTTATGACAGGAAACAGAGGAGGGATTCAGAAGCCCTCATAGCCCCTTGCCTCCCCATGAACATGCATATCTACACTTGTATTTCTAAT
>NW_017729032.1:176652884-176659800 GCF_001723915.1 Gavialis gangeticus
CATATCTACACTTGTATTTCTAATAATCCCTACAAAAACACCCCATGAAAATAATGTGTGCTGCAAACATGAATTGTGCAATAGTAGAAATGGAGTAGCTGTACATTTGTGTGTGTGGCTATGGAAGTTCATTGCAGTTGAAAATATGGGCACATATTAAGATGCCTTTTTAGTGATATTTCCCTGGATTTCAGACAGGAGAAAAAAAACATTCCTTGCTGCATGTTCCTGCAGCCAGTCTGAGGAACTATTTAGCACAAACATTTCTGTAACTGTCACTATTCATATTTGGTTGACTCCTGGTTCGTGTACTAGCAGAACTGTGTCCACTCTGTGGAAATGCAATCCCATTATTATGCAGTACACAGTGCATGTGTCTACATGTTTAGTATTTGCTTAATGAAGTACTACAGTTATGTGCAGTAGTGCTGGCGCATGGTTTTTATGTGATGCTTACTGCACAGTAGCTTAATAACACTGCACAGTACCATATAACCATGGTTTTAACCAGCACGCTACTGTGCAGTGTTATTAGGTTATTGCACAGTAAGCTCTCATAAGGATGTGCCCAGTGGATGCTTGTACATGTTCATTAATGCACCGTAGTTACTGCACGTTAAATTTAGTGCTTAGATAACCAAGTACTAAATCAATGTGCAGTAACTGAGATCCTTAAACATCTCCCTCAAGCAGTGATTTAGTATTATTTTACCAGCCCAAAATGTGTACTAAGTGATTTATAGAAAACAAAGATGTAATCTCTGCCCCAGAGAGCTCAACATTTTAATTTCAACATGCTACAGATAGAAGTATCATGGCAGGGAAGAAATGCAAGAATGAAGATTGCTGAAAAATACTGTGTACATATAATCTATAAACAGTGCTGCGTTTTACCTGTTGAGATATGCTTTGTTTATATGGAAGTTTGGCAGACAAGCAGTGACAGGAACACTTCTACAGCATTTCAGCAAGCACATGAATGAAAAACAGAGAATTCTAGAAGAAAATATTCTAGTCAAATAAAAAGTAGTCCTTTATTGCATGGCCCACACACAAAGCACAAGTACTCTCTAAAGTTAATGTAAACTTTCCTCCATTGCTTAATAATTATTTGTAAGAAACCACTGAAATTATATTGCCATTGTGTTCCTGAATCTCCCATTTGAATCCCTATGTAATATCAAGGACATGTTTCTGCCAGGTGTTTCCCAAGAAATCAGCTCTATTCTTGAAACAAATGTAAATTTGTTTGGTAGCCTGTAAGTCCTCAGCTGCATTCCAGGCTTACACTCACAGTGGGGAGAAAACGAGCGGTATGATTCCTGAGAAATAAGAATGAAATCAACTTGGGAAGAAAAAGCCCTAAATGGTAATGTAAGCCATAAATCTGCTTTCAGAAGAAGAGATGCAGCCAGGAGAGGTCGAGATCCAAACTGACAAGGAATGAAATTGACAGTGCTGGTTTATAGAGTCTGAGCACAAGCATGTTAATTAGAGTTAATCAATAGAAAAGGGGATATTAGGATGAGGCCAGACAATCAGATCAACAAAATCTCCTCTGCTAAAACAATCCATAAGAGTCAGTTTCTTTTTGTTTAGGATAAAAAAACCCAAATCAAGCAAATAGCTACTTGGCCTGCATGTACAGGTCAATACCTGTTCTATGGTATGTAATGCTAGCCAGCACCATAGCATTTTCCATTTCAGCCTGGTAGCAACAGAGAAATCTACAGACAACTCCTATGGGAAACATTTATGTTATCTTAGTTGTAAGCCTAGGAACAGCTCTAAGAACCATACCCTGCCCAGTCACCCCCATTCATTGTGTACCTAAGCCTAGAAATCAGGCTTGGTAACTCATTTAGAGCAACCAAGTAGCTGCCTGAGACAGGAAGTCTGAAAGTGACTCTTGGCACATGCCTAATTGATGGACTTTGATGAACACTGAGCGTGAACATATGGGCAAGGTGTGCTTCTTGCTCAAACTCCTAGGGTCACCATGGAGCCAGTATTGACATGCTCACAGACTCTGGCATGTCTTCCTTTAGGGAGAAGTGAATCTCTTTTTTTGTTTTGTTTTGTTTTTTCTTTTTAAATGTCATAATTTCTCTTTCTGGTAGATGAGGATGTCAACATTATGTGTTCTTATAGATGAAAGGCATTTTGGAAAAAGACCTTTTCCTAAGGATACACACTGGATTTACCCGTTCCTCTCTGGAAGTTTCATAGTTTCATAGATGTTAGGGGCTGGAAGGGACCTTACAGATCGTTGGATCCAGCCCTCCTGCACTAGGGCAGGAAAAACTGCTGGCATCAGATGACCCCAGCCAGATGGGAGTCAAGACACTTTTTGAAGCTCGCCAGGGTGGATGACTATACCACCTCTGTGGGGAGCTTGTTCCAAACCCTCGGCACGTGACTTGTGAAGAAGTTTTTCCTTATGTCTAGCCTGAAGCGATCTTCAATAGGTTTGTGCCCATTATTTCTTGTCTTCCCCCGGGGGGCCTTAGTGAAAAATGCTAATAGAAGGAAATGAGGCCTGCGTGTGATGCTCCATAACTACATTCCATCTGTCAAGGATGCTTTGTTCCCAGCTCATATGGTTTACCTTGGGCTTTGTGATTTGTATTCCTCTTAGAAGAGGACATCTATCATTGTGTTTCACAGATTGATATTCAGTCTTAAATGTTGCTCAGGCTCCATCCATTAAATGCCTTGAATTTTAGGACTAAAGTTTCAGAAAGGCACTGGAAGCTAATTAGGAGCTGGTGGTTCTTCATGCCTGTGGCAGCCTAAACCATGGGGACAGTAGATAGCTCCATTCTATACCAGCTGGGTGTTGAATATGTGGAACATGCTTAAGTAACTTTACCTTGGAGATGCTAAAGATATCTGCTTGATGGAAAGGCTCTTTCAGATCACAGGAGCTGGAGAGACAAAAGGCCTCAAGAGGGGATGGGCTACGATGGAGAATGCCTGTGAGACTATGATAGGAAGAGCAGGGAGATGAGTAAAGAAAGAATGAAAACCCTTTAGATAGGAAAAATAAAACAGCTTGGAGGCCAGATGGTAAGCTGGTTAAAATCCTAATAGTTTATTTGAATTAAAGACTATAGAGAGTCTAAAAGAAATCACAATTTTTCATATCCCTGAAACACTAAAGCCAGTGTCAGTTGTTAGTTAAAATGAACTGAGGAAAAAGATGCTTCTTCCAGTGGAAGTATGTGGATACAATACAAGATCGTTGAAGATGACTGAGTCATGGCAATAAAATCCAGAACTCTAGGCAAATAATTGCGGTAAATCAGTGGTGCTGCCAAAGAACCAACTTCCAAGTGAAGTGGTGCTGGCTCCTACCCTGGGGGTCTTTAAGACAAGGCTTGACAATCACCTTGCTGGGGTCGTTTGACCCCAGTACTCTTTCCTGCCATGGCAGGGGGTTGGACTTGATGATCTGCTCAGGTCCCTTCCAACCCTACTAACTATGAAACTATGAAACCCCCCACCTGGTTCAGAGAACGTATGTATCATACCTTATATATAAATGTTGTTTCTATCATCTCTGTATAGCACTAGTACACATACAGTACTGATTTTGTAGTGTCCTTGCATAACTGTTTGTACAGGGAAAGTACTCAGAATGATGGTTGGGTGGTTGCAAAGGCAGCACTTGGCTACATTCATTAAAAAAACAGTTTGCAATAAATTAAAATGACCAGTAATCACAGTGATAACAATTATCAACATTTAATAAAATTAAGGCAGAGGCCTCTGTAATGGGGGCAATGCCCTATTTTTTGATGCATTTATGCATACACCAAATAGCAACCCACTCTGTATCATTCCCAATAGTTACATATTGTCAGTACTACAAGAATATCACAAGCAAACGTTATATTACAATGTCCACTGTCCCATTTTGCACATAGCCAGAATCTCCCAAGAAGTAATAATCCCCAGCCAAGAGTACAATTAGTTGTTCCACATCTGGAGAAAGGAAAAGGTTCAGAGGTGTAACTGAAATTGTTTGACTTTGGTCCAACACAGTCTAGATACAGGAAAAGGGAGAATCTTTTAGATGCAGTTATACTGCCACATACATGTCTGTCTTCTGTTACATTTATGGCAACACACTGCCACACTGTGGCCAAGCATGCAAAGCACTAGAAGTGAGTTGCTAAACGGATTGCTGTACTTTGAACTGGCTCTTATAGACAGGATGCCATTAATATAGTGAGGCAAGGTTCTTTGAGTAGATGTGATATCTTTTATTAGACCAACTGAGTAGTTTGGAAAAAGTTCTTGGCAAGCTTTCGGGTGCAGTCACCCTTCTTCAGGCATAAGGAGTCTCTGATGTTTTCCATTATGTAATGTAGTTGTGACAGACAGTTTCAGTGTCCAATAAATTCTTATTTCAATAGGCATTTTCATTGAAATGTTTCTTTAGTATTATTAACAGAACACATTCAAAGGCCATGTGTTAGGCACTCCCCAAAAATCATGACATTAACTTAAATATCAAGAGATTCTTAGCATAAAAATATATGCATAGATATATATTATTGACTGTTTTTTTGAGTCTTGGGTCAAGACTTTAAGCTTTCTTCCACAAGGACCAGGGTGGGAAACAGTCTTACCTAATAATATTTCTTTAGGATTTGGACCACATTTGGCAGCAGTTGCAACAAAATCTTGAGAAGCTGCATTACTACATAAGCAAACTGGAATAGTCAAGAGTTTTGAAAAAGGAAGATTTTAAAAGTAATGTTAAGGCCTTACCAAGAAATAATTTAGAGCTAAAGATATGAAATAGAACTTACTCTTATGCAATTGCATGACCACTTACTGGGGATAGTCTTGTGAATATCTTAAAATAGAGCACACTTTCTAACAACTTAATTCTTCCTGAAGTTATTTTTTTCTTTGCAGTGTCTTCCGTTAGGTTCACTCACTGGTGCTGCCTAAGCTGAATATTTGCAACTCTTCATTTCAAATAGGTTTGCTAGATTTTGGAAATCAAACACTGAAAATATACTAAATTCCAATGACTCTTAATGTTTAGAATCTGTTCTGCCCACTGACATACCCTGTTGCATTTTACATCCACTTTGTGAAGTGAAATGCCTGGTGAAGAATCATACCAAGCTACATAAAAAAGTTCAGTCCTAAAGTTAATGCTGCAATTGATAAAGAGGAATGAAATATGATACATTTGAAATAAGAGTATGAGAATAAAAAATACAAAATTGCTATTTAGCTTTTTGTTGACTTCTCTATATGACTGTCTTCTGATCTTTCAGATTAAGCCTGAAATATACCTGAAAGCCTGAAATATACGTGAGCTTTGTCATATACTTAATTAGAACAAGATTTCACCCCAAATAACCATTTCCCCAAGATGACTGATAACAGCGATTATTTTCATGATTCCTAGTGAATGTGTGTTTTGGAGACTCGTGCATGCACACGTGCGCATACACACACACATACACACACACACACACACACACGGCAAAAAGAAAACTCTGTGTCAGTATAAGAAAAAAAGGCTAGTAATGAAATGGCAATCCAACAAATACTTTGACCTATCAACTGTTTTTTTTCCCAGTGAAGATTAAGATATATTGACAGCTTAGCATGAAGAAGCTTTGGTTCTTCACTGTATCATTATAGGATATTACTGTTTATGGTTATTAAGCGATGTTTCAAAGTAAAAGACTTCAAGGAAAATTTAAAATAATTAAAAAAAGGTTAATATTTTTGCCATAATCACATATTCCATTTATTCTGTATTTATAAGTACTGTCGTGCTATGGAGTAGATCGTTTGTTCCAGCCTAATCGGGGTGCACATATAAATGCTGAGACATTTACAACATAGCTAATTAGTCTACTGCACAGTAAACATTTTGTGTAGACATGCTCAGTGTTTCAAATTTGCCCCTGATTCCCATGTAGTCAGTGACACCAGGGTTTGACAGTAAGCAGGAGATGGGGGGAAGGGCTGCAGGAAAAAGTTAGAGGGGGCTACCTGACCCCAGATTTATTTTCCCTGATGTAGCATTTGGAAGGGGACAAATTCAAGAAAAACTTCTAATACTTAGGGTGTATATCTGTAAAATTATAACAGACTAACCAATTGCCCATCAAGAATGACAGGCAGGGGGAACAGACGGGGATGGATATCTGGATATCTGGGCCCGCTCCCCTCTTCCTTCCTAGTAGTTGGGGTCCAGGCCCGCTCCACCCCTCCCTGCTGCAGCAGCAGGGGGAGGGGAGGAGTGGGCCTGGACCCGAAGAGGGGGACCAAAATGTCTGAGGGTGGGGAGAAACCAGGCTGCCATGGTGGAGGGAGGAACAGTGGGCCTGTGCCAACCCAATGGAGGTATGGGGACAGGAAGAGCGGGCTCAGGGCCAACGCAGGGTGGGGTGGAAGAGGAGTGGGCCCAGGACCAAGAGGGAAAGGAGGCCTGCTCCTCCCCTCCCCCCACCACTGCTGCATCAGGCTGGGCCAAGCCTGCTGCTCCCCCCAAACTGGCATGGCAGGCTGGCTTCTTACCCCACTCAGGCTTTCTCCTCCTCTCCCCCGCCCTGCATCAAGCCCGGACCCACTTTTCCCCTCCCCCCATTTCCACTGCCACCACTGCTGGCCTCACCCCCGCTGTGATGTCCCGGCCCTGCTCCCTACCACCACCGTCACCTCCAAGGAGCAAGGGGGGTGTGAAGCCAGCTCCAGCGGCCTCGGCCTCACCTACTCCATCATTGTCACCTGCAGGGAGCAGGGCAAGGCCACCACTACTGGCCTCACCGCCCCCCATTCTGTCCGCTCCATTGCTGCTGCTTCCAGGGAGCAGGGCAGAAGTGAGGCGGGACTACTACTCTGGCCTTGTTGTGCTGGCTTTGCCCCCCCCCCCCCC
>NW_017729032.1:176660163-176661004 GCF_001723915.1 Gavialis gangeticus
CCCCCCCCCCCCCGGCTCCTTCCCCTGGGTCCCTGTCATGATGGCGGCACTCCCTGCACCACCACCTCCTGTCTAAACTCTTATTCACACTCTGATTGACTGTTTTAGTTAGCCAATCAGAGTATGAATAAAGCATTATGGGCAGACAGACAGATAGACTAAGGCTTTTGTAGTATTACAATTTACAAATATAGCATACAGTGGGAATCTACTACAGACCTTCCACCCAAAGTCAAGAGCTTGACCAGGAGTTCGCCTGGGAACTGGCTGAGGCCACATGCTCCAGGAACGTGGTTGTCACGGGTGACTTCATTTACCTGGACATCTCGTGGGAGGATCACTCAGCAAAATCTGAGTGATTGCAAAGCTTCCTATCTTGCGTGGATGACCTGTACCTGACTCAAGAAGTCTACGGGCCAATGAGAGGTAAAGCGCTGCTCGACCTAGTACTGGCTACTGGGGATGACCTAATCGACAACCTAGTGATCGATGGGAAACTGGGTGACAGTGACCACGAGCTGATCACCTTCACCATCCACTGTAAAACTGGCAAGTCAGTCAGCAACATGGAAGTCCCTGTCTTCAGGAAAGCTGACTTTGACAAGCTCAGGAGGCTTGTCAGTGAGGCCCTAAGTGACCATGACCCCAGGGGGAGGGGAGTTCAGGATGAGTGGTTGCTCCTTAAGGGAGTGATCCTCAATGCATAAGCTAATTCTATTCCAGAAGAAAGGCAGCAAGAGGGCAGAGCAGCTCCCCTGGAGCTGCAGCAGGGAGGGGTGGAGCAGGCCTGGACCCCAGCTAGTAGCAGACCTCCTGAGGCTAAAAAGAAAGGCCTACAAAG
>NW_017729032.1:176662865-176663681 GCF_001723915.1 Gavialis gangeticus
AGGTCCCTACCAGCCCTAATGTCTATGAAATCTATGAAATCTAGAATCTAATTATCGGGGTCATCTTATGTTCAGGATAACCTTATATTTGTATAAAAACAATAATTGGACAAATGTGATGACACTATAGGCCATGGGGCAGATCCAGAGGAATTTTCCTGCTTCATTCACAGTTTAAAAGAAACTATCCTCAAACTGCTTTATTTCTATTCAGCTGGACCTCAGGGTGTCAATTGACTTCATGGCTCTTTATTACCTCCTTGATTTATGCTTAATCTCGTCACTCCCTAGGTGCTTACAATCCTTGATCTTCTCCTAATCAAGCTAGCCTTTTGCCTATAATTACCCTGGTCATGTTTCTCTGCTCACCCCCAGAAAGAGGCCCAGAAAAGTTTTCTACCTAGGAACCTGTCCTGGCTGGATTTCTCCCTTGGGGATTAAAAACCTCAGCAAAACAGCGATGCAGGGAGGGGAAGGGTAGGGTTGAAGACAACCTCAGTTATCTAGCGGTTGTGGCACAGTGATCAGAGGCAGTAGGAAATTCCTGGGATCCTAAACAATAATAAGGCCCTTGGCCCCTAGAATATTAATAAAGCTTCTTGTTTATCTTTCAGTGGAGAAAAAATATGAATTCTGTTATCATAGAGTCATTGAAAATTAGGGCTGGAAGGGACCTCAGGAGGTCACGTAGTCCAATCACCTGCTCAAAGCAGGACCTTCCTTAAATTTTATCATCCCAGCCAAGGCTTTGTCTAGGTGAGTCTTAAAAACCTCAAAGGATAGAAATTCCACAGCCTCTTAGAAAGCTTTTTCCAA
>NW_017729032.1:176668681-176690292 GCF_001723915.1 Gavialis gangeticus
CTTTGTCTAGGTGAGTCTTAAAAACCTCAAAGGATAGAAATTCCACAGCCTCTTAGAAAGCTTTTTCCAATCTAACCTAAACTTCCCTTGCTGCAACTTGAGATCATTGCTCTTTGTTCTATCATCTGCCACCACTGTAGCCACAGCCTGTTATGGGATGATGAACCATACCATCTGCACCCCACTTTTCAAAATTGTAGGTCTGACCTTTTCATAGGCATGTGTGCGCAGCCTACAGTACATATGAAGTCTTTCTTTCCTGACAAACTGTTGCTTAAATCAGCAGTTGCTTAATGGTTACCTGTATACATGGTGAAGATCTGGGGAATAGAAAGCAATGTTTTGAAATATCAGGCCAAATGCTTCCATAATTCACTACTGCAGTAGAGACAGTGTACCAGCAAGACCTGGAAAATTAGTCCTCCAATAAAACTATCCATCACTGTGCTCTAGCTGTATAAATGTTGGCTCAGTAGTGGATGCAGGTAAGCCCTGATTTAGCCAAATGTGAAGGCACATATTTAATTATAAGTGCTTCCTAAAGTCCTATTGAAGTTCATTGTGATTTTGTGCTTGAGTCACTAAAGGCCTTACTTGGCAAGGTACTGGCTTGTTTGTAGAACTTTGTAAATGCAAATTATGTATGGGTATATGCAGTTCCACAGAAGCACAGTTTTACTCAATATTTGTTAAAATTCTGTATAAATAAAGACTTTGGCAAAATCCTGACTTGAAGAACTGTAGCTGTAGCTCAACAGTCATCCTGTCAGCACATGATAGGCCAGGCACAGTGGGGGAAAGGTCTGTGATGTTTACTCTACTGTAGTACTCCATCTACATGCAGCTTCTTCCATAACAGTTAAATGTGAGGTTTTTGTTCTTTTTTTTTAAAGACACTTTTAGAGCACAGGGGATAAATCAGACCCACCTGCCCTTATTTTTTATTATGCAGCCAGTCATTTGTGATTTGGCATGGCTGTTCCTGGAAACCAAAATAGTTTCTAACCCTGCATCCTTCTAGTATCAAAATATGGGGCATATTAAGGTTATACTTTAAGGGGAATGGAATGTGGCTAGTATGGTGCTGCACTCCAGCATTGCATGAGTGCAGACTGGGTCCCTTGGGACCACTGCAGTTGGGCATCCCTGAGATATCTGTTTGGAGCTGACTCTGCAGGGAAGGCCTGGAATTAGGGAAGTGCAAAGGTGGCTTTCTCGAACCTCTCAGAGTTGTCAAAGCCACCCTTATCTGTTAATTGCACTGAATGGAGCTCATCGAAACCTGAAAGGTGGTGTCTCTGTTTGCTGTTGCACTTCAATTATCTCCTTCAACATAATGTGCATCTCATATAACACAAAGATTTTCATCACTAAGCAACTCAAGGGAGGGATATGTTACTTTGTGTTTTCAAGACATCTCATACCTCTTTTGATACTCCATAATTTGACAATAGGCCTAAATCAAAACTCCAGAACTGATCAAAATCTTGAATACAGCCTTACCTTTTCTCTACCTAATAAAACAGAAACCCAGCACATTTGTACTTTATTTCATGGGTACACATTTCAGCCTATCATTTGTTCTTGAGCTATTCACTCTTAGTGTTTTCTATTTTCATGCACGATTGGTCCCTCCAATCATGTGGTATCATTAGATCACGGAAAATTTCTATGCACGAGAGAAAGACGATCTCAGAGATTTCAAGGTAGCTGCATGGATGCTTCTGGTTGTGAGCTTTCATGTGAATGTCTATTTGCATGAGAATTCACAGGACTTTCACTTTTTACAGACAGTCCTACAAATAGAGAAGAACATCACCTGCTGAAAAGGAGAAAAGAGGTGCTGAAAACTGATTAAGTGAAATGAATGTTCTTAACCATAAAGAAGTATTTAAATAAATTTCCCTTGGTATTCACAAAGCCCTAATCTTTGTTCTGTCATAGTGGTAGGCTGGTAAGCCTGAGGCTTATTGTTCAATGGACCAATGCAAAATAAACTGATTTCATCACAGATTTGATCTTGGATAATGAATAGGAAGTGCTTTATTTGCTTTCCCTCCCTTTCTGTCTTTTTGTTTATTGTATTTGTATTCGATCCTCATGCTAGGAGCAGGAAAATTCAAGTACTTTCTGTTCCATCTCCATTCTGGGAACAGAAAAAGTTACTGTACTACATGCTTTGTGCTTCCAGACCTGCACTAATTTCACGTCCCAATATCAGCCAATGTGGCTTGGAAATAGCTTTAGTAGAATGCTTTGGGAACAGTTCCCAGATAATGAACAAAATTAATTTAGCCAAACCTAGTTCAAGGATGAGAGCTTTGGTCATTTTGTGTAGAAAGACATGCTGCTTTTGGTATGCAATGTGATTAGTGTGTGAATGGGAGAGGGAGACCCTTGTTTTTTATTTTAAACTTAAACTAATATATGAAACAGGCCAAGCCCCCTAATCTGCCCTCTACATAGCTAAAATTTGTACACTAAAACTCTATCATATAGGGTGCTGTTAAGCATGTAAATGTAAACTAGTGCTGTTACGTCTCTGGATTTTAGTACAGATCTCCCTGTTGCCAATTAGACACTTACTAGTTCTTTCCAATAATGATGCTTTTTGATATGCATACATCACTTAATTATGCTTCCAGCACTTGCTCTAAAATGTATACTTCCTATTTCTGTGTCACGTCTTATCTACCATCATGCATACTTGGATGAAGTATGCATGCTTCAGTCCAAGCATAAATGAATTTCACACATTTTCCTGCTTAATAGTAGAAGAGCACATTGCCTAAACTGGTTTAAGGCCAGTTTGCTACCTCTTTATTTGCTTTGGAATTGAAAACACAACTGTAGATGGGGAAACTGCTTAACTCTCCTAAAGCTCCCTGGATCTTTCTTACGTTTTCTGCTTGCAAGAGAATTACTCAAATGTGTCAATAGGTTATATGGCTTGAAGGTCAAACTGCTGGCCTGCTTATTCCTCTTCACTGGAAAAATAGTGATCATTTCTATTAGTGAAAGGCACTATGATTGTATATTTTCTCTAAGCTCTGTTGATTGGTTTTACTGTACTTTAGCCCTTTCTGTGTATGACAAGTATAATTCAAATACTTTGGATTTGCCTTATTGATGCATGGATAAGAAACATCATAACAAAAAATTTTCAACAGGAAAATTATGAAACACTTGTGAAATACAAAATGGGTTGTTTTCAATAAGCTAAAATACTTGCTTGACAATTGAAGTGTCAAAATGTTCTTGTTTTACTTTTTTAGACTTTTATAGTCATTATGTGTTAATAGTAAATTGCACTGATGTCTGTATGCGTGTGCACATTTGTATCTGAATGTATTGAGGGGCCTGTGAACGTAGTGAGTTGGACCTCAGATGAAACATAGAGAGGTCGCTAAATATCAGGTGGCTCTACACTTCTGGTTCCACCCTCTTTAGAACTATAAAGTTTTTGCGCCAGGTAGTTCTCCTTGAGAAGCTGCCAAAGGTAGCCCAGTTCTCAATAAAGGAACAGCTTTCCTAGGCAGAGGAAGAATGGAAGACCTGGACCTGCTAGAAGTGCTTTGGCCACTGGAGGAGGAGGATGGAATTCTGTACAGCAGAGCTAGGAAGTGGTTTAAGGGAAGGAAGTGGCCAATACGAAAGGAGTCAGGCTTGCTTGGCTGACTGTCACAGTAATTAGGATTTGGACTGAAACTCAGTGAAACAGGATGAGCCTGGGAGCCTCTACCTAAGTCCCTTGGTGTGAAAGGAGATTGTTGATATGATCATAAAGTCAAACTGGTGATATCATTGGAATAATTAAACCTATACCTAAATTGGGTGATTATTGGAGAAAGAGGATTGTAGGTTATAACTGCCTGCATAAGGAAATGGAAACTTGGCCAGTGGGCTGGAGAAGAGTGAGAATCTACTTTGCTCCTCTTAAAATATTATCAGGGTAAATCCAGGGGGATGCACTGGTGCACTTGCACCACCTTTTGACTCTTGCTCCACCCAAAGTTTAAAACCAGCTGCCTGGCAATGGCAGCAGCATGTTTAGTCAGACATACTGAGGGATTTAATTGATTTCATACTCATTATTAATCTACCTGATCCCCTCTAAATTCTTCATTCCACAGGTGTTAAAAACCCTCTCTTCATTTTTTTTATGGTATTAATGTTCAGCCAGTCAAGTGATCCTTTGTTCTGTAATTCTGTTGCCTGGTAATGAAGCTCCTATTTCACAGCCCTGCAGATAGTTTTTAACTCATTTCATTGAAATTAATGAGTTTTTGCTTCAATCTTAAATTTAATAGTACACCCCTAGCCTCCTAGCATATTACTAAAGCTTCTAGTTTATTTTTAATTGGACAACATTATATGTTATTCTATATGTGATTATGCATCTCACCATCTGCACCCTCCCTTTAAAAATTGTAGATCTACCTGTGATTATTATACATTATGTTTTTGCACATAATATTCCACTGTTTGGATTTTTTATTGAAATGGTTAAACATTTACAAAATGAAATTTCTCAATATTTTCAAATGGAAGGTCTTTTGAGGAATTTCCATTTAATTGGGAATATCAACATTTTTTACTCAGTCTTCAGATTTTTTTAATATTGGCTGCCCCTGAAGCGTAGAAGTTCCAGTCTGCTGTTCATATGATTAAAGTGCACTGTGTTCTCTGAGTTTTGTATTTAAAACAGAGTGTAACAGTTCTGAAATTAAAGTTCTATTCTGGGGTATGTATGCATGTACTTGTGTTCATCCTTATATATCTTTTTATTAAAATGATTATTTAAGATTAAATATGAAATGAGAAAATCAAAGGACAAAACTTGGTTATTCCATCCTTATGCATCTCCTTGGAGCTTATAAGTCAAGGGACTACCTTTATTTTACCTTTGTCTCAAGCATCTAGCAAGATAAAATTTTAAATCTTTTGAGTAAGTCCAGGCACACTGATGCTGTGAGAGAACTTTTTCTAATTCAACAGCTTTTTTATTTTTCATACTAAGTTGTTCAGGATCTGACAGCAACGCCACCTTTTTCTTTGCTTTAGGCAGGTTTGGTTTTGTAAACTGTCCTGAAGTTTAATAAGTCTAGCAGTTTTGAAGTAGGATATAGATTCACTACTTACCAAGAGCTTCCCCCAATTCCTTGAGCTTCATTCACTTTTAAGAACACTTGGGGCAATCCATCTAGCAATTAAATTATTTTCTTCTTCAGTTGTCATTGAAAATGAACTGGGGGCAGTGGTGGGAACGACGTTCACAATATTATGCCTACTACTACAGGTCAACATTTAATACAGGTATATATTCTCTCTGAATTTCATTGCTATGTTTAATACCTGGCCTCCATTGTCCTGACTAACAATCAGTGAAGGACAACTGTGTACTGTAAAAGTGAATCTTAATAACGACCGCAATCCATTGTACTTTGACCTGAAAGTATCCTACAACTTTACCCTGTCTTGTCTAGCAAGTATTCTTAAATATCAGTGTGCCAGTAGCTCAGCTTGTGAGCTTGAGCTATTCTTCCCATGAAGAATGCTTGAGCTTGAGTCAGAATGTGACTTCCAACTGTGCTTAGCCCCAGTGCAATAACACCTGTATCCACTGTTTATCTTCTTGAGGGAGCCAGTGTATACGTTAATCTGGGGGGTACTACTTCCTTGTTCTATACAACATGATGGCCCAGAGGGGCAGGCTTATGAGCACTAATGTGGGAGGGGAAGATATATGAAGAGATTAGGTATTTGCATAATTGTCCAAGTAAATCCTTGTTTCTCCCAATGATATAGTTATCAGGAAGGGGTGGACTTTTTTGAGGGCTCTGTTATCCTTTCTTGTGATAGCTTAGGAAGCTGTACCTATATAATATAATATTCATTTATAAATATAGCATTTGCAAATGGTGGTGGAGTCATTTGGAAGGCTGACAGCAGGATGGGACTTTCTCCAGAATCATTTGGATGCCATAGAATCATAGAAAATTAGGATTTTCGTAGATTCACAGATGTAGGGTCAGAAAGGACCTTGTAGATCTTCTAGTCCGACCCCAGCTAGGTAAACATCAAGCCTCCTTTTAAAGACCCTCGAGGTAGGAACCAGCACCATTTCCCTTGGAAGTTGGTTCCGGGTACTAGCTGCCCTGACTGTGAAGTAGCACCTTCTAATGTCTAGTCTAAACCTACCCTCTAACAACTTATGGCCATTTTTCCTTGTTGCTCTGGGAGGTGCTCGGGGGAACAAGGTCTCCCCCAAACCCCACTGGTCCCCCCTAGTAAGCTTATAGATGGCCACCAGGTCCCCCCTCAGCCTTCTCTTGTGAAGGCTGAACAGGTTAAGGTCCCATAGCCTCTCCTCATAGGGTCAGCCCTGCTGTCCCCAGATCATGCAAGTGGCCCTCCTTTGGACCCTCTCAATGCTGTCCACATCCCTCCTGAAGTGCGGCGCCCAGAACTGGACACAGTACTCTAGCTGTGGCCTGACCAGTGTTGCATAGAGGAGGAGGATCACCTCCTTGGTCCTGCTTGTGATGCATCTTTGGATGCACGACAAGGTACAGTTAGCCCTACTGATTGTGTCCTCGCATTGTCGGCCAATGTTCTTGGAATCTATAATGACTCCAAGATCTCTTTCTGCCACTGTGCTTTCAAGAAGGGAGTTCCCCAGCCTATAGGTATGCTGCTGGTTCCTACTGCCTAAGTGCAGCACCCTGCACTTGTCAGTATTGAATCCCATCCTATTTTCATTTGCCCACCACTGTAACCTGTCCAGGTCCTGCTGTAATCTGTCCTTCCCTTCTAGCATGTCCACCTCACCCCAAATCTTGGAAGGGTTGGAAGGGGACCTCAAGAAGTCACCTAGTTCAACCCCTTGCTCAAAGGAGGACCATCCCCAACTATATTAACCCAGGCAAGTTTTTCTCTAGCCAGGTCTTAAAAACCTTCAAGGATGAAGATTTCACAACCTCTCTGGGAAGTCTTTGGCAGTGCTTTACTATCCTCCTCATGAGATATTTTCCTGATATCTAACCTAAACTTCCCTTCTGCAACTTTAGACCACTGCTCTGACATCTGTCCCCAGTGAGAACAGTATAACTTAAAGGCAGGCAAAGTCTGGCCCATGGGACAGATTCAGCCAGCAGTGGTCTTCATTTCCCAACTGTCCCTGCCCATGTCACCTGGGCTGGTTTCCATGGAGACCCTGGTAGGGGTGGGGCCATAACAGCATGGGCCTGGGATTTCCATGGAGACTGGTCCATGCAACAGTGGCAGGGTATGCAAATGGGCAGGGAGCTGCTCCAGGGCTGGGGCCAGGATTTTGTGGCAGTGACAGAATTGTCCAGAGTCAGGGCAGAGTTGCAATCCTTTGCCTGAATGCCCCTGATCAGGTAATTCAGGCAGCAGATTGCAGCTATGTCTGTCCTCTGGACCATGCAGTCACTGCTGTAAAATCCCAGCCCCGGCCTAGGAGCAGTAGGGCTGTACAAAGCTTTGGTTGCTGATTCAATTCGGAGGAGATTTGGCCCAATTCAGTGGATGAATCTCTGAATCTGAATTGAATCAGGAGACCCATTAACCTCTCTGAATTCAATTGGAAGCCTCTGAAATGATTTGGAGAGATTCGAAGAGATTTGACAATTCAGCCATAGACACAGGTTTATATGTTTTTTTTCTATGTACCTTGAGCTACCAGGTGCAGCTTGTGAACACTGAGATGGTGGGACAGATGGAGCATCCCATGGGAGTGCAGGGGGAGGGGCGGTCACCTGTGTGTTTGGTGGTGGACCTGGAAGTGGACCAGAACTACTTTTGGTCCACTTCCAGGTCTACCTTGGAGCGTGCAGGGAACCCCTTCCCCTGGCTTGGTGCCTCCTGGATCTGGGGCATTAAAATTCTTAATAGTACCATGAATTGAGGAAGTTAAATTCATATTTTTTTCCTGAGAATTGGAGGTCTTGATATTACATAAAATTTTACTACATACTAAAGAAAAGTGCAGAAAGGTTTCTTCCAAAAAAGACAGAGATACTCTTAAAAAGTAGCTGTATCATTTGCATATTAAGAGTGAAAGGAAAGGAAACACAATGTGCCTAAAAATCAGATTCCTTTTGATCCTGACCAGCTACCATTACTATGCACAACAGCAATTTAAATTATGCAGTAGTTTTCATTTGCGAAAGTCCCAATCCAGTTTACACTGACAGCAGGTGATCCTTTCCCCATGTCCTTGTGTCAAGATATTTAGCAGAATTGGTAGATTTCATTAGCACAGCCTTGAACTTGCAACCTCTAGGTTTTAAACTGGGCACCTTAGCACCCACACTACTTGATAAGTATCCAAAAGCTATCCAAGAAGCCGTGAAACCATTATTTCCTAGCTCAGAGTCTTCACAATAACTTAAAATGAGGTTCATTCAATCTTTCTAAGATGTTGCTGGCAATATAATATCATACAAAACATTGGTATCATATTCAACCATTTAACTTTGCTATCAATATATTTTCCTATTAACATCCCTGAATATGTCTTGAGGAGATGAGAATCATTGTGTAAATGTGAGCTGCTGTCTAGATGCAGAATCCTGAAAGTCAGATGCTGAGGAAAGACCAAGGAGTAGAAAGCTAAGAACTGGAGGATAAGATCCAGGCTGAGAGCCTGAGAAAGATGTAGACTGTTGCTAACAGGAAAATAGCAACAAAGGGATATAGTGGGATATCTGCGATAGTTGGCAACTGAAATATAATGCCCTGCATCCCTTAATGGCATCACAGAAAACTGTCTGGTAGGGCTATGCAAAGCTTTGGGTGCTGATTTGATTTGGATGAGATTCGGCCCAATTTCAGTGGGTGAATCTCCAAATCAGGAAACCAATTAAAAGGTCCAAATCAATTCAAAGCTCTCTGAATCTATTTGGAAAAGATTTGGAGAGCTTTGGAGATTTGGGCAGTCCCCACTCGCTGCCACAAGGAGCTGGACCCGGACCCGGACTCTTTGCTGGTAAGCAGAGGACAGGGGAGGGAGAGCTGGAGATAGGGAAGAGGGGACCATGGAGGCCCATCCCCTGCCTGTTCTCCCAGACCCACTGAGTGCCCTCAACCCCAGCCCAGTCTCCCAGTCCCCACCCCATACCTGCCCTGCCCAGCCCCAGCTCCCAGATTTTGTTTTTAAAAAGCCCCTACTCATTGCCTGCTGTCAGGCAGGGGACAATCCCCACTGCCCCATGCTGCATGGGGGGCTCTGTCACAAGCCTCCCATCCACTGCCCACTCTACAAGCCCTTATCATGGCTGCTCTGCCTGCCCCAGCTCCTGGCTTTTAAAAAAAAAGCACCCACTCACTGGTTGCTGCAGTGGCCATTGGGTCTTCTGGGGCCTCATAGCAGAACCCCCCCCCCACAGCATAGGGCAGTGGGGAGCAGCGGGGATTGCCCCCACCTGGCAGCAGCTGGTGAGTGCAGGGCTTTTTGTTGTTGTTGTTTAAATGAGCCAGGAGCATAAGCGGGTGGGGCAGCCATGGGTGGGGGCTGGGACAGCAGGCAGGGATCAGGGGGCTCATGGCAGAGCCCCCCATGTGGCATGTGGTAGTGGGGAACGCACCCCTGCCTGGCAGCAGCCGGTGAGTGCGGGACTTTTTTTTACAAAGAGCTGGGAGCTAGGGTCAGGCAGGGCAGCCATTGACAGGGCTGGGAGAGTGGGCGGAGGATGGGGCTGATTCAGTTGATTCAGCGGCAGCTGAATCTCTGAATTGGATTCGGCTAAATCAGTTTGGGACAGTGATTCGAATTACCAAATCGAATCATTATCCCCTGAATCGGCTGAATCCAAATCCAAAGTGAATACCAACTGCTTCGCACAGGCCTGCTGTCTGGAACCCTGCCTGAGGGCTCTTTGGGAATATGGGGTTGTCTTCCTTGAGAACCGTGAATATAGAAGGACTAGCAAAAGTATCTGCAGGGGACACTGGAACACAGAACTGATGATTTGTTTGGGCACCTGCCCCTACACACATGTGGGGAGCCTGCTCTAACATGCTGCAAATCCAGATCAGATTAATAGAGTCTGCTGAAGCACAGAAATTCATGCGCTCTGGCAGCCTTGTACATCTTGTGTATTAGTGTTGCCTCCCATCCCCACACTGACAAAATGGCGGTGGGGCGCTTTGAAATAAAATGTATCTGATAATAGTGCCCCCCACCATTTTTTCAGCACAGGGATGCACAGCCATGCTGATACATGTGACACACTGGCACTATTAATTAGAACAGCTCGCTAATTAAAGTGCCTGGCACCACGCTTGGAGCACATGTAAAAATGGCCCTAGAGCCACAATGCTCATTCATTCATTCATCCATGTACAGGCTGGTCCATCTCTTGCTCAATCAGTATGTAACAGAATTTAAAATATATGTACAGATGAATTCAGGAGTGGAGACTGCGTTGTGCTATCTTTGAGAATCTTGCAATACAGAAGAAATATCTGTATAGAAATGAAATGCATTTTGCACCTTGTTCCCACTGATCTCAAATGACAATTGGGTCTTAATGAGCCAAAGCATTTTTTACTATCCAAGTTTTTTCCTGGTTCTTTTTCCTGAGAATTTTTAATGTTGTCAGTATAGAGCTCCTGCCAAATAAATATATAAATATATATATATTTATTTGGCAGGAGCTCTATCCTGTTCTATTCTTATATAAATAAAAGCTTCTCCATAAAATTCCTTCATTTTCTGTGACGAAAGCATTACTTCCAGTCATTACTTTCAGTATCTGAAATATTAAGTCTTTGTGGATTGCCCAAAGGAATCTAGCATAACTTCTTAGGCCAGAGCTGCATTTATTGGTGCCAGAGAACTGTTTTCTATTAAGATATGAAGATAAATTGGAACAAGCGTGTGTTATTCTCAGGAATGATGAACTCCTTCAACTGCTTTAACATACCTATGGGAGTGAGGTTTAATGCTTACCTACATTTAAACCTGCCTGACTTCCTCTGGCATAAAACAATTTAAATGATTCCCCTTGATATCAAGCACAAACTATTCAGACACGAATTCAAAGAAAAGTCGTTTTGGCCAACAGCAAACAGCTGTGCCCTGCTGTTTATCATTTACTAGGCACATTAAAACTATGCCAAGTCAGTCCTGGCTTACTGCCTAGTTTTAGGTCTAGGTAAAAGCGATGGCTGCTGGAGAGTATTTCTACATCTATGAAACTAGCTGGACACTACTGCAGTTGATGTGTCATGTTCAAATGGCATCTTCTGTTTTAAAGAAGTCTGATATATTTACAGATTTAAGACACGGATTCTGATCTGAAGCAGATATATGGCATGCTTTTTTCAACGCAGTGGGAGGGGGTCAGTATAAATGTGGAAGGCTGCTCTAATTCTGATACTATGAAGCTGCCACCCTCTTCCACATCATATATCAGGGAAGCTTTAGGATTGCTTTGTTTAGCTTGGCTGCCAATGCCTGTTCCAGCAGCTGGAAGCTGTTGTCAAAGAAATCACAGCTGCATCACTTTTCCCTTGGACTTATTTCTTCACTGAGAGTCCAGGAAAGGGGATTGAGTAAGAGAGACATATAAAGAGACATGTTTAGAGCAGAAAAGGGAGGCAAAAGTGATACAAATACAGTATGTTTGGACACAGGACAATTATGCAGAATGATGATGTAATGATAATATTTCAAGAGTTAGGCTTATAACTATTAATTAAAAGCACTAAGGCCCTATATATGGGATAATTTGCTACTTATGATTATGACTGCAAGCTATGACAACTATTTATCATTATAAATAGTTGGCATAGAACTGGGGAACTCCAATGCAGGTGGGAGTGGAGGAGGAGGAGGATTTCAGGATTGGAAAAGAATGTGGGTGGAGAACACCTTGTTATACCTATTCTGATGCTAGTCACCTAGGAACTACTAACACCACCACAAGATCCCCTCACCTTAACAAGGCTGGGAGCACAGAAATTTAACTGTGTCCTGTAGAACTTTCCTACCCCACCATGATGAGCAGATGTTGGCCATAGCAGAGACTTCATTCCTGGGCAGTAAGAGTTCCATGCAGAGGTTATTCAATTCTCATAGCTAAGTCTAATGCCGACATAAATTTGTAAAGTGATTTATCTTAATTCACTGAGTGAATTAAAAGACCATTGGCTTCAATACAGTTAGTAATCAGCAGGCCCTAAAAGGATACTTGGTTTGTTTGTTTGTTTTCATTTGGCCTGTAGCCAGTTCATATATTTCCATTCTAGGAGCTATCACAAAAAAAAAGATAAGAAAGGAACATAACCTTCCAAATGGCAAATTCATATGATATCATGTTTCAACTTTAAATATTCATGAATATTATCCCCCTTGTTTCTTTGAAGAGTTTTGACATTTACTTAAGTAATTACTGTCACTTCCAAATGGGTGCCCATATTTTTGTCCTTTGTAAATCCTCCTATGGTATTATTTATGCCTTTGTTTCATCCTAGCTCTTTGAGCCAGGCTTTATCAGGTCTGCCAGGTGTACTGCGTGCACACATTCTGAATTAATCTCCCCACTCTGTCAGTGTGTAACACAGCTCATTTATTCTAAGGAGTGGGGGGGGGGAGGGGAGTAAAGGGAATTCAGTTTGAGACACCCCAGTCTTGATTGCCTTTGCAAGTTATACACATCAGGCAAAATGCCTCTTTTGACTCAAGTAGTTTCAGGACTAGTAAAGCGAGAATGTTAAACATGAGTAGTCTTGAGTCAAATCCTTTGCTACCAGTGCACGTCAAAACAAACAGATTAGCTGCTTACAATCTTGTTTTGGCAAACTGTTCTCACAATCCTTTATTTTCTGAAATCCTATTTCAATACTTTGTCTCTGTCAGGGGTACGACTGTAACAGAGGGAGTGAGGGCTCTAGAGGGTCAGAACTCAGGGGATCAGAAACAGATAAGGTCCAGTTAGAGTCAGTGGATCAAGAGCAAAAAGGTCAGGATACTGAGGCTTGTAAGGGACCAAGATGTAAGCGGAGCCACATTCCAGTGAGGGATGAGCTATAGCTTTACAGGACTGAGATGTGGGTATTCATCAAATGCTGTCATAGGACAGGGTCTGGACTGGTGTCTGGAGCTCAAAGGAATCAAGGAGCGAGGAAGGCAATCTAGAGCACAAGGGGTCCAGGCTGGAATCTGGAATGAGGAGCAGATAGGCAGGAACCAAGAGCAAGGGTGAAGCCAGAAAGCCAACAACCAGAAGCCAGGGGACAAGAAACCAGAATGAACAGGCAGGACCCAGGGACTGGGAGACTAGGAACCCAAGGTAGAAACTAGGAAACTAAGAACAAGGACTCAGAAGCTGAGAGCTCTCTCAGTAACCAGGGGCATCTGGGGGCAATTTAGCCTGCTTGCTGCCTTGACTAATGACAGTCACTTGAGGACTGTAGTGCTTCTGTACCTGGAAACCTTACCCCTTTACAAATCTGTTATCACCATAAGCAGTCATTTCCAGGAAAAAGTGTGGTGACACTTTTTTTTTGATAGTTGGGTGAGCAAATCTATGTGCACCCAGTTGTATCAGCCTAAGTGATGTGAACAATAGTCATGCTGCACACACAAATCCTGCTTTAACCATTGTGTATGTGAATGGTCATATTGTGAGAGTGAACCATGTATGGCTCTAGGGAGGTCATAAGGAGACTGAGCTTTGTGCTCATTCTCAGTGTGTTCAACTCTCTGTGGACTGTGGCAGATTGCTGTTCATCAGACAAATACTTACATCATGTATGGCATACAGATGAAAGGATTTGGTGGCAGAGCAGTTGAGGCATTTTTGTGTGACTCAGTTGACTGAGCTGTAAATAAGAACCTGGTCACTCAGGCTGGGCAGTCCAAGGCAACGGGAGTGGACATTCAGCACCTTTAGGTCTTGCTGCACCTTTCACTGAGAGCCACACAAATGTTGATGGGTGGTAGCGCTAGCATGAGTTTTGAGTGGTTGCATAAGGAACACCCCCCCTTCCCATTCCAGATTTCCTTCCTGCCCTCTGGGGTTCCCCTCCCCCCTGCTTGCTTGTTGGTTGCCTGTGTTGTCTGTCCCAGGGGAACAGACAGGAGAGGGTTAACCTGCCTGCCATGCTGCTGCTGGGATGCTGCTCTTCTCTGGGCTGAGCCTGCTCTGAGAACAGCAGCAGTGGTGACCTGGCAGGCAGGTTAACCCTTCCCAGCCTGTCCTCCAGGACAGACAGCATGGGCAACCACAAGTAATTGGTGGGCGGGGGTGAAGTGAGTGGAAGGATAGGGTGTTGGAGAGGAGGAGGGGGAGGCAGTGGGCCTGATCCAGTCTGTGGGAAAGGGTGGATGAGTGGGTGGGATGTTTATATTAAGGTGTTGGCTGTAGTGACTATACCTTAGTGTAACATAAACTGAGTAACGTGGATCAGAGATAGTCCTGCCCTGGAGAAGCATAACTTTGAGTTGCCTAACAAGTGCTTAAAGCTAGTTTCAGGTGTTAATGTGCAGACATTCCCAGTGTTAAGAGTTTTAGGAGCCACTCAAAATTACCATGTAACAAGGCCCTTATTTTCCTGTGTTTCCTTTCTTTGCCATGCTTGCCATAACCATGTTAACAGGATAGGCTATTTGGGAGAATCAGATCTTTACCTTGACTTATGATGTAATAAAATTGGCAAAGAAATACAAATCAATGGGGAGGGGTCCTATCATTAAAGTTGACAGATTTGGGTTCAGGATGCTGCCTTTATTCTGGATGGTTAATGTAGTGAAACCAACTTGCTAGATTGATGCATAGAGATGACTACTTGAAAATGGTTGCAAAACAGTAAAGAGAAAAAAAAGATGTGTACATATTCAAAGTTGCCTTTTAAGTTGCAGTAGTGTCAAAGGAATCAAAGCAGTTTGCCCAATACAGTGAAGAAAATCCTCAGTGGTTTCTGGGAACTGCATTATGTATTGTTACATGAAAACCTCTTAAATCCTGCTTAAAAATAAATTTATGAGGAAGGTCACAAAGCAGGTAAAAGCAATCTGAAGGAAGAGTGGGAGACACCAGAAAGACATGGAGTTCAGGGGAAGGTTACATTGGATATCTTCTCTGTGGCGGAATAGCTTTAGTGCTCCATCACTTTAAGGGCTGGAGCAGGTAGCCGGCAGATGGCTAATTAGAGCAGTCATTTTACAGCCCAGCTCTCTAGACTAGGAGAGCAGTTTGAGACCAACCATCCTGAGAGTAACATCACCTGGTGGAGCTCCTGCTCCAGGGACATCTTGGAAGTAAAGGAAGGGGCTATGGGGTAGGAGAAGACCCCTTGTCCTGGGCATGACCAAAAACTACACCCTGCTGCGGTAGGGAGGCCTAGTGCCATTTAAATGCTGGGACCATGAATCTCCACAGTGAAAGGTGGGTAGGTGAGCCTAAACAACAGCCCCCACCTCTGGGTGGGTATAGTGTGAATAAGGGGGGTGAGGTATACTTGCCAAAGTGCCTGAGTATAAAAGGGGTGGAGGACCCTGGTGAGGTGGCCCCAGGCAACCTAGGAAGCAGCACCTGAGCCTGCAGGGGTATGTTTGATCCCAGGGCCCCAGAGTAAGGTGTAGTGTGGCCTGTGGAAAGGTCATCATGGCCCGGTGTAGGGCTAGGGGTGGAGTTGGCCCAGAGTTGAATAATTGCCCAGTTCTGTGCAGCTGAGGGCCATGGGAGAGGCCCAAAAGACTGCACCAGAACTGGCTGAGGTGTGAAGAACAAAGTCTGATAGCGTATGGGGTTTCTGAAGGGAGCAAGTTGGTATGAATGTGGCCCTGAAGTGGGCAGAATGATAGAGGCCCTGTGAGAGAGGGTGGAGAGCAAGAGGCCCCAGTGAGACAGGGTGGTGTGTGAGGCCTATGAGGGCAGCATGTGGGGGACCCAACTGTGTGCCCAGTTTGGCCCAGCTATGAGCTGGAGATTTAGCACACAGTGAGACATCTGTGAGGCATGGGATGCATGTAACAGGAGGTTGGAGCATGTATGTACCACCCATGATACAGCTGGGCACTCGAAGGATGGCCTCCCACCTAATTAACACCTTTAATAAATTACAGCAAGGTGTGGCAGGTGAGCAAGGTGGGCAGTTTGCCCATAGACAGGAGGCAGGCCGATTTGGACATCGGGCCTGGGAGCTTGCCCCTGTCACATTCCCGGATAGGTTTTTGACACCCTTTCTAACAAGAACACCAGGAAAGATGAAGGGAAACCTAGGAGAGTGGGAAAACTCAAGTATTGAAATGTTATTTCTCAAGTAATGAAAGAACCATGGGATTGTAATGCAGATCCTCAGCTAGTGTAAGTTACCATAGCTCTATTGATATTTTACTCCAGCTGAGACATGCATAAGGACATGCAGTGCAACACAGCATCATTGTGAGACATGCAGCTATTATAACAAGACATGCTGCCCTTTCTCAGCACATTCTAGCTCCCCAAATGGAAATACCGTGTCTGTGTTAGTATAGTGTCACCTGTAGTTACTTCTAGTTGGGAAACTGGCATGCACATAGAGGGCACAGAGTATCTCAGTGTGGCACTGTCTTGCACCAGTTATAGAAATACCATAACACTCTAGAGATGTTATCCTGGCTGCCATTTTGAGTTGATTTGACTTTGTCTTTTATTGATATTTTACTACATCACCAACGATTTTTGACACAGCACATTGAGAATTTCATGTGGAGAGGTGAGAAAATATCTTCAGCACTAAGTGTTGATAAGTGATATATAACAGCTACAGTTTCTCAGTACAGCATAGTCTGGATGCATTTCCTTCCTAGATGTGTATTAGTGTAGCTTATGACTGCTGCCAATGTGTGTGTCTGCATCTGTTCATCAGCCTAATGGTTAAAGCACCAACCTAGGTTCTATGATCAGCTTTCCCTGAGAGGATTTGAACCCTGACTTCATGACCTGATCTCATGAACAGGCCACTGTCCAGGCAGGACTACAAGGCTAAGTATAGACAGTCAAAAAGCCCAAGGCTGAATTGATTCAGTCTTTGCAGGTTAATCTAAGCTGCAGAGTTTGAATTGATAAGCAAATGAACCCACATTCACTTCTGATTCAAGAAATGCAGCCACATGCCTGCAGTATCTCAGGCCAGAAGCCAGCAGGTGCTAGAGCAAGCCTGCCAGTCCCTCCAGGGCTTTTCCTCCCCTCCCTGCTAGAGCTAGGCCCCCAGCCCACCAGGCATGGGGGAAGGTAGTAGCACTGAATTCACAAATGCTTGAACAAGAATAGTTCTTTCTCTGAAACAATAAACTGAAAATTATAAACACAGCCTGGGAGGTGTGTTCGCTTACTTTTCCTGTTGCCCCTGAGGTCTCTGGAATTTGCAGTCCCAGCATCAGAGCAGCAGGACTCCACAGGGTTGCTTATCACTTCCTCTTCTTGCTTCCAGGTCCCTTTGGGATTTGTAGTCCAGCATGAAGTACAGCAGTAGGGTAGGGCAGCTCCATACTCTGGGGAAGATTATTTTAACTCCCCTCCCTGCCCCCAGACCCCAGCTGAGGTTTGCCTGGGGAGGGGCAGGGGCAGTGAGCCAGCCCTCACTGCTCCAGCTAGGGACCATAGGGGCAGGGCCAGCCCTGTTCTCTGGAGCAGACAGCCCAGGGCTGCAAACTGCTGGGATGCTGAGGGACTGATTTAACTTAAACCAGGAAGGGGTCTGGGATAGAAGTTTCATAAACCAGTTTAACCTAAATCAGTTAAGTCTGATATTATTTTCAACCAGAGTTATCTTAAACCAGTTTCAGCCATTTTGAAACTGGTTTATCTGCACTGAACTTATGTTCTATTACAGGTTTAAACCGGTTTCTGATCACTTAAACTGGTTTATGTGTAACTCCTGTCCCTAGCCCAAGTGTCTTCTGTTGAGACTGGGTTACTGGGCAATTGAGCAGAAAGGCATTCTGGAGACAGAAGGCAAACAAGCAAAAAAAAAACCTGACTCTGGTTCAGGGAGGTGGATACTTCCTTTACGTGGAGGCGGAGACAGGGGAGACAATGGGACTTTGCTTCTGATGTCACTTGTTCCTTTTTGCATAAGTGCTGTTGGAAAAACTGCATGAATAGAGGTGGTGGGAAAAATGGGTTCTCCATTGCTGAAAACTCCTTCCCAAAAGTGTACTCAGGCTGTACAATTTGGGAAGCCTTTTCACAGAGCACTTCTTGTAGGAAAGGCCTATTGGAAGGTAAGATGCAGTATTCCTGACAGGAAAGAATGTGTTCGTGTGCTTTGAGAGAGGAAAAGAAAGGCTGGTGACCTGGTTGTGGCAAGCTTCAATAAAGAAAGCCCACATGTTTATGATATTTAGTTTTTTTTAACCCTTTGTTATTAACTCAGCCTGCCTTGTGATGCACAGGGTGGCTCCACTATTACAGCTCTCCTGAAATCACACTTCTCTCATAACACCTCATTACACATGCAGTTTATCTTAGAAGGGTGAAGCAGGCAGTCTGCTGACTGGTGGTCCATTTTTTATCCAGATTACCTTGTATATTGTAGGCCAGAGTGCCCTCACACTTGCACTGATGCCATTCTGTTGGGTTAGACCCTGCCTCCTTTTACTAAAATGCAGTCTGGATTAGTGTAATAGTTTATAATGACATGGCTAGATTAGACCAGACATATGTGAGACATACATGTGATACACTGAGCATTAAAGAGTTCTTGGGTAATATAGCTTTAGAAGTAGGTGCCAGAACCTGAGGTCCCCTTCTTACCAAAGCCGTGCTGTCCTTCCTAGGCCACAGTGTTAGATTTAATTTTACTTGTCCTTCTTCTGGCCCCATGATTCTTTTCCCACTTGCCTGCCCAGTTTCAAGAAAAGAGGACTGGAAGGTGCTCACAGTCATATCTCCATAGGGGTTAGGGTACTGTGCGAGGACAGAAATGGTGTGAGCCACTGGCAGATTAAGATTTACAGGGGCCCTGGGCAAAACAGAAAATTGGAGCCACCCCCCACACCCCATTATAAACATGAATGTATCAAAAAGCATTAGTAAATAGATCCATTCAATGTTTACATGGTGCATTAATAAATAAAGCACAACACACAATGTCAAAATTAACTACTCAGTTTTGCCACACACAAAACTGAATCAAACAACTGCCTTAGGAAAATAACTCAGATGCCTAGAATCACCATAAATGTATAACAACATGAAAGGAAAGACATTTTAGTTTAGTGGTCATGTAGACTCTTGTTTGACTTTTTTTTTGATTACACACTTTACATTGTATCTTCTCTGCCGTAAACTACTGCACAAAAATTCAGGCCATACCTATAGCCTCAAGTATGAGTCTAAGAATACTGTTAGTAATTCTTGCAATTAAAATTAAGCTGTAGGCTTACACAATACATCTCAATTTTCTAAAATCTTTCCTGAAACATTTAAACATGTGCTAAACTTCATATACTGTAAAGCTCTCTCTTTTATATACCCATTACACCCATGTTTTACTGCTACAATTGCATACTTATGTAACCAAAATGTATAGCTATATTGATATACACATGTATAATCTCTCTCTCTCTCTCTCTCCATGTGCACAATCTTTCGCTTTATATATAATGTCTTTCTCCAGACAGACAGATTCAGATTTATATCCAATCAGTCATCCCCTGGAAGAGCTCACACTTCCCCACATAAGCTGCCATCACTTGGGAAAGATGCAAATGCCTCTCTATCAGCAGCTTTATTTGGGATTTAGAACTGCAGGAAGTATGCTGGGGGCAGCAGGATTCCCCTTCTTTACACCCCAAAGCAGCCCTTGACAGTAGGAGTAAAGCACTGCACTCTGCCCTGCGTGGAGATCTGGTGTGGTTTGGAGTTAGTTTGGGGGTCGCACCTCCCCACTTTCTCTCTCTCTCTTTCTTCCCCCCATCTCTCCCCCTCTCCCTGCATTTGCTATGAGCAGCATGGCAGCCCGTCCCTGACCTGACCCTTGTGGGGGAGAGAGGGCAGGATTGGGCTCCTTTCAGGCACAGAGACAGGAGAGAGACAGACCAGCTGGGCAGCAAGTGGCAGGGGCAGTGGGGATCCTTGTTGCCACCTCTTCCCGGCCATCCCTGCAGAGCAGTCAGACAGGTTCTCAGCCGTTGCCTTCCGCCGGCAATCACACATTTAACACGCGATGGAACTTCAATGTTTTGCATGGGCCCCTGGACCTGGGCTTGCAGGCCCATGTGTTAATGCGCCCCTGGTGTGAGTTCAAACCCACTGAAGCTATGATAGGGCCTAGAATCCAGGTGCCTAGGAATCCAGGTAGGTAAATGATATGCTGTTCAGGTCAAAAGAAAACTGAAAAAAGTGCATATGCCTTTGTGGGATTAGGGGAAAGGATTCTGAATATGTCTTAGCACAAGTTAAAATTTCCCAATACAGTGATGGAAAAATCTGTGCTTCCTGCATAATTGCGGATCCTTCTCCAAAGCTATCTTCTAAATGCTGCCAGTTGAAATAAAAATGAGAGCTGTGTGCCTGTACTTGGTGCAGTAGGGTTCACCTGTGGGGCAGCACAGTATCTAAATTAATCAATAACCTATATATCTGTATCTTTTCCAGTCCTGTGTTTCTATAATCTAAGGTATAACTGTCTTGTCTTCTGTTTTAAATGCACTGATGAGAAAAAAACCCAGCTAGCATTATGTCTTATAGTTGCTTAAAAGGACTATGGTTTGTGTACAAACTTCCTTATTTGTGGTATTTGCTAAAAAAATTAAGTACACATATATCAGATGTATAGTTGTGCTTGCATCTATTAATATTAATCACAGGTAATGCTACTGAAATCAACCTTGTGGATGTGTCATGGAAAGCTCCTACAGAGAAATGATCTTCCCATAACCTTTTCTATGTTTCTTTTTGCCCACCCTTCCTGCAGATATACATGTGATCACATTTTCCCGTCACAGATATTTGCAGAAAGTGAAGTTGAAGCTTACTTGCTTAAACACTCACTAAAAGCAAATTTAAAATTCTCTCTTCACAAACAATTTTCTCATCAGCAAAGTATCAAACTTGGCACCTCTGTTCTCTTCAACCTTATTATCTGTTGACTCATAAACCTGTTACTGTGGCACATTTCTACTCTCTGCATCTTAAGTGTTTGTTACCAGATAATAAAAATAGGTTTTATTTTGTTGTTTTTTGCTTTTTGCTCTTTGCTGTGGCATTTACACTGGTTACTGTGCAGTGGGTTAAGAGACTATGTGCAAGAAACTGGAGAAGTGACAGTGCTATGTTATGCCTAGGACATGCAACTACTGCTATCTTCAAAGGCTCAAGACAATTTGTGAGTTAATAGACCAGACATGATTGCACTAAAGCAATTTCAGTCTGAGTTTAGGGAGCTAAGCTAGAGTGGCAGGCTTATGAACCAACAGATCACAAGGTTGTAGTGAACTGAGGTTTCACGTTTGATGTTTTTTTTCTGAGAAAATTGCCAAAATTCCTGTGGAATTGACAGATACAATAGCAGCGACATCCTTGTTAGCTTTATTACGCCTGTCTGAATAGTCATTAAAAATCCCAATCCTTATGGGTTTAAGACAAATG
>NW_017729032.1:176695292-176713605 GCF_001723915.1 Gavialis gangeticus
GCTTATGAACCAACAGATCACAAGGTTGTAGTGAACTGAGGTTTCACGTTTGATGTTTTTTTTCTGAGAAAATTGCCAAAATTCCTGTGGAATTGACAGATACAATAGCAGCGACATCCTTGTTAGCTTTATTACGCCTGTCTGAATAGTCATTAAAAATCCCAATCCTTACGGGTTTAAGACAAATGTAGCTTTAATATTCTGTTATGTCAAGTTTAGGTTTGGCACACATTTAGTAACGAAAAAAACAACCAACCAGCCTGTTATATAAGTACAGAATAACACCGCCGTGTCCCAAATAGTTTGGGATCTTTCTCATGGCACATTGTGTTTAGAAACCTCCAGTAACCTGCCAGAGGCACAGTGAGGTTCTTGTGTGTTTTGTATAATTAGTAAATAGAGGGTGCATCTACACATGTGCTTTACTAATTAGTGCAATAAAGCATCATTGTCTACACATGCACTGGCATTAGGGCACAGTAAATTAACTCTGTTGTAGGGGAGTATGGTCTGGGGCAAATACTGTCCTATGGCAGAGTCACTTAGTGTGCCAAAATGCATGTGTAAACAGTGACTGGGGCTGGCCAGGTGCTACCGTGTAGGGGCTGCCTGCTGGCCAGCCCCTTACTGTAGCATCTTCATACCCCAGCCAGCCCCTCTGCCACCCAGTGCCACCACCCAGAGCCCAGGGCTGACCCCAGTGGCTCCCTGCCAGCCTGAAGCTATTCTGCCTCAGGTTGAATTCCTGCAATCTGTGGTGCATGTGTAAACATCATGCCCAGGAGCAGCTGATTCCTCAGTTTATTCAATTGGGGTAATTGCATGTGTATGTACACCTGTAGTTATCTACTGTACAGCTTCCCTCCCTGGTCAGCTTCAATAGTATAAACTGGGATGGGCAAACAAAGTAAAAGCCTCCAGCGCCAACTTAAAAGGGGTGCCAGAATGGTGGCAGCCCCACTTTGTCCGCTCGAGGTAGGAGCAGTGTGGCATGATACAGCCTCATGTTGCTGCTGGGGCAGCTGTTACTGGGGCAAGCTTCCCACCTAGCAAGGGAAGACTGGCATACATCATAAGGTGTATAATTTAACCTCGGAATCCAGACTCCAGGGAGGAAGTGGGGGCTTTAGGCACCTGAAGAGTGATGTCCATGAGAAATCATGATGGTTCAAACCATTGCAGCATTTCAGATCCAATATTCACAGTTCTGCAAAAATTGAAATACGTTTCCTGATTGATTTTATTTTTTTTGCATTTCTACTGTTGACACCTTTAGACAAAGAGCAACCCCCGGGTGTTGCTCCCCTGCCTCCTCCACACACACAGTCCAGCTGCCTATTTTTTATGCTAAATTTACTTTTTTCCTACCAAATTTACCCTTTCTGGTTACACCTGGTGACACCATTCACGGGTGGCTGCAGTAGAGGCTGTGTTATCCCCCCAGGTTGCCAGCTTCTCCAATACCTCCTTCTGCTGCAGGTTTGACTCAGGGTGTAAACCTGACCAAACGTAACTCTAATAGGCTTGATGCTAGTTAGAAATGTGCAGGCAGATCTTAGAACAACAGATCTTAGAACAGCTATAACTATATAGCCACTTCTTGAATTAGAATTGACCTTTAATGCAAAGTTTTGAAAGCCTGAAGTGACCAGTGCCTAGGTATACTCAGTGCATATATGCAGCTTGCATTATAGTTAATAGAAAAGGCATATAGGTGTCAACAGTAGAGTTGTCAAAAAGATCAGAGAAAAGTTAAATTTTTCAGCAGTGTGAATATTGAGGTATGGTATCCTAAACATGACAACAGTTTGAGCCAGAAGGGCTGCCATTGCGCTTCATGCGTATAGTCAATTGTGTAACTGGGGAGGGGTGACTGGGAGGCTGCCTTTGTTGGGGGCAAAGGGGGCACAAAAATAACTGCCAGTACTGTCAGCAGCACCATGGGACCTAACTGCCCAATATGTCACAGCTGTGCCAGGCACAGAATTATCTTTTACGTCTCTAGGCATAATATTTCAACTACTTCAAACCCCACTTCCTTATAGTCTGGATTCTGTGGTTAAATTATACATCTCATGATGCACGACAGTCATCCTTTTGCTAGTGAACAGGTGGTGCTTTTTTAGAAATGAATAGATCTTTAAAATTTACTTATCTCAGGATTCCTCAGTAAGAGAAGCAGTGGGATGATGGGTGGATACGTGTATTTACCGAGATGTGAAGGATGTACTCTCTATAGTTTATGTTTCAAATCCAGGTTCTGTTCAGTAGCCTCCATTTTAAGTTATAATTTCTCCTTGGTTAGGAGCTTACATATTTTATAAACTGAGTGTAAGCAAGTGAGTTATTCAAGCATTTAAATAATCCAGTACTTTAAAAGGTTGTCTTTGTATAACCCCAACATTGTTCAGGGTATACATTTCAGATATGGGTTGGCTCTGTTTGAAGATCTCTGGGAGACTTATCAAGACAAAATTGGAACTGGTTTTTAGTTTTAGAAGTTGTGAAACATTTTATTTCAAATTGGTTGTTTGAAGCATTAGCATTAGAACTTTGCTATCGTTCCCCTGCCCCCCTTCCCCCCAACCATTAAGTGTATGCTACTCTGGGAAGGTCAGCACACCTTGTAAAATCTAGAATCTCTCTCATCAAGAAATTCAACTGGTGGAGTGACTGAATGTTAACCATGCTGGAAGATGAGATACAAGGCTAGTTAATATAAAGCAACATGCACTGGATCTGGTCTCACTGAAAGCAAAGGAGACTTCCCATTGACTCTGGTGGTTTTGTAGCAGACTGCTGGGAGGAATAATTTTAATTACCCACAAAGAGTGCTGGATTCTAAATTAAGAGTAGCCCTGAGGTAGGAGATATGGCTATTACTATGGGCAGCTTTGTGAAAAATGTTCTAAAAATATAAGCAGTATGTTGGTGTATATGAAGAGTAGAAAATAGACTGAAAATATCATGCCATTATATAAGTTAATGGCACAGCCTCACATGAAACTGCTGAATAAAATACCATATATTCTCACATACAACATGCTTTGGAATATAATTTGTATTTTGTTTTTGAAATGAAGTAAGTTAGTAAGTAAGTGAGTAACAGCAGCTAAGGAGCCAAGTCTGCTAATTTTTCTGCTTGCTATGGATCAGTGCAAATTTTATTTTGGTTTCATACATTAGCAACAGAGCCTGCTGTTACTCATTTCTCACATATAATGCACACTCCAGTTCCCAGCAGCTGGTCTTTGGAAGAAGCTGTGTATTATATGTGAGAAAATACAGAATTTCATAAAATATATAGGAGAGTTAGCAAGGATTTCAGAGAGAGGTGCAAAACATGATTAGAGAAAAAAGATAAACAGGTATATATGGAGATAATTTTTTTTAAAGCCTCTGAAATTCTTAGGGAGGAGTACTCTTAGGGAGAACAGTTAGACATGAGATGAGTCACATGAGGCATAACAAGAGTGGACAAAATAATGAATAGTAGGCATAGAGAACATGAATTAAGACATTTTCCAGGATAGCATAAGGCACAGAGACATTCATTGATATTGAATGGCAACAGACTTAAAGCCTGATAGTAGAAAATATATTTTTTACAATGCTCACTGCCATAAAACATTCTTCATGTCAGGACTTCGGTTGGATTAAAAAAAGATGAAGGGAGAACCCTCTTTTTTTGAAAGAAAAGGCAGGAACCTTTGTGTTTCAGGAAGAAAATTGTCCCACTTGATCAACTTTATTAATGGAATTATATGATGTGTTGCCTTTAAAACACAGGACTGTCTCTATGACCCAAGAGTCCATTTCCAGTTCTTTGTTCTTGTCCACTAGTTTATAAGGAATAGGAATTGCCCCCATGAGCAGATTATTCTGTAGCTGTCCATGACAGATTTTCGAACATCTTCCTGTGAAACATCTGGCACTTATCTCAGTTGGAGACAGGGTACTGGAGTATATAGATCACTTTCTGATAGGGCTATGTGAAATTTCAACAGCTGTTTCATTTTGGAGGTGTTTTGGCCCATTTCAGAGCCTGAAACACCAAATCCAAGATGAAACAGAAGGCTCCAAAACATCTCCAAAATGAAATGAAACCATCCAAAATGTTTTGGAACTATATCAGATGTTTTGGAGGCGCCCCCTGGGAATAGTCTGGCTCAGTGCCACAGCCCTTCTTTTAAAGTGCCAGGAGGCTGGGGCGGGTGGAGAATGGAACGAGGCAGGGCAGCCATGGGGACTTTTCCCACACATCTTCCCGCTGGGGCAGAGGCTGGCACAGCTGGAGGAGCCACAGGAGAAGCCCCCATGGCTGCCCTTTCCAGCCTGGCCCAGCCCAGCCCAGCCCCATCCCCTGCCTGGCCGCAACCTCCCGGCACTTAATAAAAAAGGTCTGGGAGCTGGGGCTGCTCAGTGCCAGGCTTCAGCTGATTGCTGGAGCTGCCTCATTTCCCAGACAGCACATGGCATCCTGCTGAGCCACAGCGCACCTGCATGATGTCAAACAGGTGCCAAGAGGGGGGGGAAGATCCCCACTGCCCCCCACTGTGCGGGGAGGGGTTCAGCCACGAGCCCTCAGGTGCCCTGATCACCACTGCTGCAGCCCTTGAGTACGGAGTTTTATTATTATTATTTTTTAAAGTGCTGGGAAGCTGGGGCCAGGTGGGGGAGGAGGCCAGGCAGGGCAGCCATGGGGGCTTCTCCCACAGCTCCCCTGCTGGGACAGAGGCAGGCACAGCTGGAGGAGCCTCAGGAGAACCTGCAGCTGCCCGGCTGTGCCTGCCTCTCCCTGGCCAAAACACATTTGGCCAAATCAAAACGGAATGGTGATCTGAAACACTGAAATGAATCACTGTCCTCCGAAATGAAACCGAAACAAACCATAGCCATTTTGCACAGCCCTTGGTAATTCCTATTTATTGCTGGTAGAAAAGAATACCTACTTTACCATCCACTTGTACTGTCCTTATTCCGTTCGTGTGTTTCCTATGAATAGTGTTTTGAAACTAATGGAAATTCTATGAGTAGATGGAAGGAAGGGTCCTTAATCATAAACACTTGTGCATAATGCTTTAACAAAAGGTCATAATGCCAAATTTTGCTTATCTGCTGAACGCTCTTTTTCATGCATGACTTTTTCAGTATGAGTCTTTAATATGAGCAGCTGGATGTTTCATCAGTACATCATATTATGTCTGCTTGTATTTTTTTGCTCTGTTTTCACATAGTCCCTACTGGGAAGGGAGGGGAAAGAGGGAAGGAAGACTACCAGAAAAACATCAATATTCAGTTACTTTATTCAGAAATGTTGCTCTACATATATGCACTTGTTTGTTTATATTCAGATGCAGATCATAGTGCACATGAGCCACAGCTAAATAAGCTATAGATAATGACGGTCTCTAGAGACATGTTAACACAATACTTACTTCCACTGCTCTAAAGGCTTGGATCAGACTGTTCATTTTACTTACAAAGATGCTTGCATTTTTTGACTTCATTTTAATGTTTTTTCTTTCCCAGACCTGGTAGAGACGTTGCTGTCATTGTCTTTTTCCTTTCTTCCCCAAATACTTACTTGGTATCAGTTACACCTTTTTGCCCTGAAAGACCTCAATGTTTCAGGCAATAAGTACAATAACTGAAATTAAGTATGGAAAATAATAGTCAACCTGAAAGGACACACTGGACTTCACAACAGTTATGAGAGGGGGCCCCTTTTAGCCTGGGACAAGACTTTCAAACCCCAGTCTTACAGAAAGTAGCATGCCTATGCTGAGCAGAAAGGTATATCAGGCTTTTGAGTGTAGTTTTGGTTAAAAAAGCAATTGTATAAAAACCGTTGCTGCTTTCTCAGCACATATCTGCCCTGTGTATATTCTAGGTCCTAGCTGCTTCAAGCACTTCCTTGGCAAACATATGCTTTTGATTGTTTTGTTTTTTGTTTTTTCTCTTCACTCTGGGCACTCCTGCAGAGCCAGCAAAACTACTGGAGAAGGATTCAGTTCTGGGTTATGCCTTCACAGCAAGATTGTCATTACGAGTATATCAGAACCAGAAATGCTTGATTTGTCTTTCATATCTCAGGATGAGTTTCTAGGCCTGTTTTGGGGGGAAAAAAAATCAAACCACCCTTCTCCATTCTGTTTAGGATAATTGGGACCCACAAAGGTACTCATGGGAATTAGGTATTAACCACACCCTTTTCCAGTGTTTGAAGTAGAGCCCTTGCCCCTGACATTTAATGTATCAGGTGGATGGAACACAAGGTAATAGTTTCTGCTTTAGTGGGACCAAGAGGCCAGGCTAGAAGCAAGGGTTTTGTGTCATTTTTTTTTTCTTTAAAACCAGCAGCCAATGTACTGAGCCATAAATGCTCTAGCTTGCACTCTTCCTCTAAGCCTCATGGATCTCCTTATCACTCAGCTTCCTGGGTCCATTTTCAAAAAAGGAACACTAGAGTTAAAATGTGCAATGCCTAAGCTGAGGTGTGGTACTTATGCTGGGAAGTCAGAGAAAGATACAGTTTCAAAACCCATCTGAGTGGTACCTTGAACCTGGTTCTCCTGCTTTATGGGCAAATACGGTAATATGGTTTTCTCTGATAAAAAAAATCCCCAATTTTTTAATTAAAAGAAGTAACCCAAAATCCACATTTTTCCATTATCAATATGAAACACTACTATATATATATACTACTATTCAGATGCAGGCATTTATATATATATAACCCTGGGGGTGACACTACCCACGCCTGCACCTGAATAGTGGGATCCTGGGATCCTCGGTAGTCAGTGGCCCTGCTCAGCTCCCTGGGTAGCTGCTGCAGGGTCCCCGAGCGGAGACCCTCCTCTTACAGTCAAACAGTCTTGCAGACTATTATAAAACTATTCACAGCATTTAATTATGTACATGTTAATATATAATGAATACAATCAAATCAATAATGTTACACAAACATAACCTGATAATGGTGGCTTAAGGGTTAATGCTTCTCTGATACACCTCACACCTGGAGGATGCATACAAATCATGAACAATAAATAAGGAACCAATAAATAAATACATTGATACATCAACTCATAAACTATCTGTCTCTTCACACTGTCCTTCTGCAGGGTAGCCCTTCTTCTCCCTTCAGGTAAGTGCAATTTTAATGCTGCTACACATATTAGTGGCATTTCATTTTAAACATTGAAAAATGTGGATTTTGGTTACATTTGTAAATAAAAAAATTGGGGATTTTTTTGATATCAAAGAAAACCAGGATCTCTGCTAATCGGCCAGAGATTTCAGGCTAGCTATGACTTAAACCCATGTACACAATCAGAATGGTCATGGTATATAGCTGCATACCTATTTAGCTAGCATGTGGCACCACACACGCTCAGTCTGCATATACATACTTATGTGTCTACACTGCAGGGAGAAATGCAACCCATGTATAAGTGCCAAAAACATTCCTTAGGTTTCAAATCTGCCATATGAATGTGCAAAAAGATTTTGCAGGGTGTCTGGGGAGCTGCCACAAACAGGGAGCAGGGGTGACTTGTGGTTGCCACCATACCTCTGTGGCAAAAGGCCACCTCTGTTTCTCCCCACTGTGACAATTTGGTTAGGATGGACCCAGCAGAAAATACACACCTTACCCTATCTCTTTAGGTAACCTAAGCTGGATACATTCCTGAGGGAGGGGGGAAACCTGCTCCCTCTGCCTGCGTGACTGGCATCACATTGGAGCTTGCTCCCTGGGGAGCTAGGAACTCCCAGTCTGTCCAGCAACTAGTGATGCATTTCAAATTGGTTGGCTAATAGCCAACAGGTGCTGGCCTCCATTGGACCAGGTAAATGAGGTCACAAGGGCTATATAAGTTAAGGACTGCCAAGGAAAGTGGGGCAGCAGGAAAACTCAGAGAGAAGAGTTAGACTATCTGAAACTTGCTCTTTCTCTCAAAACTTATGGTCAAGGAACTGCCTGCCTCCACAGGGTGTCTCCACCTGTCTCTGGATGATACTTGTGAGTAAGCTACCTGAAATCTAATTAAATATATAGCTTGCAGTAATTCAAATGCATAATCAAAGGCTACCCAGCCATGCCAGTTTGCTTTATGGGTTTTTTCTAATATTGCTGTACCTTGTACCCTATTCCAACCCTACCCCTTGTAACCAATAAAGTTCTTCTTTGTACCTAATATGGGAAACTTATTGGGTGTGGGTCTAGATTATGCCTTGGGGTCCCCTTGGAAGCACAAGTAGTAGTCTCCCTTAGTCAGCCTAACCAACTGAGGGAAGCATCCCCAATTGCTTGAAGTGAGTCAAGTACCCTCAAGGGCTACTAGACCGGTGTTACCCAGGGGACACAATGCCAAAATCAAGCCCAGCCCTTGGTGGTGGCAGTTTTTACCCCAGGCTAGTGGGTGTGCTCCAAGAAGGGGGTCAGCCAGATGTGAGGTGCCCCCAGGTAGGCACTTGGAGCCTGGAAGGTGGTCAGGTGTAGTGAGGTGGGTGGCTCAATGCAGAAGCACCCCCTGCTGGCCCACCACAACCTCTGACAACATCTGCAATGGCAGTCCCTTTTTTTTTTTTTAAGCCCCTTCCAAATCAACACCCAGGAGGGGGGACACTACCCCTGTTGTCCCAACCTAGTAACACTGCTGGAATTCCACCCAATAAGGAGATAGCTCAACATTAGAGTGGATTTAGTTCTTTCTCTTTCAAAATTACACTTTATAAAGGCATGATATATGAAAATATCTACTTTATTTTAAACTATCTAGTGTTTCAGTGAAATAAATCTCATTGAAAGACTGTAGGCTCCATCTATTGACTCTCCTCTCTCTAAACATACTGTTCCATCCCCCTTTAGTGCACAGAGGTGATGAAAGAGGAATCTATTCATTTGTCTTCCTCTTGGCTTTCTCGTAGTCTAGGAAAGAAGAACACGAGGTGGCAAGCATACACATATTACTTTAAATTGCTCTTTGCTCCAAACACATTTACCACATTCTTAAGAAAAAGTGTTCTGTGCTTGTTGAGAGTACAGAAACATTATTAACTTGAAGTAGAGGAAAGGGGTCAAGACCATGGAAGATATGAAGTCATAACCTCCTTCTGGCTTCTTCCTTTATTTTTACATACCTGCTTATTTTAGGTGCTATGAAACTACTGTTCAGGCATGAAGTAGAAGATGGATAAATTAAATGGGAAAATAGATTTGTTCTTCAGAAATATTTTTGAGTTCTTCTGCTGGTGATAGCTTAATGCTGTTCAGAGATGGGGCAACTCAGCAAAAACACAGAAGTCACCCTCATCGTCTTTGTTTGGTGACAGAATTTCTGTAAGAGATGTGAAATCCTGGGAGTTCCTCTGAGACTGTTTGCACACTTGTATCTATCTTGACACCATTTATACTTCTGATTTTGTGTGAATTTATGATCTAGAAACATGCCAAATGGAGTTAATATCATATTCAAGCAAAATTATTAAAATGTATGGTTGCAACTTAGAGACGAAATGCCTTAACTTAGATTTGGGCATCACTTACAGAACTTCTGAAGCCCCTTCAAATCTCATTGTGTTATATGCAATGTTCTTTACAGTCTGTGACTGCCTTCCTTAAATGATTTCACTTTATTATGCTGTGAAGATTTTGCTGTCAAAAGGAGCTTTTGAGTTACCTTTAGCAATAGCCTGAGTGCAAAAATTCAGTGTGCTACTATATGTGTTAAGTTGGAAACCTTTTTTTGTTTTTTTTAAATCACATTGTTCTTTAATGAGTGGGGTTTTTTATTTTATCAGAAAAATATTCAAAATTTATTTATAAAATTATAAATAAACATACAATAAGCTAAATACTGAGAGAAATATGCCATTTTTTTACTTGCCAGGAGAGACTTCATAGTTGTTGTAGAGTAAAAGAAATAATGCTATTATAAACACCAGAAGTCCTAATAAGATTCCTTGCTACCTTCCATGGGTATAATGTCATGACATCCTACAGAACCTGAGCTTTGTAGATGGAGAACAGCATGGAATATTTTCATTGAAACATGAAACCCAACAACACTCTGTTTTGTGTTTTTAAAAAATGGATCATATAGCTTGGGAGGTTAATTGAAAGTAACTCTTTTAGTGACCCTAAAACTGAAAATCCAGGCAGCTGGGACAGAAGTTATACACAAACTGATGTCAGTAATTGGAAAGTAGTTCAAATCTGTAACACAGCAGAAACTCAGCATACATAAACCACTTTCAAAATGGCCAAAATGGTTTAAGATAAACCTGGATAGATGTAGTATCAGACTTAACTTGAATCTAGAGGGGAAGTTTCATAAACCAATGTGACCTGAATTAGTTAAGTCACAGTCCTGCAGCATCCCAGGATGCTGTGCAGCCCAGGCCTGTGCTGTATACCAGGAGGGCTGGCCCCAGCTGTCGCAAAGTTGAGGCAGTAAAGCCTCAGCTTCCTGCCTGTGCCTACCAGCCCGGCGGGATGGGGACAGGGGAATGGATCCCCAGGCCCTCCTAGCCTGGGGTTTACAGTACAAGGGGATGGAAAGCCCCTGCCATGGGGGCTTGTCATCACATACAGCCCTGTGAGCTGGACGGGGATCACCCCATCCCCATCACCTGTGAGAGGCACAGGGCAGGGGAGGGGTAATGCAACCTCTGGCCAGGCACTGGCACCCCAGATATGGTCTGCATAGTGTGGGGAGGGGGAAAGCCCCCATGGCAGAGTCTTTTCTCCCCCACCTTCCCTCCACAGCCCAGCAAGCTGGACTAGGATCAGCTCAGCCCTGCCCCTTCCCAGTCCTTGGGAGAAGTGGGGGCTGGAAGGCATCCCCTGCAGCCCAGCACTGGTCACCCCCAGCCAGGGTGTGCATAGTGTAGAGGGGGAAGCCCCTGTAGGGGGGCTTTTCATCCCCCATGCCTCAGCTCTGCCCCCTCGCTGTGAGAGGTGGGGGTTGGGAGAAGGAACACCCACCCCAGACAGGCTCTGCCTCCCACCAGCTTCTCACAGGTGGGGGCAGGGAAGGGATTGGGGTTGAAGTGATCCTGCATTAACCTGTCCCTCCCCCCCACCTCTCAGTGAGGCATGGCCTGCTGTTGTGCTGGGTTCAGCAACCTTAGGCAGTATGGCCATGATGGGTGGTGCACATGAGTGCCCCCAGGCTCTTGACCTGGGCCAGTGCAGGCTTCTGCCCGTCTTGGCCACCCAAACACTGAACATCAGTTCAATCTACACAGCTTAAAAAAAGCCTATGAAGACTGAATCGATTTTGCCTCAGGCTTTTTGAACCTCTGTACTTAGCCTTGGTGATTTTTTTTTTTTATCCCATCAAAAGCATGAAAATATTTTGGTAGAAAATCCCTGTGGTTTGACTGAATGCCTTGAATTTGCTTGAAATTACTGCATTCATTCAAACTCAGTGGACCTTGGTGTGAGTCATACACAAAATGAAACTGCAAAAAATTGGTACAAATCCATGTAAAGTGAAAAGACTAAAGCTGAAATGTTATGGATTCATTTACTTTGGACCCCTTCCCCTTTATTTAAGCTGGTTTTCCCATTTATAAAATTGGTTGCTTTAGATAATAACATAGTGACCAAAAATGTTCACTGTGCATAATTTACAGGGGTATAACTGGTAGTATATCAACTTCTTTGATGCTTTTTATTGTGCTGACTAGCATGAAAATGTAAGGTGCAACACATGTGCTGGATTATGTGGATGGCTGCCTTTTCCTAAGAAGACACAGTATGTCAAGTCTGCTTAAGTGTGTGTCTTCAGTCCCCTATACAATAGTTAAAGTTAAAAGTCTCCTTTAGCTCACATGATGGGGACTATGCTTTTAGAACAGGGGGAGCTTAGTTTTATCCTTACTTTTGGCTATCGCTGCTAGGACATCCATAATGTGTTATACTGTGACAGCTGTAAAGGAATGGTTGATATGCAAGCCTGAAAGTCATTTGGCTGACTGGCAAGTGACTCCAAAAACAACAAAATCAGGGATGCTGTGGCTTTGTATCATGACTTGCATCTCATTGTGTCACTGTGTTAATGTAATGAAGGCTTGCCCCCAGAATGTCAGGACATCATATTGCAATTATTTTATGACCTACTGCCACACCACCTGAAAATATCTCCACGCTTTTTTTCCTCTGTCCTCTTCATAGGAACAAATAGAAGTAATTTACTAATAAAACATATCTTTTTTGCTTCATCTACATATAACAGATTTTAGAAATAATCTTGGTGTCTGTGCCTGGGACCAGAGAAAGTGTAAGAGACTCCAATTAAATGTATTAACTTCAGCAGATCTGTAGGTATTATTAGACCACTGGATATCCTGTTAGCCTTATGAATTAGAAGTGGTAAAAAATGTCAGCCTCTGTGGCTGTGTCCAGGCAAGCATGTCTGAGCAGCATGTGGCTCTGTAGACCTGTCCTCTATATGCGCCGCCCAAAACTGGAGCCTGGCCTGCTGGAGCCATGCTTTGGCTGCCAGCCAGACTCCAGCTGCAGAAGCACTGTGGTTGCAGCTCCCTGAGGCCCCCAGGGCCCCAGCTAAGGATGCTGGCCCCAAACTCTCCTACCGCACCCCGGGTACCCTGCTGTGCAGTAGAGGGCATGTGGCACCGGTGTTTCCCAGGGACAAGCAGCAGTGGCATAGTGCTACTGCTGCTTGTCCCTGGGGAATCAACCATCCATGCTTGTGTGGATACAGCCTGTGAGTCAAGCTGCCAAATGCTCCCTGGATCTAAAGCACTTCAAAGTACAGGTCCCTTAGTCTATACTCTGCCTTTCCTAAGCTTAGTCTTTAATCTATGTTTTTAACAACTTTTTTTTCCCTGATTTATGTTCTAAAAGATATCCCACATCCCCCATATGGCACTTATTTGGAGATTTACTAGCAAATCTGCTGAAGCTGTGCAAACAGTGAAGGGTGAAATGTTGGGGAGAAGGCAGTCTGAATATATTTTTCACAGTTCAGTGGTATCAAAGATATGTTTTTTTGTTGTTGTTATGATTTCATTGTAGGGAAAAGAGAGAGGTAATAAGCCATGTTAGACTGAAGTCAGGCAGAAGACAGGGCAGAGTGGCACCTCAGGGCATGTCTGCACAAGCAGGAGTGTGCATTCCCTGGGGACAACTAGCAGTGGCATGCTTTTTTTTTCCCTTGGAGAACTCCCCTGCATGCACGCTCTGGCAAGTTGCTCTGGGTGAGGTAGGGGGCTCAGTGCCTGGGCTGGCTCCAGCAGCCTTACCTGAGGTCCTGGTTGTCTTCTTGGGATCCAGCAGCAGTGATCTGGGCATGCAGAGCCTGGCTGACAGCTAGAGTGTGGCTCTGTCTGGCTATGCTCCAGTTTTGGGTGGCACACACCATCATGTGTGCTGCCCTGCTTTTTTCAAGTGTGGGTTTTTCTGGACACTGGGATCTGCACTGGGTGAACACCTGCACGTGTGGCACATGGCCTGAAGCACCACAAATCATACATGCGTGCTTGTGAGGATGCACGTTCACGGTGTTGTCACAAGTACACTTGAAACAGTTGCAAATCCATTGCAGAGTTGTAATGTATTCAAGTTAGTAGATGTCAGGAGCAGATGCACAAGGTATTACTTGAGACTATCCCAAAATAATCTTGGTCTGAAAAGGAGCAATTTTTCAATGCCATAGTGGCACTTCAAACACATTCAAGCAGTTTAGTATGTGTTAATTGAATGTACGACACCATCCTTAGACTAATTTATTCAGAAAGGGTGGTTGTGGTCACTACTTTATTTTTCATTTGGGATACTGAACAACTGTACAACAGCGTAACAACTATGGGCTCATTTGAGCAAAGATTTTAAGGGAAGTTAGACTGAATTCTATAGGTTGATCTAATAAACACTTTCTAATGCTATACCCAAGGCAAGCAACTGTATTTCACAATGCGTTCAACTGGTTGACTCTGCTTCAGCTTCTCAGTTCTTAAAGAACAGGTGCTTACTTTGTCCTTTAAAAGGTATTTATTATATCAAACTACCTGACTTCACACCTTTCAGTTCCCATCTAGACAAGTCTGTAGTTGTGACGTAACTTTATCCAACATCCCACCTGGAAATTCTAGTTTAGAGGTGGCCTTGGCGGGAGGAATGGAAAATCAGATGATAATTGTTCTTTGAGATGTCAGTGTGCGATTAAAATGCAAAGAAAAATGGTGTTGGTATTTTGGGTAAGTACATAAAAATAAACCAGATATAAATTCACTTTTCCAAGTATGCCTTCCTGAACTGCCTGAACTCAGAAAGATAGAGAACCTGTTCTTAATGTCATAAGTAGTCCCACTGCCTACTCCAGTCTAAAGCCACTAAAATGTGAGTATATAAAAAGAAATCAGGTTTTGCTTTATGTGGACATGTCTATGCCTTTGTGTCCTAATCAGTAGGTGTGACAAAAGCAAATAAAGCAAAGAACTGAAATGGTATTGTCACCAATAACTGACTGTATTTACACCTCTGTACCAGAATGTGGCAATACATAAGAGTGCCAGTTACACAAGCATAAAACCTTCTGAACCTGTCACAGAAGCACAAAAATTTGCAGTTTATTTTTGCCTAGGTCAGACAAAGTATTCTTTGCCATGTGAGATTTCAGGTGCCCTGATTTAGATCCAGTGAAGCAGTGCTTTCTTTAGCAATTTCCCTTCAACCACACCTTAATTCTGATTTTATTTTATTTTTTTTTTTTTATTTCTATATTTTTGCTTTCTGAAAACTTGTCAATACATTAATCTTCTCTGAATTCAGTCTGGGGATTGTTAACTGGGCAGACATCTGATACTACAGTACAACAACTTTGGAGACAAAAAATACACTCTGATCTTGACAGCATTACAGTAATGAATATATTGTTGCTTGGGCACAAATTCATAAGCACAAAGGAGTCTGTGACTTCACTTTTTGAAGTGGCTGTTGTGGATATGGAGGAGGCTTGAATGGCATGAGAAATGAGGTGTACTTAAAGTCCTCTTCACAGAACTCCATAGACAAGAAACTGTCGATTATGCTCCAAGTTATTTTCTTTCTTTTGGGATAGTGAAGGACGTGAGAGCTGAGAAAAATGGCATTCTTTTTCCTATGCATGACACCAGGGTTCAGTAACCTGAGGCTGCAGGCCAGTTCCACCCCACAAAGAGGCTTTATGTTGCTTGTCAAGATGGGACAATGGCAGCGATCAGCAAGGGGGGAGTCGATGGTAATTAGTGGAGGGAAGGGGGTGGTGATTGCCAGGTATCAGCAGCTCGGGAAGCAGAGGCTGGGTTGCAAGTGGCAGCCTGGATCCAGACAATGCTGTATTAACTTGGCCTGCTGTTGCTAAATGTTGCTGACACTGCATTACACAAGGAGGAGAAATTAAAGAGGCACTGGGAAGGTATATAGAAGCCTTCCTTGGGTTTGGATCTTTATATTAAAATAAGTCTTAAAAGAAGACAGGAAAAGTTGTTTTAAAGCGGAAGAGACAAGGCAAAGGGTAATCCATGATGGAACTGAAATATTAAAAACTAATATCTAAATCAAGTCCTTAATTACTTTGCTGTTTCTGATCCAGGATTTCATTGCATGCCTGTTGGACAATATTTTTATTGCACCTGGCTGTCTTTCATAGAGCGATGGAAGATCAACTTCTATTCCTTAAATGGACTTAGGCACCTAAGTACAACTCTATTCCACCTTGCTCAAGTCCCTAAAAAACTGTTAATACAAAAGATGGGTGTGTCTTCCTTTTCCTTTTTGCTTTTTTGTGACTATATCTCAAGGTTCAGGTGATAGTGTATTACAAAAGTAGATGTATTCATGTTTTTTCTGGGACTTGAACAGGGAGAAATGGGATAGACTTAGACACCACGTACAAACCCAAGAAATGGAATAGGATCTGTCCTTGTGGCAGGGCACTGTAGGTGCCTGCCACTTTAAGGGCCTAAGCCAAGCTGCCAGCAGGTGCCTGATTGTGGCAGCCATTTTAGATCCCTGGCTGCCATTATAACCAGATCAGTTCCCTCCTGACAGAGGACGCAGCAAAGTTGTTTGGCTGCAAGGCCACTGGTATCATCCTGGAGATAAGGGAGGAGTTGTACGGGATGGCTTGGAGGCTCCTGGTCCTAGACTGCACCCTGTTGGGAGTGGGTGGCCTGGTGGGGCTCTCAGTGGTGCAGGAGCCCCCAGGAAATGCCAGGCCAGTGATCCCCTCAGGGAAAGGCAAGTAGGGGCACCTTAACCCCAGCCCTCACCTTCTGGTGGGTAGAGAGCAACAATCTGAGGCCAAACACAATGACCTGCTGCTCAAGAGTGGGGGAGAGTGAGAGTCCCCTGTGAGACCCTGGAGCACCAGTTGTGGTGTGTGCATAGGGAATAACATCCAGGGAGGAGTAGAGGCCAGGTAAGTTTCTGGATGTGCCTGAGCCAGCTGGGGAGAGACCCCACTGGGCCAGGCATGCTCCCAGGAGAACCTGAGCTGGGAATGGGGAACCCCACTCCACAAAGTGCAGGCAGGAGGCAAAGATCACACTGAGGGACTTGACTGGTCAATGCTGGGGCCAGGACCTGAGGGCCAAAAGGGCCAGGGGCCCACCGTGAGGGACACCCACAATGAGTGCAAAAGCTCAGGATCCTGACTTGGCCTGAGAGAGGGCTGGGGCTTATGGAAGTCGAAGGTCCCCATGGTTGGGGGCCACAGCTAATGGGTGAAGGCAAGGGTTCAGCTGACTGTCTGAGATGCCATCTGTGAGGCTTGGGCCACAGTATAGGGGCAGTACAGAGCCACAGATACCCCATAATATTGGGGTGCAACAATGGGCAGCCTCCTGCCTTAGTTAACAACTCTTATTAATTACCAACAAGGCGTGGCGGGTGAGACAGGCAGGTGGTGTGCCCAGAGGCAGGTGGGGAGCTAGCTGTGGCTAGGCAGGGATCCCTACTTCACCACAGTCCTATAGAGCTAAAATCTTCTAGTCCAGATGTGGGTGTAAATGTGTGTAAATACATCTCATGTGCATGCGCATATGTGACAGCTTAGGAATTGCCAAGCGGACTGAATTGACATGGGACAGATGTGCCCATTTTCTAGCTTGCTCACCACACTAAGGTGGTACAAAAATGCAGTTTGTTAGCCAGAGTCTGGCACATGATTATAAAATCACCTTGGGGAAATTAAAATAGTTTGAAGCTTCCCTGACAAATGCTGATGAAAAAATTCACTTTGCTTAGCAGTGTGCTGTGGGGAATTCCCATGTAGCAGAACTAGCCATTTTAGTTTTCTGGTATAATATACTTATTTTCATGCCTAATAAAGGGGGATTCTGAGGTTCCTTTTGCAGTCCTACATCTTCAGTCTTGATAATTAGCCAAATGCAAAACATATTCCATTTTATTTCCATACCAAACAGTTGGAGATTGGTTTTTGGACACCTCAAGGATAAATCGCTTCATTGTTTTGATGGCTCTTGGGTGTTTAGCCTTGGGGGTTCAACTAGGCACTGACAAAGATAAAACATTTAGGACACTAACTAAGCGAATTAAAATAATTTTAACAGGAAATAAAGGCACTTCCTATTGTTTGGATTGAAGACAGTGTCTAATTAAAAAAGAGTAAATGTGGAATCACGCAAACAGGAGAAATGACCTTCCTAATGGCTGTTGCTGGCTTGTGTGTGCTCTGACCAGCTAATCTGGCTTGTCGATCTTCCTTACATTGATGATGGCATTGTTGGGGGTGCCTGAACTTGGACTGATCCTGATTCTATTGTTATGTCACAAGTTCTGTGAACTTATACAACACACACCAAAACTAAGATTTTTCAGAGAGAAATCGCTTGCGTAGTTGCTCATCAGTCATTAGTAGCATGCCCTCTCCTGCCATGTACACAGAGAGAATATGTTTCCGGAGAGAACTCTTTCAGGATAATTCTAGATTATAAAATTACAGGGTTGGAACTGATCTCAAAGGTAATCTAGTCTAACTCCTGCACAGTTTCAGGATTCATTATGCCTAAACAAAGCATTCTTCTTCTCTCTTTGCTAAGCAAATGAGTTGTTATAGTTCTCTGTGGGGTTTTTTTTGTTTGTTTTTCCATATAATTAATCTCTTTGTAAGATCTTGACTTAATAAAACCTTAAAAAATCCTAAATATCTAGTACTGGAAGTCTTCCTTCACACAGAAATGAATCCACAAAAATATAGCTACCAAAAGGCCCTTATAGCTCTTGGATTAACTTGAAATGCTGAACTCATCAAAAATGTTGTTTTTTTTTTTTTGT
>NW_017729032.1:176718605-176724247 GCF_001723915.1 Gavialis gangeticus
CTGGAAGTCTTCCTTCACACAGAAATGAATCCACAAAAATATAGCTACCAAAAGGCCCTTATAGCTCTTGGATTAACTTGAAATGCTGAACTCATCAAAAATGTTGTTTGTTTTTTTTGTTTAGTTTTGGTGTGTGTTTTTGTTGTTTACTGCTGCAATATTACCAGGGTAGTAGAAATATAATATTAGGGACTAATAATTCAGTAAGGTAGGAGATGTAGTATGGTTTGACATATAGCTTTGGTTTTAAAGGCCCTTGCTTTGGACTGCAGTAAAAGAATCATGGGCAAAATATATGGGATGCAACTTAAAGTTCATTCTAATACTTCAGTGTATCTGAGAGCAAGGCTGAAGGGAGTGTTACAGGGCAACAAGTAGTTCTTCATCGTCACCGACCTCTGAATGAATTGTGATGCATATAACAAGCAAAAATCCCATTTCTTAGAGCTGCACAGGCAGAATTTGCTCTGGCTAAACTGGCAAAGGATAAAATAATGCATTCAGTTTGCAGGGCCTTCTTGGGGAAAGCATCCACAATCAGTCTTTCAACAAATTTGTGAGATAAGGAAGAATAACTTGTTGAAGTTTAACACAAATAGTCTTCAAAAGACATTCAAGACTGAAAGCTTGATGGAAGGTTAGCAGCTGAAAAAAGAGGAGTAATAGAGTTAGCATCAGTAGAAACAGTAACGATGAATCCCAGCAAGAGTCTGTGGGTCAAGAAGAAGTATGTCTGTCTACTTATCAGTTAATTTTTCAGTTGCAGCTTGCTGGTCTCCATTTCAGATAAATACTAACACAGCCTTGAAACAATCTTCACTGAAGTTAATGGAAGCTGTGTATTGCATGCAGAAAGACCATTATAATTTTGCTACAAAGTACAATGTCCTATTTATTGTTATGCCAATTAATGGCAGCTCCCAGAATATATGAAAATGGGGTACCTCAAAGGTCAAGAAAGCTCTGGTCAGCTTGCAAAAGTAAGCAGGTAGAATAGCTATTTAACATGCCATAGAGCTAGAAGACTCAAAGCTTTAATTGATCAAAGTGTCTCCTTTTCATCTGAACTATTGCTTGCACCTGCAATTTACAAAGGAGACACAAAAAGCATATACAGTAGGGCTGTGCAAAATTGCGGATGTGTTTTTTGTTTTGAAGCTGTTTCAATGTGTTTCAGGCTTGAAACAGTGAAATTGAAATGAAACGAAAGGTTTTGAGATGAAATGAGATAGAAATGAAATATTTTGAGTTTTGAAGCCGGGCTTTCTTGCAGCTAAATAGAAACTAAGGAGAAAGAGGGGGGAAAAGGACTGTTCTGATATTGACATCTAGTTCCAGGTTTGGTTCCCCAGCTCTCCCCTGATTATTTCCTCAGCTCTTCACAGGGGGCCCAGGCCCCTGATCTGCATGCAGGGTTTCAGCAGACTGCTGCTTCAGGATGGGGCCAGCAGCAGCCACTTGGTGCAGCCTGCACCAAGCGCCAGGAACACTCCCTGTGCCCCCCAGGAAGAGTTGGGGGAATCAACCAGGGGGCAGGGGGCTGGGGGAATGTTCCGGGACCTGAACTTTCTCCCGGTTCCTGATCTGGATTCCCCAGCTCTCCAATCTTTCCCCCAGCTCTTTCTGGGGAGTGTGGGCCCCCAGATCTGCATATGGGATGACAGCATGCTGCTGCTGCCACCTGGAACCAGTGCTTGGTGCAGCCTGCGCTGAGCACTGGGAAGACTGGTGCTGGCCCCGGCTGGCAGTGGCAGCCTGCTGCCAACCCACGCACAGATCTGGGGGCCTTCACCCGCCAGAAGGGCTGCAGAGCTGTGCCACACTCTTCCCGTGGGGTGCAGGCCTTGGATCTGTGTGTAGGATGACAGCATGCTGCTGGTCCTGGCTGGGGCCAGTGGCAGCACCAGCCTTCATGGCGCTTAGTGTGGGCTGTGCCAAGCACCAGTTCCAGCTGACAGTGGCAGCCTGCTGTCGCCCTGTGTTCGGATACAGGGGTCCGTGCCCCCTGGGAAGAGTCTGGAACAGCCCTGAAGCCCTCCTGGGGGGTGTGGGCCCCCGGATCTGCATGCAGGATGACAGCAGGCTGCTACTGCTGGCTGGGGCCAGCACTAGTACCAGCACCTGAGTCTGCCCAGGGCAGCCCACACCAAGCACCAGGCAGACTCGGGTGCTGGCGCTGGCCCCAGCCAGGAACAGCAGCATGCTGTCATCCTGCATGCAGATCTGGGGGTCTGTTCCCCCTGGGAGGAGTCTGGCACAGCCCTGTGGGCCCCCAGATCTGTGTGGGATGACAGCAGACTGCTGCTACCAGCAAGAGATAAGAGTTATGTTTTGAGCAGTTTGAGGTAGTTTCCCAGAAACCCCTACACCTATTTCCTTGAAACTTCAAAAGCTTCCAAGGGAAGCTTGGAAGTCCCTCAGAAGGGACTTCCATCCCTGCAATTTTCATCTGAATGAGGCAAGAAATGACAAAGGTATAGGCATTTTTGCGATTTCCCCATTATAGCCTGTGGGTGAAATGTCGAAACAGTGAAACAGTTTCGATGAAATTAAAGTGAACAGTGCTTTGAAACACTAAAACGAAACACAGTCCCTTCGAAATGGTAAAACTGAAGTCTAAATGTAACGGTTCTGTTTTGCTCAGCCCTAACAGGACAGTATAGTATTTGTTACACAGTTATATAAACAATATAGAACATGATAGTAAGGCTTATTTTGACACACAATTAAAATATTACTAAATGTCATGTATTTTCAGTTTAAGTGACACAATAGGATTTTGTCAGTGTACTGCATACAGGCATATTTTATGTGTAATGGAAATTAGGCCATGCTCTTATTGATGGCACTTGGCCTATACTTTTGTATAACAGTGATAATAGATCGTAGAAAATGCATATTTGTATTTGCAAGGGTCTTGATTGCAATGGGAGTAACATTCTAACTGTAATAGGAATCAAAGGCCTAAGCAGTTTTAGAAACACATTTTCCTCTTATAATACCTGACATCTAATTTCTTTTTTTCCCCCTTTTCCTTTCTTTAAAATGAATATTGGATGCTTTGCTTCCTGGTGAAAGCAGAGAAGCTCTCTCTGTTACTGACAAAACCACTTGGAAAAAACAGAACACAAGAAGACAGGAAATAAAATAATCATTTTACACTAGAGAGAGTTAGATATTTCAAGGTGGAGTAGGTCAGCAGATGATCTGCTTTTGAATAAAGAATTATTACGCAATAAACATAAATTGATTCTAAAAATCACTCTGCTTTCTTATAGTTAATAATTGTTCCCAATCAGAGTACAGGGATTTGCATAATAAATGGTTGTCAGCTAAAAGTGAGTGATGGATGCAGGCTGGTAAGTTCCTTCTCCCTGAGTGACTTAGAAAAAGTTCCATTTTTAGGTAAGATAGCATGTAATAGAGTACCATATGCTAAATTTATAATTTTACTCCTTACCCGTGGAAACTTTGCCTTGCTTAAAATGGTCCAGGGCCCATTACAGAGATACATTTCTGAGAATGTCCATTTGGTTGAAGATATAATCAGCTAGTAGTTGGGCATATCTGCAGGGTGACCTGAGCAATATCTGAAACTGTCACTGAGGAAATTCGCTCCAAGTACTTTATGACTGTATGGAAGGCCAAAGTCGGAGTGTAGTTAAAAATGGGAAAAGAAGAAATGGTCCCTGATTTTATCCATTTTAATAACAGACTAAAATGAGTGCATAGTTTTAGGAAAGTAGTATTTCTTAAAATATTCAGGGTCCCATGATTTGGGAATCCATCATTTTCTCAGACTTTATAACATTAGAGGAAAAGAGCATTTAATATATTTTTAACCTGTAATGAAGAGTAGAAGTGGAATTTTTCTATTCATTCTACCCTATTTATCAGTGTTGGTTTGAAATACTTAATGCTTTTTTGGATCTTCAACCACTCCAGCATACCTTCAGAACTCAGAATTAATGCAATGTAAACCTATTACTTCATTATTATATTAAACTAAAGATAAAATATATAGAAACAAGGGAGAGAATTTACAGTTAAGGACCAGTGTCTGCATGGTTTCAATACCTAATAGCTAGGTTATTTTGTTACAGGAAGACCTGATAATGTATATGAAAATGAGCAAAAGTAGAGTAGGAATAAGGCATTTCAGAGAACAAGTAATATGAATTGCTCTGAAAAAAATTGGCATGGATGACACCCTAGGCCTTTTGAAGGCAGTTGCAAAATTCACAATGACTTCAAAAGAGCCAAGATTTTCAATTTTGCTTGATGTTATAATTAACTTCTGCCAGATAGAAAACTATCTTCAATAGTTACGTACCATTAAGCAGCATATCCTTATTGATCAGGAATGTTAATTCTTGTATTTGTAAAACAGTGTGACAACTTCCTTTAACTGTAAAAACTAAAGAATATCCTGTCTGGAATGCAGACATTCTGAACATGAAGCTGAAGAGGGTAACAGAAAACTGACTATGAATCTGAGTACTACGGTTATCCTGTTTGGTTCCTGTTGTCCAGTGGGTGAGTGTTTTACTGAGCAAAGAAGGATATGCTGATTTTTTTTCTTACTCGGAGGGTGGGAGGGGGACACACTGATAGCTTTGTGGGAAGATGATGATGTGTACAATCCAGTCTCTTTTGGTTTACATAACTTTGTCTTCTCTGTAAAATAACCTACAATGGTTTTTTCTTCTATTTACCTTACTCCACATGCACTCAATCAGGCAACATTCAATTTCAGAGATAGATATATCCATTACTATGTACAACAGCACTGTCTTTCTTTGTACTTAATTTACTGTAAGTGTCAGTACTGGGGGTGGGGGGAAGGAAACACGGTCTGTCCCTTCTTTACTACTGTCATATCTAGTTTGTTCATATATGGTAAAGCCAAGGATTACTGCTACCAACAGTAGAGATAATTTGACAATGCCAAGTGAAATCCATGGCAGTTCAAGCATTAATTATCACATTTTTATTCTAGGAAACCCTGCTTTAAATAATGAATGCAAAGTATGTGTTGCTGCCACTGTTCATTGTTTAATTACTTTTCTGATCAAACACATTAATGAAGGAAGACTTAATAAATCATGCAAAAGCATAGCAAAGTGTTTAATTAATGTGTTGCATTGATTGATGGTAATAGAAAATTACAGAAATCTTGAAACGGTTCTTATATGTGACCATGCACAATTACAAGGGCACCTTCAAACAAGTTTCTTCACAAAAAAAGGAACCCAAAATGAGAGACCTTTAAAAAATAAATAAATAAATAAAGCTGTGCCAGAGAAATTCACTGAAATATTCCAAAGTTTTGTTCTTCAGCTATGACAGGGAGCTAAAGCTATTGAAGGTCTAGACTGTTTCTATGAGCTTTTAAAGAGATTATTTAGCCTGTTGTACCTAGGGAAAGGTGAGAGGTGACCCAACAGTCCCACGTAAAAAGGGTGGAACAAATTACTCACTTGTCACAGAAATTGACTTGGTTTTCCTTAGATGGAGTTGTAACTGCTTTGTAAAGGAAAAGGAGCTAAGAGTGATGCGTTGGTTAGGTGACCCTTCAGAAGTGCTTCATTTGTGTGCCACAGAGTCCACATCCAGGGATGTTGTTTTTTTTTTTTTTTTTT
>NW_017729032.1:176724323-176726813 GCF_001723915.1 Gavialis gangeticus
TTTTTTTTTTTTTTTTCTCTTCATATTAACAAAAGCCATCCTTTATGTGCTAAAGGCAAGGATTTTTTAGGGTGATGTATTTTATTAAACCAACTGTATAGCAGAATTAGAGAAGCTTTTGAATACAAGACATTCTTCATCAGGTCTGACCAGAAGTCTCAGGCACAGCATAGTAAAGAACAGCAGTGGGAGGGGGTGAGGGAAATTCCCAAGTGTAGCTGACCCACAAGTAGCAGAAGATGAATTTCATAAAGGTTCTCTTTCATTCTGTTTTTTGAAATCTGTAAACATAGGAAGCTAATTGTAGCTAGTGGATTTGGCTATAGGCTTGAAGCAGGGCAGAGGAACCAAGATAAAATAGTCAGTTGCATTTTAAACTCCATTTCTGCATCATATGAGGAGCAGAGGGATGATAATTTCTGTTGACAGTGAGCTCACATAGCACAAAATTAACTTTTGGAATATCTGTATTTAAAAGTCTTCATTTTAGTTGGAAGAAATTCAAAGAAAAAGGTAACAAAATAATGGAGGGGTATTTTTAAAGAGTGAAAAGAACAAAAACTGTACAGCCTGACCAACTAAAAGCTAGGGTAGGAAATGTTAAAGTTACATGCTTATTTTGCAGAAAGTCACACAGGAAAGTAATGTATGCATGCACAATGGGGAAATAAATAGCAAAAAGAGTCACGCAGCCTATTTTAGCTTTATACACGTTAATTCTATTTCACTAATTCTGTTTGGGTTTTCTGGAAGGCATCCTATAATTAAGTAGACTGGGCTGGAAAGAGATGGCAGACTGGTGATGTGAATACAGCTTGAGTCAGATTCCCTGTGTTCCTGTCTTTTTATGGCCACTGAGCATCTCTCTGAAGCACATGCTGTTGAGGACAGGCTTGGGAAATCATTCTCTAGCTTTGGTTAGTCATTCTGAGTTGAGTCATTGTTCAGGTTTAGTGAAGATATGTGTCATGTTCCTCAGAGGGGAACGCGGATATATGTGAGTGTGATTATGGGGGTGCAAAGATAAGCTGATGGAATTGTTGTTGCAGGTATGTGGGAATTTAAGCCACTGAATTTTAAGCTAAGCCAAATAAAATATCATAGTCAGAATCCTGCATGCCCAGAGTTCCCTGAAATCTTTAGAAAGTGCTGTTTCAGATGTGGGAAACTGATTTAGAAATTAAATAATGCATTTGAAGGGGAACAATACATCTGGCATCAGCTGTTTTCTCACACCGTTATGCTCAGCTAAGCATTCACTAAGTTTCAGGCATGCAAAGGTAATGTAAATATGAATAAGTAGTTATTACTCTGTGTCCTAGACCAGAAGTTGGAAAAGTAGGTATACAAGTTTACTTTTTCAGCTCCAATTCAAGGACATATGCATGTTTTCTTCTATTTGTGGGTAAAATCAGCAGCAGAACACCAATTCACTTTAGAGATCATGTTTTAGATGTTTTAGCCTAATTACCCTCAGGTGTATCTGAAAGAGAAAAAAAGATTCATAAATTTCTCTCCCCAGACAGCATATTGAAGAGTTTCAGGAATCTTTAGTTATACATCCAGAAATATTCTATTACAAACCTAACCTGAATTAATTAGGTGAATCACTGATCAATAAAGCAGTCCTGCCATCCCCAACCCAACTTACTTCCTTACCAGATAAAAGAATCAGATCTTTCTTTCCCTTTTTCTTGCCTTATAATTAATGAAGCAGTTTCCTTTTTTTTTTTTTTTTGGCTGGGAAGGAGGAGGATTGGTTTCCATTGTTTCACCAACTTGACCCTTTAAATGAGAGTTTCTCACCTTCATTCTTAATAAAAATGGAAGCATTTGCCAAACACTTCAAAATGTCTGTTTCTTTCTACAGTAGCAAAAGTGTAAATATGATTTTCCATCTTGACCTTTACATGGCCTCGTATGTGCACATGAAAAAATTTGTTGCTACAATTACTATACTCTTTTTAGAAGGAACTGAATTCTTATAGAAGAGAAAAGAGTCTTTGTAACAGTGATGAAGAGGACAGTGGTTAGAGTAAAGAAGCTATTTGTCCTCAGCAGAGACGTTTTTCAGAAAAAGAGGCTGTGGCCACGCCCTTTCAAGAATTTAACTATGGGTATATATCAGGAAGAGAAGTTCAGCTTGGGTTAAACAGCCAAGAGTTTGCAAGTGACTCTGTACTGTAATAAAATTCTGGTCCTTGTAAAATTGATGTGAGGCCTAAGTTTACACTGGAATAGAACTGGATGGTTTTAGAAGGGGAAAATATTTCCAATATTCCTTTATCTCCATGTTTTAGCTTATGGTTAAGTTCCATTGACTCCAGTGGCAGTCTAAGCATTCATCACATCATAATCTGAACAAGGATTTCCTGAGGTAGTGCCACAGTACAGTTGATCAGACTGAAAAATAACAACATTATTGTAATGTTTCTCATGTTCATCCTCCTCCTGTTTGCAAGCATTTACACCAAGTTCACCCCCACACCT
>NW_017729032.1:176726921-176729367 GCF_001723915.1 Gavialis gangeticus
CCTCCTGTTTGCAAGCATTTACACCAAGTTCCCCCCCCCCCCTTATAAAAAAAAAAAAAAAAAATCCTAAAACTGAAAGCCACTGAAAACATTGTCATGCCTCAGCATCCCAGAAATGTAATGAAGGGTATAAACTCAGTCCTTACCTACTGTTTTCTTAAAAAAAAAAAAAAGTGAGCGTGTCTACACAAGACACTATGTCACTACTAGGCCTGTGTGAAGTGGCTAGTATTCACTTCAGATTTGGATGATTTTGGGGACAGCGATTCGATTGCTGTCCTGAATCAATACAGCTGAATCTAATTTGGAGATTTGGCTGCTGCCAAATCGGCCAGATCTCTGAATCGGCCAGGGCCCACCCCACCACTCACTCTCAATGGTAGCCTCACCTTCCCCAGCTCCTGGCTCTTTGGGGTGGGGGGGAAGGCCTGCACTCACCAGCTGCTGCTGGGTGGGAAGATACTTCTGCTGCCCCATGCCACAAGGGAGCTTTGCTGCAAGCCCTGCGACACTTGCCCACTCTCCCAGTCCCTGCATGGCTGCCCACCTGTCCCAGCTTTGGCCCTTTAAAAAAAAAAGGGCTTAAAATCCCCTAACCCTGAACTCACTGGCTTCTGCCATCTCAGTAGGCATGTCCACACATTCAAGCATGTGCACTTGCAGCAGCTCAAATAGAAGTGATGCAGATCTGAGCTGGGGCTTTCTACCTCAGTGCATATGCCTGGACATTGTAACAGGGGGCCTGCTTGGGGCCGATCTCAGTGTGGCCCACCCACCTGTTCCTGGGCTAACCACCTGCCTTCTTGACCACCACACCTTGTTATTAGTTAATTAAATAGATGGCAATAAGTGGGAGGCTGCCCATTTCCTGCCCTGATGCCAGGGGGCACTATCTGCAGCTCCTTTCCTCCCCTACGCCATAGCTTAAGCCTCACAGATGGTATTTATAGTTCTTATAGTCACCAGCCCCCATGCTGGGCCCCAGAATCCTACTGTTGAACCCCCACCTGGGTTCCTCTCATCAGGCAGTCTCTTCTGCCTTCACACTGGGCAACATAGCTCCCTGAACTACTTCCCCTTCGGGTGTGATCCCCCCCCACCAGGACCTTTTGGCTCACTAGCCCTGGCCCACCTCCAGGCCACTCAGAACCCCAGGCCCTCAGCTCTTGGGTGTTTCTTGCGGTGGGCCCAGGGCCCTTCCGGTCCTGGCCCCAGCATAGGCCAGTCAGGAGAAGTTCAGACAGGCATTGAATTTATGGCCCTTACTCTTCCCAACCCTTCAACAAAGGGGTAACCCACCCAGTTGTGGGGCTAGGGGTTAAGGCACCCCAACCCACCTTTCAGCAGGGTAGTAACTGGCCTGGCATTTCCTGGGGGCTACCACGCCACTGGGAGCCCCACCAGGCCACCCACTGCTGGCAGGGTGCAGTTTTAGGTCATACCCAGGACCAGGAGCCTCCTAACCATCCCCTACAGCTCCTCCCTTACCTCCAGATGATATCAGCAGCCCTCCAGCCAGGCAAGGTTGTTGCCTGGCTCCCAGCAGCAGAACTGCCATGTTTATATGGGCAGCCCCAGGTCCAAAATGGTTGCCCTCATCAGTCACCTGCTGGCTGCTGCCTTCTGGCCCTTAAAGTGGCAGGCACCAAAAATGCCCTGCTTCAGGCATGCACTTTGTTGTGAAGAAAATTGTGCCACTTGGGGCAAAATAACCCTGCTGGCTCCTCCTGGATCTGCAGCCAGAGGGAGTTAGAGCCTGTGGCTAGCACCTATGCTGTCCCCAGCAGTATAAAAAGCAGCCCTGTCCTCACCCCATCAGTACAAAAAGCTGCCCAGGCAAGTAGCTCAGGGCTACTCACTCTCAGGAGCTTCTGGGGCCCAGCCAATTGGTACCTGGGGACACTGCACCCTTTTACCCACTGTAGCAGTCTGGCAGTGGGGGCTGATGTATGGTTGTGACCTGCTGCATGCCTGCCAGATCTGGATGGGGACTGCATAGCCAGTAGAGGCATCTGTCCCTCTGGGCCAGTTGTCAGTGGGCTGTGGCTGCAGAGGTGGCCTTTGTGTGGCTTGGCACTACTGCTGTGTGTGCTCCCAGCCCAGTCAGCTGGGCAGCTATCATCCGAAAGATGTCCTGGGTGTGGTGCCCTGCTTTGAACTGTCAAAGCATGTCCTCCTGGCCCCAGTTGGCCAGGAGGTCAGCCACCTCCAGCTGGGTCCAAGGTGCCAGCTCTGAGCAAGCAGGGTCCTGCCACTTGCCTCCCTGGCAGGAATTCTGCTGTTCCCTGTTGGAAAACTGAAAAATCCCTGATAAAAAAAAATCCCAAAGTCACTCTGTAAAATACCCCAAAATCCACGTTCCTTCACAATAAAGTGGTCTTTTGTTTTAAAAGAGAGAGAGAGAGACAGCATTCAGTTGGGCAATGTTTTATTGATATATCTACCG
>NW_017729032.1:176734367-176734939 GCF_001723915.1 Gavialis gangeticus
GGGGCCAGATGGGGGAGGGAATGGGGGGCTGTGGGAGAGGGTGAGGCCAGCAGGGTTCCCTCCCCCCTTCTCCAGCCCCCCAAGCCCTTACTAGCAGTGGAGCCTGGATCCAGCTCCTTGCTGCTGGCATGCTGCATGCCTTCATAGGCAGGCAGAATGCTTCAGCACCAGGGCGAAGGCAACCAGAGTGTCTCTATGGAGGACCCAGCCTCCGGTTGCCTCAGCTGCCCTGCTTTTTTTTCTGGCACGGTGTTTTGACCCCTCGACATCCAGGGGTCTAATTTTGCCCCCGTGCTGCAAGTTTGCAGTTGGAGGAACAAGAAAATGTTCCCCTATGTGCCTCTTGCAGCATCTCAAAGGGGTTTGAGATACCATAAGAAGCACGTGCGGGCTCCTCTGTATGTGCCCAGTATGTGTTTAACCAAGTATGTATGAAAACATTAACAAACACGTTTTGGAATCTTTTCTTCTCTTCACTATTGTATATTTCATCTGGGCATTCTCTCTCTCATATTGAAGATTGCCTTTAGCTGGTTTATTAAATAATCAATTCAGTGTTTTATTCTATAGGA
>NW_017729032.1:176739939-176740723 GCF_001723915.1 Gavialis gangeticus
CCCAAAGTCACTCTGTAAAATACCCCAAAATCCACGTTCCTTCACAATAAAGTGGTCTTTTGTTTTAAAAGAGAGAGAGAGAGACAGCATTCAGTTGGGCAATGTTTTATTGATATATCTACCGTGATAAAGCAATTTGGAAAACTACCAGTGTTGCTATCATAATACTGAAGTGAACTCTAAATACATGTGTCATGAATACATGAATATATATTTTGCTGCCCCCCAGGGGTCATGGCCCCCCGACAGGGGCTATCCCCCTGCAGGGCCCACATGCCCAATCCCACCCATGCTTTGTCCCTCAGCCCCTTGGATTGCTGCCCCACCTGGCCCCATCCCCCGCCAGCTCCTGCAGGCCCCACAATGGATGCCCTGCCAAACCCTGCCCAGCCCCATCCCTCACTTGCACCGTTATCCCCCCATGGCTGCTCCACCAACCCCAGCCTCTGTCACTTAAAGAAAAAAAAAGCCTCTACTCACCAAGCAGGGGCTGGAGGGGCTCTAGAGCTTCCTGACAGAGTCCCCTCTGGGCAGGACAAAGCTGTAGGGGAGTAGGGCCTGGGCTGGGGCTGTCACCCTGCCCTGCACTGTGCAGGTGGGGCCTCAGTGACCTCAACAACAGCTGGAACTGCTGGTAAGTGCCGGAGGGGGTTGTTTTTTTTTCCCCCCTCAATACTGGAGTGGGGGGGCAGGGATGGGGGGCTCAGGAGGTAGGTGGTGGATGGGGCTGGGCAGGGAAGGGATTGGGGGGCTCAGGGGGCAGGTGGGGCATTGGGGCCAGGTG
>NW_017729032.1:176740795-176749430 GCF_001723915.1 Gavialis gangeticus
TTACTAGCAGTGGAGCCTGGATCCAGCTCCTTGCTGCTGGCATGCTGCATGCCTTCATAGGCAGGCAGAATGCTTCAGCACCAGGGCGAAGGCAACCAGAGTGTCTCTATGGAGGACCCAGCCTCCGGTTGCCTCAGCTGCCCTGCTTTTTTTTCTGGCACGGTGTTTTGACCCCTCGACATCCAGGGGTCTAATTTTGCCCCCGTGCTGCAAGTTTGCAGTTGGAGGAACAAGAAAATGTTCCCCTATGTGCCTCTTGCAGCATCTCAAAGGGGTTTGAGATACCATAAGAAGCACGTGCGGGCTCCTCTGTATGTGCCCAGTATGTGTTTAACCAAGTATGTATGAAAACATTAACAAACACGTTTTGGAATCTTTTCTTCTCTTCACTATTGTATATTTCATCTGGGCATTCTCTCTCTCATATTGAAGATTGCCTTTAGCTGGTTTATTAAATAATCAATTCAGTGTTTTATTCTATAGGACCTTCTATTTGTGTGCGTGTGTGTGTGTGTGGGGGGGGGGGGTTAATTCCAGTAGCTGTGATAGTTTAATTTGAACAAACTGAATGAAATTCAGCATGCTGCATGAGAATTAGATGAATAAATCAGTGAGATGGGCTGATTGAAGGGAAGTGTCTCACTTTGATGTAAGTTTCCATAATGCTAAGAGCCTTTATCTTTGGTAGGTTGTATTTTTTCCTTTAGATTCATCTCAGATTTTCAGCTTTTGTTACACAGGTTTAACTACCAATGTGCTGGCATTAAAAATACATCTCAGAATTGGATTTAAAAGGTCCTTGAATGAAACAAGGAGAATATAAATTATTTTAAAACCACTGGAAATGAAAATGTACTGCATTTGAAAGGAACATTGCAATAATTGATGAGCAGAAGAGATTTTGGATGTGTACCATCACAAACTAATGGTGGAGGCAGGAGGGAATTAATACAATATCTTGTGGGGGTGAGGGATGGGGAAAGGTAGGTTTTTTTTTAATTTGGAATGACTTTCAGCTAATTTAAGCTTCATAAATATAATAAAGTGATTCACCATTTATGTGCTATGTATATATTGTGTGGTGAAAAATTAAATGCCATATGCAGAGGTCTTAATTTTCCATGAGCAAATTAAAGCCTTGATCCTGCCATATATAGTGTGTGGGTGGTTTATTTTGCCAACACGAACCCCATTGACTTCAACAGGATTCCATGAAGGCACATCAAATTGTCTAACTATGCACTCTGTGCTACAGGACACAATATTGTAAAAAATATTTATCTTCTGTAGTTTTAGGCTTTACTCATGAGATCAGTTCCATTAATAATAGACTGAAAACTCAGGCACTATGTCTGTAAAAGTGGCCTGTTTCTTACTGTGAATGGCTGGGACTGAATCATCTTTTTTTTTTTTTTTGCATATAATTAGTAAAACTAGTGTAGTGAAAGTACTTCAAAATTTAATTAGTGTTGCATAGTAGATGGAACAAAAGGCATATCAACAGTATAAAAACTGCACAAATTAAAAGACTAATTTATACTAACTCATCATTGATTAATCCACAGATGCATAAGCAAGCACTTATATACTCAACAAATCCAAACACTTATATACCCATCAGATGCTTATGAATGAACTGTAGGTAGAAACCTGTGAAGAATATTTATTAACTGACTGTATAGATACATTTTTACATTGGTTCTAAATGAGATAACAAAGGAGAAAGTTTCCTAAAATGAAAATAAGAATGTCCTGTTTAGACCTTATTGAAAAAATATTCATGGAATAGTTCTGTGTCAGAAAAGCATTTTCTTCAAAACTGATACACTTCACAAGAATGTGAAATTTGATGAAATTCTGCAATGAAAAAAATCAAAATGAATTAGATTTATTTCATTCCTTTATTAAAATAATATTGAAAAGTTTTGATAAAGCTAAAATGAAATATTTTACCTTATCTTTTCAATTTTTTTTGTTCCAGTGCTTACATTAAAAATGTAATGAATGATTTACTGTATGCATGTCACATTCTATACCAGGTATTGGCAACATTTTCCAGAGGTGGGGGTGGAATGACACAGCTTGGGTTGACTATAAGCCAGCACTAGAACTTGGCTGCCATCATGACTTCTCCCTACTGCCATTTCTTTCTGTGACCCAGCTGGTCCATGCATAGATGCATCCAGGGTATCCTAAAGTGGGGTACATAGCACTGCCATTAGCCTGGGGTCTCTAGCCACCTCACCCTTACCCCCATAATTCAAGGGAATGCAAGGGGGCTGGGCAGGGAGCAGATACATGAAAGGAGAACTTGTCTCTTTCCACTGATACTGCCACTGTCCCCAGCTGAACCAGGGAAGCCCAGTTTCCAAACAGCTGCTCCTGCAGCCCAGAGTAGGAGCAGCTTTGGAGCTTCCCCCTCACCTGGGTTAGCTGAGGACAATGACTGGCAGCAAAATAGGGGTACATCAGCATCACTGCACCCCTACTGTATCTGCTCCTGGGTCCATGGGCTGTAGGTTGCATTATTATTTGATGTATTATTATTCAAGCTAAGCAAAACATTTTGAGCTCATTGAAATGAAACATTCAGAATTTTCATTCTGCTAGAAATGTTCAAATTTCAGCATATCCTTCTGCTTCAGAACCAAACATATTTTTTTAATTGCAGTTTCTCATGGAAGTGTGTTTCCAATTCCCAATCAGATCAGGTTTTGTGACATAAAAGGTGAAATATGATTAAGCTGATCTTTGTTTCCCTCTACACATGCACAGGACTTGATTCTCAAAGTAGATGATAAGGAAGTCCTCCCCTGTGAAGTCCCTGAGTGAAATTAGCTACTTGTGTAGAGTCAGATCTTCACTGATATCTATGGAGCTCTGGCTACTTAGATTAGCAGAGAATCCAGTATAATGGAATCGTACTGTTGTAAAACTGTCATAAATTAAATCAGAATTAAGTGTTCATCTAAAGCTCATTAAAGTAAGTGTAAAGGCTCCCAGAACCTAATCCATTCATGGTCTAAAGCATGTGATCCGGGAGTATCCTCATGATAAATCCTGTAGCGTTTGTTATAACTACAAACTGTTCTCATTTGTATGGAATAAGCCAAAAGTAAAAGCCTACCGAGTTGAAAACTAATTTTAGGGCATTTAGAGATAACACATATATCCCCATATAGATACAGATAGTTTACTGCAGGCTGGCATTTTTTTAATTTAGGGTCATGATCCGAAGCCTCCTGAACCGTATTTTAAATTATGCTGCCAAAGGAAAATTTAAATATTGCTTTGCATACAGCACAGTATTGTGGGTTTTTGACCCATTCTTGCATTATATTACAGAAACGATGGAAAGCTGGTATGCTGTTGGGATTTCAACTGTACTTGTGAAGAACAAACTTGCGTAGTGCTTTGACAGAGCAAGGTATTTTGAGAAGTTTTACACTAAAACAAGATCATGTGCAAATCTTGTTGCAGAGCCTTTCTTTGTGGAATGTTTCATGCCAACACAGGTGTCCTATCAAAAATAAGGACATGGAAGTAAGTGGAAAATATGCTAAAATTCAACAGGAATTGACTAAACATATGTTTTGCTAGTGTCAGGGACCTAGCAGGCAGCCCAGCCTGGGCTCATTGCCTAGCCAGCCACACCTGCCTTGGGTCTCTGGATGACAAGCTCTGCCACAGCTAGTTAACTGTATGGCTTCCTCTAGCTGGCTGCTGGGATCTTAGTCTCCCCATTTATTCCCACCCATAGGAACAGCCTCCAGGCCAACCAGCAGTTATGACCCAGTGTGATGTAGTGAGCCTCCTGGCTCCTTATCCTGGTTTTGGCTTGTTTCTGGATTTTAGCCTTTGGATTTCCCTATGGATCTGTTTCTTAACTCCTGGCCCCAGTCTAGCTCTGCTTTCAGACTTACTCAATGAAGGAATACCTCTAATTTAATAACCCAGTATCTGCGTCCCTGGATTTACCTCTGAATTTGGTAATCTGGCTCCTGAATTATCTCAGCCCCTGCCTTCTTTCAGTGGCCTAACCTTTATACCAGAAAGCCTAGCTGTAAGGGACCAGAGTGTAAGCAAGTTTGATGCCTTTCTGTGGTAATTGATTTTTCTAGGAAAAGGTATTACAGTAGATCTCATCTACTGGGATATCAATGAAACATTTGATATGATGCCACACAGAAAGTATCTGGTTAAGATGGAGAAGATGTAGATTAGAGGAATTGTAAAGTGGGTTGTAGGGAAGCCTTCTATACCCAAATTAGGACTAAAGGAGCTAATACTGTAAGATTGGTCTCCTGAATAAAGAGAGGACATGCTTATCTCTTCTCAAGAGACTCACTTTATTGGAAAGTGAATGCAAGTTTAAATAACATTTGGATCTAAATTACATTTAATACCTTTAGTTATATCAATTATTCCTACTATCACATAGAAGTTATGATACAATGTTTAATTTAATTTTATGTCATTTAAAATCTTGTGGTCTGTTTAATCTCATCTGGTTCAGTTGGATGTGTTAATTGCTTTCTTTCCTTTGCTAGGTGACACATCTCCAAAAGTTCATTGTGAGGTCACTCAGAAACAGCTTTTGGAGTCTTCTGTTTTAACCTTGTTTCTGCAGCTTAAGCCACAATTTCTGTTATTTTAGTTGCACATATACAGTTCCTATATATATATATGATGGAGGTACTTATGCCAAGGCATTTATGCCAATGTGTTCTTACTTGGGTAAGAAATTGGCAAAAGGGGAGACTGTAACAGGTTGTGATGGATGGGGAAATACTTAACTGAAGGAAAGTTACTAGTAGAATTCCTCAAGGTTCTGTATTGGGAAGAATTTTATTTAAAAGTTTAATGGCTGAGCTAGACAAAAAATTACAAACATGCATATTTCATTCAAGACATTTGGCTCATGTACCACAGCTATGCTATTCAATACCTAAGTCTGGTCTCAGTTAAGAACTAGAACTGTACTATAATATGAAGAAATTCACATATGCCTAAATGTTTAGGCAGGATGATGCTAAATTGCACATTAGAGAAAAGGATGGTAAACTTAGTAGATCACTTGAATCCCTTTTAAAATCTGGGCCTTGATGCAAAAATTATTGGGTGTGGTTCGGGGCCATGTTATGCAAAAGGTCAGACTAGAAAATGAACAAAATGGCGCCTACCTCCTTAAAATTTATAAAATACTGAAGTTTCAGTAGAAATTGGTAAAGTTATTAACATCAAATCCTAGTTTCCTAAGAATGAACTTAAATATCTTTCATGCATTTGAGAGCCTTTCCCAAGGCAGTGGTGGAGGGGATTAATTGTTTAAGTAAGTATGTTGGCACATGCCAATGCTGCCACTAGACCACCTCTGCAACCACATAGAGAAACTGCATTTCTACTGGGAGTATCCCCACTCTCTCAGTTGCTGTGGAAAAGGATCTCCTGAACTCATGACACAGATTTCACTAAAGGTAGAATATAGGACTTTGCTCTGTGTTCTAATACAGCAATATCAATAAAAAATCTGCCCCTGGAAACACAAATACTAGGTGTCCAGAAAAAAAGGATACCCATGTGAATAGCTAAATTTCATAGGAAGTGATAACAGTAATTTTAATTAATGAAAATGTGAAGTAAAGTCTACTTTCATCTATAGACAGGGGCACATTTATAGAATCTGGACAGTCTTTTTCCAATGTCAAATTTCTGATTCTGAATGATGCCAATAATACTGTTTACTGGCAATCAAGTTACAGAGGGAAGTGAAAGTGATTTATTAATATCCTTGACAAGCAAGAGTCCAAGTTACCACTTGATTTTTTTTTTTATATAACTTCTCACACAGCTGTATATCAGCTAATAGACATTCTGTTTACAGCTCAAGTATGAAATGTATTACTTGTATGACTTCTGGAACATCCATGTCTTTCCCTTTATTTAAGACAACTGTAAGCTAAAGATATTTGTTTTTCTTCTTCTTTAACTGGCTTTTACCTGTGTGTAAGCAAATGTGATCTCTGTAGAAGGGAATCACTTAGTTTGAAAGATACTGTAAAGCACTCTTACATAAGGCACCATAAAAGTTTGCTTTTTAAATTTACTGCTAGGTTCTAGTAGCAGGATTCATTAAAAAAAATAAATGGCAAAGGGGAGGGAAAAATCCCTTGTTCACTGTAATTGCAATGAACATAGAAAACATTACAACTAGGTTTAGAAAACAAGATGTATGGTAGTAAAGCATATACTATTTCATCAGTGTTCTCTGTTACCCCAAGCCAGGCCCACTGACAAAAGTTTGTTATACTGTCTGTATTTTAGTCTAACAAAATTTATGTACTTTTTATTAAAAGTTCTTTTGAATTGATAGCTATTACTATTTTTCCAGCAATGAAAGAAATATACAGTCCATATAGAAACATACATGCCTTTTATTAGAAAAGTTGGTCAGCTACATTCAGCCTAAAATTATTTTGCCATTTTTTGTCTTCTGAACTTTTATTACAGTTGAAATAAAATAACATTTAAGACATAGAATACTTTAAAGATGTTTATGCATAAAAGTTTGCATGCTTGATGTCTTTTCCCAGGGCAGTTGGTACATGATGTTAAGGATGCCTAAGCATTACATTAAATAGACTGAAAAAAGGCTGAGCTTCACCACATCATTAGTACAAACAATGGGCAAGATTCTAATGGGCATAACACAGGCAAAGGATGCCAATATGCAGTTTGAGCCCCAACCTTCTCTTGACACTAATTAGAGCAGCTTTAGGATTATGCTAAACACTGTCTGCTGCCAACAGTCCAGGGCATTTCATTAGCCAGGGATTGCTGGGGCACAGAGGCATCCCAGTCACACTGCGTGTGTTGACAGCCAGGTTGAATTTTTGCATAGGAGTAACTACAATGCGTTCAAGCCCTAGAGATTTCACTTGCACAGACTGAATCTACCAGTAGCTAGACTTCAGGTTATCCAATTTTGGGTTCCTTACAGTACTACAAAGTGGCTGAATTATGGATCTTACCCAAAGACTTTTAAAATGAATTTTAGGCAATTAATTTACACAAAACTTTTTAATTGCTGTTAGTTTATTATATACTTTTCATCAGTGAAAATACACATGTGCTTGTATCAGGAAGCTGGAGGCTCCCCTTACTATAAGAGAGGAGCATCATCAGGGAAATTCCCCAGGTGTGGGGAAAGCTGCTCATTAGGGGCCGGCCACTAATGAGGCTTGCCTCCCAACAATAGGACAGTGTGGCAGAGGCCTGCTAAAGCATCAAGAATGGCAGTTGTAAGAAGCCCTGGAAGCTAGCTGTCAGGCCCTAATTGGAAGCCCCTGCTGGTGGCTGGTTTTCTCTGATTTAAAAAAAAAAAAATCCCCAATTTTTGGATGAAAGAAAGTAACCCAAGATCCACATTTTTCCATGATCAAAATGAAACACCACTACGTATAGATATGTATATTATTAGCATTTCAGTTTCATCATGGAAAAAAGTAGATTTTGGGTTACTATTTTAATCTGAAAATTAGGGAATTTTTTTTTAAATCAGAGAAAACCAGGATGTTTGCTGGTGAGTCACCTGATCAGAAACAGCAGAATTGAGGAGCCATATATAACCAGGGCCTGAGCCAAAGCAGCCTCGTCCTGCAGGCAGCAGGGAGAAGAGCTTTTCAGCCAGATGGCTACAGGGCAGTAACTGATTGATAGTTTCCTGGGAACTAGCAGCAAGGAACTGGTTACTTTCAGGGAAGTAAGACCCAGTATGGAGGCATTTTAGTTATAGCCGGTTAGCTTGTGTTTATGTTCTAGTATATACTGGTGGACCAGGAGTGGCTAGAAGTGGTGATTTGAGGTATTTTGTGCTTGTCGCCCACCCAAGACCACCAAGGCACCTTTAATGGTCATTCTGATGTCTTTAACTATTGTTGTGTTATGAGTCCCACTTCATTTAAGTTTAAGTTAATTGCCCACTGTTTAACAATTTTGCCTGCTTAGGGCATTTATTCACATGTTCAGGGAGTTGAGGGGGTGGGGGGAAACTTTAATAAGTGTGGCTCCAAGAGTCACTGTAATTAAAGTTAACGGAGCAGAATGAGCTTTAGTTAAAGCACTCCCACCACCATTTGTCAGTGTGGAGACACTGATACATATGCTGCTGGAGCATAAATTCAGCACATTGGAGCAGCCTCGCTGCATGCGTATAGGTTCCCTGTATTCCTCACCCATTCCCATACCAGAAAAACAGTAGTAGTAATGAGCAGAAGTACTCACTACTACTTCAGTGCCTGGCCCCAAGCCCAGAGCTCAAGAAAAAGTACTAGTTTTGTTTCCATGCCCAGATGTTAGGGCAATGAAGTGATACTACAAGGCATTGCCTCCTTTTCCAGTCCCTTCAAGTTTTCACCTTAATTCCCACCCTAAGAAAGCAGCATTAATCCCCTTCACTCCCATACAAATGGCTTGATATTGGATGTTACCAATATAAAGAAAATTGGCTTTATCGAAAACCGGCCTGACGCAGCTGATAATTTGGCCAATAAATGCCCCTGCATGCAAACAGCCACAGTGCAGCATGTAGGCAGCAAGGAGTAGAGCCCAGCAGCATGCTGCTAAGTCTGTTGTG
>NW_017729032.1:176749850-176761565 GCF_001723915.1 Gavialis gangeticus
GTTGTGGTGGAAGGGGAGGGGGGAGGGAAGGGGCATGGGGGAGCCAGTTCAATGCCCCCCACAGGGAGGGAGGGAGGGGACAGGGGCAAGGGCAAGTGCTGCCCAGCTGGGGTGGGGCGGGGCACAGGACAGGGCCGCAGCTCAATGCAAAGGGGAGGCTCCCACCACTGCACGCACGCCAGGAGGGCACGGAGGGAGGGTGTGTGGCCCCAGATCTGTGTGGGGCAGGGGGGGTGGACTGCAGCTGTAGGCTGGAGCTCTGCACTGGGCTCTTCTCAGCAGGGGCTGGGCTTGGGGTAGGTGGCAGTGGTGCTGGGAGGGGGCTATGCGGAGAGCTGCAGGCACCCCAAATTTAACCGTAGCCTGCCTGGACCTGTACAGGGTGGGGAAGATGGTGGCAGCACTTGCAGTGGCACTACAGAGGGGCTACAGTGAAATTTAGGGTGGCTGTACCCCCTCCACAGCCCCTTCCCAGTTCCAACATTGCCCACCCCAAGCACAGCCTGCCCGCCCCAGGCACAGCCCCCCCACCAAGAAGAGCCCAGCACAACCCTGGCACTAGCCTGCAGCTGCAACCCACCTGTCCTACCCTGCACAGATTCGGGGACACACTCCCCCATGCCCTCCTTGGGTGCACACAGTGGCAGGAGCTGTCCCCAATGAGATGTGGCTCCGTCCCATGCCCCACTCCACCTTGGCTGGACAACACCCGCCCCTCCTTCCCTCCCTTACGACAGGGGGTGTTGATTTTCTCCCCCACACCTCTTTCCTCCCCCCTCCACTTCCACCACAACAGACTTACCAGCTGCACACAGCTGTATCAGAAATCAGATCGATATCAGCTCCTTAAATATCAGCTGTCAGTATCAGCCCCCAATATCTCTGTTGGTGCATCCCTACAAGTGGATTTTTAATCATCAGATCTGTACTTGGTGAATGTCTGCAGACCACTGTGGTAGTTCAGGTTCCCCTGTAAACTGCCACAGCATTGGTTGTAGTATTGCTGATTCCAGTCCCAAAAGTCCATCTGAGCACTCTCTGGCCTCCCATCCGAGTGAACTGTTTGTGCAATAAGGTACATAATTACATGTTTCCCTGATGTTCCAGGGATGAGCCCAACACACTTGTGACCCATCATAGCATGCCTGCCTTCTCCATGAGTCAAAGTCAACAGGGATTACAATCTTTTGCAGTAAGAGGCAAGCAGAGAGACCACTGACTTATAGTGCACAGCAATGAACAGGTGCTGTCTTTGCTGTGGGGTCAGAAGGATCAGGGTGACATTGGCCAGGGTGCTGGCATCCTTCAGTTATAGACAAGGGGTATTAGTAGGTTCTAAGGCAGAAGACCCCTCCCCCAACTGGCCTGCTGTGTTTCACTGGCCCTGTGGGAGTTAGGGGCCCTGCTATATCCAGTTAAATCTTTCTGTGCCCCATGGCTGTCTTCCCCATTGCTTCGTCATGGCCCTAGGGAGCACAGGGGAGACCAAACTTACCATGTGGAGAGTCTACAGCAAAAATGAGCTTGTCCACTGGCCTTGCAATTTGTAACTTTTGTTGAGGGTTGTTCATGTAACTGGGGCAGCAGTGAGGAAAACAATGAACCTCCTCTGCTTTCAGGCCAGACACTTGAAAATGGTGGTGATGGCACCTCGGGACCAGATAACAGGCCAAGGACATGGTCAGAGACTGGTGACCAAAAAGCTTCTAGGAAAAGAAAGACCTCTGCCCACACAAAGAGAAACATGCTCTTTTCTATGGTCAAAGCCAGTTCCTGCTGGTATGTAGAGGCCAGGCAATGGAGGGAGGAAGAATGAATATACTGCAGGGCAGTGGGAGCACAGAGGGTGTGGGTGTGAGAGACAGGGTGTGGGTGTGTGTGGAGTTTGTGGGGTGTAAGGGAGGGTGTGGACAGTCTCTGATGTCGCTGGCAGCAGCAGACAGCAGGCCCTTGGGGTGCTCATGGCTCATGCAGGTGCAGCCACTCAGTAGCACGTAGTTCCAGCCAGTTCCAGGAGCTGCACATGGTGGCATGGAGTGGGGCCAGGCTGGCCCACCTCTATTGTGTGGAGCTCAGGTGCAGCTCCCAGGACTCATGTACCACTGGAGGAAAGCCCTGCACAATGGAGCCAGCAGCCTGGACCAGTTCTCTGCCACCATGTGCAGATCACAGGACTCCACTAGAAGTGGCAGGAAGCCCCAATCCCTGGTGGAGTCCCAGGAGCTGCACAAGGCAACAGAGAGCGGGGAAGGCAGCCAGTTCCTTTGTGTTGGGCTTTCCTCTGGTGGCCCACCTCTGCTTTAAGCCCCCTTTGAAGGGCAATGTGTGGACATGGCAACTTCTCCATTGAAGGACAAATCATGGCTCAAGCAGTCCTGCAGCAAATGCAACATCTGTTCATCACCTGAGAAAAAGCTCGGTCCCATTGACTTCACAGTCATCCCATTTTTTTTTTACCTAGCCACTCTCTAGTTAGATTTTTATGAGTTATAAATCACCATGATATATCAGTGCCAGAATGAGAATCAAAAGGTTATATAATATTTGGTTTAATCTGATTCGGTACAGGTAAACTTTGAATACTTCTTTAGAATAAATTAACAAAGAACATGAAACAACCCATTTGAAAAATGTAACTTCTGTTTGTCTGTGGAATGCCTGGAGCTGTCCAGAGGGACTGGAACAGCACAGAGAATCTGTCCAACAGGTGCTTTTAAAAGGCAGCCTGTATTTGGCGATTTCTCCATATTCTTGTGATTATGAAGTCAGAAATGTAAGTGATTAAAACATGGAACTTTATTTAATATAGATTACATCTAAAACTGTATTGATGGTTGTAGTCTCATGATACCAGTGTAATAATATCCGTTGTTGCTGGGAAATTCTCTGGTAGTGTATTCTGACATGTTAAGTTCCAATACAGTATTATGTCCGTAAAAAAACATACAGCATGACAGTTAGAAATGTGTGTGGGGAGCAGGGTAAATAAAGGAAAAATGAAGTGTCTGGAGCAGGTAGTGATTTAAAACTATCAACGTCAAAATGCTGTGATCCTGTGGTTAGATTTTTTTTTTTTGTTAGAAATTGTATTCTGAAGCTGAGTTTAGACAGGTCAGAAGCTAACCAAATCATTGACCCAGTAGAGGAATCATGTATAAAACAGACTTCTTTTTTCAAGCCAGGAGTAAACTTTTTTGATAGTACTGAAGCAAAAAGTAGATTTCAAACAGAGCAATTGCAAAGTTGTGTAGAGTGGTAGTAAACAGTATCGCAAGGAGGTAGAAAATGAAGGGATAATTTTCCTTGTTCTATTTGTACTGTAGTGAAAACAGATGGTTGTATACCAATTTACGGGGATTATAAAGTGGCAATTAATCTTTTCTCAAGCATGGATCTATACCTCCTTCCTAAAACTCAAGATTTATTTTGCATGCTGGCTGGAGGAAGAGGCTTACCAAAGTTGGATGTGACACAGGTTTACCAGCAGGTGGTGGTAGGTAGTAAATCTACCTTGTTATTAATTATTAAAAGGATTATGCCAATGTAACTGGTTGCTCTGATGTGCCAGCAAGTACAGCTATTCTTTTTCAAATCATTGCAGAATAGCTGCAACACAGGGTATTATTTGGATGATATCCCATTTACTGGAGAAACAAAAGAGCACTTGAAAGTGATATTAAACAGATTGCCCAACTATGAGTTGGAATTAAATTCATGTCTCTGGAGCTGAAGTGAGAGACCTTAACTGCCCTCCATCACAACCATTCTTTAGCAAATTATTTACTTGGGGGGAATGAACCAGTTAACTTCCATTGATCCATATATTGAAAACTATGTGATTAGGTATTACTGATATATCTGCCCTAATTTAATTCTATATTTAAGAATCATATTTTTTGTTATGTTTGAAGATTTGGCACAAGCCAAACAAACAAACCTTGAACTGATCCATGAAAGCTCAAAAAAAATCTGTCTAGACCTGATTGACAAAAAAGGAAATGTTTAAAAATATCCATCTGTTTTTCCACAGACAAGTCCAGAATCAGAGGCATAATTGGGCAGCAACATCACACAGGGCAGTACTAGCTGCTGGGCTGCCAATGGCAGTGGCATGGCCAGCAAGTAGCTGCAGCAGAGGCTATGTTTGCATCCCTCCACCCTCAAGTTGGTGCCTGGGGCTGGTCCCCCCACCTCTACTCCATCACTCCCCAACTTTAATTACACTATTGTTCAAAATTCAAACATTTCAATCATTTCTGTGGTAATGAGCTAACCAGAAATTAATAATTTGTCACTTCCAATTTATCTTTGTGAACAAAGGATTTTTCTATTCCTCTGTTTTCTCACCTCCCCTGAAAGACTGTACCTCTGCAGTGAAAAATGACCTTCAAGGTGATTTTACCTATTGGACAGAAGTGGTTTTATTGCACCTGCCTCTGGAGCCTTGACTCAAGATGTCTTTCTGTCAGCTAGCAGAAGGATTAGATTGAATTGCCACTTAGATCTAGATGTTGGGAATCCTATTTTTGCAGCCCTCCCATGCCTAGAGCGTAAATTGCATTGCTCACTTGCATTTCAACAACATACAAAGAGATACCGTGGAACCAGGGTTTTAAAAAAATAATGCTAATAATAACACAGGGTAGATGCACATGTGTGCTTTACTGCAGTTGACTAATTAGCTCTGCAGTAAAGTGTCACTGTCCACATGTGCGCCGGTATTAGGGCACAATAAATTAACTAACTCCACCATAGGATAGTACTGTTGGGGACAGAACTACCCTATGGCAGAGTAATAACCTGCAATCAAATGCTTATGTGGACGGAGAGCACTGGGTGCAAATTGTGCCTGGTCTGGGGGCCAGACCCTTGGCTTCTGCCAACCCCTCTAGCACCTGATGTCACCACATGGAGCACAGGGCTGACCCCCTATACCTTCTGCCAGCCTGGGGCTGCTCTGCCCCAGATCTAATTGCTGCACTCCTAGGTGCACATGCAGATGCTGCACCCAGGAGCAGTTAACTCTGATGCATCCTATGTCGGAGTTTATTGCGTGGCCCTAATAGCTTGGGTAGCTGCATCAACAGAGACCTTAATTAAGCCTGAAGTGATTTTATTTTGGCACAGCCCCACTACAGATGTCCAAGCAGGTCACTGGTAATAGGCTTTCTGAATAATGCAGACCCAGTTCTTTTTGTCTCTCAACTACTTTATCAGCACATTGTGCAGATGATACCATGTCCCATTAAAAGTAATTGTAGGCAGTAATGCAGACAGTCATTTCTGACTGCATTGTTGATCCTCTCAATTCAAAGAAACAATATGAATATCCTCTGCCCTCATGCCATATCTTGTCCTGTCTAACTGACAGTCTTGCAGTACTTACATTTTACTGTGAATTGTACTTTCCCGTCAGAAGAGATTTAGAATTCAAAATGAGGGTTTGTACTCTTTTTGCTACTCTTTTGCCATGTTACTAAGGTTAATTAACAGTTCTTTCTGATAGCAGTTAGAGAAATGTGAAAGAACTGAGGAGCTTGATTTAATGGACTCCTTGCTATAATAATCTGGAAACTTGAAATGAAATATTGCTTAGTGACAGTTACCAGAAAAACAAGTTTAGCTTACATTTCCAGTTCATAGGGAACCTATATCCATATTTCAAGGTAGTATTCATTCTTCTAGCTCAGTAGTTCTATTGCCTTTGTCTTTATCTCTCAATTTAGTTCAGATATCATGTTCATTTCCACTCTGTCATCTTTAATTCTGTACTTTTTCCCCTCCCACATTTCATATGTCTGACATATCTGCCTCTTACTGCATCGACATTGCTGCTTGTCCATGTAGCTTCCTTTATTTCGTCTCTGTTGACATCTTCATCTCTGTCTAATGTCTTTTCACTTTCATTATGGCAAGTATTTATGTGGCCTCCCAAATATCAATTCTTTGGGTTCCAGCATATTCAGAGTAGTCTTGCCTATTTACTTAGATTAAATAACTCCATCCTCAAAACTGTTCCTGGACTCCCTGTTCTTTCAGGAACCAATTAAAAAGTGAGTTTGTTTCCCACATCATCCCTGTAGCAAAAGGGGCAAGTTCCATTTTGCTAAGTCCCTGATTAAGGAAGAGAAATTATTAAAGATGTCAGTTTTTTTCTTGTAGTGCACCTGCACTCTGGTGTACATATGTAATGAAACACCTAGAGACCTATATTTTATTCATTTTGAGGTTCTGCTATCAGAGTTTTCAGCAACAGTGGTAGGGAGAAGAAGAAAGTCCAGCAGAGGGGAGATACTGCCGAAGGTGGATCAACAAAGCAAGAAACATAGGCCATGTCTATACTTGGAAAGAGGTTGAAGTTTTTTATTTTATCTGTAAGATAACACTTATGACAATGCTTGACATGTTCCAGATGTCAACACCATAATGTAGAACAGGCAATGTTATAATTTAAACATCTGTTGACTGCTTAATATGAACCTTAGTGCGAGGGTGGCCAGCCCATGCAACACGTCACAGACGGCACAGGCAGCTGCTGTTTGGCGTACAAGTCCTGAGCGCTCAGCAATGGAAGGCACAGAAATGGAGGCAGGGAGAAATGGAGAAGAGTGGGAGCAGGATGCCACTGTAAGAAGTGGTGTTAGATATCACCTCCCTTCTGGCACTGCAGCCACTGCCAAATGTAGGGCTTTGGATGCTCACTCACTGTATACGTCTGAAGCCGTTGTGGCAGAGAAGGGTTACCTTGGCTCCTGGTGGTGACACCTGACATCTTTCACAGCAATATCCTGCCCATGCTTCTCTGTGCAGCTGGAGGCTCAAGTCCCACTTCCTCCATTTTAGAGCCACAGGGTGCAAAGTCTATGAGGTACATCTCTGGGGGACAGGGATCAGAATAGCACTCAGGGACAGGGTGGGAGTTAACTTGTGGCATACCAGGTGAAAAGGTTGGCCACCACTGCCTTAAGGAAGCTGTACCATTAACTTGGTCAACTAGTATGTGTTACAACTAAAAGTTGCATTTTCTGCACTAGTATTCTAACATAATAGCCTTTTTGTCTCTAGTGAAGGCAGAGTTGAATAGCGAGTCTTCAGGGGTGATTAATTTTTAGTTGGACTTTTCATGTTGATTTATAAAATAGTCTGTGGAGGAGTTGTCTAACTTTTGCATGTAATTATAAGACACTAGGTGCTGAAAAGGAGTGTTAATGCATTTAATGGAAGTCATTTTCTCTTCTTGATCTGTCAGGATTTTACCACTATTACAGGGAAGAATTCCTACATGAAACCCCAGGCTTAGGGGTAGTTTCACCAAATGTCTTCTTATTTTTTACTGAGCTTATTTACCATGGGATTATTGGAGCACTAAGTGTAGAAAACCATTGCTAGCTAAATTTTAAGTTATATACAGAAAGTCCTTAATAGAAATAAAATCCAAGTCTTCTGACACAAACTGTATTGTGTTAACATAAAACTAGTCTTTTCCTCCTCGAAAAATATGTTTCTTAATGTAGAGGCATTCTTCAGAAAAGTCTAGCAGAGAAGTGAGTGTTCAGATTTAGTACCAAGCAGCAAAAAAAGCCTACAGAAATTATCTTTCCATTGTTAGAAATCAAGACATAGATAAGAAAGTGTAGGTAGTAGCATAAAGAAACTAAATCCCTAGCTTCCAGTGGGGCAGGGAGCTAATCAGCGCAACAGAAAGCAGATGAACTTCCTGGGAACATTTGAGGAGCCTTCTCTGATTCAGTTCATTACCTATCCCAGGTACCTTTTCCTTGTTGGGTTCTTAGATTGCCTGTATATTAACATTAACTTCCTCAGAAACACCCAGTTTAATTACAGAAATGTAACTTCTATCTTTAGGAGTTAATGTCTCCATAGCAGTGATTCTCAACCCAGATGGCCATGAGGTCCTTTTAAAGGTACCAGGCAGTATGAAAACTGTAAGGTGTGCAAACACCTACACATGATAAACATAGATTTCAAATAGGAATCCAGAGGGTCAAAAACATTCTGACCTGTTGTAGTCTTTTTATGTTCTTTGCAACAGAAGAATTTTCTGTTACTTTGTCTGTTACATAAAAACTACATTTTCTGAAGTGTGCCTTGAGCCTGAAAAGGTTGACCACCACTGCTCTATGAACAGTGTAAGGGCTTAGAACATGGGTAGCTTAATATCTGAGGATCAAGATCGGGGTCTAAGAGCCAAACCAAAGCTAGAGGCCAAAACTGGGGATGCGTGGGGGGAAATCATGAGCCCACAGGTTAGGAAGGGGTAAAAACAGGGAAGGATTTGGGCTGGAGCAAATCTAAGCACAGAGCCACTAAAAAGATAGATGTCTGTACTATTGAGTGGTTGCTGCTTATATGCCGACTGCTGAGGCCAGTTGGAGGAAATTAGACATCTGGGCGGAATCTGGTAATCAGGGCCAGCTAGGTGCTTTGTTAGTCATCCTGCTTGTTGCCCTTTCAAGGCTTAGGGGGAATACAGTCTGTTGCTTTGCAAAAGGCTCTGTGACTGTCAAGAATGGGATCTACTGAAGCCTGGTTGTCAGAAATTAATTGGTCTGTTATTATGTTATTGTATACTAGTGCAATGCAATTGTCACTTCTGATTCTGATAGAATGTGAAACTATAGGCTCAAGCTATATACAACATGTTGCAAAATCGCTTGACCGGTGTTAAATTTCTCATGTTTAACTATAGGAAAAGCTAGGAGCAGTAGTATTGGCTTACCTCCAATACCTCAAAGTCTAGTACTCAGCATTTTTTTAAATGATTGCATTACTTTGGAACTAGATTATAATTTTTCTAAGAGATTTCTACAGTGATAACAGCAACAGTCTTTGAAGAGCTACTTCCACACCATCAAAGCTGGAAGTTGAAAATATCAGATTAACAGTTTAACATTAGCCATCCTTTCAGTTCTATGGTGGGAAAGCAAATATCAGACGAATAAAGAAGAATAACAGGTACATATATTTAAGAATTGAGTTTATTTTCTGGGTACCAACTTATGTCTTACATCTTCTACTACTGGCTTGACAGGGCAAGACTTACATAGTATCAATTTGATTCCCAGAATTGCCAAGCACCCAAAATTTTAATTAAAAGCAAGCAAGACTGCAGATACTCATTTGAATGTAAGCCATACAATTTCTCAAGATGAGAGGTAAGATGAGAAGTTTTAATTAACATCCTAACTAATATTTAATACAGAAGGAAATTAAGTAGAAGTAGTTCTCATACATTTTGTTCCCTTTTCTTAAAATTTGAAAACCCTGAAAGCTGAACGTTTACTTTCCACAATGTCAATAATATTTATATTAGACAGATTATTAAAAAAAGAAACTATTGCTCAAGGATTCTGTAATGGTTACTGTATGCCAGTTTTGCATGTTAATGTGCTCTCTAATCCAAGGCTGAAGTCTATAATTCACCATCTAAAACAATGCTTATTTGTTGAAATCTCCATATTTATGGAAGAAAGTTTTTGTAGCATCTAATTGAAACAAAATCTACAATAACTGTATTTTTCTTATCCATATTTAATACTGAAAATAGGAAAAACTTGTACAGTAAAAGCTGCGTTAACCAGCATATTACAAGTCAGCATGCTCTATTAACCGGCATGCCGTCTTGTGAGATAAAAGTGAAACCAGAAATGCCCACCGTGGCACTTTCGGTTTCGCTGAGCCCCCATGGCCCAGGGCATAGAAGCCTGTGCAGGGCCCGCCTCCCTGTCCCTCTGGGCCCATGGGGCCCACAGGAGGGATGGTGATGTGGCGGGAGGGGTGACGATGCCCTGGACTTGGCAGGAGAGGCAGCGGCCTGGGCCTCTTGGGTAACCAGCATATTTTGTTATTCGGCACCCCTGATTCCCCATGGGTGCCAGATAACAAAGCTGTTGCTGTAGTAGTATTGCTTGAGTGCTTCTAGTACAGTGTTTTGAAATCTGACTAGTATTTGAAACTCCCCAGAAGATGATGATAGATCTCTCTTCAGTCCTGTTAATAAAGAAAACTGTCTGGGAACTAGGCATCCAAAAAATCTCTGTTGTTGTGAAAAAGAAATTATTTATAGTTGTTTACTGGGAAAGGAACTGTGGGGGAGGATATGAGAGGACAAGGGAAAGACTCTATCATCTTATTATAAACAAGCTATAATGTTTTTGGAACTAGTCAAAAATAGATCACTGTTCACTACTTCCCGAATGCTGTTCTTGAAAGCTCTCTTTATAAAAGCAGGCAATTCAGATCTTTAAAAATTAACAAGAAGATGGATACAAAAAGAGTGTGAAGGTTAAGTTCTAAACCTGTGCCAGGTTTGTAGGACTGTGATTTGTGGAATCATTGACAGAACTGACTGACTACAGCCAATGACTAAATCTTCACACTCTTTTTTGTATCCATCTTCCTGTTAATTTTTAAAGATCTGAATTGCCTGCTTTTATAAAGAGAGTTTATATTATTTATATTTATAAGAGTAAATTAGTTTACTCCAGCCTAATACAGGCACACACATAGACACACATAGACCTCCTACGCCTCAAAAGAGAGACTTATAAAGGATGGAATTATCATCAAGGAGGATTACTCAGCACTGGTCCATACCTGCAGGGAGGGATCAGGAAAGCTGAGGCTGCAACCAAGCTCCACCTGGCTTCACATATCAAGGATAACAAAACTTTCTTTTTCAGATATGTAAGGAGTCAAAAAAAAAAAAAAAAGCAAAGGTAACATTGGACCCCTGCTGAACCAAATGGGACAGCTGAAAACTGACACCCAGGAAAAGGCCAGTCTACTTAATTTAATAGGTACTTCGTGTCAGTCTTTCATCAGTCTAATGGGACCACCCTGCCTAGGAAGATGTGGGACGGTCAGGATGATGGCTTATTTATAGTCAGCATCAGTGTTAATTTAGTAAAGGATCACCTTGAGAGGCTGGACACCTTAAAGTCAGCTGGTTCTGACAGATTACACCCTAGAGTACTCAAGGAGCTGGCAGGTGTCATAGCCCAACCATTGGCAAAAAAATTTGAAAACTCATGGCACTCAGGTGAAATACCTGAAGACTGGAAGAAGGCCAATGTGGTACCCATCTTCAAGAAAGAGGGCAGAAAGTAGATCCCGGGAATTACAGGCCAGTCAGCTTGACCTTAATCCCCAGTAAGATTCTGGAGAAAATGATCAAAGAGACCCTACTGGAGAAGCTGGCTGAGGGCAACATCCTGAGGGATTGCCAGCATAGGTCTGTCATGGGTAAGTCTTGTCTGACTAATCTCATCTTCTTTTATGACCTGGTGACATACCACCTGGACAAGGGAGAAGAGATTGACATCATGTATCTGGACCTCAAAAAAGCCTTTGAACTGGTGTCCCATCACCTCCTCATGGAAAAATTGGCCAACTGTGGCCTCTGCTACATCACAGTCCAATGGCTGGGAAATTGGCTCTGAGGTTGGACCCAGACAGTAGTGGTCAATGGTAACGAATCATTATGGCACTCTGTGACCAGTGGCATCCCCCAAGGCTCTGTCCTTGGACCGGTTCTCTTTAACATCTTTATCAATGATGTGGACATCGGTGTCAGAAATGTACTGGCTAAATTCGCCAATGACACTAAACTTTGGGGCATAGTGTCCAAACCGGAGGACAGGCTAGTGATCCAGGCTGACTTGAATAAACTTAGTAAGTGGGCAGATACAAACC
>NW_017729032.1:176766565-176781073 GCF_001723915.1 Gavialis gangeticus
TTTTAAAACTGAAAAAATGAAGGGTCCCTCCCCCGGGGGGGGGGGGGGAACCCCACAGCATGTGTATAGGCTTGGCAGTGCTACGCTTGCTAGCACCACAGCTGAAAGAGACTTGGGGGTCATGATTGACCACAAGATGAAGATGAGCCACCAATTTGATGTCATAGCTGGTAAAGCAAATAAAACTCTGGCTTGTATCTATAGATGCTTCTCCAGTAAATCTCAGGATGTCATCCTCTCATTGTATTCAGCCTTGGTGAGGCGGCAGCTAGAGTACTGCATCCAGTTCTGGGCTCCTCAATTCAAGAAGGGTATCAAGAAGCTTGAGAGAGCCCAGAGGAGAGCCACTCACATGATCAGATGGCAAGAGAATAGGCCTTATGAAGAGAGGCCGAGAGCCATGGGAAGCTTCAGCCTGGAAAACCGCAGGCTCAGTGGGGACCTGGTGGCTGCTTATAAGTACATAAGGGGTGTACATCAGGATCTGGGAGAAAATCTGTTCACTAGAGCACCCCAAGGTAAAGCAAGGACCAACGGTCATAAACTCCTCCAAGACCATTTCAGGCTGGACATAAGGAAAAATTTCTTTACTGTCCAAGGCCCCAAGACCTGGAACAGACTCCCTCTATAAGTGGTGCAGGCACCTACTTTGGACTCTTTCAAGAAATGTTTGGATGCTTATCTTGATGGGATCCTTTTACCCTAGCTGACTTCCTGACCCTGGGGCAGGGGGCTGGACTTGAAGATCTTTGAGGTCCCTTCCAGCCCTAATGTCTATGAAATCAGTGAAGTCTATGTTTACTGCACAACTAATTAGTCTATTGCACAGTAAACATCTAATGTAGATGCTCCCATCGAGTGTTATGTTTTTGCTGTTTGATATCAGAAGAAACAGCAGGCTGCCAATAAATGTATTAATATAAAAGTTTCCAAGGAAAATGCCTGAAGTCCACATTTGGTTGTTATAGTTCATTTTGACTTCTCTTGCTAAGTCTACTAAAGTATAGCTTGCATAATGTATTGTTTGGAACCAAATAAAACTGTCAATGTTCAAAGGGAAATAATATGCAATAATGAAATTATCTTTTTCCTAATGATCAAATGTTATAATTTAAATTGGGTGTCATAGAAATGTCTCAAGAGTGCTATGTAGGGGACTGAGCTTTTGAGAGTAGTTAAATAATGATATCCAGTAGCTTCTTCTACCTGAAGATCTCTGTGTTGCCAGCACATATGAATATCTCTTCAAGTAGACATGTTATTGTTCTTATTGATATTACTCCACAAGGAAAATTCATGATTGAAGACTAAAATATCTGTTAAAAAAAATCATGCATAGAACCCATGAATTTTTGTTTCAAAAGATGTGGCAATAATGACTAGTGATATCAGTTCTTATGTATAATAGTAGTTTGTGAAGCACCACACACTTTTCGTTGGCAATTGACTGTTAAATATGCTTTCCTATATTCAAATCTTTCAAGTGATGTACTGATTTAGAACTTGGCACTTTTCAAAATTCAGTCACTAGTGTGATTCTGTGCTGGACAGGGAAAAAAAAGGAACATATGAGATTAGAGTGGGGACTGTGCTCAAGATAAAGTCAAAGACTGCATGTAAGGAGAAGAAATAGTCTGGAGGTAACAGTTTGGGAACAGGTAGCAGAAGGCAGTCTGGACACAAGGGCTAAATACAGACCTTCAAAAAGCCCAAGCCTGAATTGATTCAATCTTTTCAGGTTAGTCTAACCTGTGTAGATTGAACTGATCTTCAAGTGAATAGACATTCACTTTTGATTTTGGAAATGCAGCCACATGCCTGCAGTGGCTCAGGCTAGAATTCAGGGGGGTGCTAGAGTGAGCCTTCCCTTCTTTTCACAGTGGCCAGAAGGCTGGAGGGAAGTTGGGGCTGGGGGAGGGGGCAATGGCAGGCTGAGTATGAGTGGGGAGGGGTTTTAACCCCCACCCTAGCCTGCACAGTCCCCAACTAGGGTGTGCCTGGAATGGGAGGGGGAAAGCAGCCCCTGTCAGGGGTCCAGTGCTTTTCAACATCTTTATCAATGATTTGGATGTGGGGGTGAAGAGCTTCTCTGGCCAAATTTGCGGATGACACCAAGTTATGGGGAAGCATGGTCACTCTTGAAGATAGGCTGCAGATACAGGTGGACCTAGACAGGCTGGCAAGTTTGGCAGATTGGAATCAAATGAAGTTTAACATCAAGAAATATAAACTGCTCCATTTGGGGACAATCCCTCCAGTTTGGCAATGCCAAACTGACTAGTACCATGAATGAAAGGGACCTGGGCACAATAATAGACCACAGTATGAATATGAGCCAGCAGTGAGGCACTGTAGACAACAGGGCAAATAATACCCTGGCATGCATCAATCGATGCATCTCCAACAAAACTAGAGAAGTGATTCTTCCACTCTACTCAGCATTGGTGAGACCACAGCTGGAGTACTGCAACCAGTTCTGGGTGCCACACTTCAGCAAGGGTGTGGTAGAGCTCGAGAGAGTCCAGAGAAGAGTCACCCATGTGATCAGAGACTTGCATGGCAAGCCAAACGAGGAAAGGCTGAGGGACCTGGGACTCTTCAGCCTGAAAAAGAGAAGGCTGAAAGGGGACTTGATAGTGGCTTAGCACTACCTCAGGGGTGTACATCAAGGGCTTGTTGTACAACTATTCACCAGGGCACCCTTTGGGAAAACCAGGAGTAATGGCCATAAACTCCTGGAAGACTGTTTCAGGCTCAACATCAGGAAAAACTTCTTTATAGCTAGGATGTCCAGACTGTGGAATAAGCTCCCTTCAGAGGTAGTATAATCACCTACCCTGGAAATCTTCAAGAGGAGACTGGATGGTCACCTTCCTGGGGTCACCTGACCCCAGTTGTCTTTTCTGCCTGGTGCAGGGGGCTGGACCCAATGATCTTCCAAGATACCTCCCAGCCTTTCAGTCTATGAATCTATTAATCTTATTCCCTTATTTCCAACAGGCTTCTGTTCATTCTAAATCATTCTAAAAGGCTAGTGGATACCTATACATGTTGTTATTTACTACAGAACCAAAGATTTCTATTATACCATCTTTGTGCTACTATTTTTTCTAATTCAGCACAGTGTAATGAAGGAGCTTGTCAATCACTTGCTATATTGAGGAGAGGGAAGTAATTCCCAAATCCTTCTGTCCTGCTCCTCACTACAATGGGAGAAGCAGAGTCTATTAGGAGATGAGAAGCTGAGTTTCCAAACTCCTTAGCTGTAGTGTCATATAATAGGGTGTTACTAAAAGGGGTAAGCAAACAGAATTAGGCAAGTGGCTGAGATGACTCTGTCCCTGTCTTCCTCTAAGGTATAGATATAGATATTATGTGTGCGCAGCGTTACTTTTGGTATTTCACCTCCATCTTTTAAAAATAAACCGATGTGCTATGAATTAAAAACATTACTCTGGAATTTGGGATAGTCTCAACCTTTGGAAATAGCCAGCAACACCTATTGTAGTGGAAGCATATATATTGTAGGATGAGTTCTGTAAGTAATGGAGAACTCCTGTGTTGGTAACTGATCTCTCTAAAGCTCCAAATACCCATTTCTTCTTCTTTCACTCTGTTCATAGTAAAGAGCAGATCCCTGCAGGGACATCTTGCTACAGTGCTGTGCTTTGGTGATCAGTTGACCCCCCACTGAAGTAGCAATCTATGTTAATGCTGGAAACCAAATAATGCATACAGCAGGTGTTAGTCTTTGTAGACAACAATAAATAGAGAGATTGTGATGACCCTTAAGTTCTAGGTTTTTTTTTTTAATGGAAGATATGTGAATCTGCCCCTATTAGACTAATAGCAGGGAAAAAAAGTATTCTCTAGAGAGTTGTCTTACTACATTTCAGCACATCCAGTGCTTTTCTGCTTTGGCTATGATAGAGGAGCACACAGCACAAGTCCATGTGCTGAGCTGCAAGAGAAGCACCAAGCCCATGCCTTTCATGTATCATGAGTTCTTACCTATCTTTCCTGGAAGGGCATAATTATTACTGTTCCATAAATGGTCTAAATTCTGTAATAGGAGAAGAGAGCTCTGGATCAAGTTCATGGCTATCTTGGATCTAGTTAGTCTGTAGCAGTGGTTCTCAACATTTCTAGACTCAAGGCATCCCTTGATAGACTCAAGGGCAGCTGTCAGGAAATGTCACCTCATTTTTTGACCACAGGAAAGTTGCAAAGAATTCTTCCTTTGCGAAGAACTCAGAAAGACCACGGCAGGTCAGAATGTTTTTAACACTATGGTTTTCTATTTTAAATCTCTGGGAGTGTCCCCACAAGTACGTGTGTGAGGTTTGCAGTGCCTCAAAGCAGTCTGAGATGCTGCAAACTGCACGAGATCCCAGTGTCAAAAAAAAACCCTGCTGAAAAAAAATGTTATGGTGCACACAGAAGCAGTGTGCGCTGCAGGAAACTGGAGCCTGACTGGCCAGAGCCATGCTTTGGCTGTCAGCCAGGCTCCAAGTGGCTGGATTGGCACTGCTGGTGCCCTGGGTGGCCCCCAGGACCCCAGATAAGGCTGCTGGGGCCAGCACAGGTATATTTGCTGCATGCTGGAGCACATGTGCAGGGGTGCGTCTGGGGACAAATAGCAGCAGCACAAATATGTGGGTGCTCATGGGGACACAACCTCTGGGTTTATTTTGTGAATCATATTTGCTTACCTAACAGTGCTAACATTGTGTGGAATCCTGTTGCACCCCAGAGCGTTGCGGCACCCTGGTTGAGAATCACTGGTCTATTGGCTACAAATCTATCCTGCCTTCTATTCAGGATTTGGACATTATTTTCCTATTGTTTGGTTAAAAAAATTATGCAATGCCCAGCACTAGCATTTGGGGCTGAATGAAAACCTAGCATGCATCTAAGTGGGTTGTCAGTTGAAAGAAATCCATTAAAAAAATAAATAAATACACGAACCCATCAAATCATCAGTCTGAGCCAACAGGACACTTTAGGTAGGAACTGCAATATATCTGATTTGTTGGGACAGATGTATGAAATTGTGAATGATGCTTGGTCACAGAGAAGGAAATTAAATGAAGAAAGACTATATTCTAAAGAAAATAAAAAACAAAAATATCAGTGTTTGTTAAATTTAAAAGGCTTGCCATTTTAGCTTAGGCGATACTGATTTGTTCCCAAGAGGAGTTGACAAATAAAATAACAGATTTTTTTTGAGTCTCTCTTCCCAACCCTCTCCTCCCTTCCAAGGATCTAAATTCCATTTTAATCCATATAGTGAATCTCCTAATGTTTTTCTTACTCTTGCAAAGAGCCTTAATTCTAATTGAAGTCAAGAGGCAGACTCCCTTTAATTTCAGCAGGAGGTGGATCAGAACCTAGAAGTTCAGAATTCCTATTGATTTCACCATGAATTCTACATGAAGCTTTTAAGAGATTTTGTCCCTAATATCAAGGAGGAGAATTTAGCCTTTACTATAAACAAATAAAAAATAAAAAATAAATTCTTTATAGTGTTTCTATAAAAATAATTGCAAACCTGATTTAGGCCAGTATTCATGAACTGAATATTTATGTGGTTTAAGTAGGCAACATTTCTCTTATGAACTGAGGGCACTGTCTGTGTCCTGCAATGAAATTAGGTAGCAGAATAATAGAAGGCTTTGGATAAAACACTCATAAAATAAATCTTTTAAGATCTGTGCACTGCTTATTTACAACAAGCTTCATCAATGACATGCTATAAGCCTTCAAAGAGTAAAATCAAGTTATATGCATAATTCATTTCAACTTTGTTAGCACTACTCTAATGGGACCATTTCTGTCCATTGAATAAATATATTTAAGTTTCTAAACTATGAAAATGAACATCCCTAGCTGGTCGGCTGGAGCTTTTAGTGAATACTGCACTTGATCATGGCTTCAGCTACATTTCACTACCCTCTTAATATTGGTTAAATCTTGCACACCGATTCCACCGATTCTTTGTGAAGGGAGAGGCTTCACAAAGTATGTACCAAAGATAATATTTCTAAACAAGATGAATTATCTTCCTTTGCACCCTAATCTCTTTATCTTAGCATTGCTGTACTTTTATCTGAATGACAAGTATGATAAATGTTTGTTTTGTTTTTTTTAACCCTTATTTTATTTTATTTTATTTTATTTATCACAAGTAAAAATATTGTCATCCTGTCTCTCTTCTTTTAATTCACGGAGAAATAGTAGTTGTATAAGATAGTGAACTGAAATATATTTTTTGTTTTCATTCACAGCCATGATTTATCACATTTACCCAAATTCCAGATAACTTTGTATTTAATATGACTCCCGCATAATTAGATTCTATGCATAAAAAATATATAAATTTGTCATCATTTCCCATGTATACAATCTAATTATTGGAGGAACATCTTAAATTCTTCCACCTCACCACTGTGATGAGGCAAGCAAGTGGCAGGCAGGCAGGAGAGGGGTCAGGTTTCAGGGGACTAAAGCAGCCTAATCCCCACCCCTTGTTTCCCCATCCTTTGCCCCTTGCTTCCTGTCCCCCTTTGCCTGGACCCTCAGTGCCAGGCCCCCCACACTGCCTGTGCCCCCAGTGCATATCCCCACTGTTAATTGCTCCTGTGCTTGTGGTTCCCCACATCCATATTCTCCTCTTTGGTCTGCCATGCCTGCACCACCAAATGCATGCCTGCACCCCTGAGCACACATACTGCCATGCCTGCACCCCCAAGTACCTGCCCCTCCCACCAGTTGCCCCCTTATCTCCCCCTCCCCTTCTGCTGCCTACCCTGACTTGCAGTGCCAGTCCTGCTCCTGCTTTTGACCCATTCTGGCCTGGCCATGGAGCACATGCTGGTTCCAGCCCTCACCCAGCCTGACAGCAGCAGTTCCAGTGTCAGCAGCTCCAAGCCTGGCCCTGGCCTCAAGGCAGGAGCCAGAACTGGCACTGTGTTTGATTCCTGGCTGGGTGTGAAGGGGAAGGGGATGACAAAGTCTACTGTGCTTCATGCCTTGGGCCAGAGTGGGGCCAGATCTAGAGGCAAATCAAGATAAATGGCAGAGGAGGGTGGGTCGGGTAGCAGGCAGGAGGGTGTGGGGTGAGGTGGTGGGACCACTCAAAGGCAGCTGGGAGACAGGACAGCATGAGGCAGAAGCAGCCAGAGTGGTGGGGGGAGCAGGGGCTGGACACAGAGCTACAGCAGTTGCCTGCTCCCCTCCCTGCCTGCCCCCACCTTGTACTTGAATCCAAAATGAGAAGTTTTTTTCTTAATGTTGAATGGTAGGGGGAAGGAGCTCATTTTGGATTCACATAAATATAGTAGTTTATTTACAAATCTTGTTGCTATCTGGTTTATAACCTAAAGAGTATAGTGTTCTGCAAAATAAGTGACTTCTGTATGTGCCTTCAAATCTTGACATGCCTCGTGATTTCCAAATAACCTGGAGTTTTCAATTGTAAGTGTTTGTGTGGGAGAAGTTAAAGTAGCTTGATGTTTACCAATATCACCTTCAAAGCTTTTGTTACGAAGTCATCTTCAAATGCCAAAAGGCTGTTTTGCAGTGAACCAACCTAATAAGCTGAACTGTATCTGAGGCTTAAAACACCTAAGGGTAATGATACTTAACTCCTTTGTAAAGTGCTCTAAGATTATTGAAGAAAATGCTATGTAAGAGCTATGTAGTGGTGTTTGTCATTGTTATTACTTTACTCATATTTCATGTATAAGTATGAAAAAAGAAAAGCTTAATAATATGTTCATTGTTGGCCTACTGAAGTCAGTGGTAAAATTCCTACTGTCATCTGTTGGATTGGACTCAGACCAACTCTAAGAAAATGCAGCAAATTAACTAATGGCTAGGTAGCATATTTAACCCCCCCCCAATTGCTTGGGTGCATATACATGTGTATTAATGCACTTTAGTTAATGTGCATTGTAGATCTCTGCTGGAATGCACATTGTAGATCCTTCCCCTTCCAGCAGATTAAGTAGTCACGGCCTCACAGAATAACTAACAAGATCTTCTGCGGGATGTGGGTGCAGGAGGTTGTCCCCCAAGAATTCAGGGATGCCTCCATCATCCACCTGTACAAAAGGAAGGGAAATCACTAGCTCTGTGACAACCACAGAGGCATCTCCCTCCTCTCAACTGCTGGCAAGATACTTGTGAGAGTCCTCCTCAACTGGCTGACCATCCATCTAAACGACCGGCTGCCTGAGAGTTCATGCAGCTTCAGAAAAGGACGCAGAACCACCAACATAGTGTTTGCGGCTCAGCAGCTTCAAGAAAATGCCGGGAACAGAACATTGATCTTCTCCTCATATTCATTGACCTAACCAAAGCCTTTGACACAGTGAACCATGAAGACCTCTGGGAAATCATGAAGAGGGAATGCCCCAGAAAATTCATCAATATGGTTTGTTAGTTCCACAGTGGCATGATAGCACGTGTCCTTGTGAATGGTGAATGCTTTGACCCTTTTCCAGTCACAAATGGCAACAAGCAGTGCTGTGCGCTTGCACCTAACCCCTTCAGCATGGTATTCTCTGCCATGCTTTTGGATGCCTTCCAAGATGATGACCTTAGTCTGGGGATCAGGCACCTGCGGGTTGAAGATGACAGAGACATCCTCAACTCACAGAGGCTCCGAGCAAGCTCCAAAGTCCAGAAAGCCATGCTTCATGACTTCCTCTTTGCTGACAACTGTACGTTACGTGCAGGCTCACAGGCTGACATGTAATGGTCCATGGACCTATTCTTATCAGCCTGCGACAAGTTCAGGCTCATTTTCAAGACAAAGAAGACCAGAGTGATGTTTGGCAAACTCCATAAGTTAGTCTGGGACTGCAGAGGCATCATAATGTCGATGAAACTGAAGGTTTACAAAGCTATCATTCTCCTGACTCTCCTTTGTCTGCAAAACCCTGACCGTCTACTAGTGTCATGGCAAGAAACTAAACCACTTCCACTTGTGCTGCTGTGAAAGATACTAAAGATCAAGTGGCAGGACAAGATTCCAAACAATGAGGTGCTCGGAAGATCAGCTCTCCCCAGTATCCACACCCTACTGAAAGTGGTGCAGCTAAGATGGGCCAGGCCACCTTTCAAGAATGCCTGACACTCATCTGCCAAAGAAAATCCTCTATGGTGAACTATCAAATGGCATATGCTTTCGCAGCACACCAAAGACGCAGTACAAGGACATCCTAAAGGTGTCCCTAAAGGGTTTTGGCATCAACCTTGAGTCCTGGGAGCAAATCACTCATGACCGTCTATCCTGGAGGTCATCGGTTCAGAGTGTAGCACTGGCCTTCAGTCAGTGATGAGGACTGCACAACCCAGTTTTCCCAAAGATAGAGGTGAGATTAACTGGTCTATAGTTACCCAGATTCTTCTTCCTCCCCTTCTTGAAAATAGAGACCACACTGGCCCTTTTCCAGTCCTCTGGGACCTCACCTGAAAACCATGAGTGTTCAAACAGCAGTGCCAGTGGCTCCGCTATGATACTGGTCCTGCTTTGAGCAGGAGGTTGGACTAGATGACCTCCTGAGGTCCCTTCCATCCCAAATTTTCTATTCTGTGATTCTAGATATAGGCAGACCCACAATCTCCTTTAGATCCCTATGTGCAGCAGTCTCTGAGGTCACCAGCTCAGTGTGGTGTTTAGCTGGAGTTCTTGCTTTCACATGGTTCCAGATCCCAGGAGTTGAGTGCTGCAGCTGTTGTCCCTTCCCCTTACTCCTCTCCCCTTACAGTCTCTGCAGGGGAAAAGAAGGGACAAGCAGCAGTGGTACTTTGCCCCTGGGCTCTGGATCTGTGTGATAGCAGGAGTTGAATGTTACTTCCACTTGTCCCCTCTTTTTCCCTGATGCTGAATTCAGGAAGAGAAGGACAAACAGCAACAGTGCTAGCCCCACCCCCTCCAGGGTGTGGAACCATTCAAAATCAAGTACTCTGGTCAGATTGTGTGCTGACCAGCCAGTGAGCTCAGAGCACATGTGGAGTACCAGCATGTTCTGGTTATCCTCCCATGCCCGGTCCATGTCTCTGAACTGGTGGCTTGTACTTCCCAGTTCCTGGATCCTGCCAACTGGCTCCTAGTTTCTGGTTGTCTGTCTGTGACTCCAGTCTGGATCCTGGTTAGCTCCTAGCTTTCTGACTCATGACCAGTTTGGATTAGTACATCAAAATGCAAGATACATTTGATGCATGTATACAAATGCAAGAGTATGGAGAATAAAGAAGATGAGCTGGAAGCTGCAGCCTTTGAAAAGAACTATGATCTGAACAGCATCACAGAGACTTGGTGGGACAGCTTTTATGACTGGAATGTCAACATTGAGGGTTGCACTCTTTTGGGAGGACAAGGTTGGAAAAAATCGTGGTGGTGCTGTCTTGTATGTCAAAAACACATACTTGTTTCCTGGTTCAGGAGAAAAAGGATGGCAAAGCAGAATGCATTTGCGTGAAGGTGAAAGATGCAGCACCTGATATAATGGTGGAGATTTATTATAGACCATCAAGTCAGGAAGATGGATGAGGCACTCTTCAAACAGGTGACAAATGTATTAAAAAACTATGGGATGGTACTGATCAGAGATTCCAATTTTCCAGACATCTGCTGTAAGAACAATGCAGCCAAACATAATATGTCAAGCTGGTTCCTAATTTGTGTTGAGGCCAGTTTTCTGTTACAGAAAGTGAAGGATACAACTAAAGGATCATTTATCGTGGATCTTGTCTTGACCAACAGGGAAGAACTGGTGAATGATGTAAAGGTGATGGGTAACTTGGGAGGAAGTGATCACAGTACTATAGGATTCCAGATCCTGAGACGAGAAAAGCAAGAGGTCAGCAAAATTAGGATGGTAGATTTCAAGAAGGCAGTGTTCATCTGACTCAAGGCATGGTGTCATGGGAGAACAGACTGAAGGATAAAGGTACCTAGGAGGGATTGAAACTTCTAAAGGACACAGTATTGGGAACCTATAAGAAACAGTTCCAACATGATGGAACTGCAAGAAAAATGTGAAGAGACCCATATGGCTGCACAAGGTGCTTTAAAATGCCTCAGATACAAAAGAAAGGAATATAGACAGTGGAAGAATGGGCAGGTCACCAAGGAAGTATATCAGGAACTAGCAAGAACTTACAGGGACAAAATCAGGAAGGCAAAAGTAAAGAATGAGCTTCACCTGGCAAGGGAGGTTAAGGACAGCAAAGAGGTTTTATGAATATGTTACCAGAAGAAGAAGGACCAAGGAAGCTGTAGGTCCTCTCTTAACAAGCCAGGGGGCACCCTAATAAAAGATGCAAAGAAGGTGGAGCTATTCAACAGCTACTTTGCCTCAGTCTTCACAAAAAATTTAAGCTGCAACCAGACACCTCATAAGGATTATTTGGATAAGAAAGGGGGCAAGCTGAGGGAGGCGATAATAACAGAGATGGTCAGGGAGCTTTTGTTGGATCTGAATGAACTCAAGTCAGTAGGGCTAGATGAACATCATCCCAGGGTACTGAAGGACTGACAGAGAAGATCTTGGAGCCCTTGGCAGGGATCTTCATGAAGTTGTGGGAGACAGGCCAGGTACCAGAGATCTGGGAAAAAGCCAACATAGTGACTGTCTTAAAAAAAAAAAAAAATAGACAACAAGGAGGACTCAGGGAATTACAGGCTGGTTAGTCTTACTTCAATACCTGGGAACTTACTGGAGCATATCTTAAGGAAGGCCATTTGCAAGTATCTGGAGGAGGAAAGGCACAAGCAGCCAATATGAGTTTATAAAAAACAAATCATGTAAAATAAACTTGATTTATTTATTTGAAAAAGCACTACTTAGGTGGATGAAGGAAATGCTGTGGATATAGTGTATCTGGACTCCAGCAGGGCTTTTGACAAGGTCCCACACAACTTTCTCATAAACAAATTAGAGGAATGTATGATACATAAAACTACTGTAAGTTACATAGGTAACTGGCTCAGTAGTGACTCCCTAGTTAACCAATCTATGTCAGAATTGGAGGAGGTTTCAAGTGGAGTCCCACAGGGGTCTGTCCTGAGCCTGGTATTGTTCAACATAGACAGCATGAAACTGGGAAGAACTGTAAACACATTTGCACTGACATCTTCCATTCAGAAGGATCTCCACAGACTGGAAAGTTGGGCTAGAGCTAACAGGATGAAATTCAATGTGGAAAAATGTGAGGTGCTACAGCTCGGGAAGAATAATAAAAAATACAAATCTAAAATGAGTGACTTATGGCTGGACAGAAGCACTGTGGAAAAGGACTGGGGAGTTTTGGAAGAGCACAGACTCGGTATAGGTGAATGCAATTTTTGGATGCTTCAATAGAAGCATTAGGTGCAAGACACAGGAGGTGAAGTACCTCTCTACTCTGCACCAGTTAGGCCTCATCTGGAGTACTACGTGCAGTTCTGGGCTCCACATTTTAAAAAAGACATGGAGAAGTTAGAGAGGGTCAAAAGGTAGGCAACAAAGATGATAAAGGGCTTGAAAAGCAAGTCATATGAGATGAGGCTGAAGGAGCTAGGCTTCTAGAAGAGTGCTCAAGAGGGGACATAATGGCAGTCTTCAAATACCTGAACAGCTGACCCAAAAAACCTTCTTCATTGTTAGAACAGTGAAGTAGTGGAATAGGCTGCCTAGGGGAGTTGTGGGCTCCCCATCATTGGAGGTGTTCAAGAAGAGGTTGTATAGCCGCTGGTTGGGAAGGATTTAGCTGTAGCTATGCCTGTGTTCTAGTGTAGATATTTTCATGCTTCTTGGCTTTGCTGATTGCCCTCACCACCTCCAATCACCTTCTGCTCCCTCAGAGGCACTGGGTGTTGACTACTGCCAAGGCTGGGGACTTTGACTGGTGTGTGCCAATGCTCCTTCTGGGTCCAAAGCCAGAGAATTTCCTAACCAGATGCTCTTGTCTCTCTGCTCAGGGTCAGGACAATCACCATATTTGGGGTGAGGAAGGAATTTTGCCTTATGGACAAATTGATACAGACTGTGGGGGTCTTGGTCTTCCTCTATAGTGGAGGGGTGTAGCCCTCTATCCCAGATCTCTTGAACATTTATTGACAACATTTCATAGAAGCAGGACTGTCATGGTTTCCCTGCTTTACTTTTGGCAGGTTAGGACGTTAGGTCTGTGCTGTGTCAGGGTTGATGATAATCTTATATAGATTTTAGACTATGGATTGTATAGGATGGTTTGGACAGAGATGATCCTGCCTCAGGGAAGGGGTTGGGGTAGATGACCTGCGGAGGTCCCTTTCAGCCCTACTTCTCTTTATTTCCCTATGACCCTTGTTCCCTGTCCTTGTCTGTTCATGACTCTCTAGTGTCAAGCCCTCACCACCAACATCCTGGTCATCCTCTGACAACTTGAATAGTCTCTTTAAGAGTAGCCAGCAAAGTTATGAAGACTTTCCATGAGCTGTGAAAATATTCAGTATTGTCCCCTGAATCACAGAGACATACCCCTCACATGGAAGGCCAGCTCTTGCTGCTTCCCTGAGGAATGGAGACTTGCTTCACTCATGACTCCACTGGCTTGGTTGCCAGGGGCATAAGTACCTCCAGTTGGCCCCAGTTATCTGCTTGGGTGTGGCTACCTGGATTTTAGCAAATGACCTCTCAGTATTCTTGAGTATTCTTAAGGCTACTCAACAGGACAGATGGCTTTCTGTGCAGCTCCTAGCTTTTACCCAAAGAGTACTTTGCTCTTAGTCCCTGTTTCCTGTCTGCTAGCTCCCAGTTCTTAGTTCCCACCTGCACTGGTCTGAATCTGGACTGGTCTGGATTCCAGCTCCTAGCTCCTGATCCCTGGCTGATGATGACTGTAGCTTTGCCCCTTGCTTCATGACCTTGCCCACTCTTGACTCCCTGGTTCATGACTTTCTAGTGCAGGGTTAGCAACCAATGACTTATGGGCTGGATCTGGCCCCTAGAACCACTGGATCTTGGCCCATTGACATGGGGCTTCAGTGGCATTTAGTAGGAACTTCAGTAGCAGTTGATTTTCCTGCACCACTTTGGGGAGAAGCAGCAGCTGCTGGTGCTGTTCCTATGCTACTGTGGAGAGAAGCAGCAATACTGGCAGCAGCTGGGTCCTAGCACCCTCCTTTCCTGGATCTGAGCTGGGTTATTTCAGCCTGCAACCTGAAAAAGTTGCCAACAGCTGCTCCAGCCAGTCAATTTCTGGTTATAAACTGACAGGTGTAATAGCTTGCTTTGTTTTAGTACTACTTGCCCATTAGTTCTACTAAAAGGAAACAGAAACGTTTTAATTGATAATTTTTCATAAGCTCTTATTACTGTATTTACTTGAATATAAGATTATTCTGTTTATGAGAACTCCAAGATCCCTCTCTGCCTCTGTGCTTTCAAGAGGGGAACTCCCCAGCCTGTATGTATTCTGTGGATTCCTTCTCCCAAGGTGCAGCACGCTGCATTTGTCTACGCTGAACCCCAT
>NW_017729032.1:176786073-176786388 GCF_001723915.1 Gavialis gangeticus
AAATCTATTTGCAGCCTCTCTCTCCCTTCAAATGTGTCCACCTCACCCCACATCTTAGTGTCATCAGCAAACTTGGACAGCGTGCTTTCCACCCCCTCGTCTAAGTCACTGATGAAGATGTTAAACAGTGCGGGCCCGAGGACTGAGCCCTGGGGGACCCCACTGCTCACATCTCTCCAGGTTGAGTACGACCCATCCACCACTACTCTCTGGGTGTGCCCAATCAGCCAGTTTTTTACCCATCCAACTGTGCGGGGATCAATGCCACAGTCAATTAATTTATTAATGAGAATGGGGTGAGAGACAGTGTCAAAT
>NW_017729032.1:176791388-176804826 GCF_001723915.1 Gavialis gangeticus
ATTGATGAGGATGGGGTGAGAGACAGTGTCAAAGGCCGCCTTAAAGTCCAGAAAGACTACGTCCACGGCGACTCCATCATCCAAGGATTTTGTTACTTGGTCATAAAAGGCAATCAGGTTGGCCAGGCAGGACCTGCATTTGATGAACCCATGCTGATTAGCCCTGAGCATGATCTGCCCTGCTGGCCCCCCACAGATGCCCCTTGATGATTCTCTCCAAGATCTTCCTGAGCACCAAGGTGAGGCTTGCAGGCCGATAGTTACTTGGGTCCTCTTTCCTCCCCTTCTTGAAAATTGGGATCACATTAGCCAGTTTCCAATCCCCCAGCACCTGGCCAGATGACCACAAATGCTCATACAGCTGTGCCAAGGGCTTCACGATGACCCCTGCCAGCTCCCTCAATACCCTTGGGTGGAAGGCATCTGGACCTGCAGATTTAAAAATGTCTAGCCCTTCCTTCTTGCAGCCCCTTTTTCTTATTCTCAGACTATGCTCTTCCTGAGTGCATGAAAGTGAGGAGCAAATTTGAAAATAATGATCTTGAAATGAAACAGCTGTAGTAATTTGTATATAGTAGTCATAGACCTAATTCATCCATAACTGATGCATGTTATCTTTTTTGAAACTGCTGCAAGTATTAGTACAGGTACTCCATAAAATGCTTTTATGTAGCACTTTGGCACTTACTTATATATAGTACAAACTGGGCACGTCTACACAAGATGCCCATTCTGCAGTTGTTACTGCTCATTTTAATACCTGCATAACCAAGTATTAATGATTGTGCAGTAACCAGCATTACTGTGCAGTAGCATCCTGGCATGGTTGACTGGTGAGGCTTACTGTCAAGCAGCTCATTACTACTGCCCAGCAGTGTCACGTCATGGTTCATGCCTGGTGATGCTACTGCACAGTAGTAACAAGCTATTAAACAGTAAGCATCTTGTCTAGACACACCCGCTATGCATGAAATTAGTCCAATGCCAAAAGAAATTTGTAATTTACCATAATGGTTATTTTAGCTAGGTCCTACTACAGTCAACAGAATTTCAAGCCATGGTGACCCCACAGTTCAGCATTGCTCAGTATGTGTGTGTACTCCAGATACCCACCACAAAGGATCCATATACTAATTGCCCCCCTCCCTCATGAATGCCTGGAACCTGGCATTCTTGTCACAAGTCCTGTGATGCTCCAAAAATGTATATGCACAGGGCAACCTCGTCCAGCTTCACCTCATGGATGGTGGGGCCACACTAACCATACGTGACAGGCTAAAAGAGAAGGTAACAGGGATTCTGGGTGAACATTTTGGGGCCCCATTTGGGGATGTTTGCTAGGTATTGAACACTGATGAAGAAACAGGGAAATTGGAAAGAAAGGAGCAGCTCAGCTGTGGGTGTGAGGAGAAAGTTGAAATTTGTTCCAAGTAGTGGCTTGCCATGACTTCTAAAAAAAGTCAGTGCTGAGAGACTGTGCTTAATGGTCATTACCATATATCATGTTTATATAGGTTGCACTAACCTATCCTTGTGGTAGGTTCCTACCAGCATCTTGGCCTTTTGGCTAAGATCAAGCATTTTTGGCACCAAGAGAAGGGTGTCAGGGCTGACTCTGGCCCTCCCAGTGCTGGCCTCGTATTGCAGTACCTCCGGGCCTGGTGCCAGTTCCCTATGGAGGGAACACTTGCCCAATTTTTTTAACGGCCAAAATAAAACACACAAAAAAGATTCCCATCTGCATGTTTGCCCAATATAGGCCATGTTTTTTATAGGCATGCTCAGTGTTCCATTTAATCAACTTCCTGGTTGGTTTTTAGTACTGAGCACATGCTACTTTTGGCAGCAGTTTATTGATACATAGTGTATTTAATGTGGTTTCCTTGTATGCAAATGTAAGACAAGGAAAATTTCTAGTGGCTGCTAATTAGGGGTGTGTGAAATGGGCCATATTCAATTTGGATTTGGATTCAGCCTGAATTCGGGACAGTGATTAAATTCATTGATTCGGTTCACGGTCCCCAATTCAATTCGGCTGAATCCAAATCTGAAGATTCGATGCTGATTCAGAGAATCAGCAATTCAGCCATAGACAGCTTTAAATGTTTTTTCTACATACCTTGAGGTACCAGGGGTGTCTAATGAATGCTGCAATGGTGTGGTGGATGGAGCATCCCACAGGAGTGCCGGGGCGGCCCCCCTGCATGCTCAGCAGTGAACCCAGAAGTGTACCGGAAGTACTTGCAGGTCCACTGAGGAGCATGCTGGGGGACCCCCTGTATCTTCTTGTCTTGGCAATCAGCCGGAAGGAGACCCTGGGTGCCCCCCCAGACCCAGGAGGAAGCCTGGAACGGGGCGGTTGGTCACCGGGGAGGCCTCACAGTGCGCTCACCAGCAGACCCAGAAGTGGACTGGAAGTGCTTCTGGTTCACTTCTGGGCCTGCTGCCAAGCATGCTAGGGACTCCCCCCCTGCACTCCTGTGGGACACTCCATCCACCCCATCATCTAAACATTCATGAGCTGCTTGGTACCTTAAGGTATGTAGAAAAAACATTTAAAGCTGTGTCCATGTCCAAATCATTGAATCTTTCTGAATCTCTCTAAATTGATTCGGAGCTTTTCATTTGATTCAGAGAGATTAAAGGGTTTTCTGATTCAGTTTGGATTTGAAGATTCAGCCACCGAATTGGGCCGAATCTCCGTCAAATCGAATCAGCGACCGAAGCTTCACACAGCCCTACTGCTAATCTAATATTTGTCAGTCACATTTCTGTTGCTGCTGTAACAATAAGACAGGTACTCTGTAACTTCTACAATGTTTTTGATACACATTTTGTTGCTTAATTATTTCCCAAAGAGGAATGAGATTAGCACACAAATATTTTGTGTAATGGATCTGCCTTCTATTCTCTCTCTGTAATCTGTTATTCAGTATTGTTGCTGCTGGCAAATATCACCAGATGTAAAAAAACAAATCACTAATATTTTAGTCCTTTGAACATCATGGTCATAAAAATTCCATAATAAGAATAAGTTAAGAAAATATAAAGATTTCATAGATAAATGCATGTGTTACCTTTTAATTGCCTGTTATCATGCCAAGTTATTTAATTATATGGATGTATACAACTTTTCAAATAATATAAAATACTTTTTTCTACTAGCTTAGATATCTATGGATGCTTCTACACATTGTATTAGCATAACACAATGAACCCAGGTGCAGTTCTCACTGAAGTTGCTCCCAGGTGCAGCATTTACATATGTATCTGGGACTATAACATATTGAGCTGGGGCAGTGCAATCTTGGCTGCCAGCCTGCCAGCACAGAGCAGCTCCACACTGGCTCAGCATGCTGTAGAGAGGCTGGTTAGGGCACTAGGGTGCTACAGTGCAGGGGCTAGCTAGCAGGCAGCCCCTGCACTGTAGCATATTCATGTCCTAGCCAGCCCTGGTCACCATCTATATGTGTGTTGTGGCAGTGTAAATAACTTTCTCATAGGATAGTACTTGTATCACTCATTTCTAACCGTATAATGGAGTTAATTGGTTTATTCTGGCCTAATAGCTCAACACATGTAGACAGAGGTGCTTTCTGCAGAGCTAATTAGACAACTCCATAGTAGGCATCTCACGTACATGCCCCCAATATATACCATGTTGTAGTACCTCATTCTACTTTGTGCATTCAGGACAGAATCCAGAAGAATCCTTTATTTGAAAAGTATATAACGTCATAAGATTGGACATTTTATAAATAAATTGCACATTCAATAGTTGACTCTCAAAGGACTTTATTAATAAGGTGTTTTTAGAAAGACGAAAGTAAGACCCAGGGTGGTTAAATGACTCTTTTGGCATACAGTCCCTTGTTTTACTCACAAGATGCATTACTGTCATAAATGAATATGATGTTCTAAAATTTATGAATTCAGTAATAGCTTGAAAATTAATAATAATTTAGAGGATACCTTTCAGGTCACCTTTATGCATGGAGAAAACTAATTATGAACATCTACACAAATGATATGTTGCCTGCGGCTCTAAAGTCCCAAAGGATATTCTGGGGTCTTTCATCCAGTTTTGATGTTTAATGAGAGTTCTTATCACAGAAACAGTCATAACTCTGTCTGGCATCCATATCGTAGTGGTGTTAGTAGTGAGTGTTTGGAACAAAGGTATTGAGACTGTGCCCACCTGGCTTTGAACACCCACTTGTGCGCTGTCTTGGCACAGACAGTAGAAGATTATGTTCTCTGGCTTTGTGGGTTCCCCAAGATGGGCTTCGGTTGTCTCTCTGGCCTTCCCTGAAATCTCCTGCCACGTCTTTGAATGTTAAGTCAGTGTAGGGGTTCAGCCTCGAAGTTCCACTTAAGGATGACCACTCCACTTGTGGGATGTTTGTGGGGCTCCACCTCCCCTAGATACCAACCTTACACCAGCCTCTGGCGGGTCGTCTGGTCTTGAAACGGCTGCCCCTCCAGTGTGGATGTTCCTACTAAGTGCTCTGTGGTATCGTCATTTCTTATTGCCTCAGGTGGCATTCCCCATAGACCTTGGGGAAAGAATGGTCAGTCACCTCAGACCCTAGGTCTGGAGATCCCTTGAGCCAGTCAGCTCTATTCTTGAAGTCAGTGGGAGTGCCCCTGTCAGGCACGGGTAAAGAAAATAAAACAAAGAAAAGAAAAGATAGGAGAAAGCCCAAAAGGCCTTCCAGTCCAGCGTTCTACTGGCTGCCCTCCCACCCCTCCTGCCCATGCTTGGCAGTTCTCCTTCAATGCTGGTCCCTCAGGGTCCCCCTTCCCTTTCTGCCCCCCATCCAGGCTCCCTGACCTGGTACCTGGGAATGACCATGCAGGGAAGCTCCTGTTCCCTCGGGGTCAGCTTCAGCCTCTCCCTCTGGGTCACTGCACCCATCATGCCATTGCTCGGCAACTCCACCATCATGCTTCCCCAGCAGTATTAGAGGTGAGTCACCCCAGATGCTCCTCCCCTTTTGGGACTCAATTTTGGCACCCCAGGTGAGGAGATCCTTTGCAGCCTCTGCTGCCGCTCGCTGACTGAGCAATCCTGGTGTGGTAGTGGATTTAGTTGGGCTTCTGACCTATTTGACTAGAAAAACAGACAGAGACCAGAAGTTCTGATACTGCTTATTTCAGTTACATGTTCTGAGATAAGGGATCCTGCATGCCTTGATTTGTCTTCATATACTACCCTGTGCACAGATGTTTTCTTTAAGTAAACTGCCTGTATGTCTGTGTGTAATTTACTATCGTTTTGTTTCTTCAAGGTTGTATCTTTTTTTCTCTTTCTCTGTCTTAAGTATAAATATGCTTGTAAACTTATAGAGACGGAGGATTCCTTTGAAACAGACAAGTGGGTGATTCCCCTTGCTGTATGGAATTCTCCCTGTGATCACAGTATAGCCCTAAATAAAGAAATGCTGGCTCTGTCAGTTCTGATTCAACTGCAACATGAAGTTTGATTTCTTCCACACTTGGTTGTGCTGGCTCCATCTGTTGCCAGTGCAGACAGCCTCCACCTCCTCGCTCACTCTCTGCTCCCTGCTGCCGGTGTCCGCTTTTATCCCTGCTGGCTGGTGTGTCTTTGTGACATCACCCACTGGCCTTAACTGCATAATGGCGTGGCTTGTAAATCGCACGGGCTTTTCCCTTTGGCATTCTGGCATTGCTCCTCCTGTGGGTAAGTGAATGTTTTATCTTTCTTTTGATGTTTCTTACTGCGCTGAGCCCCGTGGGCAGGGCTTCCCGGTCCCGATTCTCACTATCCCCGGGACAGAGACACTTATTACCTATTTTTTTCAGAAAAAAATGGAGAAAGTGTAAGATGAAGAAAAAAAGTACTCATACCTAGCAGTCAAAAGCAAAGAGAGGAAGAGTAAAAACACATATATACATCCATATTTCTTTGTGTTATTGATTAAAGTTGGAAAACAAAATGAGAAAATAATAAGGGAAATATTATATGAAAGGAGGTCATGTAAAACCAAAAAATAATCACAAAATTATATCCTTTGTTTGCATTGAAATTATTGTACCTGCATATATTGTACTGTAATAATGAAACAGCACAAACATCATAAGGCAGTGTCAGTACATCACTTAGCATTTATGACACTCTCCAAAATGAAGTCCCTCCCTGATTTCGTATTTACTAGGGCATTCATAATACAGATGATATAGAATCAGGACATGACCAATTATCTAAATCATTCATGTTTTGCACTACTGTTGTTTTTGTCACATTCTTCACCAAGCACAAAAAATTAAAAGAGCAGTTTAAGGAAAATCTTGTAATCCATTTACTTGATATGATGCCATATTGTAAAGACTATTTTAGAATGCTATTTTAATTTAGTTTGGTGAGTATTAAATGAGGTAAAAAATTATTTTGTTACAAGTCAAGAAGGGTGTTTGTTTGATTAAAACATCAAAGTCCACGGTTTGCAAAAATATCATTATCAGAGCACTGGCATATTTAGAATTAAGGGATGACATTAGTAAACTAACTGTATAATATTCAGCATTAGTCACTGTTATTACGAAATTTTCTTTGTCTGCTGAATTCTCTAATCTACAGAATAAAGTAAGATATTTTCCTCATTAGATCAATATACAACATCTGGAGTAAAATAGTCTCTGGAAATTAAATCAAGAACTGTGATAGAAATTTCATGTACAATATGTATTGGAATCCAGTATTCACTAGATAAATCATCTTAATAGCTTGATATAACAGAACACTTTGTTAGAACTCAATCAGATATACATTAGACAGATCTTTTTGTGTAGTTTTTTCTTGTAGTTTCCTGTAACTCATTCCTTCAGAAGCTAATAAATTAGAATTGTTAAAATTGAACAATTGTTAGTTGGGATCCCAATTTTGTTATCAGCATTCAAAGATATGGTCGGCTGATTTTTCTACAAAGACTTGTCTTTCATGGCCGTGGTTAGTGAAGATAAATTAAACAAAAGAGATGGGCAGGAGCATGAATATGTGTAATAAGTTTGTTGAACATAGGTTTGTATATAACAGTCACAAGCACATGATTTAGCTCACATCATCATTCTTAATGTGAATGGCCACACTTAATCTCAGTTTACATCTGACATACTTTATAGAAATTGTAATTAATGATATTTCTGCTCACTTGAACTGACATAAAAATTCTATGGAAAGGCAACTTCGTAATATTTTCCTGGTACTTACTGTGGGCTTGTTTGTAACTCAGTCTATAAAGCCATGTAATGGAATAAGAGACAGCTGAACTTGTTCTGAATGAATTAACTTGGATCCTTGAAGAAGTATGACTGCATTAGCATGGTGGGCTTTGGACTAATTTGTCTGACTGAGAAGCAGGGGATATTAGTCCATGATAGAGTACCATATGTGGCAGTGCACCTTTGGGTGCCTTCCACTTTAAGGGCAGAGTCAGGCAGCTACCAGGTGCCTGATGGTGGCAGCCATTCTGAGAACAGGGGATATAAAGGCTGCAGTTTGCTGCTGCCTGCCCAGGCAGAAACATCACCTGGCTGAGCTGCAGTAGGAACATCTGAAGGTAAAAGTAGGAGGCTCTTGGTCCTGGACATGACCTAAAACTGCACCCTGCTGGGGATGGGTAGCCTGGTGGGGCTCCTGGTGGTACAGGAGCTCCCAGGAAGTGCCAGGTCAGTTACCACCCTGATGAAAGGCAGGTTGGGGCGCCTTATCCCCCAGCCCCTACAATTCAGTTGGTGTGAGGGCTAGGCACGGCTGCAGCCACCTGAGCCCGCAAGGGAGGAAGACCTTGGAGATGCCTAGTCAGGGATAGTTGTGTGGCCCTTGAGAGAGAGGGCAGTTGTGAAGGCCCTGAGAGAGACGTAGGTGGCCCCACACAGAGTAGGGTTGAAGGAGAGTAGGCCTGAAGGGCAGTCCCAGGGGCGCATTGGGTAGGGCCAAACTGGGAGTAAGCCTGAAGGGCAGTGCAAGGGCCAGCCCTGTGAGTAGTTGATTGTGAAGATGAGAAGACCCCAGGGTGGGGTGTTGTACAGAGGCCCTAGAGTCAGCATAGTAGGAGCCCCATATGAGGGGAGTAGGCCAAGGTATGTTTCTGGGTGCCTGAGGCTGTAGTTGGGCCTGAGGCTGAATAGTGCAGCTCAGCCAGGAAGCTAGGGGAGAGTCCTGACCCCAGTAAGTCCTCCACTGAGAGGATGCCAAGTGTGGGTCAAAAATTACAGCAAGGTAGAGCGCAATGACCTGTGGTGGTGTGAGGGAACATCATGTGTTTGTGTGCGTCATCTGTGAGTTTTGGGATGCAGTGCAGGGATGGTTGGAGCTGCATACATAGGCCCAGGGGAACAGAGCGGGCAGCCTCCCGCCTAATACAGACACCAATTATTAAAAAGCAAGGCATGGCAGGAAGGAGAGGCGGGTGGTTAGCCCAGAAACAGGTAAGCAGGCCAACTGCTGACTGGACCCAGGAAGGCCCCCTGTTACGCCATGCTAATATGGTTGTACTGATTCTGGTACCCAAACTAGCTCATTCAGAGCTAGCTTATATATCTCTATATGATACTGCTATGTACTGTATGACATACCCTAGGTTTGTAGAAGTAAATAAAGATATTCACTTGGTTTTTCCTTGGAGCCACTGCATTAGGACAAGAAGAGGTACCAGTTGGATGCCACATTCCCAACTGTATCCTCAGGTAAGTTTATCCAGTGTGGTTCAGGTCAGTGGTAAGTTATTGCTGGTATAGGAGTTTCAGTCACTTCTGGACATGATGATGTGTTTGTTTGATTCTTAACCAAGTAAATTACTTGGGTACTTTGTAAGTGAAGAAGACTAACACTTCATTAAAAGAGACTTGCAAAGCAGCCACTTCAACATAACTAGGACTGACTTTCAGTCATCAACAGATGCTGCCTTCAGTGGTGTGGTCCTATTATTTTTCATGTCTCCTTGAGAATACTGTTATATATAATCCTGCATTTGAAAAATTATATAGGTCTATCCCAACCGTACAGTTGGACCAATAAAAAACATCACCCACAAAAATCCTTGGCTTTTTAATGTCTAGTATTCTTCTCCCTAAATCTTATATTATTTAATATCAGTAGCATAAGGAAGGGAGAGGGGGTGACCAGGGCATAAGCCCCAGGTGCCGATAATGGAGACGGGTGGGTGAAAACACATCAACATCTGTGATGCTGGTCTGGTCATTGCCATTCCACTTGCAGCACAGCCATGGATGCTACTGCATTTGTGGCTGCCACCAGGATACTCAAATGCCCAGTTATACCTCTGCCTAACATGTCACCATGATTCCTGATAGTGTTGGAAGGATTCAGATTTATATTTAATTACTGAATTGCCATACATATTAAAGCAGTTGAGATAAGAGTTTTGTGAGATTTTACTCCTGGCTTAAATCCCTGGCTATCCATCCATCTCAATATGAGGAAAAATGGAAGATCAAAAGATGAATTGGTTCTTGTAGCACATTGTTCCTCCTCTAACCTGTCCCAGGAGCCAGTCTGTCCCTTTTCCTACCTCAAACTAAACAGAATAATAAAATACCAATGCAATCTCCTCAGTGTCTCCTGTCCAGGGCAAAGGCTTCACTGTTGCCTTTCTTCTCAGCTTCCCTCCTCCACAGCATCATCTCTCTGGGAGCTTTTAACTTCCTTCAGGGTCAGCCAATCATCCTCCTCAGTCCAGTGTTCCTAGGTAGGCAAGGGATTACCCTCTAAACCCCTGCAGATGGGCTTCCGCCCCTGAGCCATGCACTTTATACACATCCCCCCTCCCAAGAGTGGAGCCTGGGATACACTCTTCCAATTTTAACCTTCCCTCTGCCCAGGAGAAGAAGTCTGCGTTTGCATGTGCAGTCCCAGGGTGGTGGTGAACTGAAAGATCAAAAGACTGCTGGGACAGGTACCATCTCATCATCCAACAGGTGTTGGCCTCCTACATAATATTAAGCCATGTTAAAGGGGCAAAGTGACCAAAGAAAATGGGCCCCTGTGAAGTAATAAGGGAGGGTCTCAACTGCCCACTTAATTGCTAGACACTCCTTCTCAATAGCATATTTCTGCTCCTGAGGGAGGAGCTTCCTGATGAGATACAGGATGGGGAGTTCTCCATCTTCAAACACGGGGGAGAAAACAATCCCCAAGCCTCACTTCAAGGCATCCATCTGTAATATGAACTTTTTTGTTAAGTTTGGGTTGTGCAGGAGTGGTGCACTGCATAATAGCCATTTTACTGTCCCAAATGCTGCCTCACATTTGGGTGACTACTGGATCCTTTGAAGTGCTCCTTTCTGCAGCAGGCCAGTTAGTGGGGCCAGGATGGCAGCAAATTATGAAATGAGTTGCTGATAGTAGCTAACTAACCATAAAAATGGCTTCACCTGCTGTTTGGTTGCTGGCACTGATGATTCCATCAAGGCCTTTATTTTGTCCAGTAGAGGCCTTATCTTGCCATTTCCCAGTATATATTCCTAGACATCTAGTCTCTGTACATCTCAGGTGACATTTAGAAGGGTTGGCCTTGGGGCCAGCTTCTGGTGTTGATGGCAGCACTTTTTCTCAACCGTTGGAGGTGTTCCACCCATATGTTGGCAAATATCAATATATTTCAATAGCCATCAGATAGGTGGCTACATATGCCTGGTATAGGCAGAGTATTTTGTCCATCAGATGCTGGAATTTCCCAGGAGCCCTGTGGAGACCAAAAGGTAGAATTCAGAAGTGGCAGAGGCCCCAGGGTGTTGCAAAGGCAGGGATTTCCCGGGACGCTGGGTCCAGAGGTATTTGCCAATACCCTTTGTTTAAATCCAGGATGATTATATACTTCGCATTGTCTATTTCTAGGGATCTACCTAAATCATGGTGGAACTTCACACTGTACTGGTGCCTTTAATTTAGCTCTTTTTGCTGCATGCCTCCCCTTACTGCTAAGTGGCCAAGAGGCAATTAATGGTGTAGTTTTTGCCTTTTGGACACTCAGTAGTTATGGGGGGAGGTGAAGCAAAAAGAGCAAGATTAAAAGCACCACTGTGCCACAAACCTCTGCCACAATTTAGGTAGATCCCTACCTATTCCTTCCACCATTTCATCTATTCCAAAAATAAGATATGCATGACACTTTGAAACTGCATCGACTTTACAGAAATACAAATAAATATGATCAGGCTTTGGCACCAACATAACTGAGAGAACCTCCAGTCTGGCCCACCACCACTCAGCATGATCTGGGTTGAAGCCCAAAGAGTTCAGGTTCTGGGAAGGGAAATATTGCCCCCAGCTCTGGTTCAGTGGAATTCTATCAGCCTGGCTGATATCAACTCTTTGAGCCAATTGCTACAATTTGGCCATCAAGTCCTAGTGTTACTGCACCACCACTGGGTAAGCTACCTGGTTGGCCACTACCATTTTCATTTTAACTTCCTGTCCCCAGTGGTCAAGCTCAGCTGTGTTATGGCGTATGGTCAGGTATCTCCATGAATACATGACACATAAACATACTCATTTACCAGGATTCAAAAATTGTTCATGGATAAAGGCCTGGCCAGAGCCTGAATCTATGAGCCCTACAGTATGGGCATCCCTTATTTTAACATTGCTTCTGGTTTGGGCTGTGTCACCACACCTTTGAGACACAGGCATAGGTATACACACAGTCCATTAAGGGCAGTCTGTATATCAATGGCTCTTCTTGCTGCATTGGAAACAAGTCATCAGAGTCACCCACTTTCCTCCTCATGGGCTGCAGGTTGGCCCAGGTATCTATCTTGTCTGGAGGGGCCACTCAAGGGCCCTCTCCCTAGCTGGGATCCTCAAGGAGAAGGAGGTAATACGAGAGGCCTCTTTAGAGACCTTGCCTGTTTTCCACACAATTCAGGCTTCTTTAACCCTGGGGCTATTACGGTAAAATGGCTATTATGCAGTACACCAGTCCTGCACAACATGCTGGCTGTCTAAGGGATCCAGACAGTCTGACTCCACCCCCATGAAATCCTCTGCTTTCCAGGTGACTTCTTCCAGGCTGTTCACCTGGTGACAATACACCCACCTCCATGCTCATACTAGGAGGATGGTGCAGAACTGCTCTAGGGTCACCAGTTCCACTATTTCTGCAGCTGACCATGAGTCAGGGTCTTTCCATCAGGTGCCCAAGTCCTTTAATTTCTGAGCCATGGCTTAAGGCCACGCACTTGGGTCCCAAATCCCCAGCTGAAATTTGTGGTGATAGGCCTCCTCTGTGAGATCCAGCCAGTCTAGTATAGCATGTTTAAAGATCTTATAGTCCCAGGCCAAATCTGCTCCCAGGGCCTGGTAAGCAGCCTATACTGAAGGGCCATCCTCACAGGCCTTGTTTCATGTGGCCTCTGATAGGCCTCTGCCACTCACTCAAAAGTTGTGAGGAAGGCCTCCAGGTCATCTGCAGTTTCCATTTTGGTGACTACTATACCCTCTCTCCTCTGGGAACCAGATGACTCACCATCTTGGGTGAGAGTCCATTTTGACTCCACATGCTACTTCAGGAACTCCTGCAGTTGCTGCTGCTTCTCGCTCTGGAACTGTTACTGCTGGAGTTGGAGCTGCTGAAACAGATGATGTTGTTGCTGCTGCAGCCCCTCCAGCCATTTTAGCAGGGCTCCTGTTTCCATTGATGGATTTGAACTTAAAATACCCACCACATGTAATGGGTGGGTTGTTCCTCCTCTAGCTCAGCCTAGGAGCCAGAATTCTCCCTTTCCTACTTCAAACTAAGCAGCACCTTGTTACAGTTTTTCATTTCAAATCTTCTCTTGCACTTCAACTAAGGAAAAAAATAGGGTCCGAGATAAAATCTATATAAAAATGTATGTCAGTATTTCTTTTTATTTCCAAAGACAATCTCTACCACCCTTATTCACATTTAGTAGTACCTTATTGTGTGAATAGTGCCACTGGTCTGACCACTTCCAGAGCAAGACCAACCTAGTGGCCTTCTACGGCCAGGTCACCAAATTCTTAGATGCAGGAGTAGCAGTGGACATAGTCTTTCTGGACTTTCGGAAGGCCTTTGATACTGTCTCTCACCCCATTCTCATTAAAAAACTAGGGGACTGTGGTGTCGACACCCACACAGTCAAATGGGTCGCCAACTGGCTGGAGGGCCGCACCCAGAGAGTGGTGGTGGATGGGTCATTTTTGACCTGGAGGGATGTGGGCAGTGGGGTTCCTCAGGGCTCAGTTTTTGGGCCTGCACTGTTCAACATCTTCATCAGTGACTTGGATGAGGCGGTAAAAAGCACCCTGTTCAAATTTGCTGATGACACTAAGAAGTGGGGGGATGTGGGCACGCTAGAAGGAAGGACTAGGCTACAATTGGACCTAGACAGGTTACAGGGGTGGGCGGATGAGAATAGGATGGGATTCAACACT
>NW_017729032.1:176805406-176827499 GCF_001723915.1 Gavialis gangeticus
CCCTGGGGGTCTTTAAGAGGAGGCTAGATGAACACCTTGCTGGGGTCGTTTGACCCCAGTACTCTTTCCTGCCATGGCAGGGGGTCGGACTTGATCTGCTCAGGTCCCTTCTGACCCTACTAACTATGAAAATATGAAGACACAATGGAATCATACAAAAAATAGGGAGGGGACCTCAAAAAGCTATTTAGTCCACTCCTTGCTCAAGGCAGGATCATTTCTTATTTCCTCAGAGCTATTCCATGAGCTCCACATACATTTTAGTAGTTGTAGTGTTTGTGCCTCTTCCAAAGAAGAGTCACTTAGCCCACAGGTGATGAATGGCAAATCTGAAATGCCTCCATGGTAAAGAGAAGGAGGAACAACCTTCTGTGAAATGTTCAGGTTTCTGAAATGCAAAAAGTTTATCAGGTAAGAGTTAATGAACTCTTTTATTTCAACCATCATCTGCATTTTAAATACTGTATAATATTATATATGGGAAGACATAGCATACCTTGCAATATAGTGACATGATATATTATTAATATTATATTTATTTATAATTATCCCATAATTTATTTTATTAACCATTATTTCAAGTGGTTCAAAATTATTTTACTCAAACTTGCGAAACTTATTGTTCGGGAAAAGAACAAGAATGGAAAAAATCAGTGTACAAAGGTTAAAACATTGTGAATGTATGTAAAATGAAATTACATTGGAAAGTGCTTTGCCAAATTAACCTTTGTGCTTCCTACCAGTGTCAGTGATGATGAATAATTTGAAATGCATGTTTTAATGAAATGATGGACTGCTAAACAGCTGGAAACTGCCTGGTCTTCAACTAACTAATAATACCATTGTAATTTGATACAAACTTCATGGAAAAACAGGTGTTGTTAATATTGTTGTTATAAAGGCCAGAAAGATAACTGGATATTCATTTTATATTTTCTTGATCTGTTCTACTATTTTTATCAGACAGTTTAAGAAATGGAGAAAGGTCAGTGTTTCTCCATTTCCAGTGCATCAGTAGAACATTAAACCACCCTTAATTCCATATGTTTTTATGAGTTACACATGGATAATCACAAATGGGTCATCAGTTTTATATATATATATAAAACTATTTTGTCTTCACTGATATTTGGCAATACCTGGAAAGGCATCTGGCATTGCTATACACATCCATATAATTATTAAAATAAGACATACCATTTTAAAAGTTATATTAGGTTTTTCTTTTCATATGGACACTAATTGCATATTTATAGTGATGGATTTTTTTGTTGTTGGGGGTTTTTTGGTAGCATGTTTTCTAGATCGCTTATTTATTATTTGAATGGAGGATGCTTTTATTTCCTTTCTGTCTTAGGCTTCTAAAATAACTTAAAATATATCATGCAAACAAATATAAATCATATACCATCATTTTACTCTAATAGCACCATTTAAATTTAAACAGATTGATTCACTAGTATGAGCTGCCCAACAGTTAGTGCTTAAGAAACCCAAGTAGAATAGCTAAATTATTGAGCTATTTCATATAATTTGGTATAATACATCATATTTAGTATGACTGTCGAAATGTGGAATGTGCCTGGGGATCTGCAGGGCTGCATTATTTAACCCTTTCACTTATAAATCTTTCACTTAATAAAGCAAAATTCCCTTTCATTTTTAATTTACTATGAACCTCACCTTTCTCACTTATTCTCCTTTGCTCTTATTAGTCTGTCACATTCTCCCTCCCTAAAATAAAGAGTAGCAAGCAACAGATTACATTCTTGTTAAAGAAGCATGTTTGAATTTACAAGCACAGCAATAACCTAAAATGTTCTGAAATATTTTAAATGAATAACAAAGGATGTTAAAATGGTTCTGATCAGATACAAAATGACATATACCAGCTGTAATTTAGGAACTCCCCTACAGTTCTTGTGGGAATGTGAAGTTATAAAATAATTCTAGAAGCAGCATGTAAAAGGGCTCAGTCTTGCAAGGGGCTATTCTATTTGGTAAGCTCTGACATCACAGGGAGTTGACGGATTTGGCATAGTTCGGGAAATCTTAGCTTCACCTGGCAGGGATTTGTCTTATGTTACTTCCTGACTCATTAATATTATTATTTCCTTTCTTTTATATCACATCAGAAATGAATCAGGAAAGATGGCTCCATAAAGCATTAAGTGCAGTCAAAACATATTCCTAAAATGGAAAAGACTCTTAGATTTTAAGAGTTCATACCTAAAGTGTCATGGAATGACCTGGTGGCCTGACAAAATATTCATCTCCAATTCAATTATTTATTATTTATTCATCACCATTTTTAAACAAAATACTAGAGAAATATTAATACAGGCCGCAAAGCATTTGTAATCTAAAAGCAAGAGAGGTGTCTGACTCTTAGGCAATATGTTTCTAGGTAGATGGAATTAGGCATTCTTATAGGAAGGACTGCTTCCCAAGAAACCTCACTAACCACCCTCAACTTGTCCTTCCCTCAGAGAAAATCAGTACGGGACAGTAAAAAGGGAGAAAGGAATAAGTGGTGCCATGTGTGTCTCATCCTGTGCTGATGAGCATAGCTAACCAGTCATGAGGGGGTGAGAAGAACCATTCATAGTTTCATAGTTTCTAGGGTCGGAAGGGACCTGAATAGATCATCAAGTCCGATCCCCTGCCCTGGGCAGGAATGTGTGCTGGGATCATAGTTCCCCAGTCAGATATCTATCCAACTTCCTCTTGAAGACCCCCAAGGTAGGGAAGAGCACCACCTCCCTTGGGAGCCCATTCCAGAGCCTGGCAGCCCTAACCATAAAGTAATGCTTCCTGATATCAAGCCTGAATCTGCTTTCAATCAATTTGTGGCTGTTATTCCTTGTTATCCCAGGTGGGTCCTGGGGGAACAGAGCCTCACCTATTTTCCGCTGGTCCACCCTGGTGAGTTTATAGATGGCCACCAGATCCCCTCTCAGTCTTCTCTTGTGGAGGCTGAATAGGTTCAGGCCCTTTAGTCTATCTTCGTCTATCTTCGTAGGGCGTGCCCTGCTGCCCCTGATCATGTGAGTGGCCCTCCTCTGGACCCTCTCAGTGCTAGCCATATCCCTCTTAAAGTGTGGTGCCCAGAACTGGATGCAGTACTCCAATTGTGGCCTGATCAGTGCCCCATAGAGGGGAAGTTGTGCATCTGTAGATATACGACAAGGTGCTGTTAGCCTTACTGACCACTTCCTCGCATTGGCGGCTCATGTCCATCCTCGAGTCAACAATGACTCCAGATCCCTTTCTGCCCCTGTGTTGTTGAGAAGGGTGTTCCACAGCCTATAGGTATGTTGCAAGTTCCTTCTCCCTAGATGCAGCACCTTGCACTTGTCTGTGTTGAATTCCATCCTATTCTCATCTGCCCACCTCTGTAACCTGTCTAGATCTAGATGGATTCTGTCCCTCCCCTCCAGTGTGTCCACCTTGCCCCACATTTGTTCCTTTGAAAGCAAAAAATTGCTTTCTCCCTTGAACAACAAGGAAGCATTGTGTTGGCACCAGGTACTGTGCTTCTGACCAATTCCCCTCTGATTGACAGGGCTGTATGCTGTTCTTCTTAGCAGACTGTGGCTTAAAGAAAGAATCTATTTCTAAAATATAGCAATGTCAAGAATTTCAGTACAGTAAGGCCCCACCCTCTCTCTCATTCTGCAGGGTCTGAGGAGTAAGGAGAAATATTGTTAAAGCAATAAATGACCCTCCTTCTACTGGCAGGACACAGGAAAAGGGAGATTTGTGTGTGAAAGATTCCTTCTGTGTACAGGCTATGGCAGCATGATTTGAACCATAGGGGCACTTTTATACGTGCTCAGGGGTTTGGGGGTGGTGAACGGTGCTTTAATTAGAACAGCTTCAAAAACATCTCTAATTAAAGTGCTGCCACATCTCATGTATCAGTGTCCCCATGTTTCAAAATAGTGGTGGGGGTGCTTGAACTAAAGTTCATGAGCTTTTAGTTCAAGCACCTCCACCACCATTTTGAAGCATAGATTCATAGAGGTAGGGTCGGAAGAGACCTTGTAGATCTTCTAGTCCGACCCCCTGCCCTGGGCAGGAGAGAAAACTGGGCTCAAATGACCCCAGCCAGGTAAATGTCCAGCCTCCTCTTAAAGACCCCCAGGGTAGGAGCCAGCACCACTTCTCTTGGAAGTTGGTTCCAGATTCTAGCCACCCTGACTGTGAAGTAGTGCCTTTTAATATCTAGTCTGAACCTACTCTATAGCAACTTATGGCTGTTATTCCTTGTTACTCTGGGAGGTGCTGGGGAGAACAAGGTCCCCCCTAGTAAGTTTATAGATGGCCACCAGGTCCCCCCATAGTCTTCTCTTGCAAAGGCTGAACAGGTCCAGGTTCTATAGCCTCTCCTCGTAGGGCCTGCCCTACTGTCCGCAGATCATGTGAGTGGCCCTCCTTTGGACCCTCTCAATGCTGTCCATATCCCTCCTGAAGTGTGGCACCCAGAACTGGACGCAGTACTCCAGCTGCAGCCTGACCAGTGTCACATGTGGATGCTGATACACAAGATGCAGGAGGCTGTTGGAGCATAGTAATTGCCATGCTCCAGCAAACTTGATTAGTCGAGCCTGCTCTGACACACTGGAATTCCAGTGTGTCGCAGCATCCTCTGCACTCATGTATAAGTGCCTTAGGATTAGAGACTTGTGTTGAATTTCTCAAAGAAAATAATACAATTGTAACAGTGAAAAATACTACTGCTTTTATTGTTGTTGTCATTATGTTGTTGTTTTTGCTATGTTTAGTCTGATATTTTAAAGCATTTACTCAGTTTTCAGTTAGTTCTTTAGTTTCTTCTGTCCTTAATAAAGAAAACTGTTATTGACATAAGTGGGCATTGAGTGTTTAAGGACTGAATACAAACCTTAGTAAAAATTTGGAATTAGACCTGTTGTTATTATGCTTCTCATGGTATTTTTACATAAACTATTTGTATTTGAAAAATTTTTAGGAATGTAGCAGGGTTTTGGTTTCTCCAAGTCCTGCTGTGGCCTAACATTTCAAACAACAGAGAGGCATAGAAACACCAGTTAAAAGACAAATCTTGAAAAAAGTGTTTCCTAGTGAGGCTTCACATGTTAAAACACTTATAGAAGTTATATAGTTATTTTAACTTTTTTCTACTTAGAGTTTCAGTTGCCACAACTCAAATGTGTAGTCATAGATTTTCTGTTCCTAAAAGCAACAGTCATATAACAAAAAACATTTCAATGCCATTGGCAAAGAGATACTAACTGTATTCAGTGATTTCTGCAGTGAGAAGTCTATGAACATTCCTGAGATTCCTCATGTTTTTAAGCAGATGGCAGTGTAGGTTAAAGAGACATAATGGGTATTTCCTTTAGTTAGTAAATTACTGGTTCCACATTTTTTCCATCAGTCCAAACTTTCTGAAATAATTTATATAGCAGTAACAGCAATGCTACCTAGGGATAAAGGTTAAACCTATGCCTTTATCTGAGGGAAGAAGAACTCCAGTTTTTTCTGATATTTCCAAAAGTCATTTCTCTCTGGCTGCATTTTTCTGAATGAGATACCAAATGACCAGAAATAGTAATTATCCCACTTAATAGCATCTTAACCAAAGAAACTATCTACCTACAACATTATTGGATATCACAGTATGGTGATCTGGCATATTTCTGGTGTCTGTTGTTAAACATTTGTGGAAGTGATTATTACATGCATATTGTCTGCTGAGCTTCCCAAACTGTTGCTCATGTTGTCTTGGTAGAGAAAGGAGCAAGAAAATCATGGTAGGCCTATATTTGCATGTTTTTATTTCTTTTTTTGTTTTGTTTTGGTCTTTGAAACATGTTAGTGTATTTTTTTTTCTTGTGTGATGCTGTGTACTATCTTAAAGGAGCAGAAAATCAATGGCTGTTAGCTTCTGAGCATAGCCACTAAGTCGTACTTTTATCAATAAATGGTACTTAACTAAATAAAAACAATTGCTTTTAATTTAATGAACGATGTAGCCTGGATCTCTGACTAACTGGGGAACACAGAAACAACTCTTCAAGTCTGAAAAATGGCTATAAATATGAGAAAAACTGTGTGTCACAAACAGTGGGTTTTATCACATCAAAGGGAATGAGAAATATCATTATATGTGGTGTTTAAAAAGCATGTGTTTTGTGGCAATATGTTTAGGGGAGTAAAATAATGTTCAGGCGGATTGATTCCATAGATGAGGAGGAGGATACAGCTGGACAGGACAGAAAACAGGTAGGAAAAGTAACTTGTTTATTTGAGAAGTGTTAGAGTGGGTGGAGATGCCTTTTATTTCTACAAGAATTGACTTTAAGGTTACTAAAAAAGGGAGCAGATTCCAAGAAATTCATTATTTACCAAAAAAGGGACTGTATGAAAACATGAGCTCTGGCCTTAGATGTGCCAGGACTCTGTTCAGCACATCTAATAAGGGATATCTTATCCTTCCTTTCTGCCTCTCTCATCTTGGGATCTGTTAACATCCTCTTGTTACTGCTCTGACTCATGCCACTTTGTTGCATTCTCCAGCAAGTCAACACAACAGCAAGGATTGCCCAAAATGGGATGGGGATTTTAGCTAGCTCTAGTGAGAGAATGTGGGCTGTTTTATGTTGCTTGGATATTACTGCACACAAGGGGGACCCCCAACTGCCTTTTCTGTGGGGCAGTGGTAGGTCTCTTTTATGCTTTCAGTGTACCTCAAAGTGTAGGGCAAGCTCTCAATTGGTAACTAGAATCAGAGGCACCAGCTGATGTGAAACCCCTTTCTTGAACAGAGGTCTCAGTGACACCAGATCTCACTCTGGTTTAAAATGTGCAGATTTTAAATGTGAAACAATACAAATAAACACTGGACTGGGAGTCACCAGATTTATGTTATGTTCCTGGATCTTTCACTGTTACTTCTTCTGACTCACTTTTCTCAGGCATAAAATGAAGGGATGGGGGTTGAATAAGAGGCAACTCTTGTCTACAGCACTTTGAGCTTTGTGATGAAAAGCTCCAAATAAGAGCTCTTTCTTTCCTGTCGTATGAAAACAGAGAAGGGGGTGGGGGGGTTGGCTGTGGAGGAGGGAAACACTTCATCTACCTCTATCTCCACAAGGATTAGATTGGGTGTCACTCCTTGCACTTACTGTCCAGCGGTCTGAGAGGCACTATCCTCTTTCTCCACATGAGGTATCCTCATCGTTATAATGTAATGGACAAGGAAGGGTCTCATAACCCTTATGCCCTTGCCCCTAAGCCATACACTTTGCCCCTGCCACCCAAAGAACTACCACAAAGGAAGAGTGGGAGGATGGGGACACAGCTGTTCTGTCTCCTCTCCTGCCCTACTAGGGTTAGGAGAGGACACATTTCCTTGTCTTCCCCCTGGTTCTAGGTGAAGGCTCTGTTCTCCATCCAGGCTCTGTCTTGCAGGAAAGGGGGGTGTTTTTTACCCTTCTGCCTCAGGGTCACCAGCAAAGGGAGCTCTTCCTTCCTTATCCCTAGCCCAGGGTCTTTGTAACTCCTAGCATGGTTGGGTGCCAAACAGGGACTGGAAATCTGAGTGCCACATCTGCCAAACACCCCAGCAGGAGGTGACCACTTACTCTCCAGTGACCTGAGAGGCACTGAGCACTGGAGACCACTTCTTCCTGCTGCTTCTCCACAGGGACGAGCTGTGGGCTACCTCCTCTCCTCAGGGGAGCCTTTTTCTTGCTGCCTCCATGGGGCTGCAGAAGGGGGTGGGGGGAGGTCTTCTTCCCCTCTCTCGAGGCAACACGTGGGAGAAGCTGGCTCCCTCCCCTTCCTGGCTCTGGCACCCTCCTCCTTTGGGAATAGTCCACAGGATTTCCCACCCTTTCAGACCCCCCTCCCGTCCCGACTTTGTGCGTGCTCCCCATTGCCTCTCTCATGCCGACAGTTTAACACCGTCGCCCATCAGCCTCCTCCCTTCTCTGGCCAGCTGCGCCAGCTGTTGGAATCCGATGCCAGATGCTGGATACCCTGTTCTAGCAAGCCGACCCATTCCCACAGGCAGGGAGGGGCTGGGGCAGGAGAAGAGGCGCTCGCTTTGAAGGGAGGAGATCAAGCCTCGAGGCAAGTCCTGTGGCCGAGCCCCCCACCCCTCTCCTTACACACACACACTCGCACATACCCCCCTCCCCCCGGCCGGAGAAAGAGGCATGCGCACAAGCGACGCTCGGAGCTGTCCAAGTGCTGAAATTTATAGTCAGGGGTAAGATCACGTCTCTCCCTTATCTCCCCCTCTCTCTCATTCCGGCACAGGAGCTCAGCTTTTTCTCCAGCCAACAGCAATCATTCCCCAGCAATATTTATAGCTCACTGCCAAATGCAAAGAGAGAAAATAGATTAAAAAAAAGCCCCCAACAATCCCACAACGACTCAAGAGACACTGATTTTTCCAAAGCAAAAGGGAAATAAAACAGTACCCACAGCAGAGAGTCCTCCAGCGTGGCAGCTTCTTTCCCTTTTGCAGGATGCTCTTAAGATAGCAGGGTTTCTTGGCTCTTTTTTTACCCCTCTTCTTCTATTCCTTTCTCTCTCTCTTTTTCCCCCCTTTTTTTTCTTTTTGAGCATTCAGTTAAAACAGCCCGGGAAGGACCGGATCTGATGCTTACTCTCATTTCTGCTGACTGCTGGGGATGAATCTGGGTCTAACCTGACCATGATTCCGAGGACTGGCACTTCTGAATTTTTCCCCCCAATTTGTAAAAATCCAGATCTTCTCTTTCCTATTTTCAAGGCACATAAATTATTGCTGTATTTGGGAATCTAGGCAGCATCGAGATACTTTTCTTTTCCTGCTTCTCTCTGGAATCATTTCTGGGATATTTTCCATAAATCATCACAGAAAACAGGAGGAATGAACCGGCAGCTAGTGAATATTTTGACAGCCTTGTTTGCATTTTTCTTTGAGGCAAACCACTTCAGGTAGGTGAAATGATTCTATCTGCTGATATTTACCAAAAGGCATGGAAAACATAAGGAAACTGTGTCACAATAACCTAATTAATTTGCTCCATCTGAGAACATTTCACATTTGTTTAATGTGAGCTATATCTTTTACACTTGAAGAGCCCCGTTGCTTGGTAACAAACACAAAAAAAATCAAGTTTGGGCAATATGTTTTCTACTTCTCTAGTTTAAAGACACATTTTTTTTTCACTGAAAAATTAATATAAGCTAAAGAGCTGAGTGTCATTTGTTTCCTTTGGAATGCAGTTTAATATCTCCACATGCACTGGAAGTTATTTAGTAGGTTGGTTTGGTTTCTCCCCAAGCTATAGGAATGATTAAACCAGTTTTGTCAGGGAGATGGTTATTTGTGTTTCCTCTTTGCTTCTGGGAAAACCTTGGACAAGACTATACATTTTGAGTGGCAGTATACAGGAATTTTATCTTCTTTGAATTTAACCATTGACCTCTTTTCCAATAAAAAAAATGTTGCAGGGTTATCACTTAAAATAATTACTCAATTCATGACTATACTGTATTTTATGGTATTTGTATGTCTACCCAATGTAAAGTTTGTGTATGTGAGAGAGAGGATATAGAGCAACAAAGTGAAAAAAATTTTTATTCACAAGTTTCAGGTGTCAACAAATATAACTCACAACTGGTGGTTTTAAGTGAAAACATAAGTAATTTTGTAAGCTTATTCAAACTAAGTGTTATAAATAACTTTCCATTTTTAATATGTTATACTTATTCAAATAAAGTTTGAATAAATATTCTTCCATTTTTGTTTAAAAGCTAGATATCAAAGCAGTAGCAGGTAGTTGTCAAAATGGGACCTACAAAATATAGAAGTAATATCACAAGTGCTGAAAATAACATACTCGATTCAATAATACTTCCGTTTTAGTGAGGAAAAACTAGCTATATTATCTGCTTCAAATTTCAGATAACCTGTGTGTGCATCTAACTATATTTCTACAGATAGATACACAGAGACACGTGTGCACATATATACACACATTAATAATAAAACAATAACGTGAAATACTATTAAAAGTGAATGATGCCTTTTGGGCACATATGTGAATACATCAATACTATAAAAGAAACACCAATATGATTATTTTAGATACTTCTAAGAGACTACTAAAATATACAGCCAATAAAACAGGTAGTTTAAGAACCAACAGAATATTGTTTTATGACAGAATTCAATTCCCTACAGAAAAAATATATTCATATCAAGTGTCTCCAGATTTCTTTTCTCTTGGGATCAACCATCTGAGATTCCCTTTCTCTGAGATATCTAATATGCTATATACACAAAGCTACAAATGTATAATGGTATAGTTAATTTACCATTAAAACCTGAAAATACAGACTTATTTAAAATGCTTGGATAGAAAGACCAATTAATGGTAATGATGAGGAGAAATGACCATTTACATTGCCTGTGGTGGGTTCATAAAAGATTAAAATCCAATGTGACTGCTCCTTAAACCCTTTCCAGGGAAAATAAGCACGCATTTGGGAAGAATCAGATCCAAAACTATTGAAATTCCTTCAGGTATTATTAGTAAGGTATACTGCTATGCTTATGTTTTACTTCAGACTACAAAGTCAACATTTTTCATTGTCACATGATGCATTTTTCCTGTTGTTGCTGGAAGTTAGAAGCTACTTTTAAGCAAACTTGAAGTAGAAATAGTTTCCATACTATACATGTAACTCGGACAATAACATTAACTTGGGGTATCAAAAGCCTTATGGGAATTCTTTATGGAATGATATGGCAGATAAAGAGCATCTTAAGTATATCTCTGAGAAATGATTTAACAATCTTCTTTCTGTAGTTAAGTTTTCTGAATAGCAAATTGTATTTCATTAATATTTTTCTTTTCTTGAAACTTGCATTTACTTCTAAAATAAAGTTGTCTAATGAAAATGAAAATATATTTTCTTACTGAAATATTCACTAATTCAGTCAATGTGTTGATGAGGATTTTACTTTCAAAGAAAGAGCTTAATTTCCCCATAAAATGAAAGGCAGTACAAGGTGAATAGTCGCTAATGGTGGCTAATAATTTATTTAGGGCGGCTTTCTGTAAAGAACATGATTCAAGATCTGGAAAATCCCCCTCACAGACCCTGTCTCCTTCAGATTTTTTGGACAAATTGATGGGAAGGACTTCAGGGTATGATGCAAGAATCAGACCAAATTTTAAAGGTAAGTTTCTCTTGGTCATTACGGGTTTTTTTGGCAAATGTTTTTGACTGACTATGGGCTTAGTAACTTTACATCTCAGACTTAATTACTCTCTTATTCCAGTTTTCTGGCAAACTAATTTCATGGACATCCATTCTTCCATCACCAAAAAAACCCGCAGAGGATGCATTAGAGAATTAGGCTCCTGATACGTAAGATTACAGTACAGTAACACTTACAACATTGTTGGGTTTTGCTCTTGCTGGTAGCCACTTCCAAGAACCTCTCTAATGACTGGCCAAAGTAACAAACATAAGAGTGTGTTCAGGTTGCTCTACTAAAAAGTACTGGTTTTACTTATCCCTGAAGTTCATAAACATGCAAAGCAAAATTCTGAATACTCCAGAAAAAATCAAATAATAAGTCTGTGCTCATGTAAACCCTTGGAGGAGATAAAATCCTCCCCTCACAGTTAGATGTCAGATCACCCACATAGCAGACTTCCTCTAGCTATCCTTAGCAATAGGGACAGGTATAGACATAGATTGTTGCCTTCTCCAACGTGTACGTAGAGTTATAGGTCTGTTATCTGACTAGCTACTTTCCTGTCTTCTCTTCATTCTCCCAGTATCTATATTACTGTGCTGGGAATCATTACAAGCATCTCAGCCTCAGCCCACATGATGGTAGATTTTAGGGCCTCCACAGCTTTGGCACAGGTTTAGTCTGTAAGCAATATTTCCATTGCTCTTGCCCTTTCAATACCCATGTAAGCAAGTTCCAGTTTTGGTCCACCAAAAAGAAAGGAGGTGGGAGATCAATTTTTTTCTTACATATTTAGAACTGCTAGAAAGTTCTACCAGTCTACTAAACTGCCTCTTTCTAAGCTCAAAGTGCAGTTATACTTTGAACAGTGAAAAGTACTTTATTTCTCCTTCTATGTATTCAGATTTGTATCGGCTGCCTTTGGTTAAAAACCAAACCAAACCAAACCAAAACAAGACAAAAGATTTTTCTTATTATTATTATCCCTGCAATGAAAGGTGTTGGTATGAGCGTAAAATGAAAAATCATTTCTCAGCCCATGAGAGCAACTAGTATGATAAAGTGAGCTCACACATCAATGACAAAAAATGTTAATTACCTTTCGAATCAAGAACCAATTTCTGCCTTCACTCCCACGTGTGCAAACTTCAGAATTTAGAATGCTGAGTTGCTTTTACTTTTTAAGATGCATGAAGTATAAAGAGCCTAATATGACACTATATCCCAAATGTATAAAGCCAGCAGGTAGAAAAACTGTTGTCCTTGTTCAGGAAAACACTTTCCCCTTAACTACATTGGAATTTCAACCTGTCCTATATGTTTAATTTCTATCCTGAATTGGAACCTGTGTTTATTAATAGTAGACCAATATTATATTCCACCTTCCACAAACCCCATGGAGTCACGTGGATTTAATTGAGATTTTATATGGTGAAAATTAAGTCAGAACATGTCCCAGAAAGAACTGTGGAACCATTCAGGACAAATTCTATCTAGCCTCTACCTGTCTGTATACTTGGGAGGAGAGTGCAAACAGCTTTCCCCTCTTCCATCTTGTATTGCTCAAGTAGGATTAGATGCAGTCGAAATCCCGGTAGAGAAGAATTCAGAGACTGCTTCTTCCTAGGGGAGAGTAAGGAAATACATGTTTATTGCTCTGCTTCTCTGATACATTAGTGAACAGAGCTAGGAAGAAGAAAGATGAACTCAATAAAAGGGTGGGCAATGGGCACACTGCTCCAGGAGACATTCTGAATTGTTTGACCTAATGAGTGAGCATAAGTTGCTCACTTTCCCCAGTACAGTTCAGCCTACTTCCCAACCAGGCCCTGGGTGACAATAAATATGGAATATCATACTGTTGTTTTTGCAAAGCCACTTTTCAGAGCAGAAATGTACTTCATGTCATTTTGAAATAAAAATAAACTTTCATAACAGCTTTCCATATCAGAATTCTCTAAAGTTGTAACACAAAGATTCTAACGATTTAAAGGATCCATTTCTGTTTCCCATTCTTTCTTCAAACGTATTATGTTTGACTATCTACATTTCAAGAGTTAAGTCCTTATATAGAGAGTTTTGATCATCACATCATGAAAGAAAATTTTGGCATGCCATAGATTGTCTTGTAGGCTTATTTACAGCTGGAAAAGAACAATTTTAGTGAATGTCAAACCTCTTATTAGACTTTTCCAAAAACTACAAGTTGAAGGCAGTATTTCCTTTTTTGCACAATTTTCCCTTCAAAGTACCAAAAGGCAGAGCATTTGTGGGGGGGTCAAAGTGAATTTAATTTTATGTAGTAAAGTTGGAGTGGTATAGTAGCTAAGTTGGAGTTTGTTTTTTGTGATATTTTTCACTGGATCCAACAGCATAGTTGGGAGAATTGCTGGGAAAGCTTTCAGGCATCAACTGCCCTTTGTCAAGCCCTCAGGTTTATAAACCTGGATATTATAGAGATGTTTCAAGTACTGAATCCAGTTTTGTGACAGTGTTGCCATATGCTTCATATATTAATATTTTATAGGTCTATTTAAACAGTTTTTGTGATGTGATGCAATAAAAATGTTAACATTCTAAATTACAGAAATGTATTAAGTGTAAAATATTGGATTGCTTCTTTTTTAATGAAAATGTATATATGGAAACAATACATTCAAGTATTTTTAAGTAAAAATATCTCTGTAAAGTGATTCTCTTGAAAAATGGTGTCTGCTATTTGTCTTTGCATATAGTTGTGGAAAAGACCAATATTTGTTAACTACATTTTACAAAAGCAATCACAGACTGAAGTACTTTGGTCATTTGCTGTGCATTCATCTAGATTACTTCTGTTTCACATCAATTATACAGCTTTCTTTTGAACTCATATTTTGTTCTGTCAGAAGATAGTCTGGAATTCCTAAAGAAAGCAGCTCTATTGTAGGCTTATCCTCATATTTCAAGCTATTGCTTATAAATTAAATCAAATACATTTTTACGGACAGTTAAGAGCCTGAATCACTGGAAAACAGATAATGATTTGATTCATTCACTTTATATTGAGGGAAGAAATATTTGTTCATTTAAACAAAATACTTCATTCAAATAAAGTAATTGATCACCGTATTTCTTGTATTTACCTTCTTGAATTAGAAACTTCAAATGAATAAAGTGGAAGCAACAAAAAGAATGTTAACTTATATTAAATGTTAATGATACAAATAAAAATTTTGTTATTTTGCAGTAATTTTCATTATTAGAGGGTCCTTTCCACGCAATAATCATAACTCTTTTCAATAGAAAAAAATGTCTCCTTTTTCCTGTAGTTCCAATAAAATATTGTGTGAAAAACTATCAAAAGAGAGTGTGATTGTATCCAGGATACACTCATAGAAGAATAGACTTGAAGTGACCTCAAGAAGTCAACTAGCCAAGATCCTGCTTAACATAGGATCATCCATGTTTAAATCCTTTCTGCCAACTGTTTTCAAACCTGTACTTAAAAAAATTCAGCTTTCTATGCAGTCTGTCCCATTGCTTAACCATTTTCATAGTCCTATATATGCAACCTAAATTTTCTTTGTTCCTATTTACTTCTTGGAATATGTCACATATTCAAATTAAAGACCACTATAAATTAGCTACAAAGATGTTTTACATTTAGCAAGTAACATCTTTGAGGCTTGTCTGCCAATTTTGGAGCTTGTTGGCCTTTTTATTGGGTGATAAATTACTTGAATGTATGTCATGTTGCAATGTATCACCTAATTAACACGTTACTTGGGTGATGTATGTAACGTCTGCCAGGGCCCTTTTTGTGTCCCTTGTGTATCACCATCATATTTATGACAATCCTTAATGTATATGAAGTTCGTTATGCAATCAGTTTTCCCTTCTTCATGCTAAATAATCCCAGTTCTTCCAACCTTTCTTTGTAAGTCATGTTTTCTAGACCTCCAATAATATTTTTCTCTCTTCTGACCTCTTTCTAATTTTTCTATGTATTTCTTGAGATAGTGCCCAAAATTTGACTCAGTTGTCCAGATGAGGGCTCACCAGTGTTGAACAGAGTGAATTAATCACTTCTTGTGACTTGCATACAACGTTCCTGTTAATTAATCCCCACAGCTATTAGTTTTTTATGTAACAATAGCAAACTATTGATTCATACTCAACTTTCTATGTAGTACAACTCCTATGTCCTTTTCAGCAGAACAGTAAGTTAGTCAGTCATTCCATATTTGTATTTGTGATTTTCATTTTTCCATCCTAAATTCAGTACTGAGGATGCATGTGTTCTTCCTCCAAGTTATTAATGAAACAATTAAACAGTACTGGACCCAGGAAAGATCTCTAGGAAATCCCACTTGATACCTCTTTCCAGAAATTAATGACTACTCTGAGCATGCTTGCATTAGTTTTGCCTGGACTCTGTTTTCTTAGGTTTGTAATAAAAATCACAAACACTTTTGTCAAAAACCTTGCTAAAGTCAGGATATATCAAATCCATTCCTCTCCTTTATCTACAAAGCCCATCACTTTACTGTAGGAGAAAATTAGGTTTGTCAAAAGCAAGGATGATTTGCTCTTGACTTGTCTATGTTGGCTCTTCTTGATCACTACTTTGTTATCCTCCAGGTGCTTAGAAAAATATTGTATTGTCCAGGATTATTCCAGGTATTGAGATTTGACTGACTCATCTGTAATGCCCTGGATCCTCAAAGAGGAGCACTACTATATTTGCCCTTTTCCAACTGTCTGTACTTCTCCAGATCTCCATGAATTCTCAAAGAATAATAGTCAGTTTTTCTGCAATTACCTCAGCCAATTCTTTAAGTACCCTAAGACAAATCTCATCCAGTTTTGCTGACTTAAAATCAACCAGCTTTTCTAAGTAATCTCTAACCTGTTCTTTCCCTACTCTAAGCTGATTTTTTTCTTTCCTTTCCTTGCTTCTAACTCCTTCTTATGTGATAGTAAGAAAGGTATTAAATACTTAAAACTTCTGTGTCTCATCTTTTTTTAGATTCCTCTCCCCATTCAATATAAGGGCTATATTTTCTATAGTCTTTATCTTTCTTCTAACATACTAATAGACTGCTTTTTCAGTTGCTTTTATCTCCCTTTCCAGCTATATCTCAATTAGCTCCTTGGCTGTCCTGATTTTCTCCCTATATCCCTGTGTTATACTCAGATTCATACTTAGTAATATGGCCAGGTATCCACATTTTGTGAGACTTCTGTTTAATTTTCAAGTAATTGATGAGTTCACTATTCAGCAATACCAGTCTCTTGCTACTCTTCCTGTTCTTCCTTTGCATCAAAATAGCCTGTTCTCATATCCTTTATATTAAATTTTACAACCAGATCTCCTGGATTCCCTCTTTCCCATGATCCTGCTCACCAGTTCTCTAAGTCTGTTAACGCTTGCTTTTCAGAGGACCAGAGTCTTTATTTTGCTGCTTTCCACTCTTTTCTTTCCTTAGGACCTTGAACTCTACCATTACACAATTACTGTCACTCAAGTTTTCTTCTGCCTTTGGATTCTCAACCGAATCCTCCCTATCCATAAGTAACAAATCAAGGAGGGCTTTCCCCATATCCTTTATCCACCACCTGTATCAAAAATAGTTCTGAACAACCTCCAAAAACTTGCTTGGTTTCCCATGCGCTTCTGTATTACCCTTCTAACCAATACAACAGTGTACTGAAATGATCTATTACTCCAGGCCCTTTAATTTGGAGACATTGGCTAATAGTTTAAAAATAGGCTTGCTTACCTTTTTCTCCTAGTTTTGTAGTCTAGTAGACTAGAAAATAGAGAAAGCTAAAGAAAATATAGCAGCTTCCTCTCAGAAATTCCTTGCTAAAGCATTCTGCTTGAAATGTTTAGTGGCTAGTAACTGATCTTTTATTTGTATGTTACTGAATTAGAATATGCTAATTGCTTAAGTAAGAATGATAGGTTAAATATTATACTTACATTAAGTTTAAATGTCAAGGACCTGATCCAATACCAAATGAAGTAAGTGGGAGTCTTTACACTATCAGGTAGTGTTGATCCCATGGTAAAAGTAGATGTTTCTATTATCTCAGTGGTATATTTTTGTTTCTATAGTGCACATTTTCTGGCCTACATTTTATACCAAGAAAATACTAATGTGCCATCTCTCAAATTATAAAAAGCATAGTAATTCTTGATGAAAGCTGACATTTTCACTTTCATCCTTCTGATTTTTCTTGGCAATAGCATTGGTAACATACAGGGTGTCTGTGTTGCATTACAGCAGCCAATGATGTGGTTCTTCATCAGTAAGAGTAAAACATAGTGAAATAGCACTGCAGCGATCTAGAATAGATTACCACCTGTTCACCTCAGGATAGCACAACCTGATGTGAAAAATCCCACACAATGCCATGATGACCAAAAGGGTCATGCATACTGACAGTTTAATCACAGCATGGGTTATATAGGTGGCAGAATGGTAGCCTGGGTTTATAACTGTACTTCTTGACGTTTAAATTATCTACATTACTTTTCAAATTTCCATTTGTCTAGAGTTCTATCTTCTAACAGCAAATTTAAAATCTAACTGCAATTTACAGCAAATTAGTCTATCAGCAAATATGATAATCTTTTTTTTTTTCTGACGTTAGTAAGCCCTTTATACCAAATTCAGTAGGAATGAGAAAACCTATTAAACTCTTCATTAGAGGTTTGCATAGGTGGGGCAGTGATGATGGCTGTGCTATTAAATGTCATGTTACAGTTCATAGAATCAGAGAATCATGGAAATTTAGGCTTGGAAGGGACCTCAGGAAGTCATCTAGTCCAAGCCCCTACTCAAGGCAGAACCATCCCCAACTAGATCATTTTAGCCAGGGCTTTGTCAAACTGGGCTTTAAAAATCTCTAAAGATGGAGATTCCAGCACCTCTCTACGTAACCTGTTCCAGTGCTTCAACACCCTCCTAGTGATAAGTTTTTCCTAATAGCCAACTTAAACCTCCCTTGCTGCATCTTGAGACTATTGCTCCTTGTTCTGTCATCTACCACCACTGAGAACAGTCTAGCCCCATCCTTTTTCAAACCCCACTTCAGGTAGTTGAAGGCTGCTATTAAATCCCCTCTCAATCTTCTCTAGATTAAATAAGTCCAGTTTCCTCAACCTCTCCTCATAAGTCATGTGCCCTAGCCCCCAAACCATTTTCATTGCCCTCCACTTGACTCTCTCACAAGACTCCAGATGGGCCTCACCAGTGCTGAATAGAGGGGGATAATCACTTTCCTTGATCTGCTGGCAACACTCGTACCAGTGCAGCCCAGTATGCCATTAGCCTTCTTGACAACAAGGGCACACTGTTGGCTCATATCTATCTTATTGTCCGCTGTAACCCCCGGGTCCTTTTCTGGAGACCTGCTACTTAGCTAGTCAGTCCCCAGGCTACAGCAGTGCATGCTATTCTTCCATCCTAAGTGCAGGACTTTGCACTTGCCCTTGTTGAACATCATGAGATTTCTTTTGGTCCAATCCTTCAATTTGTCTAGGTCACTATGGATCCTAGCCCTACCTTCCAGCATATTTACTACTCCCCCTCCACGCCCCCAGCTGGGTGTCATCAGCAAATTTGCACTCTATGCCATCTTCCAGCTCATTGATGAAGATACTGAACAAAACTGGCTTCAGGACTGACTCCATGGGCATTTCACCTGATGCCAGCTGCCAACTGGACATTAAGCCATTAATTGATATCAATTCTCTAAGCCCGATGCTCCAGCCAGTTTTTTATCCAGCTTAGACTCCATTCAGCTTGCCTGCAAGGATGTTGTGAGAGACCGTGTCAAAAGTCTTATTAAAATCAAGGTATACCACATCTACTGGTCTCCCCGCATCCACAGAGCCAGTCATCTCATCACAAAAGGTAATCAGGTTTGTCAGGCATGACTTGCCCTTTGTGAATCCATGCTGACTGTTCCTTGGATCCTTCTTTTTGCCTTTCTTAAATATCATCTGGGACCTCTCCTGATTGCTGTGAGTTTTCAAAGATGGTGACCAGTGGCTCTGCAATCCCATCGGCCAACTCCCTCAGCACCCTTGGGTGCATCCCATCCAGCCCCATGGACTTCTCCATGTCCAGCTTTTCTAAATAGCCCCTAACCTGTTCTTTCACCATTGTTGGCTGCTCACCTCCTCCCCAAACTGTGCTGCCAGGTGATGTAGTCTGGGAGCTGACCTTGCCTGCGAAGACTGAGGTAAAAATGGCATTGACTACTTCTTCCTTTTCTCCATCCTCTGTCACTAGGTTTCCTCCTCCATTCAGTAAGGGACCCACACTTTCACTGATCTTCTTCTTGCTACTGACACACTTGCAGAAACCCTTCTTGTTACCCTTTGCATCCTTTGCTAGCTGCAACTCCAGTTGTGCTTTGACCTTCCTGACTTCATCCATGCTTGCCCCAGCAATGCTTTTTTCTTCCCTAGCTATTTGTCTCAGTTTCCACTTCTTATAAGCTTCCTTTTTGTGATTTAGTTTGCTAAAGAATTCCCTGTTAAGCCAAGCTGGTCTTCTGCCATACTTGTTAGTTGGGACAGTTTGTTCCTGTACTCTAAGTAAGGCTTCCTTAAAGTACAGCCAGCTCTACTGGACTTCTCTTCCCCTCAGTTTGGTTTCCCAGGGGATCCTGCCCATGAGTTCTCTGAGTGAGTCAAAGTCTGCTTTTCTGAAGTCCGGGGTCCTCACTCTGCTGCTCTCCCTCCTTTCTTTCCTCAGGATCCTAAACTCAGTCATCTCATGGACACTGTTACCCAAGTTGCCATCTATATTCCCCACCAATTCTTCCCTATTTGTGAGCAGCAGGTCAAGAAGAGCACAGCCCCTAGTTGGCTGTTCCAGCACTTGCACCAAGAAGTTGTCCCCAACACTCTCCAAAAATTTCCTGTATTGCCTGTGCACTACTGTATTGCCCTCCCAGCAGATGTCAGGGTGATTTGAAGTCACCCATGAAAACCAGGGCCTGTGATCAGGAAACTTCTGCTAGCTTTTTGAAGAAAGCCTAATTCACCACTTCATCCTAGTCTGGCAGTCTGCAGCAGACCCCCACCACAACATCACCTTTGTTGTTCTCTCCTCTGACCCTAACCCAGAAACTTTCAACAGGTCTATCTCCAGTTTCATACTTGAGCTCTGAGCAGTCATATGGTTCTTTTATATGAAGTGCAACTCCTCCTCTTCTTCCCTGCCTGTCCTTCCTGAACAGTTTGTACCCATCCATGACAGTGCTCCATAATGTAATTTTCATGTTGGATCAGTGGGTTTAAATCTGTCTAACTAATGTACACAGTGGGCACATTTACCTGTGAAAATGCTGTTAGATGGGTTTACTCCACAGTAATCTACATATGTAGGCATCTGGGAGCAGATTTTTTCCCAGTGGGAACAGCCCAGAGGCAGATGTCTCCTAGCTAGGACTGGAAAATTGCTCCCTGCCCCTGGGAGCTTCCTGCTGCCAGGATAGGCTCCAATGACCCCCTGCCCCAGCAGCAGGGAGCTCCCAGCCTGTGCTCTGTGTTTGCGGAGCCTGGGCCTCAGAAAGAGCTGTGGGATAGGGGAAGCCCCCTACCCCGATCCAGTGGTGGGGCACCTAGCAGTGAGCCCCTGGCTAGGCCAACCCCTGTGACTCAATTGTCTGATTGGATGGGACTCAGAAAGAGCTGCAGGGATGTGACCTGCCCCAGACTGGGACAGCTTTCAGACAGCCTCAGGTTGTGCAGGGAACTCTGCACATGCAGACTGGAGCTGGCTGGGACCTGTCTGAAACAGTTCTGGTCTGGGGCAGGTCCCAACCAGCTCCAGGTTGGGTGGGGAACTCCCCCTGTGCAGGGAGCTCCTGGTGCTAACTCTGTGATAGGAGCAGGGGCTGGGAGATTGCTCTCTGCCCCCAGGAGTTGCTTGCTGCTGGGGCGCGCTCCCATTATGGAGCCCAGGTTGAGACAATGTCCCACTGCCCTGGCAGCAGGCAGCTCCCTGGGAGCAGGGACCAATTTTCCAGGCCCCACTCCAATCACGGAGCCAGGGCCAGGAGTTCCCTGCTGCCAGGGCAGAGGGACATTGTCTCCACCTGGGATCCATGATATGAACCCACCCTGGCAGTAGGCAGCTTCTCTGTGTTGGCAAATTTGCTCCCTGTCAGCTGTCTACACATGCCATACTGTGCAGTAATTACTCTGCAGTTAATTTTCTACCTGAATTTGCAGGTAGCAAATTAACCACAGAGTAGACTGCTCAGTAAGTATCTACACATATAGATGGTGATGCTTGCTGCACAGTAGATTTATCTACTGCTCAATAAAGTGTCTTGTGTAGATGTGCCCACTAAGTCATTTACTGAAAAATTAGCCTGACAACCGTTTCTAGAAACTGTTTATGCATTTTAACGTTGAGACCTTGGCATCAAATGTTGGATTTTCCCAAATGTTTGAACCCTTTGCCCAATGTCCACTCCTGGACAATGTAAAAATGTATAAAAATTTAAAATGGAAAGAGAATGGTTACAGTTGTAGAACAAAATGGGTGGCTGAACAGTTAATATTGTGGAGATATATTTTCTTCGTGTCTTAAGAAGAAACATATTATGAAATGATCTCTTCATGAATTAGAAGATGCCAATTCAATAAATATCTTTAAAAAGACACTATATCTTTTTTGCCATCAAACTGGGCAACTTTATTCCAAAATGGCTAACAATTTTCCTAAGGCCAGTCTTTAGGAACTAATGGCTAAAACCCCTTGTAAATCCAGACAGAATGAAATTATTAAAGTCTTTTGCTATATATGAAGCTCAAACTAGCAGAGGGCA
>NW_017729032.1:176828123-176829302 GCF_001723915.1 Gavialis gangeticus
ACATTCCCCCAGATACTGGTGGTCACCCCTGATAAACTTATAGGTGGCCATCAGATCACCCCTGAGCCTGCGCTTTTCCAGGCGAAAGAGCCCCATGGCTCTCAGCCTGTCATCATAAGGTCTGCTTTCCTGACCTCTGATCGTGCCTGTGTCTCTTCTCTGGACTCTCTCAAGGTTCTCCACATCCTTTTTGAATTGTGGAGCCCAAAACTGGATGCAGTACTCCAGCTACGGCCTCACCAAGGCCAAGTACAAGGGGAGAATGACGTATCGGGATTTGCTTGAGAAGCATCTATGGATGCAAGCCAGCATTTGGGTCTCTCAAAAGAGATAAAGCGTGCAAAGTGGACGTTTCTGCTAATATACCCAGTTTATAACAGGCAGGATTCCACTGTAATGCTCTTTTGAGTAGTATGTGGGTAGCCAGTAATCTTTGAAACTGGCTACATGATCAACCTATCATTCTCTTCATATGCATACTGCCATTGCCCCTTGGTGTAGGAATATCTCCCCTGTTTGTGGGATAAATGTTATAGATGATAGTCTCCTGTGGAAAAAAAGCAGCTTATCACTGATTTCTTATGAAGTTCTGCGTGCACATTTCAGAATTAGGTTCTGTGTAATGGTATGCAATATTTGCAAGATATCAATTTTTTATTCCCTTTAACTGGCTTGAAACACAATAAAGGAAATGATGTTCAATTCCATTTTCTTAGCATATATTGGCCATCTGAACAGATAAACTTCCTTACTGTGGCTATGCAAGGAATATGCAACTATTTAGTTTTTATAGAATTCTAATTTACCTGCAACAGACTTTTAAGGCACTGACTGGAGATTATTTTTCATGCCCTTCTTTCATCAGATTCTCTTCCAACAAACCGGTAAGGCCAATGGCAGTCTATGGATTGATAATGATCCTTCTCATTTTACTGTGTTTTCTGTATTCAGAAATAGTGATTTAATTAAGAGATACAGGTGGATTTGACTCTTGTTGTGAAATATTGCTCTTCTGCTGAGGGAGACTACTGAGGGAATTTACAGAAAACTATTGTCAAAGCTAAACCCAAGATCTTTGATATCTAAGTGAGACACACTGATATCCCAAAAAGGCCTAGTTTAGCTCTTTTTATTTTTTTGTGCCAAATGTCTTGGGTAGATTAAATATTTCATATAATC
>NW_017729032.1:176834302-176835989 GCF_001723915.1 Gavialis gangeticus
GACTCAGAAAGAGCTGCAGGGATGTGACCTGCCCCAGACTGGGACAGCTTTCAGACAGCCTCAGGTTGTGCAGGGAACTCTGCACATGCAGACTGGAGCTGGCTGGGACCTGTCTGAAACAGTTCTGGTCTGGGGCAGGTCCCAACCAGCTCCAGGTTGGGTGGGGAACTCCCCCTGTGCAGGGAGCTCCTGGTGCTAACTCTGTGATAGGAGCAGGGGCTGGGAGATTGCTCTCTGCCCCCAGGAGTTGCTTGCTGCTGGGGCGCGCTCCCATTATGGAGCCCAGGTTGAGACAATGTCCCACTGCCCTGGCAGCAGGCAGCTCCCTGGGAGCAGGGACCAATTTTCCAGGCCCCACTCCAATCACGGAGCCAGGGCCAGGAGTTCCCTGCTGCCAGGGCAGAGGGACATTGTCTCCACCTGGGATCCATGATATGAACCCACCCTGGCAGTAGGCAGCTTCTCTGTGTTGGCAAATTTGCTCCCTGTCAGCTGTCTACACATGCCATACTGTGCAGTAATTACTCTGCAGTTAATTTTCTACCTGAATTTGCAGGTAGCAAATTAACCACAGAGTAGACTGCTCAGTAAGTATCTACACATATAGATGGTGATGCTTGCTGCACAGTAGATTTATCTACTGCTCAATAAAGTGTCTTGTGTAGATGTGCCCACTAAGTCATTTACTGAAAAATTAGCCTGACAACCGTTTCTAGAAACTGTTTATGCATTTTAACGTTGAGACCTTGGCATCAAATGTTGGATTTTCCCAAATGTTTGAACCCTTTGCCCAATGTCCACTCCTGGACAATGTAAAAATGTATAAAAATTTAAAATGGAAAGAGAATGGTTACAGTTGTAGAACAAAATGGGTGGCTGAACAGTTAATATTGTGGAGATATATTTTCTTCGTGTCTTAAGAAGAAACATATTATGAAATGATCTCTTCATGAATTAGAAGATGCCAATTCAATAAATATCTTTAAAAAGACACTATATCTTTTTTGCCATCAAACTGGGCAACTTTATTCCAAAATGGCTAACAATTTTCCTAAGGCCAGTCTTTAGGAACTAATGGCTAAAACCCCTTGTAAATCCAGACAGAATGAAATTATTAAAGTCTTTTGCTATATATGAAGCTCAAACTAGCAGAGGGCAAAGTCCCATAGTTTCATAGATTTCATAGACATTAGGGCTGGAAGGGACCTCGGAAGATCATCGAGTCCAGCCCCCTGCCCAAAGGGCAGGAAGGCAGCTGGGGTCATAGGATCCCAGCAAGATAAGCATCCAGTTCCATTTGGCCACTTAGTGACATAAGCTTCTGCTCTTGGACTCCAACATGGCCTCCTGGACACAGTATCAATATCAACATGCTTATGCCTGGGGTGAACCAAGGGGTGTGCACTCATGCAGTCATATCCACCTTTATTCCTGTCCCACCCAAAGTTTAAAACCAACTGCCTGGCAGTGGCAGCAGCATTTCTATTCAGGCAGTGCTAAGAGAGTCAATTGACTTCATGGCTCATTCTAATCTAATAGATACCTTCTAAATTCTTCATTTCACAGGTGTTAAGGACCCTCTTTCCTTTTTAATGGTCTCACTGTTCCACTAATCAAGCTACCCTTTCATCTGCATTTTACTGTGTATTAGCTGTTCCTCTTAATGTAGTTTCTATTTCACATCCCT
>NW_017729032.1:176836167-176843103 GCF_001723915.1 Gavialis gangeticus
GAGACCAAGGAGGCAGTAGCTTAGTGTCAAAAGGAAAATTGGAGGGGAGACTATGTAATGACTAACCTGTGTAGTGGTGGTTAGAGTATTATGCTGGAAAGTCAGAAAAATGCAGGTTTGAAAATAGCATCCAGCTCCTGGAAGGGTTCCATAACTACTTGCCTGTTTAGGTTAAACCATGGGATGACCTTCCCACATTTATTCGCAGACTTATGGCCAGGTAAGCACATAAGTGCCCCGCCAGTACATTGCCAACTGAGCATTTTTAGTTTACATGCAGATATTTATGCTTCTACAGTACAGAGATAGGGCCAAACAGCACATAAGCAGCTAGAAAACTGCCATTTAGGCACACAAAGGGGAACAGAATTCCATCTTTACTGGGTGTGCATCTATATGTAAACTATAAATCTCTATATAGCATGGAGATATATATGCATACATAAATGAAGCACATAAACTGCCAGAGCATAAAGACATGTTGACTCCACTACCTAGTAAGTTTGGATGAAAAGTAGTTGCCACTGCTACTTCAAACTCTAGTGGCTGTGCTTAAAAAAAAAAAAAAAAAGACTTCACTCTGCTCAGCACTTCGAAAGATTGTAAATCTTTGGATGGAAAGCTTCTAGGTTGTAGATCTGGGGTGGAAGAGGAGGGAAGGTCCCCTCAGGGGATATCCAGTCCCCTGTGCTCAGCACTTCCTAAAGGCAACCTTTAGGTAGCCCCTTAATCCACATACTGGCTATTGTGGATTCAGTTCTGGGATATCTAACTGTTGAGGGAAACCATGTACTGAGTAGGAAGTCTAGGTATCTCAATCTATGCTGAATTATACTGCAGAGCTAGGCACATTCAAATGAGTCTCTACAGTCTCTTTTAGGCACCCATGTCCATTTTTTAGTTTAACCCAAAGTAAATAGAGGACTTCTGGGGAGGTTCATTAAGAGCAGGACAAGTTGTATTGTGCTCAAAATGCTGATCACACTTTCTTGTGTGTTTCTTTCAATCGAAACCTAAAAGGGGAACAATACAGCTGTAGATGAGACTAGCTGAAGTGTAGGGCTCTTGCATTTAAGGGATAACTCTTGCTAATTCAATTAGTGGAAACTGATTCTCTTACTTCCCTATAATTACATAAGTATTATTATCCCTATTTTAAATCTGGGGAAGCTCATTTGAGCAGAGGTTAAACGACTTGCCTGAACTCACATAGCCAGTGGCAAAACTGATATTACAATTAACCAGATGCATTCTTACTCCATTACACTGTGCTGCCTCTAATGAATAAAATCCCAGTGGGTGCCATCTTTGCATCTGCCTTGTAAAAAACTGTCTGAGCAGTCTTTATGTTTGTGACTCTTACAACACTAGGCAAAGTAGGCGCTAACTAATACATAAAATAATAGTAAAATGATAAAGCAATAGCATATCTACTATTTTAACCATGCATACTGCTGTTTAAAATGAAGTATTTGGTTTAAAGGAATACTTGAAAATTACCTAGGTCAGAGCCTCAGCCTGTGTATGGGGTATTTATATATATATATACAGGCATGCATATATGTATAAACATCCCTCCCTCCCAAAACTAAAAATATGGAGAGTCTACAACTCTCTAGGGATTCATATCACAGGTTTTTAGCTGTAGTTCTCATTCCGACATAGAAGTACCTCTTAAGATCTGGATGGTCTAAGGTAGCAGTGGACCTGGGGATGGTGCACTGGTGCACTTACACCCCACTTTGTTTCCTGCTCTACCAAAAGTTTAAAACCAACTGTCTGGAAGTGGCAACAGCATGCATAGTCAGACAGTGCTGAGAGAACCAGTTGACTTCATGGCTCATTATAATCACACCACAGGTGTTAATGACCCTCTCTTCTTTGTAAAGGTCTGGATGTTCCATCAATTAAGCTAACCTTTGTTCTTCTAGTCTGCTGTCTGTTAGCTGTTCCTAGTAATGACGCTCCTATTTCACAGCCCTGCAAATTATTTTTAACTCATTCCAATGAAGATCTGTTTGTTTTTGCTTCAGTCTTAAACTGAATAGTACAGCCCTAGGGCATGTGAAGGTGAAACAGGGAGCCTAAATTAAAGCAGTGAGTTTTAAAAAACACCGCTTCAATTAAGACTGATTAAACCCCTGTGTCGTGCACATAACCCACAGACTTATCTGCCCCTCCAGCAGGGAGGGGAGGGCGAGCTGCTGGCAGGTGGAGCAGTCCCTGGGCTGCAGTGGGGCTGGGGCTTGCCTCCACACAACAGCAGCATGTCCCCTCCCCCCCCAGGCAGCACCTGCCTGCAGGCACCCAGCTCAGGCGGTCCCAGGGGGCACTGCAGCTATGGAGGGAAACACCAGGCCCCCGCCTAGATCAGGCAGGCTCTGGGAGGTGGGGGAGGAGATCAGACTCACCACTTTCCTTGGGCAGAGTGTGCTTTCCCAGGCTGTTGCCAGGCTGCCTGCAGGGCTTCCAGCAGAGCCTGTGAGCTGCATGGAGCCCAGTGCTTTGCTCGGCAGATGTAAGGGCAGCAAACTAAAACTCCTTGAAAGAGTTTTAGTTTGCTGCACCCCAAGTCATTTAAGGTACATTATGCTGCTGAATTTCCTACAGCAGCTGGAATTAATGCACAATATGTTGCCGAGGTGTGTGAAGACCGACACCGTTAAAGTGGTGCAAAAGCATTTAGCCTGCTTTAAAGTGTCATGCACACATGCCTCTTTTTTCATCTACACACAGCCCTAGGCTCCTAGTATATTAGTAATGCTTCTAGTTTATTTTTTAACTGAAGAAATAAATCCAAGTTGTTTTATATGTGATGATATACCTCATCATCTGCACCTTTATTTTCAAAATTCTAGATCTGCTCTGGCCTAAGATTTGAAAAGATTTATTTTCTGGGGAAAAATGGTATACATAACCTGTGCTTAAATGTTTCTTGTTTTATTTTACTTTTTTTCAAAATAGACCTTGTTAAAGCCTTTGATCATTTGAATGGACAAACCATAGCCATCATAAAAATAGCTATGTAGGAGAATTTTTCAGTTTTCGTGATACCCCTGGGAACTATAGCTTTGTCACACTTTTAAAGAGTGTGTGTATTGTATATGTTTAAAGTGGGATTTTTCATTCATTTTTTCTACAGGAATAGAGCTAAATACTCTTTTATAAGACTTGCTATGATTACTATTAAGTACAGTCAGATTCTTCCACTTTTATTCATATTCATGAAGTCCTTATTGTTCATATAGTATCATTGGAGCTATTATGTAGAAGAATGCCACACAGTGGGCACATCCAAAGAAGAGCCACGCACATTATCAGAGGTCAGGAAAGCAGACCTTACGATGACAGGCTGAGAGCCATGGGGCTCTTTAGCCTTTAAAAGCGCAGGCTCGGGGGTGATCTGATGGCCACCTATAAGTTTATTAGGGGTGACCACCAGTATCTGGGGGAACATTTGTTCACCAGAGCACCCCAGGGGATGATGAGATCAAATGGTCATAAACTACTACAAGACTGTTTCAGGCTGGACATAAGGAAGAATTTCTTTACTGTCCAAGCCCCCAAGGTCTGGAACAGCCTGCCATCCGAGGTGGTTCAAGCACCTACATTGAACACCTTCAAGAGCAAATTGGATGCTTATCTTGCTGGGATCCTATGACTCCAGCTGACTTCCTGCCCTTTGGGCAGGGGGGCTGGACTCGATCTTCCAAGGTCCCTTCCAGCCCAAATGTCTATGAAATCTATGAAATCTACACATCACCCTATAGCGATATTGTTATTGTGTTATACTGTACTACTTCTTTTTGCAAATAATAAAGCATGGTGCAGCAACTGCCTGTACTGTGCCATGCACATGGCGCACAGTTAGTGTTCACCACTACTTTGCTGTAGTAGCATGCTAAAACAGGGGAGCATGCCATTACAGCTAAGTAGTTGCTGGTCACATGTATGCCCATGTCACCCTATGTCACTGTTGGAACACACTATGGCAATGTAATGCATTGCTGTGGCAACATAGGGTGACATGTAGATGCAGCCAGTGGGTGTGTCTACATGAGATGCTTTACTTTGTAGTAGACTAATCTGTAGTGCAGTAAAGCATCACTATGTAACCATACACAAGAGCTACTGCTCAGTATATTAGTCTACTGTGTCTAAATACAGGTGCTAGATTTACCGGGCAGTAGCTACTGCTCTGTATTGCATAGATACATGGTTGACCGGGAGCAAATTGCTCCTAGTCATCCCAGGCAGCAGGGGGCAGCTGCCTGCTTCCCAGTTGTCCCCTGCCCCCGGGCAGCTGCCTGCTGCTGGGGCTGACTCCAATCTCAGAGCCAGGGCAGGGACAATGTCCAGCAAGATTAAGAGTGGTTGAGTGTCAAATGAGAATTTAAGCCCTGATCTTGTAATGGGTTCTGTGTCAGTGGACCTTTGCCTATGTGATGTCACATTGCTCCTTTGAGTAAGGTAGTGACACACTGTCTCAAGAGGTTTATAATTTAAGTTTAACGGGCCACAGTAGAATCAGTAAAGCAACCAGGAACTTTGGTCTTTTGGAAGACAGAGCCTGGAATAATAACAAACTGTCAACTAAAGTGAAAATCCATATTTATGAGACATGCATTTTATCTACTCTTCTATATGGCTCAGAAACATGGACGACCTACACCAAGCATATCAAAAGACTAAACAACTTTCATATCAAATGCCTGTAAACAATTCTTTGAATAAGATGGCAAAACAGGCTGACAAATGTGGAAGTGTTAAATCATGCTGGTATGTCATCCATGGGAATGGTGATAGTAAGAAAGAACTCAGGGGTCTTGGTCAGGTCAAGCAAATGCCAGATCACAGGATCCCAAATATAGGGTTACCATAGTTCCAGGTCCAAAAAAGAGGACACCCTTTGGGGGAGGGAAGGGAGTAAGGTGGAATATGATGGGAGGGCAGTGACATGCTGGTGCCCTGCCCCTGCCCATTCTGTTGCCCCTCACTGACAAGCCTCATCCCCCCAGCCCTGCTGCTTCCCCTCACTCCAGACCCACTGACCCCAGCCCTGCCAGTGCCCCTCATTCCCAACCTGCAACCCCCTGGCACTGCCAGTGCCCTGCACACCCCTCCCACAGTCACCCATCCCATCCTCTGTGCCCCTCACTCCTGATCTGCAGCCCCGTGAGCCCCTCCCAGCCCTGCCAGTGCCCCTCACTCCCAACCTACAGCCCCCTGCCCTGCACCCTCTAGTCCTGGTGGTGCCCCTCACTCTTGACCTGAAGCCCCCTGCCCTGCCCCCCAGATCTGCCGGTGCCCCTCACTCCTGACCCATAGACCTCTGCCCACCCAGCCCTGCTGCCCAAGCAGCTCCCACATTGTGCACACGCCAGCTCTCTCTGTGTCTAACACACACTCTCCCTCTCTGCCTGGTTGCTGGAGCTCACGCGGTGAGCATGTGACTCCTGGCAGCCAATTATCTTTCCTGCTGCTCCCAACCCCAAGCTTTCAGCCCAGGAGAGCAGAAAACCTGGACATTTGCTCTTATTTTAAAAACCTGCCTGGATGCAGCACAGGGGTCCAAAAAAGAGGACATATCTGGGAAAATCCGGATGTATGGTAAGCCTACCAAAAAATGTACTGTACTCTGAAGCATGTGAAGGGTCTAGGAAGAGAGGTAGGCCACTGTGCAGATTTTGGGGTGCTTGCAACGATGATTTAGCATCCTTTGCAATCTCTGTGAATAATTGGGAAAGGAATGCAAAATGCTGCTCTGTTTGGCAGAGTCAGCTTGCAGATGAAGCGAGGCACTGCAAAGCAGACTGGATCAAGTTTTGTGATGACCAGCATCAGAGGAGGAAAGAATCTGCTACTCAGATTCAGATCACTGCTAGTGTGTGTGTGCCCTACCTGTGGGCGGGACTGTTACTCATGCAGTGGACACAACAGCTATCAAAGAACTCATCAATGCATACACCATGCTCTGTAAAGAACGATGGTGCCAACTGATTGACTGATAACAGGCAATGTGACATGGATGTAAAATATATCTGTTCAGTTCACAAGATGGTGTAAGGGTTTTCTCCTGCAATGAAGAATTAATACAATATTGGTGATAATATATACAAAAATATGAATTTGACTTGAGAGAGGATATCTGTTTAGTGTGCAGGGGGCATATCTATATGACATGTTTACTGTGGAGTTGATTAATTAGCTCCACAGTAAACATGGCATGTCTACACGTGTGCCTCTATTAGGCTGGAGTAAATTAATTAACTCCACAGCAGGGCAGTACCTGTAAGTATAAGTACTACTCTGTTGCAGAGTTTTTTTACTGTGCAGCAGCACATGTGTAGACCCTGGAGGGGCTGGCTGGGGCACAAGAGTGCTTCAGTGTGGGGGCTGCCTGCCAGCTAGGCCTGCACTACTTCTTGCATATGACTTCAGGAAGTTGACTCCTTCAACCATTTAAGAGTAGATCCATCAATATTACTGCAATCTTTCAGACTGTTCGCTCCCTCTGGTGGACCATATAGAGGGCAATCAGTATATGCTGGGCTGGCTGATCTCTTTTGCCACATGGGCATGATGGTGAGTTTGGAAAGCCCATTTAATGTTTTATTTTATCAAAGTCTCCATAGCCTGATTACAGTCAATTCATGTTTACCCATGTCTTATGTAGGAGTTTATGAGTAGGAGGATATGAGGATGGTAGATGTACGTAGTTGTGTAGTGGGGTATGGTTGTTATTTCATAGATTCATAGATTCATAGATTAAGGGTCGGAAGGGACCTAGTAGATCTTCTAGCCCGACCCCCCGCCAGGGCGGGAGAACAACAAAAACCCCAAAAAGAGAAATGGGACTCAAACGAGTCCAGCTAGGTGGGCATCCAGCCTCTTCTTAAAGACCCCCAGGGTAGGGGCCAGCACCACTTCCCTTGG
>NW_017729032.1:176843800-176859734 GCF_001723915.1 Gavialis gangeticus
GGAGGCATCGATGCCACAGTCACCTAGTTTTTTAACTAGGATGGGGTGAGAGACGGTGTCAAAGTTTCCTACCTTAAACAGTGCGTTTCATTGCTCTTCCTATCTTCTCTGGGGCCATAATGACAATATGGTGTCTTCTGCTTCCTCTGTGATGTTTCTGGTGGATACTGGAAGGGGTGTTCTGCTTCTTAGACATTTATGTGTTGGTTATTTTTCAATAATGTCATGTAATGGATGTTTTTTTTGTTGGGCTTTAATTGCCAGGTCAAGCAGTATTCCAGATCTCTTGATGTTATGAGGGGGGGATTCCTGCCAAGATGAATATGTTTTCCCGTTCCACGTATATCAGACGCCACTTATTGTTCATAGCGCAGAGTTCAGGGCACTGTCCAGTTTGCAGGTGTGGGCACAGGGAGACAGTGTTGAGGTGGTCCTCTGTATATTCAGCTTCAGTCACCACTGTTTAAGGTAGGAAACTATGAGTTCCATGTCATGGTTCAGTTTGGCCTCTATCAATGATACGTTATTACTGGCAGTAGCAAGTGCCAGGTCATTTGCATGCATGTATTTGGTTGATGTGGTACATACATATTCTGCTGTGTAGATCTTAAACAGAGTAGGAGCTAGGACAGAGCCTTGTGGTACTCCATTCCTGAGTCTCTTGTGATAACGTGTCTTTTCATTTGATGTACTCAAAGTAAAGGACTGATTCAAGATCATTGTCATAATGAAGTTAACCAGAATTTTATCTGGTAGTGTGGTAAGCAGTTTATACTGAAGGCCTGGGTGCCCGACTGTGTCATAGGCCTGAACTGAAGCACTCTCATGCCCCAGCCAGCCCCTTCGCAGCACACTGAGCCAGGGGGAGTAGTCTTGGGCTGGCAGGGCTGCTCCCCTGCCAGCTACAGCTGCTCCAACCCAGCTCAACATGCCGTGATCCCTGGTGCACATTCAAATGGCACTCCTGGGAGTAATAAACACTGGAACAATAATCTCTGGTGTTTATTGCCTCACATTAATTGTATGTGTAGAAGCACCCAGGGAGTAAAAAAAATGTCTATCCTCACAGTACAAAAGGAAAGGCAGTAGGAAGAGGTGTACAAGAGGGACATAATGGTAGGCACCAGGAAGGCAATTTTAACATGTGACATAGCTGAAGAAAACATTCATACAGGGAGAGCTATGGTATGAGAATGAGGAAGTAGGAATTATTTTCAAAGCAACTTCCTGTATAGTGTGCATGAGATCTAACTGCGACTGAAAGAAGTCAGAGAGGAGGAAGCCACTATGGCTGAGGTGATCTGGATGCCAGCTGGGGTGCTAGTGCTGGAGAGGTTAAGGCAAAACAGCTCATGAAGACATCAAGGGGAAAAGAGGCTGAGTTGTAAAACAAAGACTCAAGAGGAAAGGAAAGGATTCAAAACTGATTCTGAGTTCAGGAGCCTGGATACTACTGAGGTAAGGATAGAATTACTGACCAATGCAAGGCTTAATCCTGACCCTACTGTTGCCAATAGCAAAGCTTCCACTGATTTTAGTGGTACAGGATCAGGTCTATAGATAATGAAGGAAGTGGGAGGTTGTGAAAGGGAAAACAACAAATTCAGGAATAAGGCATCAGCTGTTTCTTACAAATACTATTAAGAGGAGTATACAGAACAGAAGACAGAGGCAGTGTGTTGTGACTGAAAATTGAGCTATAAACTGGATCAGGAGAATTTTAGTGTGACTTTTTTCACATTAATCAATCATACACCCTCTCCTACCTTCCCTTATTAATGCATCTTTTTTATCTTACGGTTCTACTCTGTGGCAGGTTGTATAAGTTGGCTGCCCCTGAATTCATAAGAAGGAACATTATTAAATACCCAAGAGTAGTTTAGCTAACCGGTGCTGGAGTGCAGATTTCATGACTTGAGAGGCAATGCCATCTTTTATTTGACCATATTAAGGCATGTCTCATGCCTCTGCATAGATTATATACTTCACAGGCTGATCATCAGCACAGAGCCTTTTTTCCCCTAATGCAAAGCAACCAACTGATTGCACAAAATAGCTTGAAACAACTGTGTTTGAAATCTCCTAGTGCTGAAAGTCCTGATGCTGTCAGTTCTCATGTACTAAAAGCTGTTACCTTCCCATTCTCTGGTTCACATGCATACTCTCTTGAGTCAAGACAAGCAGAAGTCTGGGTCTTTGCAAACCATAAATAGTGACAATCAATTGAAATTCCCCAAATCCCAAATTGCTCTATTGAAATTGAATGATGAAAACAGATCTACAGAGATAGGTGGCTGGCAGCGGCGTGGTTGGCTTGAATGGACTGGAAAGACATAAAAGAAGATCTGAGTGGATTTGCACAAAAGTTTTGGTCTGAGGTATACAGGAAGAATTAAAACTTTGGGGCTAAAATTTCCAAAAGTGACGTGGGCCATCAGAGGCCCATCTCCCATGGATTTAGACTTCTACCCCACTTTGAAAATGTTTCTCCATTGTCTTATTTTCATGCTTAGGCAGTTGTGTGAAACTCTGGAAATGTCAATATTGCCATCACTGTTCTGACTGCAGTTTCTTTAAACATGCTGTAAATTAGACAATTCTAACCGTGGACTCCATGGCAGCACAGACCTCAGTGTGAGTAGAAAAATCCACCTGAAAAATTGGGTAAACACTCATGTGTAGCCCATTAGTAGCACTGTGCTGCCAAAGCTACATCACTTGTAGTACCCGAGCTGGCGAATTTAAAGCTACCTTGAGTATGTGTACACCTAGTCACTAGGGCTGTGCAAAATTTCACGAGGTGTTTTGTTTAGAAGTTGTTTCAATGTGTTTTGAGCCTGAAACAGTGAAATCAAAATGAAACAAAAGGCTTTGAAACAGCTTTGAAACAAAACAAGGACACTCAAAATGTCTGGAAAGTTTTGAAACATTTCGAGTTTCTAAGGTGGGCTTACTTGACTTTAGCCCAGCACTGGAGGCACTGGTGGTAGCGGCAACCTGAGCCTGCCTCCTCTCATCCAGCATGCAGATCTGAGGGCTCGCACCTCTGGGAGGAGTCCAGCACAGTCCAGCAACCCTTGTGGAGGTGCAAGCCCCCGGATCTGTGTCCAGATGAGAGGAGGCTGCCTCTTCCATCTGGGAAAGGTGCTGGGCGCGGGATGCAACCAGCATGGGAGAAGAGTGGCAGCCTGAGCCTCCTCTTATCCGGTGCACAGATCTGGGGGCTTTGACCCCTGGGAGGAGTCCAGCACATCCTGGCAGTCCTGCCGGGGGTGCAAGCCCCTGGATCTGTGTCTTGGATGAGAAGAGGCTGCCTTCCACCTGGGACTGGCACTGGGCACGGGGTGTGCCTAACACTGGAGAAGAGCAGCAGCCAGAGCCCCCTTTCATCCAGCACACAGATCTGGGTGCTCACACCCCTTAGAAGAGTCTGGCACAGCCTGGAAGCCCTCCCGGGGGTACAAGCCCCTGGATCTCTGCACCGGATGAGAGGAGGCAGGCTCAGGCTGCCACTGCCACCTGGGACAGGTGGCAGCAGCAATCTTTTCTAGTGCTGGGTATAGCCTGTGCCTAGCACCGGTCCCAAGTAGAAGAAGCAGCCTCCTCTCATCTGGAGCACAGGTCCAGGGGCTTGCACCCCAGGAGAGCTGCTGGGTTATGCCAGACTCCTCCTGGGGGTGTGAGCCCCTGGATCTGTGTGCCAAATGAGAGGAGACTCAAACTGCTGCTCTTCTCCAGTGCTGGGTGTAGCCCATGCCCAGTGCCAGTCCCAGGTGGAAAAGGCAGCTTCCTCTCATCCTGGGTGCAGATCTGGCAGCTTGCACCCCTGTGATAGTTGCCAGGCTGTGCCAAACTCCTCCCAGGGGTGCAAACCCCCAGATCTGCACACCAGTTGAGAGGGGTCTCAGGCGGCAACAGCAATCTTCTTCAGTGCTGGGCACGGGCTGTGCCTAGCGCCAGTCCCAGGCATCAGTGGTAGCTGCTTCTCATCTAGCGCACAGATCTGGGGCCTACACCCCTGAGAGGAGTCTGGTACAGCCCGGCAGACCTCCTGGGGGTGTGGCCCCCCGCATCTGTACATCAGATGAGAAGAGGCTGCCACTGCCCGCAAGTGTCAGGAGTTGTGTCTTGAAGAGTTTGAGGTGCAGTTTCCCAGAAACTTCTTCACATAGCTCCTTGAAACTTGGCATGGTTCATACCATCCTAAGGGGCTACCACCTGTGCAATTTTCATCCAAATCAGGCAAGAAATGACAAAGATTTAGGTATTTTCATGATTCCCCATTATAGTCTATGGGCGAAACGTCAAGACACGTTGAAACAGCGAAACAGTTTTGACAAAATGAAACAGGATAGTGCTTCAAGACAAAATTAAATGATGAAACAAAACACTGTCCCTTCACTTTGAAATGGCGAAATGGATGTTGAAACTAAACAATGGTGTTTCTCACAGACATACTAGTCACAGCAGCAAATGTAGTATATACCTGTTCTCTGTAGAGCGTGAACAGAGGGGAACAAAGTAGCTCTGGAAACTAGCACTTGTATATCTAGCTTTTAGCCTCCAAATCACTAGTCTGAAGGCTATGCAGCTAAGTTGTGACTGAAAATTGTTTCAGTCTAGTGGTAGTGAAGAGATGTTGTAGCTAGCTATTGTGGTGGTCATGGAAATAATCAAGAGGCAAGAGTTTCTGTGAGTGATGTTTTTTATAGGACAACTTCATGGATGGGATAGATTTAGATGAACTTTTGGGTATCACAATACCATAAGAGACCTGAGGAAAGGTATTGTGATACCTGAAAGCTTGTCTAAATCTATCCTACCCATGCAGTTGGTCCAATAAAAGATATCACCCAACACTCTTGCCTCTTTCTATCTAATGCCTTGTAGACAGATTAAGTGAAAGTATTTCACTACAGTCTTCCCTCTCTCCAACCCCACCCTGCCCCCATGATTGGCACCAGTGTGCATTATTTCTGGCAGTCTCAGCTTAAAAAGGCCAGGAATTAATGGTCATATTGAGTGGACTATCTTTTCATTCCAAAGGCTGGACTGTGTAGTGAAAAGTCGTGGTTTTTTAGTCATGTGAAGAAACTTGCCCTCTTCTTCTCTTATCTGTCCTTTGGACAGAGGCTGTCACTTTTCAAGACTGTCACTTTAGCTACTTTCATTAGCACTTTAATTCACACATAAAATTGATCTCAACTGAGATTTTCTTACCTTGAAACTTTCCTGGGGTTTTACCAGCATGGCTTCTATTAAATTCAACAGGAGTCATACAGCTAAAACCACAGCACTTCAAATACAAGTTGCTGAATGTGCAGTGTTTGACCTTGGAGTGCATCAAGATATAGATGGCTCTAGTAATAATTACTCCAGAGGAGGTGCTTCCTTTCTGTGACTTATTCTGTAATCACCTTGATCTGACAGTTGCTAGATGTGTTTGACTTGGGTGTGAGGACAAGGCATTTGTGATGAAAGACCTTCAGCTCTGGAATTTGTATCCCCTTTGACATTCAGGGTATGTTGTAAGACTCTTGTTCTGCTAATTTTTTTCCCTGAGGTTGAAAGTACCTTTGCCTGGGAGTAAAAGTGGGGTGGGGGAGGAAATTCTGCTGCTGTTGCTATTGTGTTTGTCTAAATATACTGATTTGTGTATAAATTGTTATTGTTCATTTGCAGAGGCAGCAGGTAATGTCTCATTATATATATTTTCCAATGTGTATTGGAAAATAACTAAAATGCAAATGCAGGTCAGGTAAAATAGGAATGTGCCTAAATCATGGTTACGCTTGTTGAAATTCATGGATCAGCTGAGATGAGGGAAAGTTGAAGGCTCTGAGACATTATGGATTGTGTGTTAATGTACTTATCTGATTGGCTGTTAATGATCACTGGGGTCCTGATTCAGCTTCAGATGAGGTCACCAAAAAACTTCCCATTGAGTTTGGTGTGATCTGGATGGGCGCACTGAGTGCAAGCACACGGTATAAGTACAGCATGCTGAAGTACAGTGTGGTGTTAAGAGTCACAGAATCATAGAAAATGAGGGTTGGAAGGGACTTCAAGAAGTCATCTAGTCTAACTCCCTGTTCAAGAGCAGGACCATCCCCAACTAATACTACACCTTGGCACTTCAGTCTATCTTTCCAACACTTATCAGCCCAGTCTTCCAGTCGCCAACCTCTTCCTCAAAACATTAAAAAATATATTGGTCGTATCATTAGATTCTGAGTCAGCTTTCCATCCCTGGAGCCATGATAGGTAAAATTAATAAAGTCTTCAGTTCAAACAATAACCCAGACTTCTGCTTGAGCTATTAAACCAACTTTTGTTTAATTCCATCAGATACAACTCTAATCTCTCATCTAATTTATCTAATTTCACAAGATAAAAAGCCCCACAATAGAACTATGTAGCAAACCTCCCTCCCACTTGTGATGCCCTCAATGCTTCTAAAGTTATACAGATTTGGCAAAAACTTTTAAAAATCAAAGAAGATGTAAATATTCACATCTTTTATTACCATAAGGTTTTCAGGTTACCATAATTAAAACTGTTCCAATAACTAATTGTTTTTTGGATTGCTTACAGTTCTGAAAAATAAAAAAAAATATTGTTACAGGTCAACCAAATGTGAAGATTTTTAAAAAGTGTTGGTGAAATGAAACCTAATAAAAATGTTTTGGTCAAATTAAATATTTTGCCTCAATTTTGAACATTGTATAACCTTTAAAAACAACAAAAAAATCAATGTGAAAAATCATTTTGAATGAAAAGCTCTGAGCCTTTTTTATGAACAGTTTAACAAAATTAACATTTATTTGCAAAATACCTCAGCTTCACTGAACCTCCATTTTTCTTTAAAAACATTTCTACACAGACAATTTGCCTATCTTTAAACACAGCAGCAAATGAAGCAGAGGGTTTGTTTATTTATTTATTAGGTAGAGAATTACTTTTTGTGCACACCAAACTAAAATATATGCAGAACCGGAATAGATCTCTCTTTGGGGCATGCTTCTTATTTATTTTTAGGTATTTCAGTGGGTCTCCTGGCAGACTGGGTTAGGGTTAGGGTTGAGTTTGGGGTTCCTTGGAGCAAAACACTTCCCTCTCCTAAATAGGAGTTAGTTGCCTAAACTCATTTAAGGATCCCAGCCCAAGTCCCTTCATACCTTTGTGGTTCTCAAACTTATCCTCTTTCTGATACAGGTCTGTTGATACCACAGAAATGCAATTCTGTAATCTCAAATGTAATAGTAGGTATTTAGAATTGTGTCTTCCCACAGTCAAACTGTGCCAGACACAACATGCTTAGTAAGCTAAGTTATCATTACATGTGTGAATCTAAAGATTATATTATTTTTAGCTTGATGAAGCAGAATAATAATTTGGGGTGTATTTGATTTTTCCAGCAAATTGGATCATCATAAAATACCATGCAATTACTGCATGTTAGAGGTCCCTGAGATCTTTGCCCTCTTATGTGCTTAATGGATAAAAATGTCATCAATTAATAGTAAACGTGAATTAAGAATATTTATTAATGGCTGCCATATGTTGCAACTTAGAGAATGTTTTAAAATATGCTCTAGAGGACCTCACAAAAAGACATCATCATAAATAAAGCACACTCCCTAGTGAGAAACACCTTTTTTTGGTAAGGATTAGAGGATCTCTTTGTCATGAACATCTGGTTCCATATCCTTTTACCACTTATGAGTGGGACCATACTCCTTCATTCTTTTTTCTTCAGTGCTAACTCTCTAGTGAGAAGAAGACCATGTAGATAGAGGAAGTTGTTAGTTGTTTTCAGAATGCAATTGATCCAAGTTTTCTTGACGACTCCTCTGGTTTCATTCATTTCATCCCTTATGTGCAGTGGCAAAACAGTTAAGGTGTGTTGTTACAGCTTCTTGGTACTGGAAGCAGAATAACTACCCTGGAGTGGCACCTCAATGAAACTAATTGGCCTGGCTGAAAAGAATCACACTTATTTTTGTCATGTCTTTGTCAAAAACTAGATGTTTTTCCAGAATTGTGCACAACTAATGGCTTTTTTCATTGCTGCAGCAAGGTCCTCCTTTGTACAAGTCTCTGGGGTTGGCAAAAGAGCATGTGCATCATAGTCTGCACTTCACCACACTCACATATATTAATTTCATTAGAGTTTCCCCATTTGATTATGTTTGTTTTTGATCTTCCAGTTTCCATATGCAGGCAATTCAGGCATTGCCATATTGGCCAGTCTAGATCCACACCTCTTGGAATTGCCTGCTGGGTTTCCAGGTCCGTTTCAGAGTACCTGATTGCATGTAATGTTTCCTTCCATAACCTCAGTCATGTCCTGTAAGCCACTGTGTCCAATGGCACAATGTTATTCACAAAACTCTTTCATGTTTTAAGTTACTTACTGTGGTGTGGCCATAGAGTGGACACCTGGTACCTTCCATCTGCCATGTTCTTTCTTTTAAGCTCATTGCCTTTCTTCTGATATTAGGTGATGCAATGCCAGTAAGTACAGGCTATCCTTCGGTGTTGGCTTTAGACGTCCTGTTTTTTCATGACAGCTGTCATTTAGAACTGGGTTTATTTTCTTGTCATGAACTGATTGTTCCCACCCTGGACATGTATACTCTGCAGTGAAGTAATACAAGGAAATAGCAGTGGTTCATAATGTAGCTGGGTTCATTCTCTACTTTGAGGTGACAACTTTCAAAGTATGTTTTTGCGTGCGCTGACTTTCCCTTTTATCTTCTTGACATGTACTTTGAAGGTAAGTGTTCAGTCCAATGTTATCTCCAAGTGCACAGGGTCCATGTGATCAGTCAGTGGGATTCCACCCCAGGTGATGTTTAATTTCTGCTTGGCTTCTCTATGGTGTGCACGAGAAGCTGTGACCTGCATCTTGGTTGGGTTGGTGCAAAGTTGGTTCTTATTATAGTAATCTGAAAAGTTATTCAGTGCTCATTTCAGTCTGTTCTCAACAATGGTGAAGTCTTTCCTTGAATATGAAGCTCTTCTTATTACTCCATATAGGTTGGTCATTGGTATATATGTTAAAATGGATCAGTGATAACACGCTACCCTGTAGGAAGCCATTTCATTGCTGTCTCCAGTGGCTCCGTTTCTTGCACAGTTCTACGTAAAAATGTCTATTCTCCAAAATAGATTGGATATGCTATGCTAGTTGGTATTTGTGTGTCATATTGTAGACTTTGGCAAGCAGGTTTTGGTGGTTGACCGTGCCATATGCCATTGATAGGTCTACAAACACAGCACCTGTTATAATCCCTTTCTTGAATCTATCTTCTAACTGCTGAGTGATGTTCGGTATTTGGCAAAGTACAGGACTTGCCTGGTCTAAATCTGACTTGTTCTGGTATTAGATGTTGTTTGATATGGGGTGAAAGGCAATTGAGAATAAGGTATTTGTAAAGCTTTTAAAGATGGCATAGAAGTGACACTGACCTAAAGCTCTCTGAGCCAGAGGCATCCTTCTCTGGCTTTAATAGATCTATTATACAGGCTTGTCAACATAATTTAGGTATTCTAAGGATTGATAAGCAATTGTTAAAATTAAAATTAAAAGTTAGCATCAAACCAAGATTGCTCTACTACTTCCAGTAGCTGAACTGGTTTAAGTATCTCAACATGCAAATGTACCCTTAAAGCCTGTATTCAAGGATCTGCTCACCTGTCTTCTGGTCCAGTTGTTGGGTAATATTGGATACTTCATGTCTTCTCAAACCAATATGTACAAAACCAAGAAACCTCCAAGGAAAAGGGGTATTGAGGAGAGCCATATTCACCTTTTATTTCCAGGCAAGTCAAAATCAGAATTTCAGCCTCAAGAGTCTCAAAACTCTCTTTGTCATAACAGGGGCAGCCCTATGGCTGCCTGGCCATAAGAGCCAGGCAAAGCAGCCTGCACCTAGGAGTGCACCCAGGAGGCAGGGGGTAAATGGAATGGTTTCCCCCCTCAGGGAGTTGGTTTTTTTCACAGTGCAACTAAGTATCATTAACATATTGTGGCGTGGGAGCAAATGGGACACCAGAGATAGCTCCAATGGAAAGCACACCATGGGGCTGCTGTTGGCAGAGCCAGTGCTGCTACAGCAGTAGCAGTGGCAGCAATATCAGCTGCTTTCAGAGAGCCTGAGCAGTAAGACTTCCTTTCCCCTCATTTGCCTGCCTGCCCCCACCCTCCCCAGCTAAAGTGTCAACATAGTTGTGTTCCCTCCCACTCTAACCAGCCATTTCCAAGGTACTGAATGAGCTTGCCACACCTCTGGTTCTTAACATTTTTCACATTAATTCTTTGTGCATATAAAGATAAGTGTTTCTTCTTCATTGCCTCGGACTTGCTCCTATATCCTTCCACTGTGCTCACATGTGTGAGCATGTGACTTTTGCATTCTTTGTTTTTTAATAATTATTCTTTTCTAACATGTACTTTCACCTAAATGAACTTCTCAAGAAAACTGCCAAATATTTTGCCAAGTATTTTATAATGTGTATACAGTTATAACCCTATTGACGTTTTAGCTGTATAGATGAGTTTAATGCGAATGAAAAAAAATCTCTAGATACAGACTGGATTCCAGAGAATACAGAGCTTGGGCAAAGGTGAGAAAATAGAAATGATTATTGAAAACTTGTCTGATTTCCAGAAAAAAGAGGAAAGATAATCTAGAAATGGGACTATCAATAAAGGTAGTTCTCAGTATCAAAAATTATGAGCACCAAAGAATATGTATCCATGGCTATTAGGGCTGTGCAAAGCTTTGGATGATAATTCAATTCAGAGGAGATTCGGCCCTATTTGGTGGCCAAATCTCCAAATCTGAATTGAATCAGGGGACCAATAAAAAGGCCCGAATCGATTTGAAGCTCTCTGAACCTTTGGAAAAGATTCGGAGAGCTTCGCTGATTTGGGCAGTCCCTGCCTGCTGCAGCCGGGAGCTGGAGCAGGACTTGAAGCCGGTAAATAGGGGGCAGGGGGGGCTGAAGAAGGGAGGAGGGGGCTATGGGGGGACCTCTGCCAGGCCCCAGGCCCCCCACCCATGGCTGCCTCACCCATCCCAGCTCCTGGTGCTTTAAAAAAAGTCCCCAATCACAGGGTGCTGCTGGGCAGGGGGGCAATCTCTACTGCCCCCCACTGCCCCATGCTGCATAGGGGGCTCTGCACGAGCCCCCTTACCCTCTCCCCACTGTCCCAGCCCCCCCCCTCCATGGCTGCCCTTCCCACCCCAGCTCCAGCCATTTAAATGAAAAAAAACCTGAAAAAAACCCTGAGCTCACCAGCTCCTGCAGAGGCCTTGGGGCTTTGAGGGGCTCGTGGAAGAAATGCTGTGAAAGCCAAACTGTTTGGCAGATAAGCAAACACCTTCTTTTGGATGGATTCACATTAGATATCCATTTGAAGCTAAATCCAGAAACCAGGCTTTTGACAACTTCCTCATTTGGTTTTTAATCTCTTAATTCAAAATCCTGATTGTGGAAATCCTGTGTTTATTTGAACAGATCCACAACAGCTTGGCCAGTTGAATTTAGTGATGTTGGAGGGTGGTGGTGTGCAAGGCCATTATGTTCTGCATTCTTGAAGACTAAATAATAGGCAGAGATACTAGGCAGAGATACTATAAAAATATTCATGACTTAGAGATACAGAGAACTTGATTAATTTTTTTTTGCCTGTTTGTTTTAGAGGTGGGGATGGGCAGTTGTTAAACAATGTCATGAATGGAAAAATTGGGTGAAATTTCTCCATTGATTTTAGTAATTTTTTAATCTAAATGTTCAGGTGCGGTTTAAGAGATTTTGCCCTGAACATTCCTACACACTATTTGATCAGCGAATCCTGCAAAAGGGAATACAAGTGCACGAGACTTTTTTCTTTTATTAAAAAGTTTTGTGAACAATTAAAAGCATGTTTCTTCCTTACAGCATATAATAGAAGCTCTAGCCCCCTGATTTTTAAAGTGCTAATAAAATCAATGGCAGATATATTTTGTTTTGTTTTGTTTTTTTAAAGGAATTAAGTGCGTTAAATTTTAGAGCTCAGTCACTTCGCTTTTTATTATACCCTTTATTCTTTACAGAGGTGTAACTGGGCAGTTCTGCTGGCTGGGCAGTGGTGGTGCCTAGACAGGAGCTGCAGCCAGGCTGCTGCTGGTGGTGGCAGCAGATGGGCCAGCAGCCTAGCAGCTGCTAGTTAAGTCCTCCCTCCCTTCCCTCCAGGAGCTGGTAACCTGGTTGCTCCCCCCACTTTAGTTACGCTACTGATTCTTTGCTATTTTAAGTATCCTTAATTTACAGCGTACAGTGCAAATAGACTGACCTCAGGTGATGGCCTGAGTAACCACCTGTTGTAAATCGCAGGGTCAAGTCTTAGTTGATAAGAATTTCTGGCAAGCACCTTCTGTTCTTATTTGTATGTAAATCTTCTATCATGCTTTTAGCATTCATGAATAAATAAAAATAATCATAAAAAACAGGTTTACTCCACTAATAATGTTCTTTCAAGGTAATACTACAAAGGGAAAGAAAAGGTGAATAGCTTCATTGATATTACCTAGATTCACAAAATGTTGCCTTGGAAAAATGGAAGAAAACAAAATGCCCTTAAGCTGCAAATTGCACCTCTGCCTTAGCAAAGGAAAAAAAAAATGTAAGACTGCATTTGCATTACTTTATGTGATATGAGAAAACACATTTTCCAAGATAACATTTAAATCTCCTATCCTTCTCCCAACTTTTGTTCAGAAAGTTAGGTACAAAAATGTATTTCCTATGGAGTCCACCAAACTTTCAAAAAATGATGTTATTACTGGTTTCTTTTCAGAACAGTCTAGCCTAGCAGGCAGAGCACTGCTATATGACCTTGCTATATGACTTTGGACAAGTCACTTACTTTCTCTGTTCCTCATTTTCCCTATCATGTAAAATTGAGATAGTTATATTTAACTTTCCTGTGATCTTCTTTTGGATCCAGTACAGAAAAGCCCCAACTGACAGCCAGGTATTGTATTTTTTCCATAAGTATTCTGCACAATTTTAAATCTAATATCCAAAACCTGGAGTTTTTAAATATTTCAGGATTAGCAATGAAAAAATAGGAAAAGAGTATGAATATTACATGCATTTGTGAAATCTGGCACCACTGAAATTCAGACATCTCACATTAATCCAACCTGACTGATTTGCAAGTCCAATTTTTTTTAAATGTTGCAACATACCTGAAAAGTTGAAAGGTAGTGGATAGTAAGTTAAGTATCCTCTTGGTTTCATTCATATATGTACATTTCTATGACTCCTAAATAGCACAGAAGATGATGAAAGGAATTCAATATTTTACATATTGTGTAGCTGTCTAACAAAAGTTGTGCAGTCAAACCTAGGAATGATTAAAAAAAAATATCATGATCAGACAGGCATTTGGTATCTATCTTGTTTGAAAAAATTAGTTGTCTGAGTCCTGTTTTCAGTAGACAGGCATCACATTAAATGCTGCCCTTTCTGAAAGTGTCTGGAGAGGGGCCAAGGACTGAATGAAAATTAAACCACCAGTAACTCCATCAGTGGGCTGAGATGTGGGGCAGCCTGGAAAGATTAGAGTATCACAACCCATGCTGCTCTATTTCTGTGGACAAAAAGAAAATTTTATATCTAGCATTGTTTATCTAATGCTCATTTCAATAAGTCCCTAAAATGGAAGGACAGTTCAGTAAAAAGTATTGTGGCAACAGTGTTCCTTTGATGGATATGAGCATGACTTTAATCATATAATCTCACTTTCTACTTAGTTTCAGCTACATCTGTACCAGATTGTACAGATGCTGATGGATCTGTACTTCTGCTTCAATATATATTGCAACATTTTTATTGCATTCCACAGGTCCTCCAGTAAACGTTACTTGCAATATTTTTATCAACAGTTTTGGATCAGTCACAGAAACCACAATGGTAAGTGCAATGATGCCACTGGCAAGAAAACAACAATACTTGATGTATATCATGAACGCAACCTGTCAATTTTTCTATTTATTGTTCAACTTGCAGGTCCTCCTGTAAATGTTACCTGCAACATATTTATCAACAGCTTTGGTTCAATAGCAGAAACTACAATGGTGAGTGGGACTGACCATTGAAGCCATCTTGTGAAGGCATGGGATGTAATTTAGAATGACACTATTATAATTTTGGGACAGTTACTTAGTTCTTAACCTACCCAAATATATGTATGGAAGTACGTTTAGCTGGGTGTTTTATTTATTGTAGGAAATGGTACTTTTAAATAATAAAGAGTTAGGGTCATCTGTGTTGTGATTATTGCTATGACTGCAGCTCACACACGTATGAAAGCCAGTTTTAAATTATCCAGTTTTGGTACCAGTAGAAATGTAGCCAGGGTAACACCAATTCAGTGTAGGCTAATTGCCCAAGTATTCTCCCAGCTTGTTGGGTAGGTTTGCAGCCCACACTGAATCGTATGCTGCCATGTCTAGCAGCTTGCTAATTTAAAGCTGATTTAGGTGTATGTACATGAGCTGCAGTTACAGTAATTTATGGCTAGAGTCATGTGTTTATGGGTAGAGTTAGGTGACTTTTTCTGTAACTATTTTGTTTCCCTAAAGATGATTTTTTTGGGAGACCAAAATTACTCAGGAATTCAGACTGCATGCAGACCATAATTTTAATTATAAAGGAACAAAATTTAGAAAAATTCCAAAATATTTCATTTTGACATTTTCAAAACAAAACATTTTGATTTTTTATTTAAAAAATTATATATATCTATTTTAAAATGCTAAAGTTCAGTAATTGAAAAGGGTCAACATTTAAATTGAAATGCAACATTTTATTTTTGGCCAAAAAGGTGTTTGCTTGACCCAAATTCAAGTTTCCAGCATTTCTTCCTTCCCTCCTCCCCCACAGGAAAATGAAAAATTTTCGTTTTGGTTCAAGCTGATTTTTTTTCATCTGGTGAATCTAAAAAAATAGTCCGTTCCATTAATAACGGAAATAATTTTATCCCTATGAAACTGAAAGACAGAACTTAGTTTTTCATGGGACTCTTTCACATTTGCAAGTCAAAGCTATAAATTAGAGAAATTGGTGGAATGTTTGTAATGAAACTGAAACAACACTTCTGGCTGTAGGCTTTTGGTACAGACCAGAAACTTTAACCAACCTCATCAAAACCTATGTGAGCCTTTTTGTACAACCTTGGTTGTGTTCTTAGTGAAGTTAGACTGTATTTGTATTGTCACGGAAAATGGAAACTAGGAAAAAAATCAATCCAATAACAAGAAATAATAATGATTTTTCCTCAGAGTTACTTAGAGGTTTGCATTTGTTTTTGAAATGCAAAGCAAAACTTAGTTGCTGTTTATCAGACATCAGAAAAGAAAATCCAACAGGTCCCTACATATCTACATCTAAGATGTTAAAATTTCCCCTTATCTACTATTAACTAAAAGGAATCTTAGGATAGTATCTTAGGGCTTAGGCTTCGTTTGAACAAATACAACTTCTGGAGTATTAAAATGCATGAATTTAGTTGATCCAAATTTCACTTCCCTCTCTCCCCATTACCACTGCCACCTGAAGAAAAAAATAGTAAAATGATATTCACATTGCATTTAAATAAAATAAATATAATTCTGAAATAAAATTCAGGGAGATTTATGAGCATCATTTGAGAAAAAAAGAAGGGAGGCTTTCTGAATTAATTACACAGCTACTTTCAGAGGTTGTTTGTTTGTTTTTGAATATTATTCTGTAGTGCTCCCAAATTTCAGTCAGATGAGGTGGCAAATGACTTCTACATCTATTGAAGTCAAAGGCACTAATGTGAGTTAAGTTCACAAGGGTCTAAGCCCCTGGAAATCAATTTTGAGCCGTTTATTTATAAAAAGGCGTATGT
>NW_017729032.1:176864734-176879474 GCF_001723915.1 Gavialis gangeticus
CCCTGGAAATCAATTTTGAGCCGTTTATTTATAAAAAGGCGTATGCCAAATATAGGCCTGATTTTACCTAATGTGGTTATTTATGTTACCTTTTAATATTCACAGACCTGAAAAAAGAGCAGATACGTAGGTTGGCTGGTTAACTAATAGCTAATTTAAATTAAAATTTAATTGACTCTCTCATTTGAGGAACAGATTTTTGAAACGCACATAAAAAGTACAAGTACTACAGAAAGGCAATGGGAGGAGCAGTGCTACAAAAACCATTTATACTTGTTTAAACCTCCATCTGACTTGTTACAAATGATAAATAGAAGTGTTGACAGGACAAGTTACTTTTTATATCAAAAGAAGAGGCAGAGGCATTGCTATAAATCACAACCGAAGACAACAGAGTTGAGTTATAAATTATGACTTACAGTATTTACATATATTCTTTTAACAGCCTTTTTCCTCCTCCCTTCCAGGAGGCATATCAAACATAGGTTCAGACAGACAAGGAAAAATATCAGAACATGTCATAATTTATTATTATCAGCAGACTTTATTTACAGACTCCTTAAAGACTTCATAAAATGTCCTAAACCTCCAGGGTCCTGAGGAGAATGTCCTCAGAGTATAACACTGGCTTTTATATTCAGGCATATAACTTTCTGTTGGTCTTAGCACATAGAGAGATAGGAGTAGCATCAAGTAGCAAAAATCCTGCACGTCACTGGCTTTACAAGATGGCATTCAATGAAAGTATTTGCACGACCTAATGCTAAATGCATTAATTGGACCCCTCATTGCTTTGATTAAATCCCCTCATTGCATTTGATTGTCTATCAAATATGTTAATGTGCACCTTTTCAATGTTCATTAACACATTCTGCTGAAAAAAGCTAAACATTCAAGGATGTGAAAACAAAGATGTTGGCTTCCTTGTTTTGCTTTCTTCATATTATCTGCAGAAAGTGTTGAAAGAGGTTTGTTAAATTAGATGCTATTCAGTAGTTCAATATTGATTTTTCTTAAAGTTGTCACCTCTTTAATGTCTACTTTAGAATATTTTTTTTAAATGTTCCTAGAGGCAGACCTCAATTACTGCTCATCTGCTTTGCTTTCTAAAGGGAAATTTAATTATGTGGTGAAAAGTTTTGCATCTCTTGTGATAAATAATGAGTTTGGTTTAGCTTCTTGAATTAATTTTGTCCCCATGAAAGGCTTGTGATGGTTTTTACATAAAAGTTTAAAGATTTACTTAAAAAATAAGAAAGTAAGCTGTACATTGGATTAAAAGCCACAAGTAGATCATGTCTCCAAGGAAAGTAATACTCAGTTTAAAGTGCATTCATAATAAAGGGTGTACTTCCACAACATAGGAAAACCACCGAGGACCAATTCTGCTCTCAAATGAGTTTAATGGAAGCTTACAGCATAGCACATCCAAAACCAGAATTTCTGCCCCAATCCTGCAGTTAAATTCTTATAACATTAATAGGAGTCTTTTCTCATTCCTGTGTTGGGTAAAATCCAGCCTGTACAAAGAGCAAGCACAAATTCTGCAGCGAAATATAGTTGTCTGTCTAGTTGATAAGTACTATTTGAGCTCTACTTTGATGGGTTAAGTGGGACTTAAGTGTTAGGTAGACACTGGGCAGATCCTCTGCACATGGTTGTATTTTACAACATGTGGACACATTCCACGGAAGTAAATCAAACCTTGAAAGCATGAGAAAAACATAGCCCCTAAGGAGAACTGATGGTTTGTGCCACTGGTGCTAAAATAATAACAGACTGAGTATTTACATATGCAGTGGTTTTCAAAATGACCATGTCATTTAGAACCCTGTACAGATGATGAAAAATTGTGTTAATCCTATTTTTGGTAGACTTCTAAAAAAGATTAACATTATCCCAACACCACTCCCATTGAGAAGTTTATGATTGTTTTCAATGAGAGAAGATTTAGACTACTGCTAACCAGTTTTTAGATTTCCATCCTGCATAATTTCACCTGGTATTTACTGAAATTATTTGGCCTTTGAAGAAATGTGTTTGTTTGTTTTAATGGAACAAATATATCTAAAAGCTTATCTTTATTAAAAAATATATTTTTTACAAAATTCAGCTCATAAAACAAACTTCAGGTTTGCTGTCAGTTTTCACTCCAAGTTGTATAAAATGCTCCATGGAAACATCCCTGCTAATGCTTTTGAATTATAATGAATGCATGAGACAGTATCATCTTTTAAATGATGTTTTCTTCCACATAAGGAAACCAAACAAGATGCCAAAACAATAATAGACTATAAGAGGCCCAATCCAGAGCCAATTACAGTCTCTGAGTATCTTTCCCCTCCCCTTTTAGCTGTTTTTTATATTATATCATATATTTATTTGTGAAGAAAAGGTCACACTAATTTCTGAGATAACTAACTTCATTGAAGAAAGCAGAGTTACACCAGGGTTGAATTTGGTCAGATTACTTCATGTTTATTTTTAGATTTTTTTTTTTTTTTTTACAGGTACAGCATTCAGCAGCAAGTCCTTAGTGCACATGCATACACATATTCATGCACGTGCAGAAAGCTTCGGCACAAAACAACTGTAGTTAAATATCAAAGATGAGTAATCTACATCAAGTTGGGCAACAGTCCCAAAGAATTCAGTTGTTCATTACTACTAATGACCAGGTTATTTATCTGTCAGCTCTGAGAAACTAAGAGTAGTTGTATATTGGCAATGTAATTGTTAATTATAGAAATGGCTAATTGTGAGGGTACTATATTGCTTGTATGCATTATAATCAACAGCTGACACTGTGGGCTAACTACTCTGCTGGTGTAAATGGATGGGCAGGCTGAGCAGATGGTTCAGAGCAACCTGTAAGAGCATACCCCTGGGCCAGCTTCATTTTCAGCTCTTTGTTTCAGGAAAGCCTGAGTGCTGATGGGGTGTTGCTCAGGTCTGCTCCAACCTATTCAGGGCCATTCCTACACCATCTACTTTGTCTTATTGTCAGTCTCTAGTGTACCCTAACATGAGTAAGAGAGTGGTGCTTATCTGGTCAGCTGGGGATGCAGAGTTGGGAGGACAGCTATACAGACATGTCTTTAGACCCCAGTTCAGCAACATACACAAGCAGAGTATGGTTTATGCACACAGATATCAGTGGGACTACTTAGATACCTAAGTACACATCCACTTGCATATTCTGCTCTTCAGAGCTCTACAACAAACTATGGAACAACTGCTTGCCAGGAGATATTAATATTTAGAGCTCACTGGATGTGTCTACATACACTATTAACATGAAGCAATAAACTCTGGTGCATGTTGCACTGGAGTTTATTGCTCCCAGGTGCCACTTTTACACATGCGCTTGGCATGCTGAGCTGGGTCGGAGTATCCCTAGTTGGCAGGGGATCAGCTTGTCAACCTAGGGCTGCTTTGACCTGGCTCGGTGTGCTGTGGAGGGGGTGGCTGGGGCATAAGTGTGCTCCGGTGTGGAGCTAACTGGTAGGTGCCCCAGCCTGCCCCATAAGCATCTACATCTGTGTTTCTGCACGGTAAATAACACTGCCACAGGATAGTGCTTGTATTTACAAGTACTAACTTACAGCAGCATTTATTAGTTTACTGAAGCCTAATAGGGCCATATGTGTAGATGCAGAGACTTTATTGTGGAGCCAATTAGGCACTAAACATCTCATGTAGGTGCACTCACATAGTGAAATTTTAAGAACCTTTTCCATATGTTTTGCACAGTTTTCCATATGTTGTGTGCAGCTGAGGCTGGGTGGGGCAACTGCATACCTCAGATATCTTGAAGGAAAAGCCAGTATATAGGCAGGGGGCAGATAAGGGAGTGAGGAAGGCGGTGCTGTAAACAGGGCTTTCTCTGTCAGTTTTGCAGCTGGTGGAGCAGCTGCCTGCACCTCTTATAAGTGTGACTGTTGCCACGTTGATCTCTGCTTGACCCAGGAGTAGAGAAATCAAAAGGCAAATTAGAGCCATCTTCTGTCACCATATCTTCTCAACCATTTGGTCTAAACTTGGTGTATCTGTGGACTGAACCCTTAATCTTCAAATAAGAAATTCCCCCAACATGCCTTTACGTATACTAAATTGTGTTATTACTCCTTTATATAGTGGGAAACTGAGGAAAGCAGTTTCCATGAATTGCCTAGGGCTACAGATGGCATCAGTGTCAGCGCTGGGATTAGAATGCTGAAGTTTTGTTTCCCGACCTTGTTTCCAGACCACATTTCTCATAAGAATAATGAATGCAGTTGGAGAAAGTTCCTGAACCAGATCGTCAGTTGGCATAAAACAGCCCTGTATATTTCAGAATCTTTCACCCCTGCATACTTTCAGATACATACAAAATCTGCTGTCTGATTTTCTGCATTATGATGTTCTTCTTGGAAGAAACTCCTTCCTGGAAAGATATTCAAAGTTTCAAGACAAAGGCATAATTTCAGAAAAAAACAGAATTTTATACCAAGTACCGTTGCAGGTACTAGGGACAAAACAACCTACTTTGTCCCTAGCACCCCACGACTTTCTACTCCCAATGCTGCCTAAGTACTGCAGAGAAAGTCATGACTGTATTATAAAGTTTGTAATATACAACTTTCCCCCTTTTATTTTTACATCAAAGCCAGAAGCCAAATTATTAGGGATAAGCAGATTATAATAATGTTTCTAACAAAACTTAGATGCTCAGAGACAGCATTTCCAAATATACTAAAATGATGAGTTTGAATATTATTTTTATAGATTTGTGTCCAAAAAAAGTTCCTTGTAGTGTAAATTAGTGCCTACTAAAGCCTGCTGAATACATCTTTTTTTTTTTTATAGATATTTCCAGGAAATCGAAAGAATTAAGTGATTTGACTGACGCATTACAGTGCTCTGACAAAATACATTTCTTTGCGTGCATGAAACTTCAGTGTGTCCTATTTTAGATATGAAAAGCCCTTTGCAAACTGAATATTTTTTTCTAAGCAGTCTCTGATGCCACTACCAGTCTTCTTTCCTGGGCCAGTTATGAAAAAAGAGTCGTTGCTGTCTGGCTGATACTGTCTCATACACATACATATATATTTCTAAAACATAATCTTGTAAGAAAAAAATAATGTTTTAAGATAAAAAAGTGAGAAACGGATGCACCCTGTATCTGTGTCCTCATGGGATGCAAAGGAGCTATGGCAACATTGAACTCAGAATATTTGCTTAGACTTCAATGGCATGGAATTCCAGGCCACTGCAAAAATGCAGTTGGCTATACAAATGTCTATGCATACTCATTTCAGAATTGCTAACAAATGCACTGTTTGAGCTCAGTTCTCCACTACTTGTCCTTTATTACTGTTTGTCCCTCTGATTCTCATGCTTTGGCTGACACCCACACATAGGCAAAAATTAAATTATAAATCATGCTCCCAAAGAGGTCATGAAAAACAGTCTTATATTTTAGGAGTCTTGTCAGTCCTTATGCTTGAAGCTGTTTAAAATTTTCTGTCAGATAAATAGCATATTTTTCATCACAAGCCTAGTGAATGAACGGTGGGAAACTCTTAAGCTTGGAGGGGTTTATTCATCACAGTTTATATATTTGGCAAGTAGCTCACTGCATTTCTAATCACCCTGAGAATATTAGCTTACATTTCACGGATGGTAAATTCTCTAGAATAGGTGGTTCAATGGCTTAACTAAACAAATGTCAACTCATACATTTTCCAAGTCAAGAGCATATTGGTGCCATTTTCACATACTGCAGGACAAACCCTAAATACAAGATTTTAATACAGCAGATGGAATTATTTTGATTACTTTTCACTAGTATATTTCTGTCTTCAAATAACATTATCAATTTAAATATCCTTAAGTATTCTGATAACTAAATTATTTAGTATGAATAGCATATGGGTTTTTATTAGTCTAAGTATCCTCAGGCCAATGAAATGTACTGATTTCACAGTCAGCTCAATATTACAACAGCAAACAAAACATAACATATGAGACCCTGATTGCCCAAGCACAGAAACGGTGTAGGAATGATGCATTAAGAACATGGAGGACACTGTATATGTCTTTCCATTGACTTCAGTGGATCTTGGACCAAGACCTAAATTCTCCTTTAATACTTTCTTAATGACCATTTGTCAAAGGGGGGGGGACCTGTGCAGATCACTTTTCCCCGTGCCGAAGCCTCTGCCCCTCTTGGTAGGGGACCGTCCCCAGGGTACTCCTCTTCACAACGCTCGTCTGTGGGCTGGTTACCTCCGGACTGCCTGCCACAACTTTGATGACCTCTTGGTTCAGTGATACTAAATCTGGAGTGTGTCAGTCCACAAATGAGATTTCTATATCCCCAGGGGTCTCACGCTGTTGAGGGCTCCGCCACCCCTACACCCTCGCCTGTACCTCCAAGCGGTCTCTCAGCCGCCTGCTTTGCCCCCTCTTCGCGAGGGTACGTCCGAGGTCCAAAAATCAAAGAAAAAAAAACAACTGAACGCTACCAGCCAGGGATTCCCCGGAGCCTGAAGGTTGCCCGTACCTTTTATGGGCTTCCCTGGTCCTTCCCTGTCCGCCGTGGGGATACCACCCCTCCTCAGGCTTCACCTGCAAAACAGGATTTGTTCCCAGGCTTGCAAAGTCCCCGGGTCCCTCTCTGTCGCAGCGGCAGCGCTTTCCTAGCTGCGAGTGCCTCTCTATTCAAGGAAATACTGCTCGCCGGCTCTTGCCGAGCCGAGCTGTTCTCACCAGCTTAGAGCAGTCAGTGTCTGCATTGGGGCAGTTGCTCCTCAGCTCCCAGGTCCCGTTGGGGTTTGCCCTTGCCCCAGAAGGTCCTCCCGTGCCTGCCGGCTGCCTTTCTCCATGCCCGGGTGCTCCCGACGACCTCCTCCCCGCCGCCGCTGCCTTCCGGTTCCTCCGGTCCAGCTGCCTTAGGCGTCCCCTTTGTAGTGGCCGGAACTGCCTCAGGGCCTCTTCTCTGGACGCACCTGTGTAGGGTGAGTGTTCCCGCCCCGGCAATTTGTGCCATGGGGCGTAACCTGGGTTGGTTAGCTCCGGGGAGTGGGGTTTCGGGGGCCTCCTGCTCCCTTCCTCCCCCACACCATTGCTTAGCAAAGTATTGATGTTAGTTCTAAATGAACCATCTAATAATTGCTGTCTTCTCAGCTGTAGCTAACAGGCTACTAGAAAGAAGAATGCAATTATCATTACATTAATAAGGCAGGTTACAGGGAAGGAACAGAGAACACACAGAAAAAAACAAACAGTAGATGCAAAAAGGCCACAAAAATGCAAGCAAGAGGTACAAATATATCTATCACATACATAGCTCCACTTGAATAAACAACTATCTATTGGAGCTTCAGAATCTGTGTATTTACATATTGCAAATAATTAGTTTAAATAATTACTTGGGCTATTTTCCTACCTTTTTATTTTACTTTATAATTATTTATTGAAATAGGCAGCAGTAATACGTCAATGTTTCTGAGATCCTGAATATCAACACATGTTTTCTCCACAGAGGGTTGTAGTTAATATTAAGGTTGTAGTTGGTATTTTCTCCATCAGGAGAATCATTTTTTCAACTGGAAAATGTATCTGTTGCATTAGTTTGGTTGCACTGCCCTATTTTAAAATGATAGCTCCCTCATTATTATATCATTGATGCTGTACTAAGCCAATGAGCACTGTTAGTACCAAAACACTTAAAATGAGCCTTATCTTGACAGGAGATTTAGTGACTTTTTTACATGGCATTTCTGTAGGACTACAGAGTGAACATTTTTTTGAGACAGCAATGGAATGACTCACGTCTGGCTTACAGCGAATACCCTGATGATTCCTTGGATTTGGATCCATCCATGTTGGACTCTATTTGGAAGCCAGATTTGTTCTTTGCCAATGAGAAAGGTGCAAACTTCCATGACGTTACAACAGACAACAAGCTGCTGAGGATTTCTAAAACGGGGAAAGTTCTCTACAGTATCAGGTAAGTCAGACAACTTTGCTTTTACCCACCTCGCTTTGATGTCATTCTTGATGTGGCTACATTTTTAGAGTAGAATTTACTCTTGGTTACAGGTACTTAATTGTTCCTCATGTACACGTGAATAAGACTTGAACTCATAAGGGTGGAAGAAAAGTTTGCCTGCTTCTCCTTGCTAACCTTTTACTTTTCACAAGGTAGAATATAAGTAGTACAGCAAGTACCTCCTAGGCTTGTTGCAAACATAAGGATGTCTAGTATTTTACTGATATGCATCAGTAATTCCCATTTGCGTCACATGGAATCACTCTTCTCAAAGAAGGAGAAAATTGACCTTTCCATCTTTTGTGGGCTGAATTTAAAAAAATAAAGGGAAAGTGTTACTTCAGACAGCTGAAGAACATCTTAGGTCAAGAAATTCTTGACATGCAATTACTTGACATATAATAAATGTGAAAGTCACCCAAATATCTGCTGCATGCAGGAGAGCATTTGCATGCATTTTGAAAATCAGAAGAATAGTGGTTTATTTTTTATACAAAGTGCAATGAAGGGTATGTCATACGATTAGGCTTAGGCAGAGTTAATAAATGCTGTTTGACACAATGTAACTTGATGTGACCTGATGAAATGGTACATATGCAGAAAATCAGAAATAGATGTAAAAATCATTGCAAAGGAATAATCTGCAACTAATCTACATCATCTGTTTGAGATTCAGGTTTGTGTGCGCTAATTGATTAATTGCTTAGTACTGGTAATGGAAACACACTATATACATTCTATTACTTTTATTAAATAAATTAATCATAGTAAATTCCTGCAGATCCTTCTTTTCTTGCAATGCTTGGTTTATATAAGGTTTAGATTATATCTGATAGTTGACTAATTTGCATGGAGATCTGTTCTGAATGATACTGTTAGCCTGTATAAAGTTGTTATTAGCTGCAATCAAAGATACTCATGTGTAAGAGCTGTACAGAGTTGGCAATGTTAGAGAGTGATTATTTCTGATTGGGCATTCTTGAGCTTGTTTGAAACACAAATTTTTAACAACAAATTGTTATTCTTTTCTGTAAGGAGAAACTAGTGATGCAGTAGAAAAAAATACCTTCCTAGTTTATTTAATTTATGTGGCAATTTTGTAATAAGAACACCACAATATCTGGATGGATTAAATAGCAGGGAATGCAAATGTTTACCAAGTCAGATTTTCAACTGGCATACCTTAATATTTTGAACAAAATAAGAATATAAACAGTGAAAATGGAATTAAGAAGTGATACAGCAGACAATAAACAGAGGCTGTCATTTACAAATACCTCTTTAATCCCAAGAAAGAAACAAATGTTTCCTTTTCTTTGAGTGACACCAGAGGCCATCACACTGGAGGCAACAGTGCAGTTGGGTGCCATTCTTTACACAGATGGATAATTTTTCTGACATTTGTCCATGCTGGAAAAGTAATATTTCAGGCTGTCATATCATATTTGTAAAATTCACAAACCTAAATGAAAGCTAATCTGAAAGAAAGTAAACACTATTCATATTTTGTGCTAAGAGTATGGTTTCCTATTTGCATTGCATAATATTATCAGACAGTTTGCATAGTAATTATAAAGCACAATGCACAACATGAATTATGATTATTAGTTATATTTACAGTGAACATAAATTGTAAGAATATTGAGAATCACACACTAAAAAAATTTAAAAACTGTTTATTTCATCCACATATGCTTTCAGTCCATCATGCTATTACTTTAGTTGCATTATGCGGAACGACATCGGCGGGCACAAACCATGACGCAACAGCTACATCACTGTAGCGATGCGCTCCCTTGCTATAGTGTGGCACTCTGGTGACGTAGCAGCTAAAAATAACCATGTGCTGCTGGCACAGCAAAGTAACAACAGCACTGGAGGGGCATGTGTACACACACCCTATGCTTTAAATATTCATACTCCTTTGCAAATATAAAAGGCGACATCTTAATATGCTTTATCTTACTGGAAAATTCAGTAAAATCAAGGTAAAGGAAATTCAAAATAAAATATATAAAATATTGTTTATAAAAGTGCAGTGAATCTTCTATCCAGGAAGACCACAGACCAACTGCTGAAACTTCCTTAGCCTGACAAAGGTTTTTTGAACCCAAAAGCTTGCTTATAATTGTTTTCCAACTATTTAAGTTGGTCTAATAAAAGGTATCAGATTCACCCAAAGAACTTTGTCTGCCTATGTCCTTAGACCAACATGGCTACAACCTGCACCTCTGTGAATCTCAGTAGGCACTGAATTAAAAATAAGACATTTCTGATGCATTACTGTAATAACAGGGATGCATTATACACTGCACTGGTAACATTTAAAAAGCATATGGGGTGAAGTGTAATGCTCCCCAGTAGCCCCACACCTATTTTATTATTTGTTCTATTCTCTCTCCTCCAAAGGAATGAGGAGACTTCTAATTGTTGAGCTCAAGGCCAAGGGTCTAGAAAATGGGCATCTAGGCTTAGATTCCTAAGCTAATACTTCAACCCAATGGAAGAAGTTTTTGAAAAATCTAGCTAGTTATTTCTAGGCTCAAATATGAATTCAGAAGCCTAATACAAGGCAATATGTATATGTTTTTAAAGAACTTGGCTGGTGTTTGTGTGCTGCTCAAGGCATGTGGCAAGATGCTGTATTCAGCAAGGATTGTAACCCTGTAGGTTACAGAAATCTTTAGGGGAGGGGCATAATTTATTCATGAAGCTAGGTGGATCTCTTGTGATATATATGAACAATTTTCTCATCCCAGTGAATGGAAAAGGTCACTCAAGCTTTGCTGATTGAAAGCAAATAGGGACCAGTTGTCTTTCTGCTGCATGGGGGAAGGAACTCTTCTCTAACTCCAGAGCCTAATTAATGCACAATATTTTAGACTCTCTAACACTGTGCACTCTGAAGGCTCTGGGGTTTGAGAAGTGCTTTCCAAACTGTGTCCTGCTGAAGTCTGGGGTTCCATGATAGGTCATCAGGGGTTCTGCAGAAAGACTGGGGCTAACAGGGAAACGGGCCAAGAGGCACAGGCCGGTTCGCCCTGGTTCTGCATTGGTCTTTAGGACAGGAGTAGGCATTCCATGACAGAAGAAGTGATATAAAAGGGTTCTGTGACTTTAGGAAATTTTAAAACCATGTATAGAGAGTGTCTTAGAGAGACATGGAAGAGCTGAGAGAGACCCTACTTAGGCCAATGCTGTTAAATACATATTAATATTATTAATACTACAATAGCTCCTAGGGCACATACATTTATTCAGGTCTCACAGAAATTAGTGGTTACAATACCATTATATTCAAAGAATGCCTTCACTTTAAGAGATGTTCTTTATAAGTGCAACTGTATTTTTTTCTTTTTATCTCAGGTAGTGGTAAGGATGTTCTATTGTCTTCAAGTATTCTATTGTCCTTCCAATGGACTTTCATTATTGGAAAATCCATTATAATTGACTTCCATTTTATATATTTTTTATAGTGGGAAGCAAACAAACGAATGATACAAACCAAGAAAATGTAGTCATATAAAGATCTGTGATCATACCCTTTTCTGGCCCTGACACTGTAGTCTGTGTAGTTGGATCCCTATATATATATGTGTCCACCCACTGGAGGTCATTGCAGCCTCTGGACATAAGTAATCCCAGTAATGTTGCTGTAAAACCTGACTTCTTTTCTCCTGTTTCCCAGTGTGCTCATTGTGCCATGCCTCAGTAGATTTATATCCCACCATATCCAATAACTTCAGAGTAAGTGGCTTACAATAAAAAGACAACCCACAGAGAGAAAAAAAAATGTCTATTCCCCAAGTAACAGCCCCAAACCTGAGAACTCCAACCTTCTCACACTTGCACCCTCAACTATGGCTTCCCTGTCTACACCCCCACCCAAGCAAACCCTACAGTCAATCCCAGCTGTGCTTCCCAACCACCATTTACATCCAGATATAAGAAAGCTCTTCCTACTTCTTTTTCCCACTCACTTGCTTCACCTCCTGGGGAGTTCCCTCCACCCTCCTCCAATGCCCCTTCCAAGCCTGCAACCCTTTCTCCTTCGAGGTCTCTTTGAGGTAGAAAACATATTTCCTTTAAGACACTGTAGGCGCCACCAACAATAAATAATTAAATAACAATAATTACATATGGTGAAGGTTTTCAAGAGTCACTTGAAATCTCTGAATGCTTGGAAGACTGACTTAAGATAGGTGTTTGTGCTACTTGATCCCCAGCAGCTCACTTCTGACTGACTGCACTGTTGGTCAGAACCAGATAGATGGCTTATTTTACTTGAGTGAGGGGACATTTTGCTTAACTAAGTGACTTTCTTTGCTGCCATAGGTGCTTATTTGATTATGCTAATATGTTCAAAGCATCTTAACTATATCAGCTAGAGGCAGAACTGTTGCAACTCCCAGGGAAACATATTCCAGTCTGATTGCTGCAGGTTTGACAGTAACCTTTATGCACTGTCATTTGACTGGTCAGTCCAACTGACATAGGGAAAATGCTATGGTACATGGATCCAAAGTTCTCTTGAAAACATACATCTTTACACCTGCATTAGCCTTTGAATCATCCAGTCACAAGCTAACACATGCACATGGCTAAGTTACAGAAGTACTATTTATTTCTCTTGCATTACCATGCTGATCTACTTTCTTCTGGTCAATTTCCAAGTCAAAGAAGATACACCCTGATTGACAAGATACTAAATAAAAAGTGCATACATTAATAAGTTCTTAACTGCTTAAACCTTATGCAAGCCTTATCTTTGGGGACCTTATAGAGTTAATCTTTTCCTACTACCGTTGGAAGGCCTAGCCCTGGCACAGCCAACAAGAATTTAATATGGCACTTGGTGTCTTAGAATGTGATGCAGTTAAGTCCCTGACATTTAGTGTCCTCCTTCTCTCATCTAGAGGAATTTATGAACATGCAAATATTTCAGTTTGTTACACTGTCTTGTAAAGTCCAATTCAGAAGCTTTTGTTTGAAATATTTAGTTTTCATTTTCTTCTTTCTTTATGGTTGCAGTTACGTTACAGTACCTATAAAAAAACTTTGGAGGAGCCACCTAGGAAATTACTCAAAACATTTCAGAATGTCTGTTTTCTTTTTTGTAATAGCTGTCTTTATATTGGATTTTCTTGTCTTCACAAACCTGGATGTTATGCAGCTGTTCTGACTATTTCCATTCTACGATGTCAACTCCTGGTCCTGATCCAGTTATAAAATGCTATTAATGAACATGGGCAGAAAATATAATAGGGTTAGCTGTGGACATGTAAAAAAAGAATTTCACTGCTAAAAAACAGGGTGTATAAAAGATTCAGCCTAGTACCATGGGAATATTATGCATACTGCCTCTGGACCTATGTATTGCTGATAGTAGTTGGCATGTTCAAAAGTCAAAGAGGAATTGTAACCATGCTAAGATGCCTAAGTTTGCTCAGAATTCTATTTCCCCAGCCACATAAGGGGGAATGTATACCTTGTATACCTTAGTCAGACTTCTGATCTAAGAAGATAGATGTGTACATGGTTAATAACACAAACAGTTTATAGGGGGTTGGAATATTTTTCTATGTCCCAGAAGAGTACCTTTTCCCCTGTGAGGAAAACATGTCTGTGAGCAAACTGAATCAAGGGCTCATTACCCCACCTGCTGCCTTCCTCTCCCTTCTCCAGTATCCACATCCCTGATTCCAAGGCTTACATTCCCTCTTGTTAATGCTTCTTCTTTTTCCATAATCCTTTCCCTCTTGGCTACCCAATGACCTAAGTCAGCAGGAAGCACTCTCAATTCTCCCTGGTCTGTGGCTTGGGAATTAGAATGCTGTCTTCTAATATAGGAACCTGGGGTTTTCATGTTTCTTCTGTCCTGAGCAGGTGTGTAGCCCCTAGGCTACAGTACCATCGCTATCATGCCGGTCCTAATTCAGAGTCAGTCAGTAATTGTGGTTTTTTGCTGCTTACAATTTTGGGGGTTTATGCAACATTTCTGTATTTCTATGGTAAGGTTGAATTGCAGTGGGAAATAAGTGGGTTTAGATGCCCCATAGACATTGAATTGCATCTCAAAATATGTAGTATGGCAAATAAGTGGCAATGTAAACTTTTGAGGCATGTAGGTATGATTCAGGCTGTTATGTGAGGCAAAGTAGAATATTATTGGGTAACTTGGACATCTAAAAGGTGTAAGTGATGCTCATCTTAATGGCAAAGTAGAATTCTACTCTTAGCCCATAACTGTGCTAGTTTTCTTGACAGTGAAGATGATGTAGTTCTAAGACTGTCTTTGTCCCAGACTTATACCTGATATCAATCAGGGCTGTGCGAAGCTTTGGGTGGTGATTCAATTTGGAGGAGATTTGGTCAGATTCAGTGGCCGAATTTCTGAATCTGAATCGAATCGGGGGACCAATTAAAAGGTCCAAATCGATTCAAAAGATTCAGAGAGCTTTGAGGATTTGGACAGTCCCCAGTGGCTGCAGCAGGGAGCTGTAGCTGACTCTTGAGCTAGTAAGTACTAGGAAGGAGGCAGCCATGGGGGGACCGCTGCCAGCCCCCATCCTCTGCCTGCTCTGCCAGCCTCCCTGACCCCTGCTTGCTCTCCCAGCCCCCCCATGGCTGCCCCAATCACCCCAGCTCTTGGCCCTTTAAAGAAAAGCCCTGGTGCTCACCAGGTGCAGTTGGGCTGGG
>NW_017729032.1:176880608-176887898 GCF_001723915.1 Gavialis gangeticus
TGGGACAGTAGGGAACAGCAGGGGTCAGCCCTTGTCCGGCAGCACCTGCTGAGTTGGGTTTTTTTTTTAACAATTGCTGGGAGCTGGGGCGGGCGGGGCAGCCATTGCCAGGCTGGGGGGGATGGGCCCGGGTGATTCGGAGATTTGGAGATTCAGCAGCAGCTGAATCTGGGGGAGCAGCTATTCACCAAGGCACCAAGCAGCCAATCGGGGGTGTCCTGGCTGCTTGGCTCTGCTCAGCATTCTCTAGCACCCTGGGGAGTCCACAAGGCATGGTGGGAGGCATGCAGGAGTGCCTTCAACCTGCTGGCCTTGGCCAGTGCAGGCATGCTGCATGCCCCTCACCAGAGGGCAAACATATGTTCTGTTCACTGCCATTCTAACCTATGCTGCTTACAGAAACCCACATAGGTTAGATTGGTTCTGCCTCGGGCTTTTTGAACACCTGAACTTTGCCTATGTGTCTTTGGTTTTAAATTTGATTCATTTTATTTTATAATCTAATTTTGGGGGTTTAAGAGAATTATGACTCTACTAGAAGATTTATCTTGTTTTGTTAAAAGAAAGATTAATCAAAGGAAGGAGAAGAAAATCAGTTATTAGGATGAACATCACTGTGAATACATTTTCCTGATTTTTTTCCAATTGTATTGGTTACATCATGTCCTAACATACCGACAGGTTGGAATTTTCTTTGGAAGTCAGCCTTTGCTAACACAAGAGTCTGTTTCCTTTGGGAAACTTTTAGGTTGTTTAGATTTAGCACAAGAAAAAATGATTAGCTTTCTTTTGATATAAAATCCTGTGTTCTTTCCTATGACATTTAAAGAAATGTAAAGTTCTTCACATGGCTCAAAGTTAGCTCTTGGATTGACGAAAGTAAATCTAAGAAGAATAAAACACAGAAATGCTGTGCTTTCAAATGTAGTGCTTTCAAAAAGGGGGTGCTTTTAAAACACTTTTTAAGGTTCTGACTCACATTGCTTATGACATGGAAACTCCTTATACATATAATGTGATTTGTGCTGGAACTAAGAGACATTTTTAAAATGTGCCCAATACTATAGAGACATGGTTAATCATCAAACTGTCATTGACTGATATTTGAGTCCAGTGCCAGACTTCATATGAATATGATTATCAGTATTAATAATCATGTCCTTTAAAACTGTTAAAAGTGCTTCTCCCATGAGATAGCAGCCATTTTCATTTTGACTGAACCCAAAGTTTGTCCTCTACTATCAGCTGTCCACATATACTCAAACCCAGCCCAACACAGTACAGCCCATCTAATTTTTATTTCTCTCTTTTTTTTTTCACCCAGTTTTGGTTCTTTTAACGAAGCCACCGTGGATTCCTTCCTGACAGTCTCCTCAACCCTGGGGACAATTTTCACACCCTCTTCCTTGCTGATGATTCCTTCCATTACCCTCTGTTGACTCTTTTATTTTCACCTCAAATTAGAGTGTCCAGATCCACAATGATGATCCGGCTGACTGGCTCTGTGATATCTCTATATTTCTATTGGCCTCCTCTGTTTGGTTTGCTTATGATAAAGACTGATAGGAATGTTTGTTATGCAAGCAGCATGGCTAGTGTCAAAACTCCATAGATCATACTGACTGAAGAAGGCAAGATTAGCTTTTTAATAACGCAGGGTCGGCTAATCTATCTCGCATCATACAACATTTAAAGTAAATTAAGGATCCACACTAACAGATAACTGGCAACTCATGAACTTAGACTCCTTTTACACAAAAAACAACATACCTACCGCACAAGAAAAAAGCAAAAGATCAGGGCTTGTTTAGGCTAGGAAAAAAAAAAGTTGAGAAAGAGATATAATCACTGTCTATGAACACCTCTTGGGAATGAACACCAGGGAGGGGAAAGAACAATTTAAAGTAAAGGACAAGAGGCCTCACTAAGTTTTTATGATAAGAATTTAATCATAATTATGTGGATGCCAGTGATAGGAGGGACCTGGGCTCAGTGATCCAGAAGGTCCCCTTCAGTCTTATGAACATATTTTTCAAACAGAATTAAAATGACACTTATTTTTAAACAAAAGGGGCAAGGGAGATTGTGGAGCCTGAACAATATTGAGTTTTTCTTTGTGGGGGGGAAAAATATATATCTCCATAATGTGTGTGTGTGTGTGCGCGCGCGTGCATGTGCACACACAGGCTTTTAGTTATGGAAAATTGTGCTAATGAGATACCAACAAGCTGCTAATTGGATGCATGCCAAGGTACACATCTGTGTACATGAGCTCTTTATGGGCAATGTTTTCATCTACATTTAAGTGACCTGTGATTTTACATACCATGTAAAAATGATCTCCCTGGTACTATTGCTGGTACATGATGTGCTGTACAAAGGGTTCTCTGAGGGCCTAATTCTAAATGAATGGTGCAGAAAAGTATATCGCTATACCATGCATTCAGGACTGGTTTGCATTTCAATATGCTGCTTAGAACAGAGATGGTATCAAGCCAAGAGGAAAACAAAACAATAATGAAGAAAAAATGTAAGGAAAGGCAGAGATTAAATTTATTTATTTTTGTTAAAAAATGGCTAATTATATTATTTTAAAGCTTAAGTAAAATCCTATTTGATTTTAATTTCCTAGAACTGGTTGAGCAGTATTTAGAAAATCATTCATTGATATAGTGAACAATATCTGTATTACAGTTGGAAATAAGATGCAAAACTTTGTTTGCCATTAACAAGAAATCTACCATAACAATCAGTCCCACTCACTGTTTTGTTAACCTATATGTGAACTGAACACTTATTCTTCCCTAAGGAGAAGAGGGCCCTGATTGGGTCCTTATTACCATATAGCAATATTCATGGATAAAGTCTCTCTCTTCTCTGAAACAAAGTTTGTTTACATGGCACATTACCACTCTAAATGAGCTAGCATAGGTACCAGAAGCAGTATTCCTGTTTTATCATGGCACTGTCTGTGATAATTAGTAGTTATGAGAGGTCGGATGTATTTGCCCAGATGGAGCTTTGCATTAATATGGCTCTCCTGCTTCTGGTATCCATTTAGAGGCATATCTGTGAAACTCTGCATTGTTCTGTGCAGACATACCGAAGGTGTTCTTGTTGCTGCCTGTTGCCACCTTGAAAATGAAACATAGTGCAGAATGTTGGATTTTTTGACAATGTGGCTCTGCATTATTGTTTCAGATACCACTGGTGCTATATTGTGAATGTACAGTATATCAGTATGAAATAGTGTCATAATCTAAACCACAGTGATCAATCAGAAACACTAATGATTTAAGTTAAATTAAATATATTCATAATATACTGGCATATCCACTCAGTATATAATCAGGGTGACCATACATCCGAGTTTAGCTGGGACAGTCCTGGATTTCAGAGGATGGTCCTGGCTGTGTGGTAATAATTAAAATGAGTGTCCTGGAAGAGCAGGGGCATGAGTCAGTCAGGCAGGGAGGTGGAGTGGTGCAGAGTGCCATGGTGTGCTAGGCAGGCACTGCTGCCCACCCACCCACCTGAATATGCTCACAACCTTACCCCACCTCTACCTGCAGCAGTGCCACTGACTTGAGAGAGTGGAGGAAGGTAAAGGGGGTGGCAGGAGGGAATGAGGAGAGTGTCCCAGATTTACTTATGGTCAGTCTATATATACTTTTTTAAATCAGCTGACCTGCCACACAGCACTCTCGTTTCAGGAACACTGGTTCCTTAGCTTTGAAGAAACAAAGCCAATGGAATCATTGTTCTGTGCCTGGACAAATTTTATGATTTAGATCAAATGGGATTTTAGCTGTGACTCACAGCACATCAGGCTAATGAAAGTTAGCTGCTTAAAGATATGAAGTGGTTTAGACTTCAGTTAATATTTCCTAAAAAGTAACAATACATTAAATCCCAGATATCAGGCTGGATGTTCTGTTATAGTGCCAAGGGAGCAAAGCTTTATTTGGAATATGTACTAGAGAAATGTGTTGTTAAAATATATGTGTTGTTCATATGCTTTCTTAAGAATTTCTTAGAGCTAATATTTCCTAGTTTTAACTTTCAACAACTGAACAGATACAGGCATGCTTTACATGTAGTATCTTAAAGTATTATTCTAGCATTGTAGAAAAATCAGAGGAGACACTACCAAACACAGTGTGTTAGAACTACAGTGGTGAGCTACAGCAGTCTCAAACAGATTAAAGAGATGATAGAAGAAAATGAGGGACATACCCTGATGTATCTTTAACATTTTACCACTATTAGTGTTTTCATATTAAGGGGCTTAATCCTGCCATCAGCTGTCCTATGGAGAGAATGTTTATCCAGGGAATGAACTGGCCTACCAGCTCTATCCCTTATAGAGTAGCAAATGATGAAACAGCAGCACAAATGTCATGGAGAGGATTGGACAGATGGAAACAGATCCTGGCATGTGTGGAAGTGGATGGAGAATATGAGTGGGCATAAGGAAGCTGGGAGATGGGTAAGAGACAAAGGGAATCAGGGTGCAAGTTTGGATTAGAGGGGAGAGGAGGTTAAGAGTCATGGAGTAAAGGTTGATTAGGAAGAGATTACAATGGAAATAGGCTGAATGTCCAGTTGTTTCAACAAACAGCTCCCAATGATGCACACAGGAAGGGCATTTTTTGAGTGATCATTAGAGTATATAAAATCAGGGATTTAATAAAGTGGATTGTTATTTAGCTCACATCTTTCATTTTATTTAGATCTGTATTGAAATTCAATATATATTTCTTTTAAAAACAAACCTATTGACAATTAATTTTGTAATAACAGCAATTGCTATTAAAGACCTAAACTCATTACAATCTTTTAACATTAAATTAAAAAATAATAGTCAGAACATACCAGGGATGTCCTCCTCTCAGCAGCTGGACTTTATTTAAATTTTAACAGCAAATACCCTTTGCTGTTAATACGACTATGTAGTAATATGGCATTAGCTATAGGTATTTTAATACTAGTGAATTACCATAAAACTATAGATTCAGTTGCTGTGCAAAGTATGTGGGGTAGTATTAAATATTATATCAGGTTGCAGAATTCCTGTATTGAATCATGACACAATGGGTTTAACCACCTGTCCCACTAACAGCGTAAGTCCTATATTTTTTTAGAATGCAGCCACCAGACTATTAGATGTCTGTCTGTTACCTGCCCATATCATTCTGCTCCTTTGTGTATGTTTTTAATTCCTAGGCTAACACCTTCTGATAGGACCAAGCTTTTAAATAACATATTCAATAATTTTGTAATATCCAAACCTATTGTTTCTTTATATTCATGTTCCCATGTTTTTATTCACCTCCCCATGTCCACTGTTCTCTCTCTTTTTTTTTTTTCAATCTATGTGTTTTCTTTTCACATTGCACTCTCTCCAGAAATCAGTTTTTTGGGACATGCCTGGCAGGAAGGTTACTTCACCTCCCTCGTGGGTTCAGCTTACTCCCCCTCTGTGTTCTGCCAACTGTGGGAGATGACATATATGGGAAACAAGCCATAGTTTTGCCTACTTTCCTCTCAATGCCTAATTGCTCAAGTGGACAGCACCAGATCTACGACTCGTGTTCTCTCCCTTGGAGCTAGACCCGCAGCCTAGGCATGGCTGATGGGTGTGCAGAGGGCATAAGGGGGCTGTAAACATTGTCAGAGACACAGTCAAATCCTTAATCAATTTCCCCACTTTGAATTTAGGAGGGATGGTTTTGAAAACCTGTTTTTACTGAAAATCACTATAAGCTTCTTACGTTACATTTAAAAGCTGTTGTTACAGCATCTTGAATGCTATGGTGGCAGTGTCCATTGAAAATAATTGTCCCATATTTTTAAAAAGCCATTTCTTTTGATTTATTAATGAATAAAGCATTCATCAATGTAATTGTTAGTTAAAGTGTTGCCACGTGTAGTCTATAGTCAAGTCTCCAGAGGCCCTCATGAAATTTGTCAAGTAAGTGTCAGATATGAGAGGATTCATTTTATTGCAACATTTCATGTCACTGATCCCATTACAATTGACCAGTAGTGTTCAACCTTTTGTTCCTGTGGGCCAGATAAGTGACATGGGGCCAGTTCATACAGCCAGATTGAGTTCTGCACACTGGAATTGGGTCTGGGACACTTAGTACCACTTCTTCTCTGATCAAGTGGGGTAAGCAGAGTGGATCCTGAATTCAGTTACAGTTACAGCTGCTGAATCATACTCCTGTCTCATCCAAGTACAAGATGACCTTCTACTAGTGGGCTGAGGAAGGAGAGACAAATTGGGATAGTTAACAGAAGACTGCAGTGCTGGTGCTATCAGGAAGGCTTTGGCTTCCACGATCACACCCCACTCTTTGGAGAGAGAGGCAGTAGTCATCTGGGAAGAGGTGGTCTCCACCTCACTCCACTGGGGAGGAAGCTCTTCTCAGCCAGAATGACTGACCTATTTGACCGGGCTTTAAACTAAGCTTGCCGTGGGATGGGTGGACAACCACCAAAGCAAGCCCACCAAGCATCAACCGCGTAATTGGCAGATTTGGATGCTCAAGGGAACCCACTCCTGCCCCACCCCAAGAACAGAGCTCCTCCCTGAGTGCATTTTCAAAAAAGAGAGGAAGGAGGACCCAGGAAACTATAGGCCAGTTAGTCTTACCTCAATCCTGGGTAAGCTTTTTGAGAGAATTATCCTGATACAAGTCCATGAGGGGCTTTCAGGGGAGATTATGCTTAGGGGTAACCAACACAGGTTCATTAGAGGCAGGTCCTGTCAGACCAACCTGGTGGCCTTCTACGACCAGGTCACAAAATCCTTAGATGCAGGGGTAGCAGTGGATGTAGTCTTTCTGGACTTTAGAAAGGCCTATGACACTGTCTCTCACCCCATTCTCATTAAAAAACTAGGGGACTGTGGCATTGACACCTAAACAGTCAGATGGGTCACTAACTGGCTGGAGGGCCACACCCAGAGAGTGGTGGTAGATGGGTCATTTTTGACCTGGAGGGATGTGGGCAGTGGGGTTCTGCGGGGCTCGGTCCTCGTGCCTTCACTGTTCAACATCTTCATCAGCGACTTGGACGAGGAGGTAAAAAGCACCCTGTTCAAATTCGCAGATGACACTAAGATGTGGGAGGTTGTGGAAACACTAAAAGGGAGGAATAGGCTGCAATCAGACCTGGACAGGTTACAGGGGTGGGCGGATGAGAACAGGATGGGTTTCAACACTGACCAGTGCAAGGTGATACACCTGGGGAGGAAGAACCAGCACCATACCTACAGGCTGG
>NW_017729032.1:176892898-176896985 GCF_001723915.1 Gavialis gangeticus
TTACAAACTAGTCAGAGGGGACCAGCAGGCATTGGGGGAGTCCCTGTTTCCCTGAGCACTACCAGGAGTGACTAGAAATAACAGTCACAAGCTGGCAGAGGGTAAATTCAGATTAGACATCAGGAGGCGCTACTTCATGGTCAGGGCAGCTAGGATCTGGAACCAATTTCCAAGCGAAGTGGTGCTGGCTCCTACCCTGGGGGTCTTTAAGAGGAGGCTAGACAAACACCTTGCTGGGGTCATTTGACCCCAATACCTTTTCCTGCCATGGCAGGGGGTCAGACTTGATGATCTGCTCAGGTCCCTTCTGACCCTATCAGCTATGAAACAGGAAACTCGTGGACCTCTTACAGCTAAAAAGAGAGGCTTATAAAGGATGGAAGATAGGAAGTATCACTAAGGAGGAGTATTCTGCATTGGTCCATGCCTGTAGGGAGCGAACCAGGAAAGCCAAGACTGTAACCAAACTCTAAAGGCTACACAAATCAAGGACAATAAAAAGTGCTTCTTCAGATATGTGGGGAGTCAGAATTAAAAAAAAGGGTAACACTAGTTCCCTGCTAAACTAAATGGGACAGTTGACAACTGACAGCCAGAAAAAAGTCAACCTGCTTAAAGATTACTTTGCATCAGTTTTTCATCAGTCCAAAGGGACCACCCTGCCTAACATGATGTAGGATGGCCAGGGCAAGGGTGAATATACACTCATCATTGGCGTCAACTTATTGAAAGAACACCCTGAGAGGCCGGACACCCACAGATCAGCTGGTCCAGAAAGACTGCACCCAAGAGTGCTTAAGATACTGGCAGGCATCATAGCATGGCCACTAGCAAGAATATTTGAGAACTCGTGGCGTTCGGGTGAAGTACCTGAAGATTGGAAGAGGGCCAGTGTGGTGCCTATCTTCAAGAAAGGGAGGAAGGAAGACACGGGAAACTACAGGCCAATCAGTTTGATCTCAATCCCTGGAAAGATCTTTGAAAAAATCATCAAAGAAACCATTCTCAATAGGGTAGCTGAAGGCAACATTCTAAGGAACAGCCAGCACGAGTTTGTTGCAGGTAGATCTTGCCTGGCCAACCTCATTTCCTTCTATGACCATGTGACATATCACCTGGAGAAAGGAGAAGAGGTTGATATTATATATCTGGACTTTAACAAAGCTTTTGATCTGGTGTCCCATAATGTCCTCATGGAAAAATTGGCCAGCTGTGGCCTCGGCTACACTACAGTCCGATGGCTTGGAACTGGCTCCAAGGTTGGACCCAGAGGGTGGTAGTTGATGGAACTGAATCAACATGGCACTCAGTGACCAGTGTTGTCCCCCAAGGCTCCATTATTGGACCTGTACTTTTTAACATCTTTATAAATTATATGAATTCTGGTGTCAGAAGGCGACTGGCTAAGTTCACTGATGACACCAAACTTTGGGGAACAGTGTCCACGCTTGACGATAGGCTGATGATCCAGACTGACCTCGATAGTCTTGTAAGGTGGATGGACAAAAACCTGATGGCATTCAATAGAGAGAAATGCAAGATGCTCCACCTTGGGGGGGGAAAAAAACCTGAATCACACTTATAGGCTTGGCAGTGCTACACTCACTAGCACCACAGCTGAAAGAGACTTGAGGGTCATGATTGACCACAAGATAAACATGAGCCTCCAGTGTGATACCACAGTTAGTAAAGCAAACAAAACTCTGGCTTATATCCATCGATGCTTCTCAAGGAAGTCCCAGGATGTCATCCCTCTATTGTACTCAGTCTTGGTGAGGCCACAATTGGAGTACTGCATCCAATTCTGGGCTCCACAATTCAAAAAGGACATGGAAAAACTTAAGAGAGTCCAGAGTAGAACCACGTGCATGATCAGAGGGCAACAGAAGAGGCCTTATGAAGAGAAGCTGAGAGCCATGGGACTTTTCAGCCTGGAGAAGCAAAGGCTCAGGGGTGACTTGATGGCAGCCGATAAGTACTTAAGGGGTGTGCATCAGGACCTGGGGGAACACCTGTTCACCAGAACACCCCAAGGGATAACAAGGTCCAATGGTCACAAACTCCTCCAAGACTGTTTTGGCTAGACATAAAGAAAAACTCCTTTACTGTCTGAGGCCCCAGGGCCTGGAATAGATTCCACCCAGAGGTGGTGCAAGCACCTACTCTGGACTCTTTTAAGAAACATTTGGATGCTTCTCTTGCTGGGATCCTTTGACATTAGATGACTTCCTGCCCCTTGGGTAGGGGGCTGGAGCCAATGATCTTGCGAGATCCCTTCTAGCCCTAACGTCTATGAAATCTATAACTGCTGCTTTTGTGCCAGTGCATGACTAGGAGCTTCCAGACTTCACAATCCTTCTCCCATGACTATTAGCTGGTCACCAAAGGCTTGAGGAATGTGCTGGAAAAGCTGTTTTCAGGGAAGACCCCTGTGCATGACTTATTTTATCATGGAGAAGCTGCTGCACATCAGCTTCCACACGGGTCTTGACAGAATGGGACCTTGATCCAATGGCAAGGAGCCCAAGACAACTGGGGATCTCATTCTGCTGCAGCTTTCATCCACCTTTGCAGCTATTGCGATTCTAACATTTTCTGCCTGCTCTGCCCTTGAGGACTTCTAGACCCATGCCTGGGGGTTGGGAAGGCTTACTATATTGGTGACCTGTACTCACCATATCACAACACCATCAAAGGATATATGCAGCTTTCCAGCAGGAAAACATTTGCCATCTACTGTCCTCACCACATGCTGGTAGTGTTGCTGCTTGGTCCATGACTGCTTATTCATCAGAGTTACCTTTGCTTACTTCACAGCTAACCTTCCTTGAAGTTTATTCCACTATCTGCCACCTCTGGACACTCTGGGTAGTAGCACAGCTCTGCTTCCCAGCCCAGGTAGTAAGTGTTAACTGATTCCAGTCCAATACATGTTGTAAGGTGGTGGGGAGAACAAAGGCAAAGGTATCTGATAATTTTGAAGCACTCCTCTGCTAAGTTGATTAGCACACATCCACAGGATGCCTCAAATGCCTCTACACAAACGCTTGTAGTATGGGAAACAAGCAAGAGGAATTTACCCTCCTGCTAGCTGACACCAACCCAGACATAGTGGGGATCACTGAAACGTGGTGGGACCCAACGCATGACTGGGCGGTGAATATCAAGGGCTATAGGCTGTACAGGAGGGATAGGACAGGGAGGAAAGGTGGGGGCATGGTGCTCTACGTTAAGGAGGAATACACATCCTCGTCAGTTAGCAAAGAATCAGAGGAGGGGGACTCTGAAGTGCTCTGTATTATAATACAAGGCAGTCGCGGAGAAAGAGACTTAATGGTGGGGGTCTACTACAAACCACCCAACCAAGGGGAAGAGCTAGACCAGGAATTCTCAAGTCAGCTCATGGAGGTAGTTAGGTCAAAGGATGTAGTCATCATGGGGGACCTGAACTTTCTAGACATCTGCTGGGAAGAGCAGTCAGCCAGGTCTGACCACTCATGTAGGTTCCTAGCCAGAAGGCAGGACCTCCATCTAACCCAGGAGGTGCACAGCCCCACCAGGGGAGACACCTTGTTGGACCTGGTGCTGGCCACAGGTGACGATCTGGTGAGGGGGCTGACAGTGCTCGACCGCCTGGGTGACAGTCATCATCGCCCGCTGGAATTCAACATCCAGCGCAAGGTGGCAAAGGCCTACAGCAAGGCAGCAGACCTAGATTTCAGGAGGGCGGACTTCAATGAGCTAAGGAGAATAGTTGGGGAAGCACTGAGGTCCCAGAGGGCGGGGGAGCCAGGTGTCCAAGAAGAGTGGTAGATCCTTAAGGAGACGATCCTCCAAGCTCAAAGGGAGGTATCCCAACACGGATCAAAAGGGGCAGGAGGGCGCAAAAGACTCCATGGCTCACCAAAAGCATCCGGGAATGTCTCCTAGTTAAAAGGGAGGCGCACACCCAATGGAAGGGAGGAGCCATCACCAGGGAGGATTATACTGCGGTTGCTCGGGGATGCAGGGGGGCAGTCAGGAAGGCCAAGGCGGAGATGGAACTGGGACTAGCTTCCCAGATCAAGGACAACAAGAAGTCCTTTTT
>NW_017729032.1:176897348-176910787 GCF_001723915.1 Gavialis gangeticus
GGGAAACTATAGGCCAGTTAGTCTTACCTCAATCCTGGGCAAGCTTTTTGAGAGAATTATTCTGGCACATATCCACGAGGGGCCAGCAGGGGAGATTATACTTAGGGGCAACCAACATGGGTTCATTAGAGGCAGGTCCTGTCAGACCAACCTGGTGGCCTTTTACGACCCGGTCACCAAATCCTTAGATGCAGGGGTAGCAATGGACATAGTCTTCCTGGACTTTTGGAAGGCTTTCGACACTCTCTCTCACCTCATTCTCATTCAGAAACTGGGGGACTGTGGGGGACTGTGGTACCAACACAGATGCATCTCGAGCAGGTCCAAGGAGGTGATACTCCCCCTCTATGCGGCACTGGTCAGGCCGCAGCTGGAGTACTGCGTCCAGTTCTGGGCGCTGCACTTCAAGAGGGATGTGGACAACATGGAGAGGGTCCAGAGGAGGGCCACTCGCATGATCAGGGGGCAGCAGGGCAGGCCTTATGAGGAGAGGCTACGGGACCTGAACCTGTTCAGCCTTCACAAGAGAAGGCTGAGGGGGGATCTTGTGGCCTGTTATAAACTAGTCAGAGGGGACCAGCAGGCACTGGGGAAGTCCCTGTTCCCCCGAGCACTACCAGGAGTGACCAGGAATAACGGTCACAAGTTGGCAGAGGGTAGATTTAGGCTAGATATCAGGAGGTGCTACTTCATGGTCAGGGCGGCTAGGATCTGGAACCAACTTCCAAGAGAAGTGGTGCTGGCTCCTACCCTGGGGGTCTTTAAGAGGAGGCTAGATGTACACCTTGCTGGGGTCGTTTGACCCCAGTACTTTTTCCTGCCATGGCAGCGGGTCGGACTCGATGATCTGCTCAGGTCCCTTCTGACCCTAAAAACTATGAAACTATCTCTGAAGATGTTCTCTTGAGCTGCTCTCACTGATGCAGTGAATAGAAATGACTCCCCATTTGTCCAGGTGAGCAGTGAATAATTTAGTCTCCCAGAAAAGTACCGTTCATTAGGAGAAGAAAGAGGAGATGTTGTTATTTGTCCTGTGAACAAACATTATACATTCTGTTCTGTGCTCATCTCCTGAAGCAACTAGCTATAGTATCCTTGAAGTCAATGGAGGCAGCTCTGTTTACACCTCAGAGGCGTGGAGCCGGTATTTAGAAGTGTTTGCTTTCTTGCATTTGCTTTATTAGAGGGGCTAAAACTAGATGCTTCCTTTCATTAAGCTGAAAGTCTGAGGTCAAACTCCCACTGAGCCCCTTTCTCAAGGGTGAGTGATAGAATCTGTCTCACCAGCTCTCATCAGTCTGTGAGCAATGTGTGGCAGAGGGGCCAGACTTACTCAGGTGAATTCAAGCAAATTACATATTCCGCAGCTCAGTTTTCTTTCTTCCTTCCTTCCTTTCTTCCTTTTAGGTCAGAAAATGAACTTACACATATAACCTATCTTTAGCAGAAGAAGAAGACGACAAGTTTGATATTAAGATTTCAGAAAATAAGAGAAACAATCTTTTATTACTGCCATGGTTTAGCAGCTAAGATAGCTCAATCTTTAGTCTGGTAAATGATATGGCAAATATATAACTTACTAACATTTTCAAAGAATTTGGAAAAATATGTAAAGGACTGAGGGTCACATTTTCAAAGGTCTTTATGTTCTTGATAATGCAGATAGGTGTCCAAAATACCCACGTGCTTAGCTCCTAATCATTTCAGTAAAATGTGGGTGCTTAGGCAGGCACTTCTGAAAACAGTGTTAGGAGTCAATCTGCATCTCCAGGCACTTAAGTATTTTGACAGTCTGGCACTGAGTTCAGAGTACTATCATCTTTTACATTTTATCACAATAGAAAACCTGTGTGGTGAGCAAGATAGGAGCATTAGGTAGGTAGTGTATTTAGCAGGTGGTTACACATTAATTTAAACTGGATTGAAAAATGAATTGTTGAATTTAGTTTTGATCTAAATTGCTTGACTATCATCCATTTTTTATTGTTTTAATTATTGCTATTTATGGGTATTGTGGTAATGCCTACTATACACACATATAATAAAAACACAGTCCCTTCTCCAAAAAAGTTTACCATATAAGCATCTGACAAGAGGCAACAAGTGGCACAACAAACTGAGCACCAGGTTACAATGAATAGATTACAGTTGGTATAGTCTAAGCACCTTCCCAGCTGTCCCTTTTGCTATTGAAATCCCCTTTTATACCACTGTCTGCTACCCCTGGTTTCTATATGACTTTTCCTGGAGTTCTCAAATATTTCACTTGTACAGGTGACATTAGTCTCATGGACACTGCTTATCCATAGTCAAGATCACATAGTTTTTTCTGTAACAATGACAATAATTGATTGCATGGAAAATTATTAGTAACAGAGTATTAACAAATAGTATTAGCTCTATCTGGTGTAATGACTGTTTTGCCCTTTCTGGAAAAAGATTTAGAACATACTGGATGAAATAGTTCCCACTGCCATCCAAGGGGAAACTCCTGTTTATTAACAGCTGCAGGATTTACCTACTTCCTCTATATTTGCGCTTCATTTCATTCTTCTTTTTAGATGTTCTGTTTTTGCAAAGTGGGGAGGAGTAAGACAATATGAAATAAATGGTCAGGAACCAACAGATTCCGGCAGTTCATTGCTGGTGCCTGCACTGTTGTTTCTGAATCTTTATGCTAGGCGAAAGTCATTTGTAGTATACAGTTTTATTATTAAGTGATCATTCTTACTGCAAGCTGCCTTCAGCCTTTGTTGGGAAGGGTGGCATATAAATAGAATGAATGAATGAATGAATGAGAAAGGGTATGCTCCTTAAAGTTTTGTGGAACTGAGAGTAGTCTGAAATATTACATTTACTTCTTCTATAAATCTTGAAGGAATGACATCTTGGAATCTCAGCTGTTTTTCAAAATGGTCCAGATCATTTTGGATACTACCTGAGTCATTCTACTAATTTTTATCATTTTATAATCACATTTTTCTATTATTGTTAAAAATGTTTCCCCCCTACTTGCATGAGAAACAGAACCTGTATGTACAGAAAGAAACTATGCAAATAGAATTTAAAAGAGAGAACCGTAAACAAATCTTTTCATGATGTTAAGCTTTGGTCATACAATTTCAGTCCTTATCACAAATACCTGAGAGGATGTTCACTGTAAAACTAAACCTCTTTGGCTCACAAACTTGACTGACTTTCTTTAAATATTGCTGACCTATGATTTTTCTGCTTTAAATATAACTTTATAAATATTTGTAATGGTAGTTTACTGTTCTTATCTATATTTAGGCTAACTTTAACCCTATCCTGTCCCATGGACTTGAAGAATTTTCCTATGGATGTGCAGACATGCACAATGCAACTAGAAAGCTGTGAGTAATCAGATGATTTACCTGGTCGAAAACTTAAAAAAATATATCAAACCCCACAACTTCATTATCACAGTTTCAATACAGATCATGAGACAGTTTTTGCAGACTTTTACCTGCATGCTGAAACAGAGTGTCTTTATAACACAAGGACAGAAATTGCCTTGCCTCTTGCAAGGAGATGCCCATCTTCTACATCAGGGGCATCAAATTCATCCAGCCCTGTGCATCAGATTAGTTGCACAGGACCAGTCCACAGGTGGGTTCTGACCCATAGGCGAGCCTCACATGCAGGATACAGTGCCTGTCCTGAAATTTCTGCCTGCAGTGGATGCCACCTGCAGTGCGGTCTTGCCACCTGTTGAGTGGGGTGGCTGTGCTGGGACTAAAGGGCTGTGCTGCATGCAGCAGCCATTTTGATACTCTGAGGCCTTCCTGCATGCAACGGCTACTCTGGGATGTGTCACTAGATCCAGCATAGAGCTGACTTACGCTGGAGTTGGCACCACATGTGGCATGTGGGGCCATCTGGCCTGCTCGAGACCCACAGGCAGCAATGAGGGATGAATGATGAGCAGGGTTCCTGGTTTTCTATGATAAAAACAAATAAAAAATGTTCTGATTAAAGCCCCCCCTCCCTTTTTTCTGTTATATATATTATCAGAGAAAACAAGGATACCTGATAAGCTTCCCAGGGCTGTATCCAGCCTCCAGGCTGTCTTTAACACTACCGTTCTACATTGTTTCTCCTCTTATTCTGTCTCCTTCTGCTGTATGTTTCTCAGTACTGGGTTTCAAAGAATTACAAAAGTATTTCCTTTTTTTTGTAAAATGCAATAATCTAAAAACAATCATCTTTATCAAAATTAAGAATTGTTTAATCACAGAGTGATGAAAACAAAATGAATCAGAGAGACTGATATGCAGCTACACTGAAATAAAGCTTTTGTTGTGAATAGTGTCCTTGGCAGTGTATTAAAAGTGGCTTTCTACTGGAAGCAAACTGTAGCATATATTCAGTAATTCTGAGGTTTGAGTGGAATATTTCATCCATGTTAATGGAGTTACATATGTGATGTGGTTATGGGGCTTAATAATGTTCATAGCAATGTTAGAGATTCACAAGATGTAGGTGTACTGAAATTTGTCCATTCAAAAGTGTGGTTATTTTCTCCTTCACGATTTGTTTTCATTTGACACTCCACCCTGTGACAATCTAATGAACAATGATTTGTTTATTTTAGTTGGTTACACAATGAATGACCTGATATTTGAGTGGCTAAGTGATGGTCCAGTGCAAGTTGCAGAAGGTTTAACTCTGCCACAGTTTATTTTGAAAGAAGATAAGGAACTTGGTTACTGCACAAAACATTACAATACTGGTGAGCAGCCTCTTAATTTTTCCTTTAATAATTACTTCTCCTACTATACTTCATGCAATTTTGTAATAGGAGAACCAGGTTGATTTGTGGATTTATTTCTTTTTGCATGAAAGTTTTTTCTGGTGAAAAATGCAAATTCAGTGGAAACAAAATATCTTGCAAATATGTGTTGATTTTGCCAATTTTTATTTGTTTTAAAAAATTTTAATTTTGGAAAAATAAAACTTGATCATTTCAACATTTTTGAATGAAGCATGTTGCTTCTTCAGTTTGAGACATTTTGTTTCAATGTCTATTGAGGGGAGTGCCTGAAGTCTGAGTGTTTCTGATACACGAGATGGGGATTCAACTGCTGAAGCTGACTTGTTGCTTGACCTGCTTTCTTTTAATATGTGTAAAGGAAAGCACATTTTTCTTTAATATGCTTTTTTTAAAAAAAATCTAAAAATTTAAAGGGCAGAATTAAACTATTTCAGTTCTCTGAAAATGAAACTTTTTTTTACCAGTTTATTAATTGAAAGTTCAGATCACCAAAAATAAACCCTCCAGCATCATGGGAGGTAAAAGAAGAGGGACAAGATTGTGAGGTCAGATAGGCAGCCCCTGAGAAAACCTATATAGGTTCCCTGCACAGGCTAGTACTTCTAGTCTACCTCCTGTTCTGTGGCATGGAAGTCCCAGCTCACAGGAAGCGTCCAGGAGCAGTGATAAAACCTTTGCAGCATGACAAAGTGAGATAAGAAGTAGTATGTAGTCAGAAGAACTTCCAAATTCTCAAATGACCCGTGTCTCTAGAATATCTCCTAACGTTTGCAGATTTGGAGGGCTGAAAGCTGTGTGTTTTCTTTAGGGCTAGGTACAGACGGTCAAAAAGCCCAAGCTTGGCAGGTTAGTCTAAACTGCACAGATTAAATTGAAACAGAAATGAACAGTCATTTACCTTTGATTCAGGAAATGCAGCCACATGCCTGCAGTGGCTCAGGCCAGAAGCTGGGGGGTGCTAGAGCACAGCTCTCTGGCTGTGTGTTCACTACCTCTTCCTCCTGCCCCTGAGGTCTCTGGGATTTGCAGTCCAGGTTCAAAGTAACAGGACTCTGCAGGATCATTGTCTCTCCCTGCTTCCAGGTGCCTCTGGGATATGTAGTCCACAGTTGCAGCCAGCAGTAAATTTGAGTGTTGGAAGGGATGACCCCACAGACTGACCCCATGCTACTTGTCTAGCCTGTAGGGCCAGAAGGTTGGGCACCGTTGATGTAGAAGAGTGACTGGACCATTGGCCAGATATATCGACACAAGAAAGAGCACAGAAAACCAAAGAAGAATGGGACTGTTTACAAAACTTCTTTGGTTTGGTTTTCTTGTAAAATGTTCACACAGAGGCATAAATAAAATATAATATTTTTTATACATGTCACTTTCCACCACCAGAATTGTTATTATGCTACAGGGCAGTCTTGTTTAAATTTCTCTCAAAATAACAATAAAAAAATTACATTTTCTCAAAATGGAGCAACAGTGTTATTGCCTGTTTCCTTGGCTGATGTGGAAAATTTGGCATAGCTTTGTAGCCAGGGTTTCAAATATCCTTTGGTTTTATACTTGACGCTACAATGCTATAAGTGCTATTATGTTATTGTTCTGAGCCAGAACAATATTTTCATATTAGGATTGCTGCCTTTAAAGCTTTATTTTTTTGTGCACTATGAAATCTATGAGTCTGAAGTTGGACAGTTAGTTTGGGCTCATAAAATAAGGTAAAATGTGCATAAGATATGCAAAAAAGATTTATAAAAGCAATTTCATGTTCCAGGAAAGTTTACATGCATTGAAGTCAAGTTTCATTTGGAGCGTCAGATGGGATACTATTTAATCCAGATGTACATTCCTAGCCTACTGATCGTCATTTTGTCTTGGGTTTCCTTCTGGATCAACATGGATGCTGCTCCAGCCAGAGTTGCTCTGGGCATCACTACAGTCTTGACAATGACCACTCAGAGCTCAGGCTCCAGAGCTTCTCTTCCAAAAGTAAGGAGTTTCCTTTTAATACACAATATTTACTGATAACTTGCTGAGAATTTTTTTGGAGCTTCTGCAAACTTTGTTGAATATACTTAGGATTTATGTACTGGAGAAGGTTGCATAAATTCAACTAATGGTGTGGTGGTAGAGGAGAATAACAGGCTGTGTAAATATTTACCTTGTGGTTTAAATTATGTTTTCATTGATTTAGCTTACATCAATTTGGAATATGTTCAAGCCAAACAGCAGCAAACTACTATCAAACCCAAATGAGTTTCCTCAAAGGGGTTTATCCCAAATTAACTCAATTGGGATCAGTGTAAACTATAGTTCAGTTTTGCTGTGTGGACAAGACCAAAGATCAATACCGACCCTGCAATGTTTATGAACATACCAGAAACAATAATAATAGAATGATGTGCATCATAGGCACACCCATGAACGTCCGCTTAAAAGCAATAGCGCTCTTATCAGTACTATTACACCCTTGGGAGGATTTATTGTTTCAGAGAGATGCTCTTATTAGCTTGGGAAGTTTAGGTGGATATGTTTGAACATTTTGGAACCAGAGTTTTGAAGGTATGTAGGTGCTTAAAGATTTAGATTAGTAGAGAGCCTCAGATTTCTTCCTGTATTCTGTCTGCTTTGGGTGCTCTTAATGGTAGAGCTGGCCCAGGCTCTTACTGGATTATTGTCCCAGGAGTTTACTGAAACTTTCAACCCAGACTACTTGGTTGTACTGGTTACAGCTTGCATTCTGCTTTCACTCAGCCTGGTAGCTCACCCTCTTTGCATGGTGAACCCAAGTGTTACTACTCAATTGCTGATAGTCTTCCAAGTTCTTCACTCAACACTCCCCCTTCCCTGAAAATTGCTAGAAAAGCACAAAGAACCATAAAGTCTATTCCTTTGATGGGAGTGAGTTTATCACTAGTGGAAAAACAGTAACTCAAGCTCATTGCTGGGCAGTTTCTCAATTTCAAGTTAGGCCAATGTGGGTGTTATTTTAACATCCTGTATCTTGTTTAAATGGTGCATATATGAAATAACTTTGACAATTGCTCAGATGTTATTACTGTTGCTGTTCTGTTGGTGATATGAAGACACATTTACAAATCTGGTGACTACAGTCTGATTCAATACAAGTTGTGCCCTTTAAAATATGTCTAATTTGTCATGTGAAGAAGATAATCTTTCATGTGTGAATTTAGACTTCCAAGTGAAAAAAAATCCTAATATACTCACTGTTTATTTTTTATAGTGCTCTGTAAATGGTGTGACAAAACATTACCCAAGAACCAACTTAATTCTGAAATAACACCCATAGGCCTCTGGATATCGAGTCAGAGACAGGATCAAACAAAATGTTTCTGTAGAATGAGATTTCATTGTGCATCCACTAGTCTGACTGGAAAGTTTCCCCTGGTCTGAGAAGATGGTGAAGTACTGTTGAAGCTAGATTCTGATCTCATGCTGGATTTTCTTGGATAGATGGGGAAGAGACACAAAGGGATGCTTGATTCCTGGGAAGGTTCTACTCAATGTAGTTTAGACTGATAAAGGCTCCAAAGACAGGTCAGGAACTGTCAGAAGCCAGAAGTGCTGTGCTAGGGCACTGATGCAAAGCCATGCAAAGGAAAGAGATTTTTTTTTATTTTTAAGATTCTGACCCATTTATTTCAGTGAGGTTATTGTAGAAAGATATTAATCTAAGTGAAATCAGAAAAGCAATCTCTGTGTATAATTAACAAAGCTGTTTTCTAACCATGGTGTCCATGTAAAGCAATTGGCCCACATGGCAAATCTAAATCAGCCGCAAGAAGAGTACAATTAAAGATATGATCTGAGAAAAGGTCACCATATCTAGGTATATTTGAATTGGTTAAGTTAGTTTATAAACACCTGTTCAAAGTGTATTTTGTGGTTCTTGAAGTTAGTCCAATAGTTCTAAATCTGGACAAGAGGCTGACAGTGGAGGACTAAATAATATAATCCAGATGAAATACTAACCTCATTGTTTAATATCTTTATTAATGATTTGGAAGGTGGAAAGCTGAGTGCAGACTTAACAATTTTGTAGATGACACCAAACTGGGTGGAGTTGTAGACTCTCTGGAGGGTAGGATGAGGATTCAGAATGACCTGGATACATTGGAGAAATGGTCTGAAATTAGTGAAGTGAAACTCAATAAAGACAAGTACAAAGTCCTGCACTTAGAACAGAACAGTCAGTCACATGCACAAATGCAGACTGGGGAATGACTGGCTATGCTACAGATGAGAAACTAGTGGTTATAATGTGAATATGAACCAACAAGGTGGTCTTATTGCAAAACAAAACAAAAAAAAACACAGTAACATACTGGGCTATATTAATAGGAACATCACATGCAAGTCAAGGGAAGTCATTCTTTGGGCCTGGTGAGGCTTCACTTGGAGTACTGTGTATAGTTTGGGTCAATGCACTTCAAGAAAGACAGGCAAATTGGAAAGAGTAGAGGCAAACAACAACAATGATTTGAGATCTAGGAGATCTGACTTAAGAGCAAAGATTGGAAGGAATGAGATTATTTAGTCTGGAGAAGAGAAGACTAAGTGGGGATTTGATCACAATCTTCAGATTCCTGAAGGATGGTTATATAGAGGGTGGTAATAAACTATTCGCTGTGGCCAATGGAGGCAAGACAAGGAGTAACAGCCTTAAATTGCTGCAAGTGAAATTTAGGTCAGATATTAGGAAGAAGTTTCTCACTATGAGGGTAGTTAAATCCTGGAACAGGTTACCCAGAGAGGTTGTGAAATCTCCATCTTTGGAAGATTTTAGACAAACACTTGTCCAGATAAATTTAGACAGGGATAATCTTGCCTTGATTAATTAATCAATTAATCAATTGATCAATCAATCAATTAATTAATTGATAGATTAGCTATGCCCTATGTTTCTATGATTCTGTTAATAGAAGTTTGTTATTGACTTCCATGAATCCTGACCGTGAATCCTGATCCAGATTTTCACTTTCAGTGTATAATCCTACTCATACAGGTAATTGAAACTCCTGAGAGGAGATCTGGAAATCTCAATGGCATACTTTATTGAAGGCAATAAGACTTATTTTCTGAAAGATTACTTACTTGCAGAGAACTTCAGCTCTTAATTACTCTGGTATGAGTCTAGAAAACCCTGGTGAAGTTAATGGACTAACCTTTGTCTTACCTCTATAAATGAGAGTAGACAGAGTTGATTCCTATATACAAAACCTTATGCTTAAAGGAACATACATTTCAGTACTTCATTAGATAAGGCTGTGCTAATATTTTGGTTGTGTTTCTATGCTCCTAAAATTAGTGTGTGTTTTAAAACAAGAAATAAGCCTATATTTAATGTAAAAAATGAAGCTGAAAAAACAAGTTTAATGGAATATATTCTCTTGATCATTGTAAAATTCTCTTTTTTAAAATCAAAATTAAAACAAGATAAAAAGATTTATGGATGAATATAAATAGCTAGAACTGACCAACCACAAAAAATATAATCCCCTCCCCCTACATACCTCCATGGCAGTTTCCTGTTGCTCTGATTTTCACATCACTGTTTTTCCCAGTATAAGAGTGAGTGTTTCATTTTTAACTCCAAATTAAAAAATCATGTGAAGATATTGCAGATTAATATGGATAAAAGACAGCATTTCAGATGTCTCTATATTTTGGAAAGCGAACATATTGAGATTTTTATCTCTTGTTTCCGTGGGAATTCTGGATATTGAAACCCACAGGTGAAACACTCTTGAATGTGTAATGAAATGGATAAATTCCTACTTTAAAATATATGGAAGCTTAGGGATTATGTGGCCAAGTTACCAGCAGTAGGCAGTGACCCATGAAATTCTTTCTAGTCCTTGTTGCTATATACTAAAACACAAAAGTGCTGCAAAACTAGCTGTATGTGGACCTGTCTGTTAGTACGTACTCACCTTAATTACATCCTACTCAGTTTTCCATTTCTGTTTTACAAGACTGTTACCACAAATCACACCTTTTGAGGCAATCATTCTTTTCTATATAGAAGAGACTAAGCCAGGGAGAGAGATACCTAGCGATTGTTTTTGCATCAGCCTTTCAGTTTTTATCTAAATAATGGGAAACTGCTGTTTAGAAGCTATCAACCATCATAAAAATCACACACCCTACTAAACAACTATATGGGGTTATATAACAGAGCTGTGTGTCCTTGAAATCACTCTTCCCCACATTAATAACAAATACTGATTTTGACTCACAGTGGGCACATATAAATATTCATTAATGTGCAGTAGTTACTGTGCATTTAGTTTAGTACTTACTTAATAAAGTACTAACTAAATGCACAGTAACTGTAGTTACTGTGCAGTAGCACTGGTGCACGGTTTTTCTTCTGCTGCTTAGTGTGCAGTAGCCTAAGGAAACTGTAGTAGCGTATTAGCACAGTTATTGGCCAGCATGCCACTGAGCAATGTTATTAAGCTACTGCTCAGTAAGTGTCTTGTGTAGATGCTCCCAGTGCTGAATAATGGTAGGTCACAGGGAAGCCAAGCATTATGTGCCCAGCTATAGAAAAATAAAATATGAGCTTTTCCTTGTAAAAAAGAAGCAAAGGAAACTATAATCTGAGATGAATGAAATGGAACTAATTTTGGTCTGTGATCATGGTTGCTGTACATTAAGCAAACATTTCCAAAAAGTTTTTTTTCAAATAATAATTAAGTTTTATTGCTTTGGTAAACTAGTGGAGCTGTGCAAAATTTCACTGGCTGTTTAGTTTTGACGCTGTTTCAACTCATTTCAAGCTTGAACCAGAGGAATTGAAATGAAACAAAAGGCTTCAAAACAGCCTCAAAATGAAATGAGGGCACTCAAAATGTTTCAAAACTTACATGTGGAGGGGGTGTCCATGCAACAGGGAGAAAAAAAGACACAGACTACAAAGAGATGTTTCCACCACTAGAAAAGTTTTCATGAGAGGCAGTATACAGATATTCAGCCTGCAGCTGCCTATCCCCTCTTCCACCCCCCGACCCTGCTCCCTGTGCCTTCAGCAGACTGGGGTGATCATGAGCTGGGGAAGGCATTGGGAGCAAAAGCTGTTTACTCCTCCTGGTTCCTTGGGGGGAGTGGAGTGATGGGGAAAAGCACCAGCCTCCATACTCTGGGAGGGGAGCAGTGGGGCCAAGTCCTCATTCTGTTCTGCAGACAAGATAGTCCCTGGTCTCGGAAAGAGGCAGTAGGCATTACCCCTCTGCTCCCATCTCCTCCTGGACTGAAGGGAAGAGGAACAGCAGGTCAAAGCTGGTTTAGAGAAGAGGTGGAGAGTGTGGTGGCTGCCCCCCTGTGGTGGGGAGGAGAATAGGGGAGGCAGCAAGGCAAAGCCTCTAGCCCATTCTCTTAAGTGGAGAAGAAGCGGAGCATACAAGCATTGTTTCTTGCTAGAGAATTGCTTGTGCCACGGAGGTCTTCCATGTGTCAACTAGAAGGTCCTTCTCTCTTAAGGGGCATGTTTCCCCTGGGAAAAATGGAATGAATTTTTGGATGCTCCTATTCTCTGCTGGGAGAGTGGTGATAACAGCAGCTACCCCTTTATGGCTTCAGCAGGTTTTGCACATAAGGAAAAAAGGGGATAAACATAGAGTAGGGTAGGGCTTCAGAGGGATGTTTAAAGTCTCTTATTTTTAATTCACTTCTCTTTTGTGTAGTCAACACACATGTATACGAACCAAGCAACAGCAAAGCAAGATACTGAATTGTTATTTTCTCCATAAAGCATAACAATTGAAGATTTCATAAGATTTGTGGGACAAACTACTCTGTCTGTCCCTGTGGGGGACTCCAGGACATACATTTTATGCTGCAGAGCAAGAGAACTGCTTGGGGTTCGGTTCTCTGCTCTGCACTTACTTGCTGGTGCATGCCCTGGGTTAGGGCCAGGCACCCCACTGGAGCCAGGTGAGACCTGACCCTGTGAGACAATGGGCCTGGACAACCTCTGTACCTGTGCTACAATGCATTCTGACAACAGTTATGTCTGTTTCTAGCCTTGGTTTATTCAGATGTCTGAATACTGCCAGGCTATTGAAATGGTTAAAATAATGCCATATTTAATGGCAAGTAATTAGGCCAAAGAACATATAAATAACAGTAGGATATATAAGTAACATTGGGATGTACCTGAAAGCCTTCAGTTGCTACCTGTATTCCTTATTCCAAAGCTGTGCTAATTTTGATGGAACAACCTTAAGTCTGTGCAGACTGCACAGTGTTAAAGTGCCTTGAAATATGAGTTTAGGGGTTCAGAAAATATCAAATTGTGCCGTTGCATCCATTCTACACACTGGTATGGATACAATTCCTTGGCCACAATAAGAAACTGAAAATATTACAAAATCCTTATAAAATCATAGCTCATTGCTAAGTAACCAACAGCTCCCACTTCTTCCCCATATATATACATAGAATTTTTTAATACCTATTTCATTTTGTTCTTATGCAATGGTATGGAGACTTTGTGCTTTTCTTTTTCCCATTATTATAGATTAGCAGCATTGTCAGGGATGCATTTTCCTGTCAGGTCTCACTGTCTGCATCAAGCTCTAAAGCATAAAACCAATCTTAGAAACATAGAATCAATGAGTCAGGA
>NW_017729032.1:176910962-176911369 GCF_001723915.1 Gavialis gangeticus
GCACCAGGAGTCCTCAAACAGCCATGCCAATGCCTTCGCAATGACACCAGCCAATTCCCTCAGCACCCTCGAATTAAGGTCATCCAGGCCTGCCAACTTGGACACATCTAAGCCCTCCAGGTAATCCTTAACTAGGTCTGAACTAACAGTCAGGGGACTCGCATCCTTCCTGGGCCTCTCTACGCTATCACCCGAGAGCACCCCATCGTCAGCAGACAGGTACACGGAGGCAAAGAACTTGTTAAAGAGTTCTGCCTTCTCCCGCACATCCGTCACCAACTGCCCTGCCCTGCCCGGTAGAGGTCCAATGTTACCCCGAGACTTCTTCTTGCTACCTATATACTTGAATGACTTTTTCTTATCCTTAATCCCAGAAGCTAATCTAAGCTCCAGTGCTGCTTTAGCCT
>NW_017729032.1:176911685-176917346 GCF_001723915.1 Gavialis gangeticus
TAACACCAGATCCAGTATGGTGTTTTCCCTAGTGGGGACGAGTATCTCCTGCACAAGGTGTAGGTCCTGTACGCATGTCAGGAACTTTCGTGAGTGGCTAGACCTGGCCAACTGCTCCTCCCGGTTGATGTCAGGGTAATTCATATCACCCATGACCCCAACATCCTTTGCACGCACAGCCTCCCCCAGCTGCCTGGAAAATTCCAGATCCAGCTCTTCCTCCTGATGTGGTGGCCTGCAGTAAACCCCTACCACCAGATCCCTCTCCCCCCACCTTCCTTGAAGTTTGAGGTCTCGGTTAAGCCTTCCTCTGGTCCCATTTGGAAGATAGAACTGGTATACTGTTCCCTAACATAGAGCGCAACCCCCCCACCTTTTTTCCCCTTCCTATCTCTTCTAAACAACCTATAGCCCTCTATGTCTACTGCCCAGTCAAATGTTTCATCCCACCATGTCTCCACTAGGCCAACCAGGTCGATTTTACTACTTGCAAGCAGGAGAGCAAGCTTCTCCTGCTTGTTCGCCATGCTTCTTGCACTAGTGAAGAGACACCTTAATCCACCTGTGGGAGCCCTGGGCACTCCCCTTACCTGAGAGACAAGTGGTCCCTTGGTATTTACCTGAGCTCTTACCTGGGCAGGTCCTGCACCTGGTTGAGTTTTCTCTTGCTCCTGTGGATCCCCATCCCCCGATGTACTTAGTTTAAAGCCCGCCGGAGGAGGTCAACTAGCCTGTAAGAAAACAAACTCTTACCTTTGGGGAGAGATGGAGACCATCATGCCCCAGGACGCCCTCTGCTCTGAAGTGCAGGTCATGGTCCAGGAAGCCAAATCCGGCATGACGACACCAACTCCAGAGGTGCCAGTTCATGTCACAGATGCAGGCGCTCTGGCACTGATGGCCTCCACTAACCAGGAGGAGGGATGAAAAGACCACCTGGGCCCCCAACTCTCTAAGCTTGGCCCCCAGAACCACGTAGTCATCCATGATCTGGTCCGGACTACTCTGGGCCGCATCACTGGTTCCCACATGGATGAGGACCATAGGATAGTAGTCAGAAGGCTGGATGAGGTCAGTGATCTTCCCTGTGATGTACCCAATCTTGGCTTCTGGGAGACAGTACACTTCTTTCACATTGGGATCTGTGCAGCGGATGGGTCCCTCCATTCCTCTGAGGAGGGAATCGCCTATGATGATGACCCGACGTCTCTTCCTCTGGGTCACTGGATGATGCTCAGTTGGTATGGATGCTGGCTTGCTGGATGAGAGCGTGGCTTCCTCCCTACCTTCTTCCTCACGCCCAGTCTCCTCCAGCACTGCCAGGGCCACATACCTGTTCCCCAGTTATACTGGGGTGACAGTTGATGCAGCTACGTGCCGCCTGCGATGCCGCCTGGCCCTGGAGGTGACCGTCCTCCATTCACCTCCTGCAGACTCCTGGGTTGTGACAGCCTGAGGGGACGGGCCTCGCAGAGAGAGAAAGTACCCGTCAATCTCGTCCTCCACAGCCCTGATCCCCTGCAGCCTGCTCACCTCCACCTGGAGCTCTCTCACCTGCCCCTCCAGCGCCGCAATCCTGGCACAGGTGGGACTTCTTGCTGCTTTTATACTTAAGGTTCTCTAATGTCCATTGTTAAAACCCATGTTAGTATTTGATTTTGGCTGTGGAGATTTGCTATTTAAAAATAATGCAGACTGGAAACTGTATGAAGTGAAGTAAGAGCACTGGATGTGATATACCTTGCCTATAGGAAGGCTTCCGACAGTGTCTCACATGACATTCTGATTAATAAGATAAGAAAATATAGATTGGATTAAAGTGTTGTAAGGTGGATGCGCAACTGATTGGATCATCATGCTCAGTGAGTTGTCATCAATCACTCAATGTCTAGCTGGGTGGAGGTATCAAATGGGCTTCTCCATGGGTCTGTCCTGGGTCCAGTATTGTTTAACATCTTCCTTAACAATTTGAATGATGGGACTGAGTGCATGCTTACTAAGTTTGCAGGTGATGCCAAGCTGAGTGGAGTTGCAACACTCTGGAGTGTAGGGATAAGATCCAGACTGACCCAGATAAACTGCAGTTCAATCAGATGAGATTCAACAAGGACAAGTACAAAGTCCTGAATCTGGGATGGAATCATTGTGTGTCCAAATATAGACTGAGGAGTGACTGGCTTGGCTTCAGCACTGCAGAGAAGGATCTGGAGGTTACACTAGATCATAAGCTGAATATGACCCAACAATGTGTTCTTATTTCAGAAAAGTCAACTGCATACTAGGTCATATTAATAGGAGTATTGCTTGTAGAACTTGGAAAGCGATTCTTCTACTCTATTCGTCAGTGACAAGACCTCACTTAGTGTCCCCTAATCCAGTTTGGGCCCCACACTTCAAGAAAGATTTGGACAAACTGGAAAGAGCCCAGCAGAATCTGACAAAAATTATTAGAGCTCTAGGAAATGTTATTTATGAGAAAAAGCTGAAAGAAATAGGGTTATTTATTCTGAAGAAAAGAAGACTGGGTGGGAGAGGTTGGTAACAGTTTTGAAATAACTGAAGGGTTTTTATAGAGAGGATGGAGATGGTCTTTCTCTGTGGCCACAGCAGACAAGACTAGGAGCAATGCACACAAGCTGCAGCTGAGGAAATTTAGGTTGGAGATTAGAAAAAACTTTCTGATTTTGAGGGTGGTTTAGCATTCAAGTGGGCAACCCGGGTCATGGACACTCCATACCTAAACAGTCTCATGAGCAAGTTAGACAGAAATTTGGCTAGAGTGATTCAGTCAGGAATGATCCTGCCCTGAGCAAGATGACTTCTTGCCCTTCCATCCCTTCTTTCTTATGACCTTATGGTTCCTATATTATTCTCAGACAAGCTTCAAAGTAAAAAGAGGCTCACAAATGACGGAATATGCATTTCACAGTGAAGCAACCATTTTACTCTAAGCCTATTCTCCTAAAACTGAAACTCTATACACAAAATAATGTAGCAGTGTAAAAGGTCATTTAATGCACCTCTATCAGCTTGTTCGTGAATCCTTGCTTGTTCCTTGTATGTCCACAAAAATGTTGCCTCCTGCTTTTTCAAGTTTTCTATATGTTATTTCACTTTTTGACTTCTTACTCATTTATGTCTTCCTTCCATGGTTTCCCTATAAAAGAGAGTTAATTGGTTATGTCCACACTGGTATCTGAAGTGGGATTGCAGTACGTGTACTAGCTGCAGTCTGGCTATCTTGGCTGCAATTAACTAAGAGCTGCTCTAATTAAAGCGCCCAGAGCATCTCACGTATCAGGATCCCCACACTTAAAAATGGCGGCAGGGGTATGTTAACTAAAGCTCATTCAATGCTTATTCAGTGAGCTTTAGTTAAAGCGCCCCCACCACCATTTTTAAGTGTGGGAATGCTGATACAAGAGATGCTGGAGTCTGCTGGAGCACGGTAATTACCATGCCCCAGCAGACTTGATTACAATTAGCCTGTTCTGCAACAGCTTTGCAGCTGTTGGTACCCAATTAAAACTAGGTTGAAACTAGATGAGGTATGGTGAACATCACACCTCCAGGAGCAGAGTAGATCTACTTTGGATTAGTGTAATAGAATCATAGAAAAGTAGGGCTGAAAGGCATCTCATGAGGTCATCTAGTTCAGCCCCTGCTCAGAGCAGGATCTCTCCCTCTGAGATACTGTCCATGAAAAAAATGAATTAGAAAAGAAGCGTGAAAAAATCCCTGCAGAATGAGGAAAGCAGCAGTGGATATTTTCTCATATTCTCAGATCTTTTCACAGAAGTAGATCTACCCTGAGGGTAAAGTATAAACATCCTGGATCAAATCAGAAACATATACATTAGCCTCTAAGTTTCTCCCTTCCATAAGACTTTAGTAGTTATGCAAGAAGAGAATATGTGGAACCTAGTGGCAAGTAACCAAAGGTGGTCAACAGCAGAGGAAGCCTGAGTATTCAGAGGAATAGCAACAGAATGGGCAGGTCTGATGGAGCAAAGAACAAAGCCCCTGCTCCTGAAACTTGCCAAATAATTTATTACAGTTCTACCACATAAATTGGGTGCCTTAAATTATTTTGTTTTAATGTGGTCCTTAGTGCATCAGGGTTTGGATTAGAACAGGACTGTCCAACTGGCATGAAGGCTTAATCTGCAGCCCCACAGGCTCCCCTTGGCTGCTGCTTCTCTAATTTCTCAGGTTGCTGCTGAACCAGGGTCTCCAGGCTCCCCTTCTCTGGGTTTAACTTCCTACCCCTCCTCTTCCCCAGGGGGTGGGGCATAGCACGGCAGGGCAGGGCAGGGGAGGGCAGCTCAACCCACAGTGCCAAGGGAGCACACAGCCAAGGAGGAAGGTGCCACCTGGCTGCATGGTGCAGCAGTGAACGGGGGCACATGCCTGTGCTCACGATGCAGTGGGTGGGAGGGAGGGAGGGCTTTCTATGCACATGGTAAAGTGGTGGAGAGGGTGTGGCGTACCAGTGTAGAGGGGCCCACCTACCCATAGGGTACTAGGAGAGTTTGCAGCTAAGGATGTGGAAGGGGTGCTGTGGCCCCCACAGTATGCAGCCTTGTGGTATGTGGATAGCCCTGGATTATGGTGTGCTGAATTCTGTAGACCTTATATATGTAAAAACCTGACTGAAGGTAGACTGCTGTGTAAAGACTGAGGCTTTGGGCCCTGTAAATCAGTTCATCTATATGACGAAAATAATCTGGATTCAAATCAGCCAGTTCTTCCATTATTAGTACCTTCTACTTAGACTATATTCTAAAGCCTATTTTCTTTATAGTAAGGATTCTGGTGGTTGCTGTAGTGAATAACTGCTAAAAAAATAAACAAAAAAGATGTATTTGAATACCGTGGCTATATGGTGTGTGTACGCCAGATACCTCCTCTGATGCTTTTAGAGTGCAGTCATTTGGGAAGGCTGGCATTTAGTGTGATGTATTTCAAGCATTAGAGGAGGCACAGGTTATTGTGTATAGCAGACTGTTGATTTGTTTTGTAAGGCTGGCAGGACCCTGATGTGCTTTGGTTTATTTTGTACCCCCACCCAGCATGCTGTTACTGCTTTTAACAACTCTCCGAGGAGCAAGCCACCATACCCTTTCACACAAACAAGTGCACAAATGTTCTGAGATCATCCACATACAATACTGCAGCTTTTAGCAATTTTCTGAGTGGTGAACACCACCACTCTTTTACACACCCAAGTTTCATGAACCTTTTGAGATTAGCCATGCATGGTTCAATCATTTAAATTCATTTCTAATCTCTACCATACCAGTTCTTCCCAGATATTGTGTAATTTGTGCAGGTAATATTTTACCTGAAATGATATTAATAGGAAACTCTGTAGCTTGTGCAAAACACTTTATTTTGCAGATAGTGAAGTAACTGCATTCCAATCTACATTATTACATTAAAACAAAGGGTGAAAGACAGTTGGCTCATCTAAGTTTTGCTCAAATATTTCCGGGGATATAACCTAGCTGTTTGCAGAGTCTTACAGGAGCAACATCTTTTCCATTTGGTCTTTCTGTTTTGTTTTGAAACTCAAGCAGGAAGCTCAAAAATTGATGCTCAAGAGACCTAATAAAAAGGAACAGGAAAGGCACAGAAGATTTCATTTGCTTTTTGCATGTC
>NW_017729032.1:176922346-176953068 GCF_001723915.1 Gavialis gangeticus
GGTCTTTCTGTTTTGTTTTGAAACTCAAGCAGGAAGCTCAAAAATTGATGCTCAAGAGACCTAATAAAAAGGAACAGGAAAGGCACAGAAGATTTCATTTGCTTTTTGCATGTCTCATGATAATGGTTCTTCCTGAAACTGCAGGAATAAAAAAAAAATACTTCCATAGACTTCATCCGCAATGTTGTTCGATCCACTAACACCATGACATGGAAAATTCAGTTTGGATTTTTTTCCCCCAACTGGTCATTTGCAATTGGAAGAAGAAAATCACTGGAGAATACATTGTGGAGAACAACCAATCACTGACTGGATAACGAACTACATGGCTTACTGTATACTCTTCATCTGCACTTTCAAAGACTAACACCTACATTAGTGGAAGAAACTACTGTCCTTTATGGCATGTGTGATGTTAGCAGTAGAACAGAATCCTAAATTCGGTTTTGGAAATAAAACAATCTACTTTATCTTTGAAGGCATGAAAATATGCTGGCTCATTGCTCATGATACCTACAGAGTAAAGCTAAAGTCATAACAGCATGATTTATCTTCCTTTATTTATTTTTTGCTTCAGCTAAAAGGAACCTTGGGCATAATGAACCTGGGTCCTCACTGCCTTATATATTGTTTAATCCATTACACGTGTAAAACCTGGTGTAAACCTCTGTCATTCAGATTTGGTTTACAAGGGTATGCCTACATGAGACATTTGTTGTGGAGCTGCCTAATTAGCTCTGCAGTAAACATCTGAGCATCTGCACATGTAGCTCTATTAGGCCACAGGAAACTAATCAACTCCACAGCAGGGCAGTACTTACAAAATACAAGTTCTATCCTGCTGTGAACTTTTTAACTTTAAAGCATATGTAGATGCTGATGTGACTGGCTGGACAGGTTAGAAAAGTGGGGAGTACACAATAGTACACAATAGGATGCAGTACAACAAGGACAAATGCAGAGTGCCGCACCTAGGTTGCAAACATATCCAGCCCACCTACTGGCTGGGAAGTGACCCTCTCAGCAACATAGAAGCAGAAAGGGAACTTGGAGTCATAGTGGACTCCAAGATGAACATGAGGCATCAGTGTGATGAAATCATCAGCAAAGCTAATCGCACTTTATCATGCATGACAAATAGAACCAAGGAGGTGATACTTCCCCTCTATGCGGTATTGGTCAGACCACAGTTGAAGTACTGCATCCAGTTTTGGGCGCCGTACTTTAAGAAAGATGTTGATAGACTTGAGAGGGTCCAGAGGATGGCCATTCATATGAGGACTTGGACCTCTTCAGCCTCCACAAGAGAAGGCTGAGAAGTGATGTTGTGGCCGCCTACAAATTCATTAGGGGTACGTAGCAAAGGATCAGAGGTGCTCTGTTCACCAGGGCACCTCTTGGGGTAACAAGGAACATTGGTCACAAACTAAAAGAAAGCAGATTTAGGCTAGATATCAGGAAAAACTTCTTCATGGTAAGGGTGGCTAAAATTTGTAATGGGCTTCCAAGGGAAGCGGTGTTCTCCCCTACCTTGGGGGTCTTTAAGAGAAGGCTGGACAGGGATCTGGCTGTGGTCATCTGACCCCAGCACTCTTTCCTGCCCAGGGCAGGGGGGTCGGACTCAATAATCTGTTGAGGTCCCTTCAACCCTAGCATCTATAAAATATAAGTGGCTGCATTTTGCACTCAATATTAACAGAATTTTCATTTGCATCTTCAGGGTGACCAAACCACTTGCCTTTATGATATAATCACCCTAATACAGAAGTGGCATAAGTGGCAACACTTTGGCTAAGTACAGATAGTAAGAAAGCTTGAGACTGAATTGATTCAATCTCTGCAGGTTAGTCTAAACTGTGTAGATTGAATCAATAAGCAAGTGAACAGACATTCACTTTTGATTTCAGAAATGCAGACATATGCCTGCAGTGGCTTAGGCCATAAGCTGGGGGACACTAGTGCATACCCCCCTGCTTAGCTGGAGAAGATAGCTTGGGCCAAGGTTTGCCCACCCACACTGCAAGGGGGGAGGTGCAAAGTATCCTGGGATGCTGGGGGACTGTGAGTTCACTTGACTCTGGAGGACATCTGGGGCAGAAGTTCAATAAACCGATTTAACCTAAGTCAGTTAAGTCTGATACTACATTCATGTAGGTTTATCTTAAACTGGTTTCAGCCATTTTGAAAGAGGTTTATGTGCACTGAACCTCTTGTTGTGTTATACTTTTGAACTGTTTTCTGATCACTTATACTGTTTTTTTGTAGTTTCTGTCTCTAGCCTTTTTGTCAAGATGTATTGATATCCATCCATTTATACAGCATGATCCTTCAGAGCCTTTATCTCACAAGTCACATTATCTTCAATGGGACCATTCATGTTAGTTCAAAATACTCATGAGTGACTAACTGCAAGACTAAAACCATAATCTGTATGTACAGTAATACTATGGGAATGTTATACACATCAGAGAACTGACTAAAGTTTTAATTTGCCTAGGATTTCAGAAAAATATTCAGATAAAAACAAAACAAAAAAACAAACTAAAAACCAAGGAATTGTGAAGAAGCCTAAATATCAGGATTATGGTAATAACTTTTAGAGCAAGACAATGGTCAGCCATTGTTTGCTATTCAAACAATTCAATCTCTTTGTCTTTTTAATGGGTCTCTACTTGTCCAAGGATTGTACAGGATCTTTTTTTATGAGGTTTTGGTTGCACTGTTTTAGCATGATGTCCTTTCTACTCAGAAACTAAATGTGCTCAGGGTGAAAATAAAATACTGTCATATTCAACTGAAAGGGAAAATTCAGGCAGTGCTGTTATTGTTACGCCTTGCCATTTTATCCTACAGTCAAGGGTGACATTTAGGGGTTATGCCACAAAAAATGTACAGCGATTCACTTATGTGCATATTGAGTAGGATTCCTGTCTGTAAAACAGAAATAGGTTTGCCTTTCCCTTTCTATACATGGCAGAATAATAATAACACAGCAGTGTTAGCTTCTTTTTCTTTCTCTCATTCTCCCTGTCCTTTCTAACGAGTGGCAAGGACAATGCATTATTGTAATTTTTTACTCAATTGGGGCAGTCTTCTAGTAGGCAGATAAAAATTCATATGTTTTGTTGTCTAGGACAATAGAAAGATGTTTCATAACCTTGGCATTAAAAAGTGTACTGTCCCTGCCTTTACAGGACAGTAGCTACAGCTTGGTAAGTATTTTTAGTGGTAAATTGGTTAATGGTACAACTTGCTCGGTAAGTGCAGCTATAAGTATAACTTCAAAGCTTCTATATATTAATGAGTTTTCAGTAAAAGCTTTTCACAATTTAAAAAGCATTTCCAATTTAAAGAAATGGACTTCTTATGAATATGTAATGCATTAAATAGTGAGTCTTTTTGGTCAACTGCATTCATGATTTCAATGATTATTAGACTGACTTTCTCTAAATGTACTTCCCTTTTTATTTAAAGAATGCCCACCTAAACATCAACTGTTGAACTGAACAGAATTAAAACATGTCTTTACCCAACACTTCACCCTCCATCTGTTAAGGAGACTTTTTAAAGTAATGCTGACCACTGCTATCACCATCTTCACTATGTACTTGTAATTCATAATTTTTCTCAGATGAAGACAGCATTATAATTGTGAGTCATTCTAAATAAAGAATGGGTGCATCTACATGAGATACTAACTGTGCAGTAGCCTAATAACACTGTGCAGTAGTGTGCCAGGCAAAACCCATGCTAATACGCTACTGTGCAGTAACATTAGGCTACTGTGCAGTTTGCGTCACTAAAAAGCCATGTGCCAGCACTACTGTACATTGATTTAGTATTTGGTTATGCAAGTACTAAACTTAATGGGCAGTAACTATGGTATATTAATGAATGTGTGGACACACCCAATAACTAAGTAGCACTAAGTGCATGTAGCACTCATTTTTCCAGTATTATGTTTCTGAGTATTAGAGCTGGTCAGGAATCTTTTTAATAATATGCTTTCTTTATGGGAAAATTCTGGTTTGTTGATATCAAAATTGCATACAGAGTGATTCAGAAGATTTCCTGTTTCAAAAAATGTTGGAAAAGTTTCTGAATTTGTCAAAGGGCCCTATTTTGACATTTTCAAAATGAACAAATTAAATTTATCTTCAGCTTGAAATTATTATTATTAATTATTATTATTCAGTGAGTTGAAACTCAAAAAGGAATCCTACAAAAAGTGGAAACTTAATCACATTACTAGGGAAGAGTATAAGAGCATTGCAGGGGTATGCAGGGAGATAATTAGGAAGGTTGAGTCACAATTTAAGATGCAGGTCACAAGGTACATAAAAGGCAATAAAGGGATTCTACAAGTACGTCAAAAGTAAGAGAAAGATCAAAGAAACCATAGTTCCCTTATAGATTGTGGAGGACAATTTAGTTATACACGATACAGAGAAGGCTCAAGTATTTAATACCTTTTTACTTCAGTTTTCACAAACAGGAGTAGCTATGAGATGAAGAAGGGAGTTGGCAGCAAAGATAGGGGAGGAGTCAAACAGCCTAGTGTAATGGCAGAACAAGTTATGGATTACTTGGAAGCTAGATGCTTCCAAATCTGGAGTGCTGGATAGGATGCACTCTAGGGTGGTGAAAGAACTGGATAAGGTAATTTGGAGCTGTTAGTTATGCTCTCTGAGAACACCTTGGTGAGGCCACAGCTGGAGTACTGCATCCAATTCTGGGCTCCACAATTCAAAAAGGATGTGGAGAAGCTTGAGAGAGTCCAGAGGAGAGCCATATGCATGATCAGAGGGAAGGAGAACAGGCTGAGAGCCATGGGACTCTTCAGCCTGGAGAAGCACAGGCTCAGGGGGAACCCAGTGGCTGCCTATAAGTACATAAGGGGTGTACATCAGGATCTGGGGGAATGCCTGTTCACCAGAGCACCCCAAGGGATGACAAGGTCAAATGGTCACAAACTCCTCCAAGACCATTTCAGGCTGGACATAAGGAAGAACTTCTTTACTGTCTGAGCCCCCAAGGCCTGGAACAGACTGCCACCAGAGGAGGCACCTGCACCTCTCTGGACTCCTTTAAGAGACATTTGGACATTTATCTTGCTCAGATCCTTTGACCCCAGCTGACTTCCTGCCCCTGGGGCAAGGAAATGGACTCAATCTTCCAAGGTCCCTTCCAGCCCTAGTGTTTATGAAATCTATGAACTCATGGAGGTTGGCTGAGGTCCCAGCTTACTATTAAAGGACAAATATAGTGCCCATTTTTAAGAATGGTAAGAAGGAGAATATGGGAAATAAATGGACCAGTTAGACACCTAGAAAGATCATGGATCAGGACACCTAGAAAGATCATGGATCAGGACCTCAAGGGATCTACTGCTGAAGCACTTAGCAAAGAACAAGGAGATCAGGAACAGCCAGCATGAATTCTCTAAGAGCAAGTCATGCCTGACAAATCTGATTTCCTTCTATGATAAGATGACATGTTCTGTGGATGGGAGGAGAGCAGTACTATATGTGATATATGCTGACTTTAACAAGAGTTTTGACACTGCCTCCAACAATATTCTCATAACCAGATAAAGACATGCAGACTAAATGGAAGTATTGTAAGGTGGATAAGTAACTGGTTGGATTATCATGCTCCATGAATACCGATCAATGTCTCATTGTTTAGTTGGGAGGAGATATCAGGTCCCCAGGGGTCCTTCCTGGGCTCAGTATTGAGCACACACATAGAAAATTTGTGGATGACACCAAGTTGGGTGGAGTTGTAGACACTCTGGAGGGTAGGACTGGGATCTAGAAGGGCCTGGATAGACTGGAAAATGGTCCACAATCAACCAGATAAAAATCAGCAAGGGCAAGTGCAAACTCCTGCACTTAGGACAGAATAATGGCACAGAGAAATACAGACTAGGGAAGGGCTGAATAGGATGCAGTACTATAGAGAAAGATGTAGGGTGGCAAGAGTGGGGCAGCCTTCTCAGGTGCTGACTATGAAGGGACTTCAGAACCCCCCTCTGAGTGTCTTCGCAGTGGCAGGGGCAGCCCCATGCCTCTGCTGCCCAACTACAGGATCTGGGCAGAGCGGGGAGGTACTAATCAGTGTATCTGGAGCATGAGGGGTGAGAGGCAAACAGAATGATGGTTGCCCCTGCCCTGCCCAGGGAGCTGTTGCCAGAGCAGGTACAGCTCTGTACCCAGTGGGTACGTCTACGCATTGCCCTATGGCAAAGTTGTTATTGTACCGTGTTTTAGTACTTCCTTTTAGAAGTACTAAAGCACGGTGCAATAACCACCCATACCACACTGTACATGTAGTGCATAGTTATTTTTAGCAGCTTCTTCAGCAGATACTTGTAGTGGCATGCTATAATGGGGGAGTGCATCACTATGGCAAAGTAGCTGCTGGTCATGTGTAGACACCCATGGACACTACATTGCTGTAGCACATCACTTTAGCAACGTAGCATCACATGTAGAGGCTCCCAATATGCATGTACTGTGGTGGGGAATGGAGGGAGAAAGAGAAGGGCAGCAGGATCTGTCTCCGGGAAGCCCAGCCACGGGGCTGCCACTAGAGCAGCAGCCTGGGCAGGTAAGACTTCCCACCCCCTCATCCATTTCCTCCACACCCCCAATCTATCACGGTAAGCATACCTCTGCCCTGGGATTTGAATAAACTCCTGCCTGGGAGTATAGTGAAACATAAGCTGAATATGAGCTAACAGCATGCTCTTAGAATCATAGAAATTAAGGGATAGAAGGGACCTTGAAAGATCATCAGGTCCACCTCCCATGCTCTTGGCAGGAATACTGTTGAGATCAAATGATCCCAGAAAGGTGTCTGTTCAGTCTTCTCTTGAAGACTTCCAAGGTTGGGGACTGCACTATGTCTTTGGAAAGTCTATTGCAGGTTCTGGTAACCCTTACCATAAAGATGCTCTTCCTTATATCCAGCCTGAAACCATCCTCTAACAGTTTATGGTTATTGCTCCTTGTCCTCCCCTGGGGTGCCCTAGTGAACAGTTTTTCTCCCAGCTCCTGATATTGACACCTTACATACTTATAGATGGCCACCAAGTCCTCCCTCAGTCTTCTTTTCCTCAGGCTGAACAGTCCCAGATCCCTTAGTCTTTCCTTATAAGGTTTGTCCTTCAGGCCCTTAATCATTCTTGTGGCCCCGATCTGGACCCTTTCAAGATTCTCCATGTCTTTTTTGAAGTGCAGTGTGCAGAACTGGACTCAGTACTCCAGCTGGGGTCTCACCAGCACTGAGTAGAGAGGAGGAATCACTTCCTTAGCCCTGGTTGCGACGCTGGGCTAATGCACCCCAGTATGCTATTAGCTCTGTTGACTACAGCGTGGCACTGGTGCCTCATATTCATCCCATGATCAACCATAACCCCAAGGTACCTTTCAGCCATTGTGCTAACCAGGACATGTCCTCCTAACCTATATTCATGTTGCTGGTTACTTCTCCCCAGATGAAGCACTCTGCATTTATTCTTATTGAACTGAATCCAGTTCAGCTCCACCCACCTTTCCAGCTTGTCCATGCCTACTTGGATCCACATCCTATCCCCTAGTGTAACTGCTTTCCCCCATAACTTAGTATCATCCGCAAACTTTGCTTTCCACATCCTCATCTAAATGTGCTTTCCACATTCTCATCTAAATCATTGATAAAAATGTTGAACAGTGGGGCCAACAACCGAATCCTGCGGGACACCACTGGCCAACTCCCGCCAAGATGATAGAGACCTGGAAAAGGCCAATACTGTACTGGGTTCTGTGAACAAAGGCATTTCTTGCAAATCAAGGGAAGTCAATCTTCCACTCTATTCAGCCCTACTGAGACCTCACTTGGATTACTATGTCATGGATGGATATAACTTGTTCAGGAAGGACAGGAAGGGAAAAAAGGAGGAGGTGTTAAAATATATATAAAAGAGATGTACATGTGCAAATCACTTGCAAATCAAGGGAAGTGATTCTTTCACTCCATTCAGCACTGAGGAGGCCTCACCTGGAGTATTGTATACAGTTTTGTTCTCTGCATTTCAAAAAAGATGTGGAGATAGTGGAAAAAGTCCAGCAAAGAATTACAAAAATGATTAGAGGCTAGTGAAAAATGATTTAGGAGGAAAGGCTAGAAGAGCTAAGGTTATTTAGCATGGAGAAGATAAGACTGAGGAGCAATTTGATAACAGTTTTGAAATACCTGAAGGGTTTTTATAAAAATGGTAGAGATGGGCTTTCTCTGTGCCACAGCAGAAAATATTAGAAGCAATGGCCTCAAGTTGCAGCAGAAGAAATTTAGGTTGGAGATTAGGAGGAACTTTCTGGCTATGAAGGTGGTCAAGCATTAGAACAGGGTACCGAGACAAGCTGTGGTCTCTCCATCCCTGGAAAACTTCAAGAACAGGTTGGACAGACTCTTGGTTGGGATGATCCTGCCTTGAGCATGAGGCTAGACTGCATGACTTCATGAGGTTCCTTCCAGCCCTACTTTTCCTATGATCCTATTTTTTATTTAGAAATGTCAAGCTACATTATGGTAAAAGTGTAAATTAAGAAAAAAACAAACAAATTGAAACAAAATATTTTGGAATTTATTTAAATGAAATAGTTCCATTAACATAATCAATTTTTCCCTTAGATTTTCATTTTGTCAATTTTTTAAGGTTTTCTCTTTTTGTGCTGATTCAGAACAGGAAGTCGTTTTGAAATCTCTAAAATATTCATAGAATGGGAAAAAAAATGTTTTTCACCCATCTCTAATGAGCATTGAAATACTTCTGAATACAATTTAGTGTCTGCAGTGATAGTAAGCATCCAGAGGCAGAGTGTTTTAATAAACTTAATTCAACTGTATGAGGAACCCAGGGAGTTGGAATGTTCTGCAAATAAGAGAACCAGTTCAAATTGCTTCTCAAAGAACTTCACCCACACAAACTCTAGCAAGGATATTAAATTATGAGCATTACATCATCAGAACAAAATGTCATTGGCTGTTTCTACCTTGAGGTTGCTTAGCAACTTCTGAGATTTCTAGATGCATAGACAGTTGAGGCCAGAAGGGACCATTAGATCAGCTAGTTTGATTTCCTGTGTAACACAGGCCAAAGAATTTCATCCATTTATTGCTGTAATGAAACCAAACATTTATATTTGACTAAACCATTTCTTCCCAAAAGGTATTCAGTCTTGATCTGAGGATATCAGGAGAGAGAAAAAACTACCACCTCTTTTGGTAGCTCATTCTAATGCATAACCATCCTCACTATTTAATAAATAAATAAAGATTACATTTTATTTCTTATTTGGGAATATCTGTTCCTATTTTCTACCCATTGGTTCTTGCTATTTTTTTTTTCTGGTACTACATTCAACTAGGTTTATCTCAAATCAGTTTCAGCCAGACTTGAGTACCCACCATTTGCTCTCCATGGAGATATTTGTGCACTGGAATCAAGCAATTGGTTGATCTTCTTTCAGTAAGTAAAAGAGATCAAGTCTCCAGTTCACTGTAAGACATTGTCCTCAGCCATCAGATTATGCTTGTAGCACTCTCCAGTTTGACATCGTAATTCTAGTGCTGGATAATGCAGTAGTCTAGTATCAGTCTCAAAGCTGCATATAAAAGTAAAAATCATGTCCCCGTTTCTATTCTATACTCTCTTGTTTGAACACCCAGGCTAGGGACAGATATTACACATAAACCAGTTTAAGTGATCAGAAACTGGTTTAAACCTGTAAAACAACAGATGTTCAATGCACATAAACCAGTTTGAAAATGGCTGAAACTGATTTGAGATAAACCTAGTTGAATGTAGTATCAGAATTAACTGATTTGGGTCAAACGATTTTATGCAATGTCTGTCCCAGAGATTGAATCAGTTTAGGCTTAGGCTTTCTGAATGTCTGTCCCTAACCCCAGGGATTGTATTAACCCCTGTTGCAAAATTCCAGGAGCTCATGCTAACAACTTAGTCCTCTAAATCCTTTTCTGTCACTTTTTGCCAACATACAATCTCTCATTCCTGTGTGTATAGCCTGTCTTCTCTGTTCCTAGATATGTGCATTTTTCTGGATTAGAAAGTATTTTGTTTGAATAGTTTACTAAGTGACCCAGACTATCCTGGTCTCAGCAATTCTTATCACTCCACTAATTTGGGGCTTATACATATACAGAGGTGTAGCAGGGCAGCTCTGTGTCTTGGGCAGCACCGGCCACTGCACTGCACTACACTGCCATCAGTGATAGTGTAGCCAACCACCAGTTATAGTGGAAGCTATTTTTGCACTCACTCCCTCCCAAAGGCAGAGCCCATGGCTTTTGTCCCAATCATCTCCCCTGAGTTGCACAACTGCCCACATGTCCATCAGTAGCTGTTTTATAATTGAATACTGATAAGAATATTAAATAGTATTATGCCTAGAACCAAGCCTTGCAGAACCTCTTAGAAACATCTTAATTCAGTGTTTCTCTCTAACAGCTACTTTTTGCAATCTCTCTGTTAGCCACTTGGTAATCCCTACCTCTGCCGAGTATGGATTTTTTCCTGATATCTTTATCTTCCCTCTTAAATTTCCTGCACTCCAGGCCTTCTAAATGATATTGATTTCTCTCTATTTCCCGTTTTGCTCATTAGAGTTTATATTTTATTATTCCTATTTGCCACCTTCACTTCTCTTCTCTGCTAGAATGAGCCTTTAACCAACCCTTGTCCAGTTTTGGAATTGTGGATTCTATAATCCCTTAACCCTTGTGTGATTGCAACATAGTCAACAGCATTACAGTTAGTATTTGCTGTGTGATTGCAATATACTTAACAACATTACACTTAGTATTTGTTTAATTTTGACCATGCTAAAAAAGATAATAAGATTCTAAGGGTATGTCTCTGCTACATCACCACTGCTTCCCAAGGACAACCAGTCCACCTACTTCTGTTTGCCTGAGTCAAACCCAGAAGAGTTAAAATAAGTCTTTTATGGGGACATACCCTGTGTCTGTTCTCAGGCACAGTGGGGACTGAGATCTCAAGAGTAGTTGTAGACATGCAGACAAACCCAAGAGGTTGCGTGTATGTATTTGCTGTTGAAAGAGAGTCTATCAGATTCCTTTCTTTAAGGCTTCATTTGACCGTTACACTCTGCTACCCCAGGATGAATGAAACATAAAGTATTTCATTATGTATGCAGTATATAGTTTCCATGCAGAAATCGTATAGCTAATTTTCAAAATCCTGAAACAAAAAGATGTATGAAAACATTGATAGGAAATAAAACTCGGTCCTTGAAACATTTCAAGACTGTTTTCTTATCAGTTGTGGAGTAAGTATTGCTGATGAAATTGAAGTCAAAGGGAGAAGAATTCAGTGAAGTTAAGTAGTGACTAGCAGTCTGTAAGAACACTTATTATATGTATCCTCATTGCTCAGTATAAGCTGATAGATATTGTATTGAGAATCATACAGACACACCACATGGCTCAAGAGAGCTAAATAGCACTTCAAGTGGGTGTGTGCTCAGTTCAGTACCTTTACTGTAGATTATGTGCATCTGGTTTCTTAAAATAAATGCAATACTCATATGAATTTATTAGTATGAAGTTAACTGAAGTATCTGCAGTAAACTAGATAGGTTGTGGGAATTTTTTAAAAGGATAGTAGAAGCTTATATGAAATTGTTGGTGCATTTTTATGTATGCCATCCAGCAAAAATAATTTTTTTTAATGGTATAAGGCAAGTGTATGTAACATTTACAATGAGTGATAAGGATTAGAACTAAAAATAAGTAGAACATAATTGTGTATTTTATTAATTATGAGACAGCAGATCACCAGTGGCAACATAGCCATAGAAAAAAGAAAACCAGTTAAAAATATCTCTATATCAAAGGCACACAGCTGATCACATTTTTGATGATCAAAACTGAGCAATGATTGTTACAGTCTGGCTGTAAAGTGCTTTGTCAAAATGAAAAGGTGGATTGGGTTTGGATTTTAAGAATCTAAATTAATATTTGTTAACACCTGATGAACAGGGAGAAAAAAGAGGACCACTGACCAGCTGCAGAGGAGAGACAGTGATAATGAGTTTTACTGAGAACCTTTTCAAATCAATCACTGAGTATATATAGGCTGATAAATTGTTAATTTAAGTGAATATGTAAGAGATGGAAGGGTGGTTACTTTTTGTGTTTCATCACAGAATATTAGAGGGAAGAATACTACAGTGCATTGGGAGAAAAATCTCTGCTCCATTACTGAGTTTGCTTTTTTGAAACCTAAAACTGAAGGCAAAACTGAATCTTACAACCTATATTTATACTCATAAATATTCAGACTATTTCTAAGAAGTCTTGAATATTACAACCCATTTTAAGTCAAAGGAAGAACAGACAGCTTTTAGACCAGTTGTGAAAAATAGTAGAAGCAAAAATTGAAAGGACAACTATTTATTCTGAAAAGGTACTATGTAAAAAATTACCTTCTTTCTTCAGATTGGAATTAGATTAGCTGATTTCAGTGATGAAAATGAAGTTTTTCCCCTTGATTTTTGTCTTTACCTTTGTTAGTCCTACAGAGTCAATGCAACTAAAAATCAGTAAACTGTGGATGATGGTCCGTCTTCGGTATCCAGAGGTATAATAGGGCAGGTCTGTGGCCCAGACAGCAGTGGCATATGAGGCGGCATTGGCTGTGGTGGTAACTATTTTTGTGCTCTCCCCCCTGCCAAGGCAGTCCCTGGGGCTGCTGTCCCAGCTGCCCCCTTCAGTTATGCTACTGCAGGTATCATCCAAGGAAGTGTTCTTTAGGTTTCAATCTACCACACTTCTATAGGCCCACCAAAGGCAAGTGTGGTATGCAGATGGATCTGAGGGTCTGATTTCATCACTCAGCTGATCCAGGATGGCATAGATCCAATGACTGTAAACTAAACCAATTTTTTTTTTTTTGAGCGAGGATTTTCTGTGTTGGCAACACTTCATATTTTTTTATAATTGACCACCTGAAACCAAGTATATTTAGTTCAAACCTCAAAGGACTTGGTGCTGCAGTACTTCCTGGGTGCTGAAGTTTAGTTGTGTTTATTCCCCTTTGGTAGGGCAGCTGCTCACTGGGATTACATCTTCCATGTTACACAACAATTGCCACTATCATGCTTCCCCCTTTCTCCAAGATGCAATTCCCAATGCCTCAAGACAGTTTTGCTGATTAAGGAATGCAGTACTGTGAGTACATAATCAAAGTCCAGTATACCCCAGTTTAAGGCAACACTTCATTCTCTTACTTGCCTAGCAACATTTTATTACTTCTTCAGTTCTGAAGGCAGAAATCGTTTTGAAGCAGGTATATATATATTTTAAATTACATTCTTCTTATTTACATTAGCCTGGTCATAAGTGATCCCTGTGATCTTAAAAGAAAAAGATGTACACTTAATAAAGATTCAAAAGATGGAATAGAAGTGGAAGATTTTTATGATTGGAATAAAACCAAAGTAAAGGTTAAGTTGTATTTGACAAATAAACATGCACTTTGCCAAGGAGATGTTGCAAAGAGCATTCTCCTGTTCTGGGAATATTGCCAGGAAAGGTTGTACTTTTATACGTTTGAATACATCTGTATCACATGCAGTGCAATTGCAGAATGGTTAAGGTATCTTGATACAGCTCCAGAGCCATGAGTTTTAGTTTTGCTATTGATTTGTGTTGAAGGCCAGCCCAGCTGTAAATGGCTACCTAGAACTTCAGGTGGAGAGTTATTAGATAAATCTGATGCCACTAACAACTGTAATGCATTAATATTGCTAGCCTAATTTGTGTTTTAGGCTCAGATGGACCTCTGACCAATTTGATAATTGGATCATTGTAAAGCAGGGGCGGGCAATAATTTTGGGCGGAGGGCCGCTTACTGAGTTTTGGCAAGTCATCGAGGGCTGCATGATAGGCAGCCCAGGGCAGATAAATATTAATTTTCTAAATTTTTAGGGGCCCTGTGAGCCAGATAGAATGGCCTGGTGGGCCGCATCCAGCTTCTGGGCCGCATTTTGCCTACCCCTGTTGTAAAGTCTTCAAAGAGAGCCCCAGATACTTAGTCATAGTCAATAATTAAGAATGACAGGCATGCAATGGCAGTTAAAAAATACATTAGTGAACTGAGGCTTATAATAGTACTGGGGGACACAGAATGGGGAGAATCATTTTGCAGCCTTTTTGTCTTAAACAACGATTTCTGAGATGAGTGAAGTGACCTCAAGTGCATGTATTAACCATGCTGGTTTCAAAAGAAAGCATAACTAGACTGGAATAAATAAGAGCAATTTGCCTTGCTCCCATTAATATTCACACTACTAAAAGGACACTTAAAGTGAGTGCATAAAAATATGTTCAAGCATTGGTTAAACCTTAGAATTCAGAAAAATTCAAAATGCTGGAAAAGTACAATCCATATTTAAATAGTGCAAGTGAGATAAACTTCCTGAGGTTGTGCTTCTATTATAATCTCTTTTAAAAACTTAGTCAAAATATATATCTAGGTGTTATTGCATTATAATAATTTAGCTATATTACAGAGTTGATATTTTTGTCTGTACACGATAAATAGCAAAATGAGGTTAGTATAAGTTGGTAAGCCTTATGTCAGTACTGAGTAAAATAATGGAAAAACCAATGTAGGATTCATCTGATAAAGAATTAAAGGATAGTGGATATAATTAATGTCAATTAACATGCTTTCATAGGGAAAAAAGATATTGTCAAACAAACTTAACTGCATTCTTTGATATTACAAATTTGTTTGATAAAAGTTACAGCACTGATGCAATATAGTTAGGTGATACAGTTTCTATAAATCAGTTGCCTTAGTACCCCAAAACAATCTGAATAAGAATAATAGCACTATATGGTAGTTATAAAACATATGCTATGTACATTATGGCCTGGGTAACTGCAGGTGGCAGTGGGAAATCATCATCAAATGGGGGTCTTTCTTAAACGTGGTGTTAAGTCTGAAGGTATTTAATATTTTTATTATTCATTTGAAAGTAAATATAAAGGTTTCTTTGGTCCAGAGCAGAGTTTTAGGCAGGAGAGGAAACAGAGAGACCATAGAATTGCCAAGAACCCTTAGGTTAGGGCATAATACACTTGGGAGACAGAGGATCCAGAGGCAGATCCCTGCTCTGCCTGACTCTTTAACATGCTGAAATGTCTCCCGAGCATCAGTTTTTTACTATTTCTGGGTGATGGCTTATTTGTGTGAGATGGTTGCTTTCTCTGGGGTTTCATGAAAAAATTTGAAAGGTCCTTCACCATTTCTTTCTGCTGTAGAGCAAAAAAAATGTTAACATTGTAATTATTTTTTCCAGTAAGAAATGAGGTCTTGCCTTCCTTTTAGTTCTGCATACATACGGTCATAGGGACAAGCCACTGAACATGAAGTGCTAATCTGATGCTGTGAGCAGAAAATGCTAATGTAATCCACAGTTATCTAAAGGGATGTAGCAAGTAGGAGTAGCATATTGTGTACGGCATTAATGAAACCAATATTGCAACGTTGGCCAGAACTGACTGTATTGAAATGTTCTTTTGTGCAGAGTAAAGAAACAATAGCTTAGAAGCCATATCTGCATCATAAATCAAGAATTTATGTTCACTGTGTAAAGATTATAAGCCAAGGAGATCATCTTCTGATTTTTCTGACATGGGTAGCAGCTGCTTTTATTTTTCCATATTTCACAGTAAAGTCCCTGAACAATTCCTGTTGGCTTACTTGGAAAAGATTGGTGTTTGTGATGAACTTAAATATGGTTATCTTCAGTCTGTCAATCTGTATGTTAGATATCCACAGAACAACAAACATAAACACTAACAAAGAAAAAAATAACTTCCTCTCCATTTCTTTGCTGGGAGAGATAATCCACAGTTTAAACTCTTTTAGCCAAATTGCTCTTATGGGAATTTAACTTCTTGTTTCCTGGTTTTATTCAGAATACTTAACAACAATCAAAACGTACTTTAAAGAAAATCAAATAACTTAAACATCGCAGGGTATGTCTACACTGCAGATACTGCTTTGACTGAGGAACAATTTAGACATGCTGAAACTAGCTAGACTGAATCCCTGTACTAGCTAACCACCTGCTCATGCTGGGTTTGTAACTGCATTATGATAAGCTCCATGCTAGACTGCCACTGGCACCTGGTTTAGAGCTCACTCAGGTATATCCAAGGCTGCACTGTTGACAGCACTGTTGACATGCCCTGTCAGAGAAAATCTCTTTTCAGCATCAACTCCTTTTTACAGAAATCCCCATAACAACATCATTTTCTTTAATGACCTTCCCAACTGGGACTTAGTAACAGCTGATCATGTTTTTAGAGAAGCAGATTTTATTTGAGACTTTGGACAAAGCTATGCCCTTCCCACATGCCTCTGACCAAAGGGAAAGGAAGGAAATTTTTCCTTCACCTCACAGCCCAAGGATCCTCACTGAGCAGTGTCTATCTGCAACTTTAAGCACTCATAACCACCATTTCAGTACCACTAACATCCTTAAAACCATTATCCAGTTGCTGCCCATTGGCAGCTGAATCCCACCTGCTCCCCATTTAGGCACCTGTGTCTAGAGGAAAATAAGCAGTTCCAAAACTGCTTGGAGGTTGTGATGCTGCCCTACACTGAATGAGATGCATAGAGCTATCAGAAGCAAAGCCCTGAAGGATCCTAAATAATATTCTTTAAGTAGGTGTTCCCTTATCAGCATGGCAGGTCCTGGAGATGTGCTGTAAGCATGACTAATCTAAATGCAGCCCTCTTGAAAATGAGCTGCAGAATGGACACATGTGTCTGTCCCTATTGGCTAGGGCGTGTCCTGGGACCTTCTTTTCAGATGGTTGATATAAGTGCATAGACAGCAAGCATTTTAGGATAGGTCTCTCTTCTGACAAATAAAGACTATACCCTAGACTGGACTATGTCTTTCTGGTTAAGGAACTCACCTAGGATGCAGGAGATGTGGATGCATCCTGTGTTTTGAAACATAGGAGAACAGGGATTTGAACTCATGCTCCCTCTACCTGTGGTTTCTCACAAACAGGAAAACCAGACATAAGGGCCTAAATTCAGAGGGTTTAGAGCTGAGGATCTCAGCAGTGATAAGTGTATCTAGCCAGTCGTAGGTGGCTTTCTCTTGGAAAGGCTAACCAGCTGGATTTCTGTGCTCTAGGCTTTTCCTCCATCTTTCATTTGGCTGCCTATGTGGCTTTAAGCTTAGCTGATTTTATGAGGATCCCTTGTCTATGCACCTAACTTTCTCTTTACACAGAATGGGGAGCTTGGGTGTCTAATTCAATGCTGAAGTTTCTAATAGGCCTCAGGGCATTTAGGGATATGTCTTTGCTGAAGTGGTGGCATGTCTTAGCCAGGCCATTCTCAAGCATGCTCCACTCACCTGTACCTATTCCCATGCTCCAAAACCCTACATATGCCAACAAGGCTGCTTCAGGCTTGTCCCCAGTGACTGATTCCACACATGCTGGAGACCCAGGCTCTGAGAGGAACACCCAGGAGTGAATTCATGGCTTGCCTCCAGGTTTGGAGTATGTGAGTGAGAGCAGACAGGTAGGGCATGGCCCAGGTAGGCAATGTTACCAGCACAGTGTGGCTATACCCTTAGAAAGTAGCCCTTATGATAACTGAGTTCTTCTGAGGATCTAGGCCTTGGCAAATGAGCGAACAAAATTTATCCCTTTATTAACAAGTGCCAGAAATTTCAAGCGAAATATGAACAGCCCCCAAATCTCTCTCTATTGGCAATTTAGTAAGTTTAATAGAACCGAATTGACAGCTAGAGTAAGAATTACACCAAAATCAAACAATTATAGAAGGGATCACTTTATCCTCAATAATTTGTCCCAAAATCAACACAATGACCTGCTTCTGTTGTTGACATGTCAGCTACTTAAAGGGAAGGAGTCTTAATTTCCACAGACAATAATTCATTAGGACCTTATGGCTTCCATCAGGAGCAACAAGCACTTAACTTTAGCTAGTGAAATGTCAGATCAGCAGTGGTTATATTTTAACCCTGTTTTAGCAGCTAACATGCAAAATGAAACTTGTGCAGGCCAAGCCCACATGGATGAAAATGAAAGACAGTGTTCATATGCTGCCCTATAAGCAATGACCTCACCCTGTTTCACACCTTTCTGCTGGTTCACCTACTGTTTCATGGCTGTCATAATAAAAAAGAAATAACAGCTCTGCTGCTACTAGTAACAGAAATAGAGAGACTGTACCATATAGGGACAACCTGTGGTAAGAGCTGTTGCAATCATCCTGTTCCTGGGGAACAGTTCTATCCTGGATCTACCTTGCTTGCAGAGGCACCTGCTACTGTGGTAAAGCTGAATCTTGCTCTGTGAAGCCAGCCAGCCATGGGTACTAGTGGATGGGGGATGGAGCCACTGATCTGTAGCTCCCTCATCTACTTTGGGACACTGAGCACAGACAGAAGACTAGCAACGGCATACTCTTTTGTCTTATGCAGGACAGGAAAGGGGGAGAAGGGGGAAAGGGGGGATAGGACGTGATATTTTATTCTCACTCAGTGACCCTCCTGGAATCAAGATGAACCTGGATCATGTAAAGAGGTGCTTAGATGAGTCCAGCAACCGAATTTTGAAGCCTTTGGTTCCTTCCCCAATAATGCCCGTGCATAATTTATCGCATGGCCATGTTATCTGCGTGATTGCAGACCTGGATGAATTAATCCTCGCCTGGACACTGGCCTAGTGTAAAAAGATCCAATATTTTTAACCTGAATGAGGAGTCACTGATTGTAAACAGTTCTGCCTACTCACATGAACTGCCTCAGAAGAAAAGATTAGTTATCTGCTTCAGGTACAAAAGATGAAGAAAGAGGTGAAGATATAGATAATAGTAATTAAAACTTGTATAGCAAAAGACATGCCATTTCAATGACAAGAGTAATTGGTAACATCACCATCACCTATAATAGGATAAAGAGAACAAGAACAAACAATTTCACAGTGAGCCAGCTTTCCACAAGTAGACTTCCTACTGTTTCTATTATGATTTCAATGAAAAGAAGCTGGTTTAACCTTAGACTTTCCACTGTAGTGCAGACATGAAAGTCTGAGGTAAGGTGGAAGCCAGTAGCAAACACTGTGGAAAAAACACAGCAAGACAAGCAGTATTTGGCACAGCTATAAAAATTACTACACAGCCTCATCCCTCTGCCATGTGGCTTTGTCCCTTCTCAAAAAAGCACCTGAAAGCCAATAGGACAATTGGGCCTATGCATTTTTTATAAGTACATATGCCTGGGTAAAAACTGAAAAGGAAAAAAAAAAGAACAAACCTTTTTCCTCCTTTTGAAAAAGTGACAAACTCAAGCTGAGTGCCTGCTTCTGATCTGGCTCTGTGTCTGTGAGTCAGGACAAGGAAAACCCATAAGGTCATTTGGGTTACTTGAGTGCTTTAGGTGGCACTGTCATTTTGCCCATAGAGATGCTTAAAACAAAGCAGACTCCAGCACTTTGGCTTATATTTTGGGTCTTAGAATGAAGTCATCACCACCAAATGTTCAAAGAGAGACTATGGTACAGTGACTATGAAGATTATTAATGGAGAGAGTTTCTCAAATAGCTGACAGAATATTAAGACATAGTAGCTACAGCCCTGAAACTATGTAATAGTAGGAATGTAGAACAATATCAATAATTAAAATTGCCCAATCCTGTCTGATATATGGGTCATTTTTTAGAAACCTGTAACTTTATGCATCTTTCCATTATTTCCATCATGATTAGACTCTGTAAGGGGTTGAATTTGTTTTAGTAAATTTGGGATTAGAACAGCTGTTTTGAGTAAGTGGCTGTTTGAAAATAAATGGAAAAAACTATGATATAATAACCCATGTTACCATTTCTTCTAACATTTGAGAGCTTTGGAGTGAGAGGGGGACTTCTTTTTGGGCATGCTCCCACTGGTACCAGGCTGAGGAGGAACAAGGGCAAAGGGTGTGAGGGAGGGTGGGGGACTGTAGGAACTCCCCTACACACTCCCCGCCATGGCGCACAACCCCTGTCACCAGCAGCAGTAGCAGGTGGCAGGCCTTCAGAGTGCTTATGGCCCACACAGTTGCTGCCACTCAGTGGCATGTGGCTCCAACCAGTTCTGGAAGCTGCATGTCATGGCAAAGAGCTGAGCCAGGCCAGCCTGCATGTATTGTGTGGGACTCCCCGTAGCTCATGTGCAGCTCCTGGCACCCACGTACCCCTGGGGGGAAAGCTCTGCACGACAGAGCCAGCTGCCTTTCCTGTTCCCTGTTGCCTCATGCAGTTTGTGGGACTCCATTGGAAAGCAGGAGGTAGGGCTCCTCTTCACTTCCAGTGGAGTCCCAAGAGCTGCATGTGGTGGCAGGGAGCAGGGAAGGCAACCTGCATGGGGCTTTCCCTGCATGACACACATGCCAGGAGCTCCATGCGAGGAGCCCCACACAATAGAGGCAGGGCAGCCTGACCCTGCTCTTTGCCACCATGTGCAGCTCCTAGAACTGACTGGAGCTGCATGCTGCCAGGCAGCAGCACCTGTGCATGCCATGAGCACCCTGAAGGCCTGCTGCCTGCTACTGCTGCTGTCAGTGGCAGCAGAGGCTGTGCACCATGGAGGGGAGTGTGTATGGGGGATCCCCACACCCCCCAGCCTCCTTCACATCCCACAAACCCCACACACCTATACCTTGCCCCCACAACTGCCCCACATATACACACTCCTGCAACATAGTGTACAGCCGCACACCTTCACAAACCCCACATATACACCCACACACCCCACCATACTCACCCACCACACCCCACACACTCCCACACACAAGAGTAGGACTTTATTTTTGAGCTATTATGCAAACATCTCTATATACACTATGCAAATACAAATAAATCAGAACAAAATATTTTTTGAAATAAAATAAAAATATGTTATAGTAGATGTTGGACTTTTGGTATATATATTTTTTGGTTCCAATAAGGCAATCCCCACCCCACCCCCCAAGAAGAAGTACTTCCAGGGGTAAGGAAGGACTTTTGGTGGTAAAGGTCAGGGGTTATGGGGGCTGGACTTCTGGTCCCAAGATAGTGACCAGGGGGCAGGACACCTGTGAAGAGGCAGGGCTACCCTTGCGGCCCTTGACAGCTCACCAAAACTCATAAAGCAGTCCTCCAGCTGAAATAATTGCCAACCCCTGTTATAGAGTGTGCCATTTAACCATCCAGCTATAGAGCAAATCCTGTTTAGTTTAATCTATAAATTGCTGGGGAGCTCATACCCAGGTGGATACGGTATTGGGTTGCTTATGAAGTGCCTGAGATGAGAATCAGTCTCATCCTACTTTTTTTGGTGTTGTTCAAGTGCCCATAGTGCACTGCTTCCACCTCCACACTGTAGCAACAGTACCCAGACCTCCTGTCTAAATGAGTTTCTTGACTTTAGTTGCTTATGCACTGATTGCTCTAAGACTTCATGAAGCAGGTGCTCCTGGCTTTGTTGGGCTTGATGACAAGGCCAAGAGCTGCCTGTTGTCTTCTTAGTTATGGAGGTCATGTCCTTGATAGTATTGGCAGCATATATTGGGAGTATATGTTACACTCCCTGTTACTATTCTCATTATTGAGTTTAGGGCAACAATATGTTACACTCCCTGTTACTACTCTCATTATTGAGTTTAGGGGGTGCAGGAGGTGCTCCTGCACCCCCATGCTTGACAGCAGTATTTAGTAGGTGTGTATATTAGTGCAAGTGCTGATGAATCTGTAGTGGTGAAATTGGCTCCCCAGGTTTTTCCTACCAACTGTCTTATAGCATTAATGTGAGAGTTGACTTTCTTAGATGTTTTCAGTAGATGTTCTCTGTAGGTAAGGCTCCTATCCAGAGTTACTGCCAGATACATTGGCTTATGTTCAAAGGGAAATTCATTACCATACAGGTCAATCTTGATCCTCTTATTGATGTGGAAATCACGACAGGATCACTGCTTGGCTAACAGAGCGCTTTACTTTATTTTACATCGCCACGGGAGAAGAAGCAAGGGTGGCTAATTTTCTGCAGTTGCAGGATACAGACTCTGTTATATACTTGTGAGAAAAAGACTCACAGAAGCCTCCCCCTTAATACATTCTTGGCAGTCTGACAATAAATCACCCTGGAGTCCTGCTAGACTAAATGTATTTTCTCCAGTTGTCTCCCGATAAGTTTATCTCAAGGCCCCTTTGTTTTTTGGTCTTTACTTATGCTCCTTATTATGGCATAACTTCATTTTTGCTTGCCCCAGTACTTTTCCTCATCATTATGTGTCGTAACATTACAGAGGCAGAACAGTGATGCAATAGTTTTGGTTTGACTGAGCTTGTGTCTTCATTGGTGCAGGTAAGAGGCTACTGTATGCATATCCTGAGACAAGGCAGTTTTTATCTTTGGGATGGGCTTGTTGAAAGTGGACATGGCCAAGTCATCTGCATAGGCATACATTTTAGCTGTGATCAGTGGAATGTCCGATATATAGATGTTAACAAGGATGAGTGCTAGCATGTAGTAGCTAGGATGTTGATGCATGTATCTGATTTTATCTCTGTTACTGGTGGACAGTATGAAGAATCTGTTTGATATTATATTAGCGATAAATATAATATACAGTATAATATATGGTGATAAATAGAATATAGTAAACAGTGATAATATAATATACAGTGATAACCTACACTAAAATACAGTTTTCCCTGGCTCTTGCTGAGACCATTACAGTGATCTAGTCTTCAGCCAAAGCAGGAGGTAGGATATGAAAGGTATTCAGGGAACACACAGGCACAGAGATGGTCCCAGGACAGCAAGGAGCCAGAAGGCAATTGAATTAAGGAAATTAATGGATTAGATTATGTGGCAGCAAGGATTATGCTACTCACTCTGAAGGTGTTCCAGGGGCCTGGGAAAAGGGCCCCCAAAATTGTGGGAAATGCTGGAGAGGTTGTTCTGAGCACAAACCCTTACCTTATGATGAACAAGAAGGGAGGAAACAAGATGTGGTGAGAGCAAAGACACTGAGATTCGCAACTTCCTGTCAGTTCCAGTTGGCTGGGCACGGAACAAAGAACAGTTTAAAATCACACCCAGTGGGAGGAGGAGAGATATGAGGAGAGAGTTGGATAGAGCATAGAAAGGAGTAAAGCAGGGACAATGCCCCAGGAGGCATAAAGGAAGAGAGTGAGAAACTCTCTTCTTTTGAGGCTCGGAGGAGTCTCTATACTTACCTAAACACAGAAAGATGAAGACGCTATAGGTGGGACCCGGTGTATTGATGGTAGCTTCTACTCAGGAACCTGTGAAGCAAGCAAATCTACTAATTGTGTGTGGTGGGGTTGTAAGGCTCAGGGTCCCAGGGAAGAACCAGTGACCCATGGTCCTGCAGCCCATAAAAATAAATATTAAGAATAATAATACAGGAAGAAAAATGGAGGTAGACAGCCAGCAGCTTTGGTATTGCCGCATAGCCAAAACGTGGAGTAGGGTGTGAGAGAAAAAAATCCTAATCAGTCCGAAGGTCAACAGCAATTTAGAACAATAAGTGAGATAGGGTGGACATGCTAAATAAGACCCTAATTAGAAGAACCGATGTGACCTAAGAACTAACACACAACCTAACAACTCCAGTTACAGATTAATAGATTCATAGATTGTAAGGGTCTGGAAGGGACCTCAGAAGATCATCAGGTCCAGCCCCCCTGCACTAGGCAGGGAAGACAACTGGGATCCCAGGTGACCCCAGTGAGGTGAACATCCAGTCTCCTCTTGAAGATTTCCAAAGTAGGTGAATGCACCACCTCTGGAGGGAATTTATTCCACAGTCTGGACACCCTGACTGTGAAGAAGTTTTTCCTATTGTTAAGCCTGAAACAGTCTTCCAGGAGCTTGTGGCCATCACTCCTGGTTTTCCCCAAGGGTGCCCTGGTGAACAGTTGTTTTCCAAGTCCTTGATGTATTCCCCTGATGTAGCAGTAATCTGTTACCAAGTCCCCTCTCAGCCTTCTCTTTTTTAGGCTGGAGAGACCCAAATCCCTCAGCCTTTTCTAGTATGGCTTGCCTTGCAAGTCTCTACAGGTGGCTTTTCTCTAGACTCTCTCAAGCTTTTCCACATCCTTGTTGAAGTCCTTTTCTATGTCCTTGTCCTTGTAGAAATATAACACCCAGAACCAGATGCAATACTCCAGCTGTGGTCTAACCAATGCTGAGTAAAGCAGAAGAATTACTTCCTTGGTTTTGCTTGAGATGCATTGGTTGATGCATGCCAGAGTATTGTTTGTCCTGCTGGCTACAGCATCGCACTGATGGCTCATATTCATACTATGGTCTATTATTACCCCTAGGTCCCTTTCAGTCATGGTGCTAATCAGTATAGTGCTACTGAGCCTGTAAGTATGTTGGGATTGTTCATCCCCAGATGGAGCACTTTATGCTTCTCAATATTGAACTTCATTTGGTTCCAATCTGCCCAACTTGCCAGCCTGTCTAGGTCACTTCTCACCAGGACAACACAGATCCATTCATTACAACTCTCTGGGTCCTACCCCACAGCCAGCTTCCTACCCACGTAACTGCCAAGCAGTTAAGCCCACAATCCTCCAATTTTCCTGTAAGAACACCATGAGATACCAGAATAAAGTCTTTTGGAATTCTAGGTATACAATGTTGACCTCCTTTCTCTTATCCAGGTGGTAAGTTACCCGGTTGTAGAAGGAGATGAGATTGGTAAGACAAGATGTGCCTGTGACAAAGCCATGCTGGCTGTTGTTCAGAATCCTACCTTCTGCAAGTGTATTGTACATAGTCTCTTGATTCATTTTTCCAGGATTTTCCCTGGAAAAGAAGTTAGGCTAATTGGCCTATAGTTGTCCAGGTCCTCTCTCCTTCCCTTCTTGAAGTTGGGTACAGCATTGGCCCTATTCCAGTCTTCAGGGACCTCCCCTGAGCACCATGAGTTTTGGAAGAATTTCGCCATAGGTCCCATGATGACTTCAGCCAACCCCTTCAGCATTCTTGGATGAAGTTAATCCGGCCTTGCTAACTTATAAATTTCTAACTTTTCTAACTGATCATGAACCAGCTCAATGTTAACAGTAGGAAGGCAGTCATTTTCACCATGCCTGTTCTGCACCTTATCTAGTATGATTTTCCCCTTAGCCTGGTGAAATACCAAAGCAAAGTAGTCATTCAGGAGTTCAGTTTTCTCTTGAGTGTCACTAACCAACTGTCCTGAGTTGTTAAGCAATGGCCCCACGCTTCCATTTGTTTTCCTCCTGTTCCCTATATACCTAAAGAAGAACTTCTTATTGTCCTTGATTTCTGTTGCTAGTTTAAATTCAGTCGCCACCTTAGCCTTTCTAATCTGTTCCGTACAAGTGCAGACCATTGTTGTATAGTCCTCCTCAGGAACTGTCCAAGCTTCCATTGTTTGTATGCCTCTTTGTTCTTTTTCAAGAGGACCATGATATCCCTATTAAGCCAAGAGGGCTTTCCATTCCTCTGCCTGGGAATGGACTTCTTTTGTGCTTTGAGGATCGTGTCCTGGAGGAACAACCACTCTTTATGCACTCCTTTCACCTTGGGTCCCTGGTCCTGCAGCGCTTCCCCTACTATTGCCCTGAGCCTGTTGAAATTCATTTTTTTGGAGTCCAGAACTTCAGTCCTGCTAGCTGATTTGTCTGCATTGCAACAGACAGTGAATGTGATGGTTTCCTGGTCGCTGTTGCCCAGGCTACCGTTTATATTCAATTCATTCACCAGATTGTCTCCTTTGGACAAGACCAGGTCTAGGGGAGCATTACCTTTGGTTGGCCAGTGCACTTCCTGAGTCAGGTAGAGCTCTTTGATACAGTTTAGGAAGCAACATGACCGATCTGTGTTGCTTGGAGATGCATCCAGAGCAAAGCATCTGCATTAGAGATGGATCCAGAGCAAAAGAGAGTCTTTATATCCCACTGAAATGGTATTTCCCAACCCCATCCTCTGCCTCTACCATTAAAGCCACAGAGGATCCCCTAGGAGTAGAACCTGTGCATGAGGCAGGATTTGAGACAAGAAGCCATGCTTCTTAATGGCTGTCTACCTGGCAATGCGTATGGAACATATGGGATGGGATAGGAATAGGAATGAGGCCAAAGAATCATTTCAATGGAAGTCATTTCAGTGGAAAGAGGCTGTCCAGAGTTTCCTTACTGTGATGCTATTTATTTGTATTCTGGTGACCTATACTGTATTTTGAGTCTCTGATGGCAGCTACAGTGCTGAGAAGCTCTTTGATTAATGATAGCCTCAACATTGCCCGAGGTTCATTGTGGGCAGGCTATGGTGTAACAGCCTAATATGCCTCTGATCAAAGAGCTGTTGCAATTGGCTGGTGTTGACTATAATGATAAGCAACAGAGTTGCACTGTAGGTGAAATGTACAGGTCACCTGACTCTACTGTATGGCAATCTGAGGAGTTAAGGTCATTATTTCTCTAGGAGAAAAAACCCATAGTATTTCAGTCCATATTAAACCCTGTAAACTATGTGTGGGAACCAGGAATCTAATGAATTCCATATTAAATATCTATCAATTATTAAAATACAAGAAAAGTTACTTGGAAGTGTTAGGCACTAGTTAATGGGTATTAAAAGCAGATGTGACTTTAATTAGTACTGAGTGAAACATCAAATGTCACAGGCTATTCTTGATGGAGAAGCTGCAAGAAAGCAGCCTCAGTGAGGGAGAGAAGAGGTCATGCAGAAGATAGCACATAAGCTGTTTGAAGAAATCCCTACACACTTTCCATTCACTGCCACACTGTTTTGTAGAAAGACAGGTGCTTTTGTACTTAACTGCCTTCACCTGCTGGAGAGAGTCAGTGTGTGCTGAGGAAAGGGCAGAAGGCCAGAAACAAAAATGAAAAAGGTAGCAGAGAAGGGAAGTGAGGAGGTAAGAGAAAGAGAGGCAGCCAAGATGCTTGTGTAGAGATCAGGCAGTGGGAAGCAAAATGGATCCCAGTTTGATTCAATTTGCCCCCCATTGTGTGAATTAATTAATTGACTGGGGGGATGAACCAGAGGGAGAGGAGAGGCATTTTAGTAAAAATGAGATGGTGGGAAGCAGATACTTCTTAGGGAATAATTTTTAATGTATTAATTTCTGAGCTGAAGAATGGATAACATTATAATTGTGTAATCAGGAGGGGTTTTTTCCCCTTATGGTTGTATTACAGAAATAGGAGATTATGCAAAACTTCCCTTTTCTTGAATGTGGTAGCTTCCATTTTGATTCTGATGAGGAGTCAAAATACGTGTTAGTACGTTAGTGACTGAACCACAGTATAGTCCCTATTAGCAGGGATCTTCATGGAAAAACACGGTAAAACCTGGATTTTTTAATTTTAAAGAGAAAAATGCTGGAAACAGTGGGTTTCCTTGCAGGATGGCAGAGTTCCATCAGCAGGGGTGGTGGTATGCAGTTGTGGCCCTTGCTATTGCCAGGCAGGCAGGGGGCATCTCAACATGGCAAAACAGGGCTTGTGGCAGCAGCACTGAGCTTCCCCACTGTGCCCTGCTGTGCCAGGTCCTGCCTGCTGGGCCACAGAGGTCCCAGGTGACAGCAGGGCAGGGAGCCCAAGCCTGCAGCCTAGGGAGAGTTGGTGGCAGCTTACAAATATATCAGGGGTGAGCATCAGGGGCTAAGTGAACAACTACTCACCAAAGCGCCCCAGGGAAAAACCAGGAGCCAGTCATAAACTCCTAGAAAAAGGTTTCAGACTGGAAATAGGGGACACTTGCATGCCTATACACAAATGCCAGGAGCTTAGGGAATAAACAGGAGGAACTTGTCCTCCTGCTAAATGCAAATAACTATGATGTCATAGGGATAACGGAGACCTAGTTGGACTCCACCCATGACTGCGCCACAGGTATAGATAGCTATACCTTGCACAAAAGGGATCGAGTGGAAAAAAGGGGCAGGTATGTAGCTCTCTCTGTCAAGGAAAGCTACGCATCCCTGCAAGCTGACATTGGCATCCATGGTGGACAACTTGAGACCCTCTGGGTTCAAATCCATGGGGAACACGGCACTGGGAAAACTGTGATGGGAGTCTACTACAGACCTCCTACCCAGGGTCAAGAACTTGACTAGGAATTTGCCAGGGAATTGGCTGAGGCCGCACACTCCTGGTGCATGGCTGTCACGGGAGACTTTAACTACCCAGAAGTCTCATGGTAGGAGCGTGCAGCCAAATCCGAGCGGTCGCAAAGCTTTCTCTTGTGTGTGGATGACCTCTATCTGACGCAGGAAGTCTATGGGCCAATGAGAGGTAAAGCACTGCCAGACCTCGTACTGGCAACTGGGGATGACCTAATCAGTGACCTAACGATCAAAGGGAAGCTGGGTGACAGTGGCCACGAGCTGATCACCTTCACCATCTGCCATAAAGCTGGCAAGTCAGTCAGTAATACAGAAGTCCTCGACTTCAGGAAAGCTGACTTTGACAAACTAAGGAGGCTTGTCAGTGAGGCCCTAAAGGGCCACAACCGAAAAGGGAGGGGAGTTCAGGACAAGTGGTTGCTCCTCAAGGGAGCAATCCTAGATGTGCAAGCAAAGTCCATCTGGTTTTGGAGGAAAGGCAGCAAAAGGGCACAGCAGCCCCCTTGGCTCTCCAGGGAACTGGCAGTCCTCCCGCATCTTAAAAGGCAGACCTACAAAGGATGGAGGACTGGAACCACCGCGAAGGAGGAATACTCTGCTCTGGTCCGGGTCTGCAGAGAGCAAACCAGGAAAGCCAAGGCTGTGATGGAACTCCAGCTAGCTACAAATATCAAGGACAATAAAAAGTCCTTTTTTAGATATATGGGGAGCCAGAGGAAAAGCAAGGGCAACATTGGACCCCTGCTAAACCAGATGGGACAACTGATAACCGATGCCCATGAAAAAGCAAATTTGCTAAATGGGTACTTTGCATCAGGTTTTCACCAGTCCCATGGGACACCCCTGCCCACTGTGGGTCAGGAAGGCCCAGGTGAGGGAGATTCTTTACCCTCCATCGAAGCTGACCTCATAAAGGAACACCTTGACAGGCTGAATACCTTCAAGTGAGCCAGCCCTGATGGTTTACACCCAAGGGTACTCAAGGAGCTGGCTAGCATCATAGCACAGCCCCTGGCAGAGATCTTGGGGGTCATGATTGACCACAAGATGAACATGAACCTTCAATGTGATGTCCCTTCCAGCCCGAATGTCTATGATATCTATGAAATCTATGAAATAAGGAAAAGCTTCTTTGTGGTTCATGTGATCAGAGTCTGGAATTCACTCTCAGCGGGGGTGGTGTAGGCACCTACCCTGGAGATCTTCAAAAGGAGACTGGGCACACACCCTGCTGGAGTTATTTGATCCCAGCAGTCTTTCCTGCCCAGAGCAGGGGGACTGGACCCAGTGATCTCACGAGGTCCCTTCCAGCCCTAAATTTCTGTGAATTTACGAATGTGCCCCCCGCCCCACAAGGGATCTGCTCCAGCCATGCTGCCCATGGGGAAGGGGGAGCCGGGCTCTTCACTCCACTCCACTCCACTCCACTGCAGCAGTTACCACCTCCCACATGTGGCATCTGGGGCTTGGGTGCTGCTGTGGGGGGCAGGAGGCTGCAGACCCAGATCCCTGGTCCCATAGTCCTGGCAGCTGAGGGCCTGCTTTGGCTGGGCTGTGGGGGTTGTGGGTTGGGAGTGAGGGGCAATAGCTTGGCCAGTGAACCAGCATATCAGGGCTGCTCTGTACCACAAAGCAGTTGGTGGGGGGGCACACGGAGCTAGACCCACATCCTGGTGAGCAAGGGGGCAATGTGGGAGCTCTGATTTTCCATGCTAAAAAAACCAAAATCAAACAGCAAAAATTATAGGTACTTAGAATTTATTGTATTATAGTTATTGAGGCACAGCTAGGCTTCCAAATTTCTTTAAAATTGTAAATATATCAAGAAAACATTGTGTTTAACTGATACCTATATATAGTGGTCTTTCATTTTAATCATGGAAAAATGTAGAAATGGGGTTTTTTATGAGATAATTTGCAGGATCCCTGTTTCCTTTCTGGAAGTCAAGAAACTTGATATATTCCTACCCCTGCCATTTGCAGATTAAGTGACCTTGGGTAACTTGAGTACTTGAATTCTGAACTCTTGTTTTCACCACTTGTAGAATGGAGATAATTTTTGATTCCTTTGCTAAGATGTATGGATGGCAAGTGTATGTCATGCCCAGATGTGGATGGCCAGATCTATGACCACTCAGGGATCAAAGTGCCAATAAGGGTCATAGATTTCATAGACATTTGGGCTGGAAGGGACCCTGAAGGATCATCAAGTCCAGCTCCCTGCCCCAGTGGCAGGAAGTCAGCAGGGATCATAGGATACCAGCAAGATAAGCATCCAAATGTGTCTCGAAGGCGTTCAAAGTGGGTGCTTAAACCAAGTCTGGTGGCAGTCTATTTCAAACCTCAGGGCCTTGGACAGTAAAGAAGTTCTTCCTTATGTCCAGCCTTAATCAGTCGCGGTGGAGTTTGTGACCATTTGATCTTGTCATCCCTTGGGGTGCTCTGGTG
>NW_017729032.1:176958068-176971964 GCF_001723915.1 Gavialis gangeticus
TCATGTTCATCTTGTGGTCAATCATGACCCCCAAGTCTCTTTCATTCATAGTGCTAGCCAGCATAGCACTGCTGAGCCTGTAAGCATGCTGCACGTTTTTCCTCCCAAGGTGGAGAAACTTGCATTTTTTGGTGTTGAACACCATCAGGTTCTCATCTGCCCATTTCATGAGCCTGTCAAGATCTGCCTGGATTACCCTCCTGTCCTCAGGTGTGGATGCTTTACCCCAGAGTTTGGTGTCGTGGGCAAAGTTGGCTAGCCCACTGCTGACACAATTGTCCACATCATTGATGAAGATGTTAAAAAGTATAGCCCCTAGGACAGAGCCTTGAGGGACCCCACTGGTCACAGCACACCATGACAATTGACTTCCATCAACCACCACCCTCTGGGTCCTATCGCGGAGCCAATTCCCCAGCCAGCAGATCGTGGTATGGTCGAGGCCACAGTTAGCCAGTTTTGCCAAGAGGTGATCATGGGATACCAGATTGAAGGCTTTTTTGAAGTCAAGATATACAACATCAGTCTCTTCCCCCTTGTCCAGGTGATAGGTCACCTATTCATAAAAGGAGATGAGATTAGTCAAGCAAGACCTACCCACAACAAATCCGTGCTGGGTATCCCTCAGGATATTGCCATCAGCTAGTCTGTTAAGGATGGCCTCTTTGATAATCTTTTCCAAGACCTTCCCCACGATAGAGGTCAGGCTGACCAATTCAAGATAGGTGAACAGAACCTGTGGTCAAACTAGATCAGAAAACCAGCAGATCAATCCAAGAACAGTGTCTAGAAGTAAGCCAAGTCAAGATGCCAGAGACAGCAGATAATAAAGCCAAGAAACTAACCAGAGAGAGAAGCAATGTGATCTTGGGCTAAGTTGAGCCCTGGAGCCCAAATGCATCCTGTTCCAGTTCAGGTGTTTATGTGAGGGAAATGGACAGTTAGCTGACTCTGCCAGCCATTCTGGTGACAAGGTGAAGGGTTAGGCTCTACTGAAGGCTTCAGGCCAGCCTTGACTAGCCTGGGTGACTAGCTGAGTTGAGTGGACATGCTGAGAGGCCAAGGCCCTAGGTTTGAGGCTGTGATATGACAGTATAATAGTAAAGCAAAGTAGTAGTACTTTAACATTTATGGGGTGGGGTAAAATGTGTTTGATTTAAAACAGCATTGTCTAAACTGATCGCTTTTAGTGAAAACTTGAATTGCTAATGAAGAACATTTTGATAGAGCTTTAGGGAGGAAGGTTTAATTAATTTTTGTTGTTGTGTCAAGAGGTGATAGATTATTAAACTTATATAAAAACTGCCCATTGATTTAAAAGAATGGGAAATTTGGGAGGACTAGAAAGGAAAGGCATAGGAATAGAATTAAATATTTGGGTTAAGATTGAATGATTTTAAAAACCCTAAGGAGCTGAGTGCTTATGGGTGTTGCAGCTCAGAGCCTGTGTGTGCAATGGAGTAACACCAAGAGATCGTCTTGGAAAAATTATGAGATGCAATAATTTGTTGTGTGAAATCTGGATGGAATTTTTGAGTGACATGATCTGACTGATTGATGATGGGATTCGTATAATCCTTTTTGGGGTGAAGAAGGGTAGGAAAAGGCATTACAGATATTCTGAGCAGAGGGATGATGCCATTCATTGAAGGAGTTATCCAAGAAGGTAAGGTGCCTAATGCAATTGAAATACATGTCCAGGTAATTTATGTTGTTGCTGGGTTCCCTACCTGTTTGTTATACCATCCAAGTCTGAATGTGCCCTGTCTGTCTATTAGCGCCATTACTACAGTAATGCTGCCTCCTCTTCCTGAAGTCTACTGTAAGCATTTATGTGTTGGAGAAACAGATCTATAAAATAGTCCTGTATATAGAAATGTAATATAGCTCTGTGCCTGAGGGCAGTGCCAGCTGCCATAGTAAGGGTGGCACTTTGGCTATCAGTAGCCACTTGGCTGAAGTTATTTTTGCACCCTGCTCCCCCTGAAAGGCAGTAACTGGGGCTGCTGCCTTTGTTGCCACCCTCTCAGTTACACTACTACTTGTACACTAAGGAAAATTTTTAGTCATGCATATATATGCTCAGCAAGGGTAATAGAGGATGCAGTGCGTACAGCAGGAAGGCACATTTCATCCATGAATTCTTTGCTGCCTCCCTACTGAATCCAAATATTTATGGACATAGACAGTCATAGATTTAAATACCAATGAGTATGACAGATCGCATTACCTATTGATAACTTGCTGATAAACTCTTGCTTTTAAGTGCATGTGCCAAAGCACGGATATTTGCAGCCATTGATATTTGCAGTTCCTTCCAATAAGGGAAGTGTCCCGTGAAGACCTCAAAGACATACACGACAAAAGTTATGATTGGGCTTAACACAGTGATTAAATAAATCTCATTTTTCTTTTAATGTGGCTTTTACATTTTTGAACTCCTCTTGTCTACTCCTAATGTTCTTGTGGTGAGTACAGTACAGGTTTCCCTCGCTTTATGCTATACATACGTTCCTGGAAAACAGTGCAGAACTCAAATTTGCATAAAGGGAACCCACTTTGCAATGTAACAAATAGGAATACGTTCTAAGGCCTCAGATGTGTTGACCCCCAGACCCATTTCTACCACTTTTACAAGACAATTTTGGTACTCACCAACAGCAGACAGTACACACAAACACTAGGGGGTGGTGAATGTTACTATAATGGGGATGGCAACTACAGAAACATGTTGCAGACAATGAGCGAGGAGCACAGGTCCACACAGGAGACTGTATTTTGGTGCGCATCACTCACATGGGGCATCGCACAAAGCAGCTGACTGCAGGCTTCCACCACACCGATCACATAAGAGTGAATTTACCTCGAATATAACAAATTTGGGGTATAAAAAGGGTCATCACATAAGAGCGAATTCTCACATACAGAACCCACATAAAGTGAGGGAAACCTGTACTACAAACTCTTGCATATTTATAGCAAGTAAGAAAACTTTGACTCTTGATGTGGTTCTTGCATACATGTTTGTCAGAGAGAAAGAAGAGGTTAGGACATTGGACTTGAAGGATATACAGCAGTTCGTTAGAGGTCAGGTAAAAGTGTGCTTCAAGTGTATAGCGGAAATGATGACCTTTGACTATATCTACCTTACCCAGCACAACATTCTGCTGATACAGCTGAGCTACTTTGGAACAAACTAATGTGAATACCAGAAACACGAGAGGCATGTTAGCATGGTACCATGCCTGAGCTAACTTATTGCACTACTTAGCAGATCCAATTAATATTGTACTCTACATAGCTAACAAGGTTCTACTGCTTCCAGTACCAGACCTGGCCTGTTCAGGGCTAGGGTGGGTACCCTCTTCATGGCACTGCCTTTTGCTGTGTGGAAAAGACCTTTGGATCTGCAGTGCACTACAGGTACATATACATGCTGTGTGTGTTAGGTTTGGGTTTTTTTTCTTACAATATATGTGCTCCGTCTTTAGGAGTAGAGTGGGGCTTGGTGAAAAGAAGTCTTGCATGGGTAGAGTTTTGTTTTCTATATGTTACCACCTTACGGGGAAAAATATATTCTGGTTTTTTTTTTTTGGATAGGTAAAGTAGCTCTGTTGTGAAATTTCACATATATAAGTATATGGAAAATGAACAAACTTTTTGTAATTTGGATTTCATCCATTATTTTAATATATGTCTTTTTGCTTTTTTTTTTAAATAAAGCATAGCAAATTTTAATATAAAAACTTTACTAAGAGAATGCCAAGGTTGCCAAGTGAAGTGTTAAAAAAATTGGAAATGCTAAAAGGAAATTTCCTTGATATTTAATCTCATACCTCCATCTACCCCCTTTTCTTTGCATATTCATTAAAATGGATGTCTTTTTGTATGATCATCTACTCTCTCTCAACCAATACAAAATTTTGTATAATATTTTGTACAAATGTTCTGACAATACAAATGTCAGAACTCTACCATTTTTAGACAACCTGAGGTACATATGTATGAACTGTTCACATAATATTACAAAAAAAAACTTGAGGGAAATTACATCTTAGGTTAATAGCCAGGATTTATTTTATATTCTATTGGGTTACAGAATGGACATTGTAAACTTTCTTTATAGAAAGCTACAGAAAAGGAGATAGGGTCATTAACAACTTGTGCCATGATCAGAAGAATGCATTATTCCTTTACCCACGTCTCTGAAAAATTTGAACCATTTTGTTTGAACTCAGCCCCAAAATTTGAACCCAGGCAGGTATATCATATATAATGGAAATTTTCATCCCAAATAGTTTGACAAGAGGATAACCAATGGAAAACAAGATTTTATAAAATTAGTGGTGATGATGTTTAAATAATCAATAGTGTTATGATGACTACATAATCTTAAATCTTTTCTTTGAGAGAATGTATGGTTTCTCTCCTCAGCCATGAAAAATTTGACTACAATCTGTTTACCAGACAATTATTATAAAGTACATAAATAGTCTGTGCATCCATTGTGAACAAATCTTACTTCAGAATCTCAAAAGGGTTATTTGTACATTCAAAGAAGTAACTATGGCCCAAAGCTTCAAAAGTGTTTATATACCTAACTGTTATTGGCCAGGTACAGACATTACACTTTTACCAATATAAGTGATCAGAAACTGGTCTATATCTACAACCAAACAGAATTTCGGCACACACAGACTGGTTTAAAAATGGCAGAACCTGGTCTAAGATTTGCCTCTGCCCCCACCCCAACCAAAGGGCAAATATTTGTTCTGTTTGCTGCCGATGTAAACTATGCCGCTTAAAGGAAACCATGTAACTTAGATCAACTCCACCTTGGGCTTTCTGACTGTCTGAACTTAACCATTGATTTTAATGGGTTAGGCACCAGATTTCATCCCATTTTAATCTGTTTTAAACAAATTAATGTAATGAACTTGTATTAAAAGGCAACGAAGCAAAATGCTGTTTAGCTTACTTCTAGTGTTCTTTCTCTTGCTTTCAGAGCACCTTAATGGAAAAGCATATGTAAATACAGTGAATGGCTCAAGCTTTTCCTTCATTCATATGTAGCAGCATTTTTCTGTGCAGTCAGTTGGTTGCTATGTGTGAAACTCTTGAAGAGGTTGAAAAGCCATAATGTGCACTGGAGAGCTGAGTGAGTGTCTTTTTAGGCCTTATCTTGACTAAACAATTTTTTGCATTTTGAACTGCTGTGAAAAATCAAATTAGCCAGAATGACGCTGAGCATGACTGACTGCTCAGTGTAAGTCAGGGAACTACAAATTCAGCATTGTGTGAGCTAATTATAATTAAGCAGTTAGCTGACAGCAAGAGAACTTTGTTAGATAATGCTGAACAAGATCTCATGTGATCTACACTTGCTAGTCAGTTGTGATGATTGTCGTCTCAGCTAACTCAATTCTTCAGGATTGCAGCAGCATATAATAGTATTATTTAATATAGGCAAGACTAAAGAATCATCTTGGAGATTCAGTTTGTAAAAATGCATTATTACAGGAAGGTCTCGAGTGTGCAAGTGAGCCCAGTGTGTGATAGATAGCTATATGCCTGGTTTTATAGTTCTAAAGCTCAGTTATGCTATAGTTGCACACATGCACTTTTGTGGGGGGTTTGATGTGTCTGTAATCATATATATTGAACAGTCACTGATGTCAATGTGAATTGTATTGGTCAAGCTTGCAGGATCACAGGCAGGTTTTTATTTCCTTTGAAATTAAATAACTTAGAGTAAAACTGAAGTGATTTAAACAAAGGCTTCAATGAGGGCATTGTTTTTGAGAGCAACAAAAATCAACGAATCAGCTATATTAACAGGGAAGAAATCTCTATGTACCATCTTTAGGATCTGAGTAATTCCCATTGGCCTGTTACTCTTAGCTGTTGTTGGAATTATCAAACCTTCATGTTCACTCAGCCTCTTCCCACAATCTTCCCACTCTATACATGGGTAACTCATACTTATACCATATACAATAATCATCTAACAAAGCCACTTGCAAAATGAGTACAAACAATGCCTTCATTTGTGCTATTTTGACAAGGTGATCCCATATAACTAACCTAAAGAAAGAATCTTAATATCACGCTTCTTTTGTTTAAAGATGCTGAATGATACTTTATTTTTGCACACAGGCTTTCGCATTTCAAAGGTATTTTAATGTAGTCATTATTTTTAAGAAGTTTTTTTCTAAATTGCTATTGTGTAGTCATTCAATTGACTTCACACAACAGTAAGAGTCGCTTCTTTTCACAGCTTTAGAAAATGAGATTGCAATGAACAAAAGAGTAAGGAATGTGCATATTCCCCATTTTAAAAATAATACCTTCAGCAGTCATGCAAATGACCTATTTGGGAAAACAAATTGATCGGTGTGGATAAGATAGCTTAGCAGGGAACTAAAGCACAAAAGGGAAGCTTATAAGAAGTGGAAACTTGGACAAATAATTAGGGAGGAGTATAAGAGCATTTCTCGGGTATTCAGGGATGAAATCAGGAAGGCCAAAGTGCAATTGGAGATGCAGCTAGCAAGAGATATGAAGGGTAACAAGAAGGGTTTCTACAAGTATGTTGGTTGCAAGAGGAGGACCAGGGAAAGTGTTGGGTCCCTTACTGAATGGGGGAGGCAACCTTGTGACGGAGGATGCAGAAAAGGTTCAACAAAGAGGACAAGTGCAAAGCCCTACACTTAGGATGAAACAGTCCAGTGCACCAGTACAGGCTGAGGGCTGACTGGCTGGGCAGCAGCTCTGCAGAAAAGGATCTGGGGGTTACAGTGGACAATAAACTGAATATAAGCCAACAGCACCCCCTTGTTGCAAAGAAAGCTAATGGCATCCTGGGCTGCATTGTTAGGTGTGTTGCTAGCAGGCCAAAGGAAGTGATTATGCCCCTCTATTCAGTACTGGTGGGGCCACAGCGCACATACTGTGTTCAGTTTTGGGCCCCCCACTACAGAAAGGATGTGTACAAATTGGAGACAATCCAGTGGAGGGCAATGAAAATGGTTCGGGGGCAAGGGAATGTGACTTATGAGGAGATTCTGGGGGAACTGGGCTTATTTACTTCGGAGAAGAGAAGACTGAGAGGGGATTTAATAGCAGCCTTTAACGACCTGAGGTGGGGTTCAAAAGAGGATGGAGCTAGACTGTTGTCAGTGATGGCAGATGACAGACCAAGGAGCAATGGTCTCAAGTTGCAGCAAGGGAAGTTTAGGTTAGATATTAGGAAGACTTTTCTCAGTAGGAGAGTAGTAAAATACTGGAACAGGTTACCCAGAGGGGTTGTGAAATCTCCACTCTTGGAGGTTTTTAAGACTCGGCTAGACAAAGCTTTGGCTGGGATGATTTAGTTGGGGATGGCCCTGCTTTGAGTAGGGCCTTGGTCTATATGACTTCCTGAGATCCCTTTAAAACCTAATTTTCAATGATTCAATAATTCAATGAAAAATTAGCTTTTTTCCTGCTACATAAAAAAATTAGAGATAACTTATCTAGGGATGCTAAATTTTCAGCCAGCCTTTCAACAAAAAGTTATTGTTTAATTCTCACAATGAGTAATTTGGAACAAAACAACCTTTTGGACCAGTTCTTAGCCTAAGAAGACAATGCTGCATTGTTTCAGAACTGCAACGCTGCCCAGAAGCCAGGTTGGTGGAGGATCCACTAATAGAGTGATCTGGGGATGTCGCAGGAATCATAGATCAGTCCCCTGAATCCCAATGTATGGGAAAGGAAGCCATAACATGGCATGACCTGGTCCAGGATGTCCTTGAAACCCTTCTTGATGACTGCAGTCTATGAGGGTTATAGCTATCAAAATTGGTAAGGGAGAGTCAGGATGGGGCATGGTGTAAGTTACTTGTTTGTTCTTTTCCTTTTGACATAATTCAGGATGTGGGTCTTATCCTGGCATACGGTGTCATAGAACAAATATAAGTGCGGACAAAAAATGTTTTTTTTCTGAGCTTCTCATATCTGCTTGGGGAAGTAAGCTAACTGAAGATAATGGCAATAGCATTGTATGCAAGTATTCATTTAAAGCTATCAGAACAGGACTTCTACTTGGTGCTAGTTTTTCAAAAACAAATAAATGAAAAATAGAATGTGGAAATCTTGTCATTGATTTCATTTATCAAAGGTCATCTTGTTGTCTTTGCTGATGGCAGCATCCTGCCAGGTGCTGAGCACTGTTGTGTTGTTCCAGCAAAACTTTTAAACAGGCATATAACTTTAGGTATTTGAATAATACAAGTGAAGTCTTGTAGACTGAGAATCTACTGACTTCAAAGTGTTTTGGGTTTATGTGGTGAGGAGATTGCCAAGTGCTGAAGGAAAAAAGGATGCCAAATGAGACAAGTTGTAATGGTATCATTTTTTTCTCATGCTGTGATAACATCATGATACTCTACCTATCCCAACAGAATAAAAAATGTGCCCTGCATCCTATGTTGCATTTCTCAATGCATATATATGTGGTATTGTAAGAAACAGTCACTATGCACAAACCCTGGATACTGCAATATTGCCTAAGGTTAGAAATAAAGACGAGCCCATTAATGACAGTGATGTTGATCAGAAGTGAACTTCAGTGAGCTGTTCAACAGCAAATCTAAGGTCAGGAAAAGAAGCCTGAAAAGACTCTTAAACTTGCAGTTAAGGAATCTTTTCACACATCTACTTTGTGTCAGGCTTACAGAAGATTAGGGAGGGAAATCCAACTAAGATAGCGACACATGCAGGGATGAAATAAGCAGGTTAAAGAAAGAAAGTTTTATCTGGGATCAGAGATTTCCTTGAAACTCAAACACAGAGGTTATGTGGAACAGAAGCAAAAGTTGGAAATAACTATGGTTTGGGAATTCTTATATTCATTCCTGGAGCAATGCCAGAAAGACACTTCTAAGCAGACTGATGTATGCCTATTGTCATTTTGCAATCTGATATCATACTGAGTACCCATAACTAGAATACATGCTAAAAGCAGAGCTTTCATGTGATATAGTAGTAAAGTATTACTAGTGCCTTTGCCATCATACTGATTACTGAATTGCTTTTTTTTTTTTCTTTTTTTCTCTACTTGAATTGTAGCGTCATTTCAACAGTTGTTGTTTCAAAAAACACTAGGAAAAATTATACTGCTCGAACATGTAGAATATTATATCTTCTATAATATTCTCATTAATAAGCTAAAGAAATACAGACTGAATGAAAATAATGTAAGGAGGATGCATAACTGGTTGGAGCCGAGGCATTATTAGGTGCTTGATCTCCCTGGACTAAAGATCATCTCTTAGTCGTTTTTCTCCTAGTACCTGAGCTGGATTATTAGCTGGATGTACTGTAGAAGAGATCTTTCTCTAAATATCAGAAGTTTCATAGATGTTAGGGGCTGGAAGGGACCTTGCAGATCATCAGGTCCAGCCCCCCTGCACTTTAGCAGGAAAGACTGCTGGGATCAGATGACCTCAGCAAGATGGGCATCAAGATGCTGTTTGAAGATCGCCAGGGTGGGTGACTGAACCACCTCTGGGGGGATCCTGTTCCAAACCCTTGGCACTTGGCTTGTAAAGAAGTTTTTTCTTATATCCAGTCTGAAGCAATCTTCAATCAGCTTGTACCCATTATTTCTTGTCCTCCCTCCAAGGGCCTTGGTGAATAGATGCTCCCCAGGCCCTGATGAACACCCCTGATATACTTACAGGCTGCCACCCCTCCTTTCTTCCTTTCCATCCACTGCACTTAAAATACTCACATCCCAGTGGTGTTTAGGGGCCAGGCCTGCCTGTGTAGGACAGGTCATTAACAGTAGCAAAATACTAGAGGAGATGCTCTGATTTCTATAGAAATACTTAGGCATAAAGTATATGATAGTGTTTCTAAGATTTTGTATATGTAAAGAACCATTGTATTTCAAAATATTTCTACACACATTTGCAAATGAAAGTACCAGTAGTTTTGAAATTCAAGAATATCAAATGGAGTATCTAGTAATGTAATAGATCAAAGAAGTCTGAGTAATTGTACTTGCTATTTGTATTCACGGTACTTCATTTTATTACATTTTTCTCTTTTTTAGTTTTTATTTATGTTTGAGACATACACAGTAAGAGGCACATTCTTATTTTGATGTGCAAAAAAGATATGTAGATGTTGCTCCTAAATTATTTCAATTTTTGTCCTAGTCAACTGAAATTGATAAGAAAAGGAAATTCTATAGTACCAGCATTCTTGTTTAATTCAGAAAAGACATTAAGCATTTCAAACTGAAACATTCAGTTCTAGTTTATAATTAGAGATTCTTCCAATTTAAAGAAAAAAAATGCCATTTGAACATTCCTCTCTCTTTTTCTGCTTACCCAACATTGAAGTAAATAGAAAATGGGCAGATTCATTTATAAAGGTGCATTTATAAAGGAACAAACAATGCTGACTTGTACAGCTACACTTTGCAATATATGTCTTAAACATTTTCATGAAACATTATTATCCTAAAACATAAGTGACAAGGCTTCCTGGGCTGAAAAAGTATTATTTTTCACTAAAATGTTAGTAACCACCCTTCATACCCATGCAAAAATTATTAGATTAGACTATCCTAGTTATTTGGCTATTATAAGACTGCTGTACTGTTCACAACCAAGCCACAATAAAACACCGATTAAAAAAAAAAAGAAAAAAACCTAAATGTAGCATAATTACTACAGGGAAATCTATGATTAAACAACATTATTTAAAATCAATGACAATGTTGAAAGCCTTCTCAAATGGTGTTTTAATCATGTTTGCCTCTGTTAAACCCTGAAGTTAAATAGGCAAACCAGTTTAAAACAAGGGAATTGCTCTCCTAATTAGAATCTGTCTGAATAAGGTCTTGAGAGTAAAGGGACGTGTTCAGTTTTGAAGCAATACTTCCTAGTGGTTTGCAAATGATGCTCCTGCTTAGTAAATTGTCAATAGATCCTTCTTTGCTTAGTTCCAAAAGTGTCATAGAAATGCTGGAGCTGATGTATCAGGCCACTGGCTTGTCTAATATGGTTGAGAACAGTAGATTTTGATCTACCAAGATGTCATGAGGTCTGATAAAGTAAATCATCAGGTGTTTTATTTCCCACTGGCCAGTAGTAGGTTATCATATCCTCTCTAGTGCCTCCTGCTGTCTGTCTAGCAAGAAAAGATGCTAGAAAGACAGACTGTGCCAGGTTGCAGCTAGTACTACCAACTGGGCAAAAAAGAGGAAACAGAACTTGGGGACCCTAGATTGAAATGACAAACCATTGCCCTTTTTATGTTGGAGAAGATGATTTCGCCTCTATGTCTCTTCTCAGACTTTTGAACAGTGCATTAGGAGAGGAAGAGGTATTCTGATACTGCAGGGAAGGGGAATAGATAGCAACTGTGTAGATGAGAGAGATGCATGAGCAGATAAATCCTTCAGTCTGGAAGGAGTCAGGAGAAGGTACACAAGGCTAGAGAATAATAAAGCTTGAATTTTCTATACATCCAACCATCTCTTCCTTTGCTTTTTCATGAGATAGAGGGCAGGGAACCATGAGGAAGAGACTGCAGTTGTTGGGAGGGGTAGTGAGGGGCACAACCGTTTGTTTGAGATGAGGAAAGGGCCAGAGGGGGAATGGAGCAAACTTATTTACAGATAATTAGATTTAATGTCATTATGAGAACTTAACCAGGCCCTTGAAAAAGAAATGTTTTTATGAGGAACCAGAAGTCTTTTAACAAGTAATTGTTAAAAGACTCATATCTATGTTAGTCTCTCTCATTCCCCCAGTTCCACCACTGGCATAAACATGAGGAGGAAACTCACTGAAAAACTAAAGAGAAATGTCCTAAAAGTAACAATCTTCTGAAAAACAGGAAGAATTTCTGAGAGCCCAGCATAACCTTGTGTTGAAACTGTACCACAAAGGAAAGCCATACCACGCCCACCCCTTAGATTCATAAGCTTACAAACTAAAATAGGTCTTTTCATTCAGTGATGACACATCACTGAAAGGCACACTAAGACATTGCAAATGATATTTGAAGTATAAACTTCATATAGCCAGAAATTACCTCCTCTTTTTTGCCCTAGGAGATAGTGGAGAGGATCTTTCTCCAGCCTGTCATCTTCCCTTTTACATGGGACAATTCTAAGTTGGGATAGAGAAATCATCTTTTATTCCTCTCTCTCTTTAATCCATACATTTTCCCATGTCTTAATCATGCCATTTATAGTAGACCCAGCCTTCCTTTTTTCTCCATGTTGTGGGAACAGCAGATGAGATACAAAGCAAGCACCAGTTCTGTGAGATATTTGAAGGTGTTGATATGCGTATGTCAATGTTATGGTATTTTCTGTTGAATCTGCTAATGCCAATGCATATATAGCTTTGTTTTATGATTATTTACTTGCAACTAAGATGACTCTGAATATAAGACGGCCTCCCAATTATTGGATTCTATACATGGAAAATGTATAAATTTGCTATAATTTTCCATGTATAGAATCTAATTATTGGAGAGTCATCTTTAATACATCCCTCCACTGTGCAGGGGGGGAGGCAGTGGGGAGGCAGGTGGGTGTGGGGAGGTCAAAAAGGTTGTCCCCTGCTTGTGCTTGCCCCCCCTGCCACCTCTACCCCCTTCCTGTACCCCCTCTGCAGCCTTGACCTTCCTGTCCCCTAAGCCTATGCACCCTATTCTTCCCTCCCCACTTACCTTTGCTCTGCACCAGCAGGCTCCATCCCCATTTTACTCTGGGGCAGAATCAAATAAATTCAATATATTCTGTGCCTGCCAGCATTCTTTCCCACTCTTGTGTTTGGATTCATGTGTTGGTGAATGCCGTAGACAAAAATAACTAGTTTCCTTCAACTGGTGTTCCAGTGTAGATTCTGAACTTAGACATCAGACTTTCTCCATCCTTGTAAGATACAGCAGGTACCTGGTCAGTTTGTATCTATTGATTTACAATGGGCACATCTAGACGTGCATATTAATGTGAAGCAATATACTTCACCAACAAGAAGCATATGTCGCATTGGAGTTTATTGCTCCTGGGCATCACGTTTATATATGCGCCTGGGAATGCAGTATGTTGAGCCAGGAGATGGTCTGGGGGGTCAGCCTGTCAGTCTGGGGCTGGTCCAGCCCAGCTCACTGTGCTGTAGAGGGGCTGGCTGGGGCATGAGGGGGCTTCACTTAAGCACCCACTGGCTTCAGCTGCGGGGTCAGTGTTTTCATGTGCTTTGCTGAGCACAAAAAACTCCACAGCAGGATAGTACTTGTATTTAGTTTTGTAGGATAGTATTTGTAGAAGTACTGCTGCAGAGTGTATTAGTTTCTTGCAGCCTAGCCTAGTTTATTAGCTTCCTGCATGTGTAGATGCTGAGACATTTACTGAGGAGCTAATTAGGCAACTCTGCAGTAACCATCTAATGTAGCTACACCCAGTCAAAATGAGTTAATGTTGATAGGATCAGGAATGTGGTTTATTTTCAGGTGTGAAGTAGAGGAATCTGGTAGGCAAATTGTGTTTTTTGATTTACTGAAAGGCAGAGGAGTTGTATGAGAAAGTGAATGCTCTGTTTGTGACTGGTTGCAACCTATCACATTTACATTGATGAAATGTATCTTAAAGGGTTATTTCCCTGTTTTTAAATGACTGAACTGGTGGGTTCAACACTTAAGCCTCTTAAAATGTAATCAATTGTTTTTGGAATAACATTACATTCAAAGCACCTTTTAAGAAGGGAAAGTCATGTAAAGCTGACAAATATGCTTAACTTCAAAAAAGCCTTTGATCTGGTATCCCATGATAACCTCTTGGTGAAACAAGCCAACTGTGGCCTTGGGTCCACCATGATCCGCTGGCTT
>NW_017729032.1:176972162-176974800 GCF_001723915.1 Gavialis gangeticus
ATGGCCACCTATAAGTTTATCAGGGCTGACCACCAGGATCTGGGGGAACATTTGTTCACCAGAGCGCCCCAAGGGATGACGAGGTCAAACGGTCATAAACTACTGCGAGACCGTTTCAGGCTGGACATAAGGAAGAATTTCTTTACTGTCTGAGCCCCCAAGGTCTGAAGCAGTCTGCCATTGGAGGTGGTTCAAGCACCTACATTGAACACCTTCAAGAATAAATTAGATGCTTATCTTGGTGGGATCCTATGACCCCAGCTGACTTCCTGCCCATTGGGCAGGGGGCTGGATTTGATGATCTTCCGAGGTCCCTTCCAGCCCTAATGTCTATGAAATCTATGAAATCTACCTAATAAAAATAAAATGGAAAACGAGGTCTTATGAACAATATATCCTTTGTACTTGGGTGTCAGAAAAGGAGCACTTAAATATTACTATAGCCTGTGCTTAAAAAAGATATCTTTGGATATCGTTAAACTACCTGTCTCACTTCTTGTTATGTCATAGAAACTATTGCAATCAACAATAAAGAAGAACTCCATATTGATACTCTTGGGAGTCCTTTCACATGATTTTTGGTTTCTCTTTCTTACAGTCTAGTTATCAGTTATCTCACAAATACTCACTTTACTCCAGATCTTCTGATCTCACTGTGAAAGTTCCTTTGGGTTCAGGAGTAGGGCAGTTCTTTCAAGGGTTTTGATCACATAGAAGGAGAGCAAAGATAATCTTGTGGCCAAAAATGTTGGTTTGGCAGTCAAGATATCTAGATTTTATTCCTTGCTCTGCCACTGACTTCCTATTTGGCCTTGAAAACTTCCCTACTGATGACCTATACCTCACTTTACTCTTCTGCAAAACAGGACAAATATTGCATTTTCTTATATATAACTATCACCTTGTCCACCAAAACCAGCTGATTAAAATTGGGGTGTACATTATATGTGAAAAAAGAGGTCCCTATAGGTCCAGAAATTTGGCTGGGGAAGGAGAGTGGTGCTGTGGAAATTAATTCTCTTGGAGCCATGGCAGTTAATGCTCCTCCCGCCCCTCCACCCCCGGCACACACTCTTCCCCTTGCCACATTTCTTTGGAAAGAGCTTTAGAATTGCCAAATATTATTTAAATTTGGAAGAAAAATACAGTGTTGTTCCATGCAGTACTGATTTTTCTGCCTCTTCCTCTCATTTGGTGGTCTGATTTTCAGTTTGTTTTATTTTGCATCAAAACTTTGTGGACTCATGATGGCACGTGAGTAAATGTCAGCTTATGTGAGAAGCATTTACTAGTTCACCAACAAGACAAACACTTCACGGCAGTTCTAATTAACATAAGATTGGGTAAGTGCTACTGAAATTCTTGACATCAATTTAATACCCCATCAGACATAAAGATAACTTCCAAATATATTATGAAGTTTTGTCTGTGTTTCTAGCCATGTATTAATTATTCTGCTCAGCAATTTGCCAATAGAATCTGTACTTTCTGAAGCAAGAGTTCTTCAAATGTACTCTCAGTACTTAAATTATAATATAAACATTATATTTTAAGAATAATTTAATTCTATTAAATAATAATAGAAACATTGTGCCATAGGGTGGCACAGTTGAGAGAGAATCTGTATAAAGAGGTATAAAGACTATTCTTCTGGTCCATATCAGGGTGAGCAGGGATACACAAGGTTGTAACTATACTGATGTATTTTGGAAGATGTGGCTTGTAAACTCCACCAGGGTAAAAGCTGAATGTGCACTTTTGCTTGATAGGAGGCTCTAAAGTCAGAAGCAGGCTGTCACTGCAAGAAATATAGAGATAACTGATATCAGGGAGAGCACTCACAGTAGAACCTGTTGTTTGGTTTTTCTGTAAGGCTAAAGTCCAGGAAGCAGACTGGGAATGGCACATATGTCTAACATCTTGCTATTAAGAATTTTCACGAGTAACATTATCTACTTACTAGCATGAGCCTTGTACTACATGATTTAAAATCCTGAGCAATGTATTTTCTGAGTTTCTTTACAATGTATAAAACTACTCATTAAATAACTAGTATACTTTCAGACCATGTCCCTGTACGAGTATGGAAACAGAGAGGCAGCTTGTATCTAGGCCCAAGACAACTGAACCCACTTTCTTCCATAGTGCAGTTTGGGCCAGCCCTGAGTTTTTTGTCCAAGTTACATTCTGATCAGTAGCCTTGGTGCATCATTGCAGCAGAAGATGACTCATTGGCCAGATCCTGATGCGCAGGCATGTGTGGTTTGTGGTGCCACAAACCTCTTTGCAGCTCCACAAACTGCACATGTTGCACATTAAACTATGTCCCATGCTCTTAATTTGTAGTACTGGGGCAAAATTTTCTACCAGGATTTCCTGCTAGCAAAAAAAAATCCCAGAGATAAAAGGCAGTACAAAGCATGCTGAAGTTCTGTGTGCCAGGACAAATGTGGGCTGTGGATTCCCCATGCTGAGGCACCCTGTGCCCCAGCCAGCCAGGAGTGACATGTGGAGAAAGGGGGCTGGCAGCTCAAGGCCTGCTCCCTGGTGCCTGCTTCCCTGTCTCCATGTTTGTCCCAGCACTTTGGTGTGCTTTGCACCACGTTTTTTCTCAGGTTTTTTTTTTTTTTTTTTTTTT
>NW_017729032.1:176974917-176975894 GCF_001723915.1 Gavialis gangeticus
TTTTTTTTTTTTTTTTTTTTTTGCTGTAGAGCCCCCACACTGAGGCACCCTGCACCCCAGCCAACTGCTCCCCAGCTGTCTGGGGTGTAGTGTACCTCAAGGCAGGGAAGCAGACAGCCCTGTATCATGCTTTTAACAAGTCCTATAGTATTAGACAGCCTGCATTTATAATCCAATATGTTATATGTAAAAGCATATATGTATAATGATTTTCAAACGGAGGTAAGGAAGTCTGATATGATTTTCTTCTAACTGCCAATGAACTTGACCCTGAACAACTCTTCTTCCCTAAGTGGTGTGATGAGTGTTGGTCTCTTCCCTCTAGTTACTTTTTTTCTTTCTTTATTAATTAGATATACATGCTATCCTCCTCAAAAGAGAGTCAGGGTGGCTTACAATGAAAATTAGATACATTATAAAGACAAAGTAAAATTATTAAAATTATATGTAATAGACCAATCTCCTCAGACAATGCCCTGAAGCTGAACTCTTCCTGCAGAAAGCCTGCCCAGATAAGGTCTTACAACACCTCAGGAAAATGACCAAGCTCAGGCTATGAGGACCACAACGGGGAGGGAATTCCACAGCTGAGGAGCAACAACTAAGAATAACCTCCCACATATGTTTATCAAATGAACATAAAGCAAAGATCCTATTTGCAGGAAGTTGCTCTTGGTAAAAAGAGTGTCCATTGGTGTCTAGGGCCCAGAACATTAAGGACCTTATAGGTCAAGACCAGCACCTTGAATGGTACCCAGAAAATTATTGAAAGTCAGTGCAGGCTCTGTAGCACTACAGTAATGTGCTCCTGATGACCCATCCCCGTGAGAAGGCAAGATGCCATGTTTAGCATCAGTTGCAGCTTTCTGGAAGTCCTTAAGAAAAGCCCCAGGTGGGTAGGAGGAGAGGAGGGGTGGGGGGGGCAGGAAGGTGGGCAAGCAGCAGGAGAAGGGCAGCAGCAGGGTTGGTTGGGGAAG
>NW_017729032.1:176976919-176977436 GCF_001723915.1 Gavialis gangeticus
ACAAAGGAGAAAGTGGTGGTGGTGTTGGTAGTCGGCAGCAGGTGGGAACAAAGCAGCAGTTGAGCAGGAGTGTGGGGCCTGCTCTGGTACCCCAGGGCTGGGGTCAGGATTTGGTCCAGGGCCAGCAGGGACTCAAGGTGGGGCAACAGGAGCATGAAGTCCAGGCCAGTGGGGACATGGGAACAGCAGGGAGCTCCTCACTGTGGAGCTGGGATGGCTCCACCCCTCTCCCTGATACCATGTCTGAGTCCCATGATCTTACTGCAGGTTTCATTGTGAGGTTTGCCCTGGTGGCATGGGGCTTGGGCATTTAAGTCCCATGCGATGAAGCTGGCAGCCTGGCCATGTGCAGTCCTGGGGCTTGCTGGGACTGTGCACCAGTGGGGAGCTTTGCTTGCTGCTGCTGCTGGCTGCAGCAGATGTGCGTGATGCTGGGCATGTCTGTAGGGGGAGGCCACACACACACCCCACTATACACATACACCCACACCCTCCACACACAACCCACCCCACATAT
>NW_017729032.1:176982436-176992981 GCF_001723915.1 Gavialis gangeticus
CAAGATCACTTCTCAGCCTTCTCTTGTGGAGGCTGAAGAGGTCCAAGTCCTCATAGGGCTTGTCCTGTAAGCCCCTAACCATATGAGTGGCCATCCTCTGGACCCTCTCAAGTCTATCAACATCTTTCTTTTACAGTACGGCGCCCAAAACTGGATGCAGTACTTCAACTGTGGTCTGACCAATGCCGCATAGAGGGGAAGTATCACCTCCTTGGTTCTATTTGTTATGCATCTGCTGATGCATGATAAAGTGCTGTTAATTTTGCTGATGATTCCATCACACTGATAACTCATGTTCATCTTGGAGTCCACTATGACTCCCAGATCCCTTTCTGTTTCTGTGCTGCTGAGAGGGTTACTTCCGAGCCACTAGATGTGCTGGGTATTTTTGCGCCCTAGGTCTAGCACTCTGTACTTGTCCTTGTTGTACTGCATCCTATTATGTACTGTCCACTTTTCTAACCTGTCCAGGTCTGTCTGCAATTGTTCCCTACCCTCTAGAGTGTGCATGTCACCCCACAATTTAGTATCATCTGCAAACTTGGACAGAGCGTACTTCACACCTACATGCAAGTCATTGATGAAGATATTGAAGAGTACAGGTCCAAGGACTGAACCCTGTGAAATCCCACTACTGACATCCTTCCAGGCCGATACCAACCCATGTACTACCACTCTCTGGGTGCAACTGCTAAGCCAATTTGCCACCCAGCACACCATGTAAACATCTATGTTACAGCCTCTTAATTTATGAGAATGGGATGAGATACCATATCGAAGGCCTTGCTAAAATCCAGGAAAATTACATCCACCTCTACTCCTGCATCTAAGCATTTTGTGACCTGTCATTAAAAAAAACCAGATTGGTCAGGCATGATCTACCTGCTATGAATCTATACTGGTTTTCCTGCTGGATTCCCACAAATATGTCCTTCATAATCTTTTCAAAGACCTTTCCAAGGATGGAGGTGAGACTGACTGACCTATAATTACTTGGATCCTCCTTCCTCCCCTTCTTGAAAATAGTGACCACATTGGCCCTTTTCCAGTCCTCTGGAACCTGACCCAAGCTCCATGAGTGCTCAAACAGCTGTGCCAGTGGTTCTGCTATGACACCAGCCAATTCCTTCAGTACTCTCAGATGCAGTTCATCCAGGCCTGCTGACTTGAACGCATCCAGTCCACCCAAGTGACTCTATACCAAGGCCTTCATGTATCCTAACCCACAATGCCTCAACTTTCTCCTCCTCTGATCCCATTTTGATTAGGGTAGATGTATAATGCTCCTTTACATAGAGAGCAACCTCACCCCCTTTCTTCCTACCCTGTCCCTTCTGTACAACCTGTAGCCCTCAATGTGTAACACGCAGTCACGGGTAGGGTCCCACCAGGTTTCCTTTAGCCCCACTAAATCAAAGTTATTGTCTGCAAGCAGGAGTACGAGTTGTTCCTGCTTTTTTCCCATGCTCCTAGCATTAGTACAGAAGCACTTGAGACCTCCAAATGGTGCCTTTGGTGCCCCCTGTTCTGATGCCCAAAGGGCCCCTTAGTACTTACCTTGGGTGTACTGCTGTATGTCTCACAGATTGTAGGTTCTAGACTCTCTCCATCTCCTGCCTCCCCATCCCCCGTCATACTTAGTTTAAAGCCTGATGTAGGAGGTCAGCCAACCTGTATGAAAAGAGACTCTTACCTTTTGCGGAGAGAAGAAGTCCATTGCATCCCAGGAGCTCCCTTGCATGGAAGAGCAGATCATGGTCCAGGAAGCCAAAACCTGCATGATGGCATCACCTCTGGAGTCGGAGCTTGATTTTTCTGACACAGGTGACGTGATGCCTACTGTGACTGGGAGGATCAGCAAGAACCACCTGTGCCCCTGTCTTCATAAGCCAAATGAGTAAGACTTCATTTTGAACTATTATGCAATCATCTCTATATACATGATAGAAACACACACAAATCAGGACAAAAATATATTTTTAAATAAAATACGTTATTGTAGATGTTTGATTTTTAGTATATAATTTGGTTTTTTTTTGCCAAGATGGCAAACCCTCTTCCCAAAAGGAGTACTTTTGGGGGCAAGGGGAGGGACTTCTGGTGGCAAGGATCAGGGGTTAGGGGCAGGACTTCCAGTCCCAAGATAGCAACCAGGAAGTGGGTCACCTTTCAAGGAGCAAGGCTACCTTTGTGGCCCACAACAGCTCACCAAAACTCATTAAGTGGCCCTTCTGCCAAAATAATTGCCCACCCCTGCTGTTGACACTAATAAGGCTTTGCACTGTTTAGTTATGCTTTTTCAAACCAGAGGGAGGTCCTTTTTTCTACAGAAAATGTGAACAGTCTTCACAGATATGTTCAGTAGCCAGTGATGGGTTAGGACAAAAGGTTACAACCTTAAGATGCTGGTCTCTCCATTTGTTCAAGAGATCCTGCTGTGCTTGGTGCCAAGCTACCAAGAAAACATCCAAGGGAACAGATAAGCCACAAAAGCAGTTTCTTTGATAAAAGTCTTATACAGATATTCAGTTTCTTCTAGGAGAGTTGCTGTTCTCCCAGGAGAAATCATAGTATACAGATGTTCAGGGTTTTTCTCCCAAGGTAAAAATGATGTCTCCAGGAGAAAAATAACCTGGTTATCAGGTTAAATACATAGCCAGCATTAAATCATTCCCAGGAGAGTATCTTATGGAGGAGCAAATGTCTGTAAATGTTATGGCTTCTTTCAGAAGAGAACATAGTCCTCCAGCGTCCCTCCTCTTTCCCCCTCCGCATCTGCCCTGAGGGTGTCCAGTCACTCACTGGACTCTGCTGCAGTAGCAAAGAGCAAAACTTACCCCCTTCATAATCTACAAGGGAAAGTCTCTTGTTGAAACATCTCACGCTATTCAAGACACTTGCATCTTGGTTGAAAATACTGATTTGACATTCAGAAATGAATTTTTTATTTATTAAATGGAAAATGAAGTAAGCAGGAAAAAGATGGCACAAGCTGTTTGCTTCTGAACTGAGACCTGCTTTCCACTGTTTGGTATCAAAAATTGGTCCAATGCAGGACCTTGGCCCTTAGACACGGTTCTGGACCAATGTAAGATGCCAGCTTTTGGCCACAGTTTGTCCATCATAATGGCAGTGCAAGCTGCCAGCTACCTGTTTTTTTGCCAGAGGCCTGGAACTAGCTAGTGTGGTCCACCAAGGGAAGGAGGGCTGGGAGGGCATTAGTAGAACCCTGCTGCCTGCCCTCAGCCAAAGTCAGATTGCTCAAAATAGTTGTGACCTCCTTCCTCTCAAGGGCATGCATCTAGAACAAAAAGGTCAATCTGAATAAGTCGTAAGAAAGCCTGTGACAATTGAAAGTTGCCTGTAGGATGGATGTCTGTCCTTGCTGCATATCAACAGCACGCAATTTTTGTTGTACCAAGTACAGCACTGGTTCCCTACTGCAAGCCTGGGGGCATCACTAATTTAGCGTAAATTGATGTAAATATATGTCTAATTTTGTACCTGTGACCCATATAAAATATGAAACATGATGAAATTGAAAATAGTTTTTAAAACCTTAAATTTCTACAGGAATCTAACTGCTGCTAGCCAACCCTTTTATTCATATTATGGTTTTCATCTTTCACCTGCTATTTTTTCCATGTAATTTTATTTTTTTTTATTCCTCCATACTATCATAATAGTCTGTCCACTAATTTTTTTCTTTCTCTATTTTTGCCTTCACCATAGTAGGCTTCTTTTCCGTGTCTTCCTCTTCTCTATTTACCTTCCTTATTTTCTCCACATTCAGTTCATATCCCTTTGCATTTTATCTTTCAAATATACCTGTTATATTAATTAAAATACCTTAAAAATATCAGTTGTAATGGGAATCTGAACTTGCAATTCTTCACCTTTCTTGTGTACAATATCAAGTTTAATACTTTATTGGCATTTTTTCTGTCCTTTTTCATTTAATCTCTTTTTTAATATGGGAATAAAATATTTTGATACTTTGTACATTCACTTATATAGTCAAAGGATCATTATCTAGAAATTGTTAAATTAACCACAGCAACACACTACCCTGGAACCCATGTTTTGAATTTATAAAGATAGCAGTTTGAATGTAACGCCATGAGACAGAATCAGCCTTATATCAAGAATTCTGTAGTTAACCCATCAGATTAATGGGACTCTATTTAAAAGGCAGACTGGGAAGAAGTGAGGTGTGGTGGATATTGAGAGTAATGTGATGGGATACTTCATTTTTTCCATGCCCAGTTGTTTAATCTGACACTTTTTAGTGTTGGTAAGGAAATTTTCCCACGTAAAGGAGTTTAATTTTTTTGCAGTTAATATGGGGAGACTGAGTGTCATAAAAATAAGCAAATGCCTATTAGTTTGAAATTCTGCTATGGAAAAAACTATAATAAATCCACCACGTAGACAGAAGAGCTGAATGATAGGGAGGAAATAAAGGAGTCTTCTGTCTAATCACAAACAGAAGAGATCAAGAGTTTAAAAAATAGCTTATTGCCCCAAGCGTACTGTTTCTAATTTTAGATTCTTGTTGTTTGGTTCAGTGAACTGGATCACTTTTAATGGTTCACTTAGTTGTGACTAACATAGAAACTACAGCATGGTAAATGTGCTTTAGGATGAACCGTAGTTGTCTGAATAGTGGCACTATTTTCATGCTATCATGTAGAAAAACCATATATAAATGTACACATATTCACCTATATGTAGCTGGCATCAGTCACAACAACCACATTGCTATCTTTCAGTTTTGTGGTTCTTACTTGGCTTACATGGAAAATTCATTGCCACGGTTATAAAAATAAAATCCAGATTCCTCATTATCTGAAAACTGTCATGCACTGAGTCAGTTAACTCCTCAGAGGACCTAAAGAATACTGTGATCTAGAGCAACCCGGTAGCAAACGTCATCTTGGCTGCAGCTGAGTTAAATGAAGATTATTATTCATCTTGGGTGATCCAGACAGGTAGCATATGAAAATGCATGTATTCCTAATGGTTCTACAAAAGACAGTACGTATTTGAGGTATACTGATGTTTCTAATGCAGACACTAAGATTGTATATTAGTGTGTGTGTGTGTGTGTGTGTGTGTGTGTGTGTGCGCGCGCGCGCGTGCGCAGTTTAATTTGTTTCAGGCAAACCTTTAAAGTGTACAAATTATATGATCTCCAAAAGTAGATACCTTCAGTGATCTTTTTTAATAAGTGCCTTTCAAGTTAACTACATTTAGTATCAGCATATTGCCCTGCCTGACTTCAAAATCCTATTGGCTATCCTTGCTTCTCTAAGCATGCATGGTTTTGTATTCCTGTTTAATCTTTCACAGGTTTTCCTGATTAGGCCATTCCCACCCATATTCTTATCTAATTAAGAACTTTGTATTTGGTGCCTAAATATTCAAACCCAAGTATCTTAATAAGTAACTATTATCACTTGCTGAGGTCAACAAAATGTAGAGGTGCTCAACATCTCTAAAAAATCAAGTCACTTCTGTGTATGGATTTATGGATTGCGCTATTGAGATGCAGACAGCAGTTGCCTTGACTAGTTATCTCTGCATTTGAAGTCCACATTTAAAGTTAAAAAAATGCTGCTATCCCACTGATACCCAGAAAGAGTAATGATTCTAGTTTGGCAAAACACTGCCAAAATGATTTTTAAAACAAATATCTTTGTATTCATAAATTTTAACTTATCCTCTAAAGGTTCTGCAAGTCCACTCTCCAAGTGCTTATACTTAAGGCCAAATGAGTCCAAGGGTCCACGTTTTATTTAGATAATAGCAAGTTTCTGAGTTAAGATAAATAAAATAATTGACACCTTTTGGCGATATTTTCAGGGTTTCCTTTGAGTGAGACAGACATTGGCCTGTCAGGTTTGAAAGCATCTTTCAAGCTTTTCTGTGTATCCATAGGAATAAGAGCAAAAGGAAAGAGGGAGCAGCAAAAGCTGAGGTTCTTGTATTGTAATGTAACTCCAGGGCCAGCAGTGCCAAGGATAGGACTATAAAGCCAATGCGTAAATCCAGACTTGGTCACACTAGATTCCTTTACATACCTGGTCAAAATGGGTATGTGAGTTATCTTTATGCTGTAGATATCTTTCAGTTGCCTACAGACAAACTTAAAAAAAGCCAGGTTATTTGGAGTGTACAAGTCAGCTATGTTGCAAAATGAGCACTCTGAACTCACCTTCATTGAGAAATCTCTTTTGCCAATTCAGCAAAGGTCAGAAATATATAAAAAAAAAAAAAATCATTTTACTCATTTATTTCTGCTGGTTGTGCCTAAAATGGCTTTTCTTGTTTTTCTTGATCTCCAAGGAGAAACTGTGACATACAGCCCTGTGAGAAGTTATGATAACTTCAACTGAATAAGTGGCACAAGAGAACACTTACTACTTTTTTCTTTAGTTCTTTAGTTTTCTCTGGCAAAGTGATACAAGGAAAGCAGAGGCGTAATTTAATATGTTATGTGCCCTTGGGCTGCTTAGAGGTTGTGGGGGTGGGAGGGGAGTGGGTGCTTACCTCCTTGTGCAGGGGCTATGGCAGTGGCACAGGCTGCTGCTACCCTGGCACAAGCTCTTCCAGCATGGGCTGTTGGGGAGCACAGGCTCCCTGGGGGACTGCCATGCTGATCCCCTCTCTGAATCTGTGCCCAGGGCTGGTGCCCCAGTCATGCCCCTCTCCTACTGTTGGTACTGAAGGTATCAAGCCCCTTGCCTGAGTCTTAAACATTCTTTTTGGGGAAAAGAGAAGTTAGCTAAGCTGTTCTGAAGCTTTGCTAAAATATGACCTTGATTTCTTAAAGACAAATGGATATAAAAGGGGACAGAGGAGAATGACAAAGTGGAAAGTGCAGTTTCTGCCTCTGGTGTTGGTTCTGGAGAAACCAGAATCTTCTTGTCAGCTTCTCCATGTTCTGGCAAAGTTGCCCACTGTTTGATATTAAAGACACGGCTTTTAGCTACTTCCTTGGAAGTGGGTTTGCAGCAGTACTTCAGATGTCTTGGCAGGCTAAACCAGCCTTTTGTTAAAGGGAGATAGGAAAAAGAAAGAATCAGGTGGGAAAGAAAAAGTACATGTCTGGGTGAGAATAAGACTCTGTCTTGCTCCATAAGTGGTATTCAGCATTAGCTGTAGCTGGTGCATAGGAATGTCATCTGGAGCTTTATTTGGTGCAGATTAGGGTGCCTGTCAAGATCAGAGCAATGAAGACCCTGCAGAGCTCTGGTAGATCTCAGGATCCTGAGAGATGATGGGGATGGCAACCATAAAATTCATTCCTTGTATCTTATCTTTCTCCAGAGTTTTGACTTCCCCTAGAAGCTTTTATTAAGGGCCCTAAAAGATGGTGACAGGCAGAATTCTCATCCTCTCATTAGGTTGTCCACCAGTTAGATTTGACTTCCAACACTCCAGTTTTCTTCCATTCATTTTCATCCTCTCTCATCTACTGGTCATAAGAACATAGGACTGGAACAACGTTCCTTAGCCATTGAGTCCAGTTCTCTTTATTCACAGTTACCAAGTAATCCCAAAAATCATTACTTCAGACCCTCATACTACTGCAAGGCAACTACCCAAAATGTTACCACTGCCCTATAACATGTTATAGGTAAAAGCAGGGGATACAAGGACATTGCTAATACCCTGTCACTGCAACAGCAGAAATATAGTTGGTATCTATCTATCTATCTAGATAGATATCTCCTAAAAAAATGGCCATGCCCCATGCTACTGAAGAAAGCAAATCCTCCCATGCTAGGCATGCTAATGCTTCCTTACCCCATCAATATGTCTTTAAGCAGAAGAGTGGGACCCTTAAACCAGGATCCTCTGGATTTTCTAAGCATCAGAAGGAGAATTAGCACACTGCTTCCAGTCAACAGCCACTAACTTCAGCTGTGGCCAGCATCCCAATACTTTAAGGGAAAGTAAAAACCAACCAAAAAAAAAAAGCCCAGACCAGAAATGAGTAGTCTAAATGAAGGGGAGTAGATCAGGATCTCAACACAGACTTGAGATGGTAACAGTAGGACTCTTTGTTTAAATTAATTTAATCTCTCTCTCTTTTTGTTACTGTTTCTGAACAATTTTGTGTAATAGTCTGACCTGGACTTTTGTTAGCTCAGATAACAACAGAACTCTTTATTTAAGTGTCATCTTGGTTAAAATGAAATAGCAGGCTTACCTTCCAATAACATCAGGCATTTGTTCCTGGATGACAGTTTCAATAAGAGCTTTACTTGTCTTATGGTAGAAAAGGCCAGACTGTCCCACAGTTATCACTCCTGACTCATATTAAAGCTGGGTTACTCTCAACCTAGGAACCAAACCTATTATCAGGCTATAGCAACAGCCCCTCTTCTCTGCTGTGTAACTACCAGTATTTCATTAGAAATACTGCTTTAAGCTGTTGTTCAATTTTTGCTTTCTCTGTCAAAAAGCCACAGTAGTTTCATGGGAGTCTAGGGCTTCTGAAGTTAAAATGATGCATTTTGGTATACGCTTAAAATGCAGAATTGTCAGGAGCAGGAAATCCAGGGTGATCATCATGGAACCTGGTTTCCTCTGATTAAAAAAACCAAAACAAAAACCGAATTTTGGGGTTAAAAAAAAAGTAACCTAAAATCCAGTTTTGTGTGATCAAAATGAAACACCATTATATCTCTTTCTATATATATGTTTTAGTGGTGTTTCATTTTAATCATGGAAAAATGTGGATTTTGGGTTACTTTTTTTAACCAGAAAAATGGGGAATTTTTTTTATCACAGAAAACCAGGATCCCTGGTGATCATAGAGATAATGGTATATGACAAATGGTGAGTTCATCAATACTGCCTTGGACAGTAAAGAAAAGCAGGCACCCTTTGTTTTACCTACCTAATAATTAGCTCTGTCCTTAGGGAATTAAAATTGAAAACATGGAAATATGATATCTAGAAAGAGAGATCATATTGTATAGATGCAAACTGAGCACTACCTGCACTAAAGAGAAATGCAATATTGTTTCCTTTGCAAACAAGTATAGCTTTTCTTTAGCTATAATACAAGTTTTCTTGTAATACATCATGTACTTTGTGGCTGGCATGAATTTGTAAAAATAAAGGACTCAAGAGGGCAATTACTATTTTATGCTGTTTTTATTGCATCAGATTGTGCTGTTCCATAAATGAATGTATTCCTGTTTCTATAAATCATCTGTGAGATCTTAAAAATAGTTTACAGAAGTTCAGTAGCTGTTAAAAGTCTCCAACTTCTTATGGCCTAATCCTACTCTTGAAGCCAGTTAGTTTGCTTTAGACTTCAACAGGTGTAGGTTCAAACTTCTGGGGCATCAGCTGCCCCAGCATTTACTACTATCATTGTACTAGAGCTGATAGGAACCTAGAATAACTATTTGACAGGAAATGCATTTTTTTTTTAATATTCTCCATTGGAACTAAACCTTCTTTATCTTCAAAATGTTAGAATTTTGAAATTTACTGCAGGGAAGTGATTGAAGAATTTTGTTGTGAAGATACCAAAACAGCATTTTGACTTTTCACAATGAAATTGCTGTTGTTTCCCATGGTGCCTGGACACCCAAATACCCTGCTTCCAGATTCCTTGCTCCCTAAATCAAGTTTGGGTTGCCAGTGTTACCACAATCCTAACTTACTGCCATGATGGCTGCTGAGGAAGAAGGTGAACTGATAGGAAATCAGGTAGGTTTTCCTGGGAAGATTTAGAGAAATCAGAATATCCCCACAGAACATTTAATTTTATTGATTTTTTTTTTTTTTTTAGCAGAAAATCATTTTCTTAGAAAACCTTACCAGCTCTAGTTGCTAAACTAGACATGTGATAAACAAAAGAATGCAGGATTTCACCTTCTTGGTTATAAGTTGTGACAGGGCAAGCTTTCATGCCCAGTGCAAGCCCGGCCTGCCTCCTGTCTATGGGCTAGCCACCCACCTCACTCTCCTGCCACACCTTGATGTAATAGCTTTGGGATATTAATCAGGTGGGAAGCTGCCCATTTTGAACCCCGATGTTTAGGCAGCTGTCTACAGCTCCATTCTACCACTGCACTGCGGCCCAAGCCTCGCAGATGGCATCCACCAGTGGTTTGTACTGGGTCTTTCGTAAAACATACACACAGACAGACAAACAAACACATACTGGGCCCCAAGCCCTCAGCTCCCTCACTGGGGCTCCACACACTGCTCCCTCACTGGGACTCACTGGGGTCTGCCACCCCATCTGGCTCAGATGGCCATAGCCCTGCCTAGCCCCCACTCCTGGTTCCTGCATCCACAAGACTCACAAAGAGCCTGGGCACTGCTGCAGGTCCTTCTACTGACCTGGGCCCTGCCTCAGGAGTCCCATGAACCTGGGCTTCCCTTGGACTGATTGAACCCACCAGAGATGTAGGGGCTGGGATTATAAGGCACCCCACACTCATCTTTCACTGGGAAGTTGATTGGCCTGGCATTTCTTGGGGACTCCCCCACCACAGGGAGCCCCACCAGACC
>NW_017729032.1:176993105-177007446 GCF_001723915.1 Gavialis gangeticus
GCAGGGTGCAGTTTCATGTCTTACCCAGGACAAATGAGGCCTCCTCCATCCCCATAGCCTCACCCTGTCCTCTGCAGTGTTCCTGGCAGAGCTCAGCAGAGAGATGTTTCTCCTCTGCTGGCTGATCATGAACTGCCCTCAGGTAAGGGAGCTGGGCCTTAAAATTGCCAACTTAATCCAGCACCTGCCCCTCCCTGGCCCAGTCCTTAAAGTGGCAGCATTACCGGTGCCCTGCCACATGAGTCCTGTACAATAGGGATGGTCCTCCTGTACTCCTATGTTTCTATACCATAGTGGAATCTTAATCCTGAATAAGGTCTCTTGGTACCTCAGTCCAACTTCCTGATTACCTCTAAAGAGCTATCTTTAAAAACAATTTCTCCCAAGTTTACACAGGCCTTAATGTGGGTAGAATTCAATCTTATTCCCTGAGTAGGTTTAAAGTCTGGTATGCCATGACTTTTCAGAGCTAACCATGGAAAAAGAACTAGGTGGAATTTTTTGGATTGACTAAAACTCTTAGGAGTTAATTCAGTGAATATTTTCACTTGGGGCAAAAAGTGGAAAGGCATTAAAGAAACTAGTGTTTTGGACATGTTTTTAACTGAACCATTTTCAGCATTTATTTGAAAACAAATTGTATTATGACATAAAATATGACACGTATTCTTTTTTTTATTTAAAAGGTTGAAAACATACAACCTGAAATTTCAATGTCTTATTGCAAGATGCCTCTTTGATTTCATTTACTTTCATTTGAAGTCAATCAAATCTAAGAGAGGTTGTTAGCCACTGGTTTAGAAAGGCATAAGCTTTTGTAAGTTAGAGCCTGCTCTTTCATAGCTTCTGATTAAATAAGTTGTTGCCTACAAAAGCTCATGCTTCCCTAAACCAGTTAGTCTCTGAAGTGCCACCCTGCCCTACCTTCTGCCAAATGAAGTAAACAAATAAAAATGGTGGCACTTCTTGAAGTGTGATACAGCTGCAAAAACTAATCTCACATGACTTTGGGCTTCACATCCTAACCTGAAGAGCATACATACTTTTGATAAGATCCTTTCTACCACTGCAGGTACTAATAGGGCTCATCTATATGTCACCCTACAGTGACACAAAGACACACTATGTCACCATGTGGCGTACTATGACAACGTAGCAATGATGAGGGTCTATGCATGATTGCCAGCTACATCGATACAGTGGCATGCTCCACAGTTATAGTGTGCCGCTACGGTGATGTAGTGGCAAAATCTGTGTGCCATGCATACAGTGCAGTAACTGCCAATGCTGTGCCATTCTTTATTGCTTCCAAAATGAAGCGCTAAAGCATGGCACCATAGCAATGCCACTATACAGTGGCATGTAAATGTGCCCATAGGGTCCTCATGCTACAGAATCTAAGCACCTCAGCAAATGATTTTTTCATCCCAGACACTGGAGAGAAAAGGGAAATTTCTTTAGAACTGAGAGAGATTATGTGATTTGTCCAAAGTCACATTGGAAGACTGTATTGGTCAAAAAAGTAGAGGTGATATCTGGGGTGATTTGTGAATGACAAGCCAATGAATGACAGTGCAGTGTCCTAACTAACCCATGGCCATACTTTCTTCCAGGTTCCCTCATTAAGAACAATGCTGAATTCAGTTTCTGACACCTCGCTACGTTCAGAAACATTCCAAAACCTTAAAGAAATTAAGAGAATCAAAATTTAAAAGGTTGAGAGACTGGGGGTATTAAGTTAAGGAAACATTTGAAGGGCCAAATCTGGATTGATTTGTATCTCATTAAACTCCCAAGGATATCAGTGAATTCCAGGGGTATATCTGCAGAAATTAAACCTGTATGAATGATAGAACTTGGCTAAAAATGACTAGGGAAAGATAGGTGGTGTGTGAATACTAAGAAAGAAGAGGAACTGCATTATTATATGCATTATCCTCAGCCTTATTATGCTTGATCCTTGGTACAGGCAAACCTCACTCTGAAAAAACTTTGCTCGTTAACTGGCCTTAAAACATTTACAGAGGATCTGAATAATTTATATAGTTTATGGTGCGATTGGTAGGGAGCCATTAACTCTCTCTCTCTAAAAAATAAAAAAAAGAAAGAAAAAAAGGGAGTAGAGGGAAAGCTGTGGTGCTGCCAAAGGTAAAATCCAAAACAGTTTACTTAAAGAGAGATACAGAAATGCTTGATTGTTCTGTGAAAGTGATAAAGTTGAATAAGACAAAAATTCCAAATGTGTAATTCTTAAAATACTTGCAAATAAGATAATTAAATGTATTAGGATGGAAGGGATGTTTTAAAGAAGGCTTTGCAGTGATCTTAAAAAAAATCAGCAGCACTAGATAAAGAGATAATGCTTACGCTGAATCTCTCCATATGAAGTTTTGGGAACTGCAGTAAATACTGAAGTGACATTATTTAGTTATCAAACCAGAAGTAGACGGTTGTTACAGATAATCACTGTGCCTTATTTTGTGCCCAGGAATTACAGGATTTGTGGATAAAGTTAAGGAACATGTTATGTTGGATGCAGGTAAAAATGCAGCAGGGATTGTGGTTTAGGAGGTAAGAAGATGAAGGAATAGTGCTTTCTGGTAACAAACAGGGCAGTATCAAAGGGGGAAAGAACAGACTTATAAGAGGGCCTGTAGACTTCTTCCACTACATTACACAGTTTTGTAGGAAAAATGGCTGCTGTGAGCTGGTGTGTGTGGGCCAAGAGAAAGGAAGTAGGTGGTAGATCTACAGAAGGACTTGTATATCACAATGCTCAGTATCACAGCCCTTAATTCTGTGGTGAATTGCTGCATGGTGGAATCCATAGCCACAGGTTGGACAGGCATAGAAACAAGCATGTGGTCGTGGGACATGTGAAAGCCAAGAAGCTGAGTGATAACCTGCTTGAGCTAAAGAAGAGAAACTGAGAGAGACTCACTCCAGAGGACATGCTGCCTGGTATCTTCAATAGTGACCCAAGAAATGGAAGATAAAGGATCAAATTCCGAAGATGCATCCCAGCAAGCACTCACATGTAGTTTGCAGCACCTCAAACCCATTTGAGGGACCACAAACCACACATGGCACATGTGCACCCATTTGCCATGCTGCTAATTTGCATCATGGTGAGTTTTTTGACACGGAGAGATCCCAGTGTCAAAAAAACCCCCACTAAAAAAAGCCGTGTGGCGCATGTGGCAGCAGTGTGCACTGCCAGAAGTGGAGCTTGGCCAGCCACAGCCATACTCAAGCTGCTGACCAGGCTCTGAGTGGCTGGCTCAACATTGCTGCTGTCCCAGGAGGCCCCCAGAACCCCAGGTAAAACTGCTGGGGCCAACAGGTTCCTATTTACAGCAGTTTCTCCCCTATCCACCCCAGGGTTATTTTGCCACATACCAGAGTGCACGTGCAGGGGTGTGCTCAGGGACAAAGCAGCAGCACTTATTTGTTTCTCTGCTATTTGTTCCATGGGAAACACATACTTCTGCACATGTGGGTTCATTGGGACATGTTCCAAAGGGCAGAAAAGGGATTTGAACTTGAGTTCTCCATATCCCAAATATAATCACTAGGCTATTGAGTAAGAGCCTCCTGGCTGTATGTTTTGCAAGGGGTTATTCTGGTTCAAACACTCCTTCTTGGACTGGGCTGTGCAATATTTGAAAGGATGCTTAGTTTGCAAATTCTGATAGCCTGAGATGTGAGCTAAGTGCCTGAATACTTGGTTCTGTCAGGTTTTAGGTGGTTGTAGATAGGTCCAGTGGCACACATTTAGGTGTCTAAGGAGTTTGACTGGGGGAAACTTAGATCCTTGCAGGATCAAGAGGCAGTTGTGGAGGAGGAAATCCTGAGCAATTTGTTATCCAAACGACCATCTGACACAAAGTCTTTTGCACCAGGAAAGACAGGGTACCTGGTACAATGGGAATGAGAGATTGTTTTGTGTAGAGGGATGTCCTGGAGAAAGGCACAAGGTTTGGCTTCAGAGCACTGCATGAGCTTTTCCTGATGTCACTCTGTTTACTAGGACTACACAGATAAAATTATGCCCAACACTCTAGATTTGGAAGTGTCAGTAGTGTTATCTGATTATAGCACTTGTGTTGGGAGTGCTTTCTTTTTCTAATTCAAGATATGGAAGGGACTACAGAGGAGCACAAACTAGGTAGCTGCCAAATATGCTGCTTACTTCCAGCAGTCTTCAGTTAAAATAATCCAGCTAGCTCATCAGCTGAGTGGATGCTGTTTATGATAGTGCTGGATAAATCGCAAGACAACTAACTCAAGGGTTTATGTATTATTTCATCCTCAGTTCCCAAAGCATGCTAGCACAGGGTTCGCTCAAGTAGAAATTCTAATCCTTGTGGCTTCACTTCCCACAACGAGAGGTCTCTGGCAGCATGTTCCAGGCATGTGTGCATTTCTAATATGGTTAAGGCACTTGTTACACACACACACACACACACAGACACACACACACACACACACAGACACACACACACACACACACAGACACACACACACACACACACAGACACACACACACACACACACAGACACACACACACACACACACAGACACACACACACACACACACAGACACACACACACACACACACAGACACACACACACACACACACAGACACACACACACACACACACAGACACACACACACACACACACAGACACACACACACACACACACAGACACACACACACACACACACAGACACACACACACACACACACAGACACACACACACACACACACAGACACACACACACACACACACAGACACACACACACACACACACAGACACACACACACACACACACAGACACACACACACACACACACAGACACACACACACACACACACAGACACACACACACACACACACAGACACACACACACACACACACAGACACACACACACACACACACAGACACACACACACACACACACAGACACACACACACACACACACAGACACACACACACACACACACAGACACACACACACACACACACAGACACACACACACACACACACAGACACACACACACACACACACACACACACACACTTTCAAGTTGCATCTTAAAAGACGGTAACAAACAATTCAATTACCAACTCCAGTTACATATTTAAAGAAGCTCAGTTATGGTTGTGGCCTTTGTGTTCCAGATTACCTGGGCTGTTGTTGGGCTTGTCAAAATACATATGTAACTGCTGCTGGATTTGCAGCGTGGCTCAGGATCCCCGCAAAGGCAGAGTGGGAAAGTTTGCAGAAAGCTGTTGCTTGCAAGAGCAGAGGGAACTCAGCCCTGGGGCCTCAGGCAGGCTTAGAGAAGGAAAGGAGCCCCAAGACCACAGAGCTCGAGGAGGAATCGCCCTGCAGCTGGCCTGTGAAGTGAACTTACCCTTAGCGATGGGGAGAAGATAACCTGGTATCCTTTTTTCCCTCTGTGAGGCAGAGAAACCCATGGGCAGGAAAAACGATGGTAAGGTAGACTTGCCTCGGAAGGCAGGGTGTTGATCTGGGAAGGCTCTGGGGAGAGTTAACTGAGAACCAGCCTGGGGCTGGGTGAGTGAAAAACCCAGGGTTGTTGCAGTTATCAGCACAAGGGCCTGTGTCTGGGAATTGGAGAAAGGTGCTTTCGGGGAGAGGGGACAGTGTGTGTTTCTTTGCAGAAACCACAGACAGCTGGAGCAGGGCAGAGCTGCTTTTCTCCATGCAGGCTATAGCAGAGAGCAGGACTTTCTGAAGCAGCAGCACCAGCCATGGTTATTGTGTTGCCAGCATGAAGGAGAGCTGATGTCTTGTTAACCCTGTGAGCTCCTGCTGAAATTCACTGGAGTCCCAAGGTTTATGCTGGGGAGTTGTACTGAGGGTGTCTTTGATTCAATTTGTATAGAGTGTTTTAGTTCATTGATATCCTGTTTTGCTATTAACCTCATTCATCTGTTGACTGTTTTGTAAGTAATAAACTAAATAGTTGGACTGTATATACTCCAGTGCGTGGGGAAACCACAAGCTCTCCATGGAGTGGTAGCCCCAGCCTTAGGGGCTGAGAGGCTGACCAAGGCTATTTGACACCCCAGGACCCTGACTCGGGATGTGGGTGCGGGTAGCACTTCATGTCCGACAAGGGTGTAACTTGTAACTTTTTACAGATAAATACACCTGCTGTACATCTAATTTAAATGCATAGGATCTTAATTTTATAATAGGCAGTTTACCTCCTGTACCTTCTTACCCCTGACATTTCCCCTATGGCCACTCAGTGCTCCAGATAATTTTGGTTGGAACTGGAGTTGGAGCATGGGGAAGAGATGATAACCCAGTGCAGCACGGTGCACCTAGAATTGCATACTCTGGGCAGACAGGTAACTGTCAATTCACACTGAATAACAAAGCTCAGCAACTTTCAGTCTCTCTCTACACAGTTCAGTGCCTTGAAGGACTAAGTTTTGTGTCCTTCCTATAGTCCTTAAAATATGTGGTTTCTCTGTACATTGGGCCTCCAAACCCTGCCTATGCAGGTCCATTTACAGCCATTAATAATGTTAATGGGATGTTTGTAATTGGGATAAAACAAGAGAGGTCCCCTTCTTCCTGTTTCCACCCCTCCTTCTGCCTCACCCAACACTTACTTTCAGGTAAGCATATGCATATATGCGTACCCGCACCATCAATATGTAGCTTGCTGTGCATGCTCAGTAGCTACAGAGATGTTTACACGTCTATATCACACCGGTCATTGAGTTGCGAACAGTGCTTAAGTTCCTGAAATGTCACACAAATTTGGGTGCATAAAATGAAATGGAATTCTGCCCATGATGTACCTTTACTGGCTCTGTCGTTTAGGTATCTGCAAGTAATCACTGACTGCAATGGTACATCTACTTTGCAGCCTGTTACCTGTGTACAGTATAGCATGATAGACTCTGTGATTCCTGTTAAAAAAAAGTAGACAAGATGGAACTTGCACTTTGTTGAAGTCTGCATCTGGGTAAATAAATGCCTTGTTTTTAAGGACTGTGATTACATACGTTGCATTACTATACATTCTGGGTTTTTTTCCCTCTTAGGTCTCCTATGTAAAAGCTATTGACATCTGGATGGCTGTGTGCCTTCTCTTTGTGTTCGCTGCATTATTGGAGTATGCAGCAGTCAACTTTGTTTCAAGGCAGCACAAGGAGTTTCTGAGGCTTCGAAGAAGGCAAAAGAGACAAAACAAGGTAGGGCTCCTTTTTACTCAGTATGATCAATTTTTCATCCTGAATATAAATTGGTATAGAGCTCTGATTTCTCCTCTTAGCTCTCCTTGCCCATGAAGTAAAGTTTCATATGAAAGATTGTTTTCTAGTGTTACTTATTGATAGAGTTAAAAACTTGCTGTATGCTTTATCTGCAGTTCACTGCTGTTATCAATAAATGTCAAAGGACTGGTCACTGATCCTGCACATTCTGTTCTTCAGTTTGACTTCATCAGGCAATTGTGCCCTATGTGCAGAGTGTTAAATACCAGATATATTATTTTAAGCTGAATCAACACTAGATTTTAACAAGCTAAGAAAATACAGATTAGATGAAAGTACCATAAGGTAGATCCCTAACTAGGTAGATCATTATACTTAATGAGTAGTCATCAGTAGCTCTATGTCTTGTTGGGAGAAAGTATCCAATGGGCTTCCCCAGGGCATGACCTGGACCTAGTTTGTTCAACTTCTTTATGAATGATTTGGATGGTGGGATTGTGTGCATTCTTAGCAAATTTGCAGATGACACCAAGTTGGCTAGCGGTGCAGAAACTCTGGTGGGTTGGGCTAGGATCCAGGATGACCTGGATAGATAAAAAAATGGTCTGCAATCAATCAGATGAGATTCAACAAGTATAAGTGCAAAGCCTTACTCTTGGGAAAGAATACCTGCATGTACAAATACAGACTGGGGAATGACAGACTAGGCTGCAATAGTACAGAGAAGGACCTGGGGATTACAATACACCACAAGCTAAATATAAGCCTACAGTGTGCTCTTGTTGCAAAAAAAAAGAAAAGGCAAAAGCATACTGGAGTGTCAGCTGCAAATGAAATAAAGAAATTCTTCCTCTCTGTTCAGCACTGATAAAGCCTCAGCTGGTGTCCAGTTTTGAGCCCCAAACTTCAAGAAAGATGTGGACAGATTGGAAAGAGTCCAGTGCAAAGCAACAAAAATGATTAGGTGCCTAAGAAGCATGACTTATGAGTAGGGACCTACAGAAATCGTGATTTTGTGGATTTTGCAAAGTCTAGCATAGTCCCCAAAAGCAGGCAATGACCATGAAATCCACAAGGCAAAAAAAAAAGTAAAACTTACTGAAAACAAAATGCTGGCTCAGGGTGCTGTGGCAGCCTGCCGAGAGGAGGGAGGGCTGCCTGCTTGAAGGGCTGCTGGCAAGATGGCTGACATCCCCATCCCTTGCCGCTGATTGGCTGCGAGAGCTATCTGTCATATGGGCTCACCTCTATTCACCGATTGGTGAAGAGGGTCAGGGCTACATAACCATACCTTGCAGTCCATCAGCAGTGAGGGGTGGAGCCATATGATAGGCAGCTCTCACAACCAATCAGCAGGGCCACCAAGGCACGTTGGCCAGTCAGAGGTGTGGGAGACCCACCATGCTTTGCCCACAAAATGGCTGTCAGGCCTTGTGCTTTCCCTTTGAAACTGGCAGGCAGCTCCCTCAAATTTGGTAGGTTCCTACTTATGAGGAGAGGCTAAAAGAGCTCAGGTTACTTAGTCTGGAGAAAAGAAGATTGAAAGAGGATTTGATAATAGTCTTCAAATATCTGAAAGGTGATTATAGATTATAGAGAGGATGGAGATGGGCTTTTCTCTGTGGCTGTAGGGGACAGGACTAGAGGCAATGGGCTCTAGCCGCAGGAGAGGGAATTTAGGTTAGAGATTCTGAAGGAACTTTGAGTCTGACGGTGGTCAAGCATTGGAACAGGCCACGTAGGGAAATTATGGAATCGCCAGCCCTGAAAAATTTTAAAAGCAGGCCAGATAGATAGTTGGTTGGGGTGGTTTAGTCAGGATGTTCCTGCCTTGAACAGGGGGCAGGACTAGGTGACCTCATGAGTTCCCTTCCAGCCCTGCTTACTTATGGTTTAAATTAGGAGCAACTTGACTTCACCGCATTTATATCTCTCTGAAATTAATAAAAGAGAGATGAGGGCCAGGGGTTGACATTTTCTATCCACTCTTTTGAATTATGTTGCTTTATACAGATTTGACATTTAAACTGAGAAGATATATTTTAGGATCATTAATAAATTGTCTCCTTTAATTGTTCTGAAATTGAAAATGGAGGCATTTTTACATCCTAAATGCCATTCTGTGAGCATTTCCTATTTGTTCAGGAAACAGCCATCTTTCCTGAAATTTTATTCCAGTGTAATAGACAGAAATAAGTATTTAATATTAGGACAGGAGATTTTTAAGGGATCATTTCTGCAATTATAAGAACTCACCTTCCTTGTGTCTAAGCGCATGCCTACATTGCCTTGCCAGTGCTGTAGAGACTTTCCTGAGTACACCTTGCTCACCCATGCCTGCACACATGTGCCAAACCTGGAAATACAGTGGTGAACACATTCTTGAATTCCCCATGTGGTTCACTCTCAAAATGCTTCAGAGGCACAGGACTTGAGAGATTGCAGGTGGCACCCTTAGCATAGCTTCATTGCTGCATTTCCAGACATGCCTTGTGCAAGCAGAAGGGAGTTGAGATTTGACGGGGATTCTCCTGTCCCCAAAGTGATACAGACAACTCTTGATGTATACTAAATCCTTGTAGCTTGGTAATTTCTAGTTTGGATATTTCTTTTGTGTTGTGTTTTAACCAATGTGCTAAAGTTGATGCTGTTGTTGGTGAATAGATCTTGTTTGATGAATGGTGGGAATAATCCAATGTTATCCACCTGTTTTCTGCCACTGTCAGGTAAATATAGAGATTCATTAAGATTAAATTATCCTGGGGAACAGAACACTTGCCAACTTGTGACAGCAGTGCTGCCACTGGGTCCTTTATTTCTAAGAATTATGAAGCAGGAGTAGAAGCTGTTTTATTTATATGATGGATTTGGTTTTGGAGATTCTGTGGAGGTGAGTAAATTGGCAATAAGCTAACATTGACAAGTAACAGTATGGTAATACCATAACCATAACCATAAAATTAGGATGCTTTGATGAACAGGGGCAGTAGTTTGTGCTGCTCTTGGGCCAGTTGCAGTGATGATGATTTGACAGATTTTATTTAAAAAGGAAAATTCAAGAAGGGCTGTGTTTACTTTGTGCTAGTTTGATGCATATAAATTAATTGAACGTGTTTGGGGTATCCTGTACTGAAATACAAGGAAATATTTCATTGTAATAAATAAAATAAGGCCAGATGACTATTTGCATAGGTTGCCTTTGGCTCTTGCTATTGATCTTGACACCAGTATTTCACCTTGAATTGCAGTGTAACTAAGCCATCAATTTCATTGTATGATTTCTGCTGTTAGAGAAATCATAGAGAAGTCCTAGAGAAGTGGTTTGGAAGGGTCCATAGGTCATCTAGTCTGTTCTTTCCTTAAGTTGACTACCACTGGCCAAAGTCAGTTTATTTCTTTCTGAACTGATCTAAGCTTTCTGCGTGTTAGCCTTCTCTAACTGTGCCATTTTTCTTTTTGTGTGTATGTATATCTGTTGGGTTTTTTTGTTTGTTCTGTTTTCTACCATTGTTCTATTTCTACTTTTGCTGCTATCTATTCTGACAATCTGGGGACAGGCACAGACTGTGACTTTTGGGAATAAAAGTGTTGAGTCAATGGGATGCATGAATGGCTCGCAGAATAAAGAGTCATCAACATACAGGACAATGAATCATATCTACAGCTCAAGCTTGAGGGTAAAACTATAGCAAGAAGGAGAGAGACTTAGTGTACAGTGATGTCATATATATAGTGTACAGGATGGCCAGTTTTCATGGCATCATATGTAGCCTATTAAATGTTACAGAAAAATATACAGTCCTTAGCATGTAATGCAGTTTCATGTTATACATTTCTATCTCTTTTGGCCTGTCTTTATTTTATGTTTTTCCCACTGCTACACTCATGGCACTGCCATCAGACATTTCTCAGAGAAAGTGAATGTGCAGTGTGTAGCCTGGATCTGTAGTAAATGTAGCCTGTGGATAGTGAGTGGGGACAGCAGAAAACAGTGCCTGAAGAAAAAAATAGCCTGTTTTAGCTGTCTTTCAAATGAATGTATTCCAACAAAACTAGTATGTATTGCAAAATGCTCTATGATTGACAACACCCATTCCTAATGTTAATCCTGCAATATTTCTTCTCAGCATGTTGTGGATCTTGTTTATTGGGGTGGGAATATCTATGAATAAAAAAACTATTTTTTTTTGTAAGAGGAGTCCTAGGTCTGAAAAGTTTTATATCTGTAGCATACTCTGAATATGAATGAGTTTTAGCAGCTCTACAATAATGCACTAGCAGTCAACAGATCCAGATTATAGATGAATAGCAGAGGTAATAATTCAGTGCTGAAGGGGGAAGTGGTCTTAGGTGCCTTGCTCACAGAACAGTGCCAGTGCCTAACCGACCAAAATCTATGAACTTTGCTTGTTCAGGCAAAATGAAACCAGGACCTTAAGCTCTTCTGTGGCCCATAACTAGGGAATCGGCCCATAACTAGGGAATCAGCCCATAACTGCTTTAAAGCTGGCATATTGTTTTGTGCATCTGATTTTGAATAAGGTCAATAAAAAGTGCTGATTATTAAACATAGGTGACCATGGGGGATCTCACTACATTATGAAGAAGGAACTGGAAGCCTTCAGCATTAAAAGATAAAAAACCTCACCAAACAGTTTTCATTATGAGGCCCTCTCTTCTAATTTCCCTATGTAATTCAGTTAGTTGTTGTCACAAGGAGCTGCTGACCATACAGTATTCTATCTGCAACCAAGAAGAAAGAACAGTGGCATAAAATGTGAATGGGGCCTTTTTACTTTAGGAAAAATCATTTGTATATAAACACACACAGACCCCTGACCATAACAATTTTCAATATATAAAATTAATAATGATTGGAAGATGAAATAATTTTTCATGCTGCCCCTAGAATGAAAATCTGGTCATGTCAACCATACATGCCGGCATTGGTTGAAAAAATGTATTATGAGTTTCAGCTTCCATGGGCTAGAAACTATTCCATCTCTTAGGCATGTAAGCTGACTTAAGCACCTAAGTGTAATTCTATTCCACCTTGCTTAAGTCCTTGAGACACTGTTAATACAAAAGTTAGGTGAATTCTCTTTCTCTATTGCTTTTATGTGACTCATTTTTAAAGGTAAGATGCCAGTGGCTGCATGTACATGAGACTCCAACTGCATAGTATCTTGTTACTACTGCACAATCTCATTGTCTGGCAGGAAGCATGATGCGACACTGCTGTCGTGTAGTAACAAGCCTCTCAGCAGCCAGCATCACCTAAAAGCCGTTCAGTGACACTACTATGCAGTAACTCCCATTACTGCACAGTCATTTAGCGCTTGTATAACCAAGTGCTGGAGAGGGCAGTGTTAGTATTCAAGTACTAAATGACTGTGCAGTAATGACTGCGCAGTCAACTTCTTGTGGAGATGTGGCCAGCATGTTGCAAAAGTAGGTGAATTAATAGATTTGCAGGGAATTGAACAGGGTGAAATAAAATTAAAAGTAGATGCTTAAGTCTATTTAGATGCCCAATAGGTGGAATAGAATTTGGACCCATAAGTGCCTAAGACAGCCCAGGCAAGACAAAAATAAGGCCAAATTCCTGTTTTCCTAGAAGAAGTCCACAAAGATCTCTCTTCTCCACTATGTCAGTAACATTGACGTTTGACACTTATGGCCACATTTGCCCCTTGGGGATATTTTCCTCTGCAGGATTTGGGGCACCCCTGTTTGGTAATTTTGGTTCCAGTGGTATTGCTGTGTTAAGGCTTCTGGGAAGGATGATTTTCCCCAGAGAAACTTCACAATTGAGATTGGTCTGCTTCTGAGGAATCTGTATGGGACTCCCTCAGCTATTCATTTGCCTTCTGAAGTTTGCCAGTAGGTGTCTAAAGAGATGCTAACAGCAAAACAGCTGAGCATCTTTCTGCACAGGAAAGAGAAATCTCTGTGCAGAGGGAAAAGCTCCCAAGCATGGAGCCAGCTTTCCGAGTTATCCTTCATGGACTCACAAAACTTGGGCAGAATTTATAGAGAAACCACATGCTTCAGTTAACACACAGAATTACTAGATCAGTCACACTCGTGCCAAAAGAAGAAGCATGATGAACTTTGTCCTTCAGTGCTGTATACTCAGGTCTCTTGCTGGCCTACAAGATATCTCCTTTAACTGCCACTGTCATAAGTTGTGAGTCAGCCTTGTACTTAGGCTGATGGATTCCTTGGATACCTGACCTGGCTAGCCTCCTAACCTTGCTCTCTGCCTGACCTTCTGGATACCGGACCCAGCTCTGGCCTGACTTCCCGGATACCTGACCTGGCTAGCCCTGTGACCTTGTGTTCTGCTTGACCCTTTGGTTCCCTGACTTGGCTCCCTGGACAGATCTCCTGGATTCTGAGTTCCTGGCTTCTCCTGACCCTGAGGTGACCCCCAGACCTGGCCCATCCATGGCTTGGCATGACAATTACAGGCTGTTTCCACAGTATAGAACTGCCATTCTGTTATTTTTTGAGCATTTGTTATACACAAAACAAAGTGTCAAGAAGTCCCTGGTGACCTACTCCTCGGAAAACTTGAGGTAGCCATTCTAGGAAACTCTAGAGGTAGAGTGGAGACACAGGGCCACCAGGCAAAAGACTAGAGTCCCTAGCAGGTTCTTGTTGGTCTGTGTAGATATAGAAATGTGGAGGATTATGTAATGCATGCATCTTACCTGTTGCTTTCTCCATTTAGAGGTATTGCCCTCATCAGAAAATTTCAGAGAAAACTCAATGAGAGAAAACTTGCAATTTTTTCTTTCCCATATACCCTTTTCCATGAATTTTTACTCTTAGAGACCATCTGGCTCTTCTCCTATAGTTCTGCCTAGATAATAGAGAGCAGAACATGTTGCAAAGCTGTAAAGAGAGGCTTTAGAATCAGGGTGAGCAAGATTTCTTTTGTGTGCCTGAAATTTCTCTAAACCCCAATGCTTCCATGAAGAATAAGAGACCCAACTAAGGATATAGATGCATAGATTCATAGATTCATAGATTAAGGGTCGGAAGGGACCTAGTAGATC